>NC_080396.1:13373076-13986538 GCF_030265065.1 Corythoichthys intestinalis | reverse complement strand
AACTAATTTGATCACTGATTACGCCTCAAAAACGTAATGTAGTTACTTTACTGATTACCAGTGTTGGGCACGTTACTTTAAAAAAATAATTAGTTATAGTTACTCACTACTTCTTCCAAAAAGTAACTGAGTTAGTAACTGAATTACTTCATAGCAAAAGTAACTAGTTACCAGGGAAAGTAACTTTTTCCGTTACTTTAAAAAGAAGTTGTTGCATCTCAAAGAATTTGAAATTTTCTGAGCAGTATTCGAGTCAGTTGAATAGAGAAGAACAGACAGGTAGTTGTGTTATAGAACCTTGTAATATTTATTGCACCTCACCAGCAACAGATTTATCCTACACTTGAAGTGCAACAAAAATAAACAGATTTGAATTGCTTACCACAGATGTCGACAAAAGCTTTGCCCCGGGACATAAATTACACTTTACATGCATGTTCTTTCCTTTAATTTCGACCAACTTGAAATAGTGTTTATATCTCCACCTCGTAAAGGTCAAATTTTCCTCTGAATGCTCTGCCATCATATCCCTCTGCATCTGTTTTGCGTGTGTGTGTTTGTCGCACGCGCTGTTCCAGTTTGTGTGTGAAAACACCGGCCCTGAAGTACGTGCGCTATTAGGCTCGAGCGTTTACGTCACAGAACGGGGGATCACGTGAGATTTGACAACAACGCAGCCATATTGGAAGCAGGTCTGGCTCGCGGGACATTAAACTTTAACTTGCCAGTTCGATAAAGAGACAAACTCGTTACTAAGGCGAAGAACAGATATGTGATCAAACTTCAGGATGTGAACAATGTTGACCCTTACGAGCAAGCCGAAGACAAATGGAGTAAAGATGTCAACGGGCTTCCACAATCACATGAAATTAACATTCTGCTGTATTTATTGTTTGGTGTATGTTACTAAACTCATCAGCGATTCCGAAATTACAAATCGCTACAAAGCTACGAACAGTGCAGGACCTGAACAGTGGGTGCAGGACCTGCACATTGTGACCGTATCTATGTGTGTGTTTACTATTTTCATTGCCATGAACCTGAACGCACCCCAAGTCTTGGATGACAAATAAACAGAGCAGAGTAGACTCGATACGACTGGTAGTTTCTTCAATTTATTCAAAGTAAGTAACGCACCGCTTTTGACCGTTAGTAACGGTAACGGCGTTGTAACAGCGGAAAAAATGTTAGATTATCCCGTTACTGAAAAAATAACGCCGTTATGTAACGGCGTTATTTATAACTGCGTTATTCCCAACACTGCTGATTACTTTATTATCAAAGTAACTACATTACTTTAAAAGCAATTTATCAGTTACTTTTACCAATTTTTCTGCTTTGCTGCCTCGATTTAAGAATGACAACAGAAAAATAATAATAATTTTGTTAAGATAATCATTAAAGGTTTATTAAATATTTGCTTTTTATCAATGAATGCTTACAATCAAGTTTAAAGAAACATCACCTGATTTTTCAAAGGGTCCCAAATACTTTTGTCCGCCCCATTACGAAAAAAAAAATCCATTCTCTTTTGTGTTTTTTCATTGCAAGCAAAATAAATGAAGATATTACTACTAAAGCATTTGTAATTGCACTGGTTTTCTGAGAGAAATTGAGCATTATTTGACGGAATTGCAGGGGTGCCAAGACTTTTGGACAGCAGTGTAGTCAGTGACATATACACACAACAACAGTATACATTTGATCACGTATTTCTTTGACATTCTTAGTCTTAGTGCAGTCATGTCTGCCTCTGACGTGGCAAATCAAGGACACAGTATGATATCGAAAAGCAAGTCAGTTAAATATCACTCTTCCAAGAACTATGTACGCTTTATTCAGTATTTATCATAGTGTTTGACTCATGGTTAGCGTTGCTTTAGAATAGGTTAAAACAACTTTCAAATGTCTCTGAGCAGAATCCACATGAAAGGCTTTCCAGAAACATGGGGTATACTGGTACAAATCACACTGTAATGAAGAGTTTAATTCCATTTTAATTGTGGTAAACAATCATTATAATCCTCTGCAGTCTCTGATTAGTCAGATGTTTTCCATACAGGTGTGTGCTATTAATTATTGGTAAACTGCATGCCGTTCGGCGTGTATTGACAGCAGCAGGATTTTATTTGAGAGACGATATTGTAAGACTACTCATTCATTTTCTATAATATTCTTTTCAGGGTCTGAGGGAAGAGCAAGCCCATCCCAGCTGACAGAAGGTGAAATGCGAACTAAAGTATGGATGCACTTGAAAGAATATTATAAAAATTTTGCACAAGGAAAACAATATTTTTTTGGGGTGTTATTGTTTTTCTAAATATTACGATGCAAAGCTCGCTCCCTTTTGGCTACTCCTTCATCCATTTACAGTGGGGCAAATAAGTATTTAGTCAACCATCAATTGTGCAAGTTCTCATACTTGAAAAGATTAGAAAGGCCTGTAATTGTCAACATGGTTAAACCTCAACCATGAGAGAAAGAATGGGGGAAAAAAAACTGAAAATCACATTGTTTGATTTTTAAAGAATTTATTTCCAAATTAGAGAGGAAAATAAGTATTTGGTCACCTACAAACAAGCAAGATTTCTGGCTGTCAAAGAGGTCTAACTTCTTCTAACGAGGCTCCACTCGTTACCTGTATTAATGGCACCTGTTTTAACTCATTATCGGTATAAAAGACACCTGTCCATAGTCTCAGTCAGTCACACTCCAAATGCCACTATGGCCAAGACCGAAGAGCTGTCGAAGGACACCAGAGACAAAATTGTAGACCTGCACCAGGCTGGGAAGACTGAATCTGCAATAGGTAAAACGCTTGATGTAAACAAATCAACTGTGGGAGCAATTATTAAGAAAATGGAAGACATACAAGACTAGGGCTGCAGTTATCGAATATTTTAGTAGTCGATTAATCGATGGACTAGTTAGTTTGAATAATCGAGTAATCGGACAAGGAACATGAAAAATTTCAAGACCTGAGCTGAGCCTCAAACAGTATAAATTTATAAAAATGAGGATCTATGTTAAACAAAAGAACCATTGGCATAGAAAAAGTCCACTAGCTTAAATGCTATAAAATTCTAAAGTTTTTTTTTTACAATGCGCAAAGCAAATGGTTCAGACACATATTAGCACAAAAAATGGCTAACTATACCTATAAACTAAATTATGAATGCGTTAAAAAACATTAGCTCAAACAAAAACTTAGCTTACGTTGGTCTTAACAGGGAGCAGTTGGATTCAGCCATGTGAAAAGAGGCAGACCGGAGGGCCGTGTATCCACCCTAATCAATAAAACTAAATGTAAACACTTTCAAAATAAACCATTGCAACGCCACTTCAATTAAACGAATACTCGAGGTAACAAAATTTAATTCAAATACTTTATTCTAATCGAATACTCGAGTTAATGGTGTTATACTTATATAGCGCTTTTCCACCTTTCAAGGCGCACAGAGCGCTTTACACTACATCGCCATCTACCTACTGGTGACGCAGCACCAGGAGCAATGTGAGGTTCAGTATCTTGCTCAAGGATACTTAGGCGAGTTCATCAGGGCAGAGAATCGAACCCAAAACCTCTGGGTTGGGGAACAACTTCTCTACCACTGAGCCACACCATCCCCATCATCCCCATGATTAATCGATTAATCATTGCAGCGCTATACAAGACCACTGATAATGCAAGATCTCACCCTGTGGCGTCAAAATGATAACAAGAACGGTGAGCATAAATCCCAGAACCACACAGGGGGGACCTAGTGAATGACCTACAGAGACCTGGGACCACAGTAACAAAGGTTACTATCATTAACACAATGCGCCGCCAGGGACTCAAATCCTGCACTACCAGATGTGTCCCCCTGCTGAAGCCAGTACACGTCCAGGCCCATCTGCGGTTCGCTAGAGAGCATTTGGATTATCCAGAAGAGGACTGGGAGAATGTGTTATGGTCAGATGAAACCAAAATAGGTAGAAACACAGGATCTCGTGTTTGGAGGAGAAAGAATACTGAATTGCATCCGAAGAACACCATACCCACTGTGAAGCATGGGGGTGGAAACATCATCCTTGCAATGTGCTTTTCCACATTCTGTCTCTCATGGTTGAGGTTTACCCATGTTGACAATTACAGGCCTCTAATATTTTCAAGTGGGAGAACTTTCACAATTAGTGGTTGACTAAATACTTATTTGCCCCACTGTATTCTTCTTGAAACCAATCCTGGTTGAGACACTCAGTAGCCCCTTTCAGACTTATATCTCGGTAAATTCCCGTGCAAGGTGACGTGGGATTTACATGTGTCACGACTTTCAGACATGGGAGATGTCCCGATGTCTAAAAGGGGCTTTAGATTCATCCGGTGTTGAAGACTCGGCTCTACTGTGTGTCTACAGAGTTGAGTGTGCATTGTTCCACCACAGCGAAACGAGACAAGTTATTCACCAAAGGCTGGGTTTATCCTGCTCATCGGACGTTGTACGTCTCTCGGGGTCAATGGGCTGTTGTCAGGGCTCGGCTGGCCCGGACGCTCCGGTTCTCTGCGTGATGTTCGGATGATCTGTCTGAGGCTGAATCCCCCTTTTTTTTGACAGCGAAATGAGCAAACCTGACACGTTCAATTCATCCTGGCGACACTTGCTTAGTTAAAAACGACTAGCGAAAAATCAAGCTTATTTCTGGTGTTTTTTTCTATTGTAGCTGCTTGTGTTTGGAGACTTTACTTCTCTCGCTCTAGTTTCTATTCCTACCGAGCAGTGGGGGTCGCTGCGCCCCACCACTGTTACCAAGCACTCACAGGCGGACACACTTTGAGCTTCCCCTCATTTAAAGACCAGCATCCACCATGTGTCTGCTCCTTATGTTCTGTGATCCATTGTCTGCACAGATATACCGCATGAGAGAGGATTTGCTCATGTTTTTGCCCGGTTTGGACAAGCGACTCAAATGTTCCGCTGATGTGATGACCCTCATGGTCCCCTCAGAAGCCTCCACTATTCCTGAGAATGAGCAAATGGGAGCTCTTATCAAAAGATGCAGGCCCAGCAACTGTCACCATGCTATCTGAGCACACTACAGGGCAGCATCCTTAAAGCGCGTCTCACAACAAACCATGATATATACAACTAGAGCATTGTTTGCAAGGTCTCGCTCACAAACCGTGTGAGCAAACTCCCACACAAGACCTGTGATGCTTAGTAGGAGTTGAGTTTAAATGAATTTGTTTCTCTTTGGTTTTGCTTAATATCTCTCATGGGTTTACCATAGTCTGGGCAGTTAGGTCTGCTTGTGTTAGACATTTTCCCAGATGTGTGTAAGGTCTGATGAGTCAACATGCATTTCCTGCTTTTTGTGTTTGTGTCTTTGGAAGAACTGGCTCAGGATGTTGTTGCGCAGGCACCGGACACTGGTACTGATCACTGGCTCTATTTTTTTTTTTTTTTTTTTTTTTTTACTTTGAGCAACTGCTCTTTCAAACAACTCTGCTCTCCCCTGAGATATAAGAAAAAGCATTGAAAAATACCAATCGTAAATTGTGTGTGAACATGCATCAGTAATGTTGGACCGTATGTGTGGCTGAAATCAATAGTAGAGATATTTTACAGTATCTATGATTACCTTTTACCAACATGTGCACCCAACTGATGTGACTTTTCTTAGGTCATATGATATCATGTAAAGAATCAGTCGATTAAGGGGGCCAATCAATAGAAAAGAATACAAAGACGTGGTAATGATGTTGCACATGGATGTTGTATCATTTAGCTCGATGGTGTTTGCGTTTATTGATTTGTTTTTCGCGCTCCTTTATCAAAATATATTGATATTGATTCCATATCGCCAGGTGCAAAGCTATAGGTATCATAATTGCTATGAACATCACAATCACTAACATTGTGTAGAAAATTGAATTGAATTGAATGGTCTTTATTTTCATTGTCAGCTTTCTATTCTAGGGCTATACATGAGTCATCATAGCTGACAATACTTTTTCAAATAAATACTATATACAGTGGGGCAAATAAGTATTTAGTCAACCACTAATTGAGCAAGTTCTCTTACTAGAAAATGATAGAGAGGCCTGTAATAGTCAACATGGGTGAACCTCAACTATGAGAGACAGAATGTGGAAAAAAAAAACAGAAAATCTATTGTTTGATTTTTAAAGAATTTATTTACAAATTAGAGTGGAAAATAAGTATTTGGTCACCTACAAACAAGCAAGATTTCTGGCTGTCAAAGAGGTCTAACTTCTTCTAACGAGGTCTAACGAGGCTCCACTCGTTACCTGTATTAATGGCACCTGTTTTAACTCATTATCGGTATAAAAGACACCTGTCCACAACCTCATATATCATCTCAGGCTCTGTTGAGGCTGGCGTGCACTCCAGCGATAGCGCTCACGGCCATAGTGGTCAATTCCACTGATTGCCTTTGGCTATTCAGCACTTTCACGATGATCCGACGAATCCAGTGGGCTCCAAGCCCTAGCAGAAGAATCACAGCCAGAAGCGTAACGAAAAGGTACAGTGGGGCAAATAAGTATTTAGTCAACCACCAATTGTGCAGAATGTGGAAAAAAAAACAGAAAATCACATTGTTTGATTTTTAAAGAATGTATTTGCAAATCATGGTGGAAAAAAGGAATTTGGGCAATACCAAAAGTTCATCTCAATACTTTGTTATGTACCCTTTGTTGGCAATAACGGAGCCCAAACCTTTTCTGTAACTCTTCACAAGCTTTTCACACACTGTTGCTGGTATTTTGGCCCATTCCTCCATGCAGATCTCCTCTAGAGTAGTGATGTTTTGGGGCTGTCGTTGGGCAACACGGACTTTCAACTCCCTCCACAGATTTTCTATGGGGTTGAGATCTGGACACTGACTAGGCCATTCCAGGACCTTGAAATGCTTCTTACGAAGCCACTCCTTTGTTGCCCAAGCTGTGTGTTTGGGATGATTGTCATCCTGAAAGACCCAGCCAAGTCTCATCTTCAATGCTCTTGCTGATGGAAGGTGATTTTCACTCAAAATCTCTCGATACATGGCCCCATTCATTCTTTCCTTTACACAGATTAGTCCCTTTTAAAAAAAACAGCCTCAAAGCATGATATTTCCACCCCCATGCTTCACAGTGTGTATGGTGTTCTTCGGATGCAATTCAGTATTCTTTCTCCTCCCAAAAAAAAAAAGAACCTGTGTTTCTACCAAAAGTTCTATTTTGGTTTCATCTGACCATAACACATTCTCCCAGTCCTCTTCTGGATCATCCAAATGCTCTCTAGCGAACCGCAGATTGCCCTGGACATGTACTGGCTTCAACAGGGGGACACATCTGGCAGTGCAGGATTTGAGTCCCTGGCGGCGCATTGTGTTACTGATAGTAGCCTTTGTTGCTGTGGTCCCAGCTCTCTGTAGGTCATTCACTAGGTCCCCCGTGTGGTTCTGGGATTTTTGCTCACCGTTCTTGTTGTCATTTTGACGCCACGGGGTGAGATCTTGCATGGAGCCCCAGATCGAGGGAGATTATCAGTGGTCTTGCATGTCTTCCATTTTTTAATAATTGCTCCCACAGTGTATTTCTTTACACCAAGCGTTTTACCTATTGCAGATTCAGTCTTCCCAGCCTGGTGCTGGTCTACAATTTTGTCTCTGGTGTCCTTCGACAGCTCTTTGGGTTGGCCATAGTGGAGTTTGGAGTGTGACTGACTGAGATTGTGGACAGGTGTCTTTTATACTGATAATGAGTTAAAACAGGTGCCATTAATACAGGTAACGAGTGGAGCCTCGTTAGATCTCGTTAGAAGAAGTTAGACCTGTTTGACAGCCAGAAATCTTGTTTGTTTGTAGGTGACCAAATACTTATTTTCCACTCTAATTTGGAAATAAATTCTTTAAAAATCAAACAATGTGATTTTCTTTTTTTTTTTTTTTTTTTTTTTTTTTCCACATTCTGTCTCTCGTGGTTGAGGTTTACCCATGTTAACAATTACAGCCCTGTCTAATCTTTTCAAGTAGGAGAACTTGCACAATTGGTGGTTGACTAAATACTTATTTGCCCCACTGTACATATGGCGGAAAACACTCAGGTGATTTGAAGTTCTGCTCTGAGACCCCCAATTCAGCCAACTTTCAAAATTGTCCGATATGCACGTGTGCTTACAATCTCAATTTTCTGGAGGAAGAAAAATTTTGAACAGGAGGGCATTTAAATATATATATATATATATATATATATATATATATATATATATATATATATATTTAAACAGAAAAACCCTATCTTAGGGATGGCGTGGCTCAGTGTAGAGACCCAACCCAGAGGTTGTGGGTTCGATTCTCTGCCCTGATGAACTCTAAGTATCCTTGAGCAAGATACTGAACCCCACATTGCTTCTGGTGCTGTGTCACCAGTAGGTAGATGGCGATGTAGTGTAAAGCGCTTTGAGTGCCTTGAAAAGGTGGGAAAGCGCTATATATGTATAACACCATTTACAATCTGGAGGTAAGAGCACGCGAGAGCAGAATTACAGACCGCATGACTTTAACGAGATATTATCGCGTCCTTACCTTGTTTCGATCCAAAAACTCCATGTAGCATGTATCACTGAGTGTCAAGACACAGCTGTGAATGGCCACAGCTGGATTTTTTTGTGGATTTTATGGGTGCAGAAATCGCAGACATCAAGAAGTGGTCGAGATTTTATTTTCATATATTTACCTTTTTAAACGTTTTTTTTCCCCCAATTTTTCTCTGTTTGGATCAATTATTTATCATCTAACATATCGGAAAAAATGCAACAGAAACAAAAAAAATACAATTAAGCGATAGTTATGAGGTAAATATCTGTGACTTTTTTACAGACACTATTTTTTTAATTGTGATGTAATCGAGTGAATAATTTTTTAAAGTTTTTTTTTTACACCAGAAATTAGACATCAATTAATGATTCTATGCTAAAAATGACAGACATTTTGAATAATAAATATAACTAGGTCTGCAAACAGGACTGAACGGGCCGTCGCAATCTAGCGCAACTCGGACAGTGTGCAGGTCAGGGTTGTGGCAGATCCTCCTCTCTAATCATCTCATTAGAACCTAACATGCTCGAAAGTCGCCTCTTTACATTCACACACCTAAGAGATAAAAACCCCTATTGGAGAGAGTACTACAAAAAAGGAGCCACTACTGAGCTGTGCAGCCAAGCCCTTATTCAAAACCAAAATTAATCTTCTAACTGGGCCAATTCGACCAAGTGTGCCAAATTCTGTGGCTCTATAAACTGCCTGAGTCTCTGAAAAAAAAAAAATTCCTTTTCATGGCGAACAAAGGGTCGTCACGGCAACGGACAGAGACATGTGGACATGGGCCGTAAATAAGTATTTCAAAAGGTCTTGAAACTACAATGACCAACCTGAAAAGAACTGGACATGTATTGGAAAAACGAGTGACTTTCTATTGCCACTAGTTGGCGCTGTAGGGTTGATGCAAATGACCCCTACAGTACCCTTTAGAGTATGACTCAACAAGCACGAGATGTTTGGCGCAGATATGTTGTAGATCTTCCAAGTTAGGACTGTTCAAAACTTGTGGTGAGACGAAATGGCTTCAGTCATGTTCACTTCTCCTGTTGGACCCTTCTGCTTCAACCAAACCTCAGTATTTTTCATCAGGCACCTGAACACATGTCTTATGGCTCCCCCGATGAAGGTTTCAGGAGAATAGATTTTTTTTCCTTGGAGGAGGAGCCTGTTTCGTAAAAAAAGGCATTTCCTGTTCCCACTAGGGGGCGCTAGGCCTAATGGGTAATGTTTCAATGCACTCGTGTTAAGGGTGGGATCCCGCACATACATGCCAGATATGAAAAAGATTGAAAGTTGTGTCAAGGAGCTATTAGTCATTTACTGAATTTGTCATTTTGCCGAAAAAATGGCCGACTTTGGCACCACACCCAGGTCAGACCCATGAATGAAAACGCACCGTTTTGAAGATTTTAGATCTCCTATGTCTCCTGAATAGTCTCACCAATTTTGAAGATGATCCAACCAACTCCTTCTGTGAAAAGGTCTCAAATGTGCACCCTGTTAATTGATAAAAATTTCACATTCTATCCAAAATACCCGATTTCCTGTTGGGTTTGGAATATGGGTTCAAGAGACTTTTTGGAGCAGTTTTGCACAAGGTATCGACTCCCCAAATTGCATTGCTCTACGTTAAGAAAAATCTAATAGCTATCGCCTTTTTGAAAAATTCAAGGGGGCGCCACTGAGCCATTTTGTTACATTTCTTTGTAACGTCGCAAGATTATCGAAATCCACGCAAAGCCGCATGTACAGTGGGGAGAACAAGTATTTGATACACTGCCAATTGGCAGTGTATCAAATACTTGTTCTCCCCACTGTATGTGCAAAATTTGGTGAGTTTGCTTGCATGTTCAGGCCTCCAAATGTAAACTATACTACAAATGGATAAAAATTTCACATTAGATCCAAAATACCCGATTTTCTGTTGGATTTGGAAAATGGGTGCAAGAGACTTTTTGGAGCAGTTTTGCATAAGGTATGGACTCTCCAAATTTCATTGCTCTACGTTGAAAAAACCCAATAGGAAAGGCCTTTTTTACAACTCCTTTCTGTCGCCACTAGTTGGCACTGTAGAGTTGATGCAAATTACCCCTACAAGACCCTTCAGGGTATGACTCTTAACAAGCACGGGAAGTTTGGTGCGGATATGTTGTATACCTGCCGAGTTATGACTGTTCAAAGTTTTTTGCGAGACAAATTGTTGACGGTCATTTTCACTTTCCTGTTTGGACCCCTCCGCTTCAGCGAAACCTCAATATTTTTCATCAGGCACCTGAACACAGGTCTTAAGGCTCCCCTGATGCAGGTTTGAGGTCAAAAGATTTTTTTCCCTTGGAGGAGGAACCTGTCTCGTAAAAAAAGGCATTTCCTGTTCTCACTAGGGGGCGCTTGGCCTAATGAGTAATTTTTCAATGCACTCGTGTTAAGGGTGGGATACCGCACATACATGCCAGATATGAAAAAGATTGAATGTTGTGTCAAGGAACTATAAGTCATTTACTGAATTTGTCATTTTGCCGAAAAAATGGCCGACTTTGGCACCACGCCCAGGTCAGACCCGTGAATGAAAACGCACCATTTTAAAAACTTAAGATCTCATATGTCTCCTGAACAGTCTTACCAATTTTGAAGATGATCCAACTAACTCCCTCGGCGAAAAGGCCTCAAATGTGTACCCTGTAAATCGATAAAAATTTAATATTCGATCCAAAATAACCGATTTCCTGTTGGGTTTGGAATATGGGTGCCAATACTTTTTTTGAAGCGGTTTTGAACAAGGTATAGACTCCCCAAATTTCATTGCTCTACGCTGATAGACCCTAATGTTATTGGCCAATTTTTAAATTTCAACGGTGCGCCACTGAGCCGTTTTGTTACATTTTTTTTCAACGTTGCAAAATTATCTAAATTTACAATTTTCCGCACGTATGTGCAAATATTGGTGACTTTTCGTGCATGTTCAGGCCTCCAAATTGGCCGTTTTCATTTGCCCTGAAAAGAAAAAAAAAAAAAAATCCTTTGCAAAACAATAGGGCCTTCGCACGCTTAGTGCTCAGGCCCTAATTACCGTCGTTATATGGCAGGGTTGAAACAAAAGCGGTTGCGCGACGTCTGTAAACGGGGGTTTTCGGGGTAAAACAGACAAATTAAAAATACTTCGGGGTTTAATGCACCATGAATCTGATATGGCAGCATATAGACATATTGTTCTATCAAACACGTTGTTTTTGCTCAAAATACAGCAGTTTCTATTAAAGAAGAGTGCAAGAGCAGAAACTGCTTTTTCAGTCTTGTCTGTGTTTTCCACCATATATATATATATATATATTTTTTTTTTTGTAAAAAAGAGAAAGACATGGTTTATCATTCTGTGCCCTTTGTCAGTGCTGTGTCCGGTCCTTTCAATTGTATCCAGGTTCGTCAATATTTAGTTTAGCTCTTAGCATGCATGAAAGCTTAAACGTCAACAGTGAATGATGCCAAGAAATTTAACCCTTTGTCAGTCAGGGAATCAAATGTGACAGTCACGAGGAGAATAAATCCACACAACACATGAGGGAACAGAAGAAGAAGCAGTTTTCCAGGCCAATATACATATACAGTGGTATGAAAAACTTTGGCCGCCTCTCATAATTTTCAAGATTTTCCTTGATAAATCATCAGTTGTATGGATCAGCAATCTCAGTTAGATAAATCGTATAGCCAAAAAAACATAATATTTGAGAAGTGCAAATTGGTTTAAAGGACTTAGTTTTGACTTGATTTGACTACCTTCCGCACTAGTTATTGAAACACAAATTTTGTTTGGTAAGAGTGGCATCAACACAACTCTCAAATGACTTGAAAACAAAAGATTGTTCAATGTCATAATTTAGAGGAGGGATGCAGAAATCAACTGAGAGATTTTAGCTGTCAGTTTCCACTGTGAGGAACATAGTGATGAAATGAAAGACCACAAGCACAGTTCTAGTCAGGCCTAAAGAGGCAGGCCAAGAAAAATATTAGACAAACAAAGGCGAAGGATGGTGAGAACAGTCAAACTCAACCCACAAACCAGCTCCAAAAACCTACAATAAGACATTGCTGAAGATGGTGTCATTGTGTATTGATCAACTACTCACAAGGAGATGCTGTATGGGAGAGAAATTTGGAAGAAGCCTTTTCTCCGCACATATCACAAACAGAGTTGCTTAATGTATGCTAACGCAGATTTGGACAAGCCAGCTTCATTTTGGAATTTTGGACAGATAAAAATAAAATTCAGTTATTTTAACATAAACAAGGCATATGCATGAAGGATGAAAAACAGAGCATTCCAATACAAACACTTCATACACACAGTAAAATTTGGTAGCGGTTCCACCATGCTGTGGGGCTGCAGTGCCAGTGCAGATTAATGCAGAGCGAAAGGTACAATATTCTTGAATGGTCATCATAGTCCCCAGACTTGAATATCATTGAAAACCTGTGGTGTGATTTAAAACGGGCTGTCAATGCTCGGAAACCATTATTGAATATTGAATATCCATATAAATATTGAAGTGGTTACTTAGATACTTGATTAATTTTTTTAAATGATCAAGAATGTCCAAATGTTTTCATACCACTGAAAAATGTAATTATGCATTAATATAACCGATTATATTTCTGTCAAAAATACTGTATACCAGCAAAATTGTATCTTTTTTATTTGATTATCAAAAATACTGTTAGACAACTGTGCGTAATCTGTAACTACACGGCAACAAATTTATTTTCATTATTACAAAACTCCACTTGCAAAATTTAATCTGTGTACCAGGTGTGTCAACATACATCAACAGATTCTTTCTCGTTGTCAGTACCATTTTGTTTTCCTGTCACCTGTTGCTAGGCAGATTATGGCGCTCTGCCATAACCACTTCATGCAATGCAAGAAAACACACACACAGTCCATGACAAAATTTGTGTCGCTTAAACATTTTGTAGAAACAATTGCTAATAACCTGACTTTTAATTATTCAATTGGTTTCAGAAATGGCTCGTATGAAAGCTAAGACCCTCCCAAAAGATGTTGAATGTACAAAAATAAATCTTTTTTCACTGAAAAATTAGATTTAATGAAGACATAAAGGTCAAATTTTGGCAAGACAAAAGTTTTGTCGCCCTCAGAAAGTAGTGTGAAAATTGAACAAAAAATGTACTTCAAATACAAAAACATGTTACATAACATAAGCAAATTAAGTAGTAGTGCTGCGAGATCCAAATTTAAATATTTTGTATGACTTCAATAGGCCTTGGCAAGGATTCATACAATTTATTGATGAAGTCATCAGGAACATCAAACAAAGCAGTCTTGCATGCCTCCCAGAGTTCATCAACATTCTTGGGTTTCGTCTTCCATGCTTCCTCTTTCATCATACCCCAGACATGCTCAATGATGTTCATGTCTGGTGACTGGGCTGGCCAGTCCTGGAGGATCTTGATCTTCTTTGCCTTGAGGAACTTTGAGGTAGAGATTCAGGTATGCGATGGAGCACCATCCTGCTGCAGAATTTGTCCCTTTTTACGGTTAGGAATGTAAGAGGCAGCTAAGATTTGTTGATATTTCAGACTATCTCTCAGGGTGCAGACAATTAAAAAACCGTGTGGCATTTGCCTGTCAAAAAGATGGACGCTGGAAAAGTGGCAAAAGGTGGATTTTTCAGAAGAATCTTCCATTGAATTACACCACAATCACCACAAATATTGCAGGAGACCTACTGGAGCCTGAAAGGATCCGAGACTCACTCAGAAAACAGTGAAGCTAGGTGGTTACATCATTACCAAAATCATGGTCTGGGGTTACATTCAGTATGGGGGTGTGCGAGAGATCTGCATGGTGGAAGGCAACATAAATAGTCTGAAATATCAACAAATCTTAGCTTCCTCTAACATTCCTAACCATAAAAAGGGACAAATTCTGCAGCAGGATGGTGCTCCATCAGTCTTCAATCTCTACCTCAGAGTTCCTCAAGGCAAAGAAGATCAAGATCCCCCAGGACTGGCCAGCCCAGTCACCAGACATGAACAGGATGAAAGAGGAAGCATGGAAGATGAAACCCAAGAATGTTGATGAACTCTGGGAGGCATGCAAGACTGCTTTCTTTGATGTTCCTGATGACTTCATCAATAAATGTTATGAATCCTTGCTAACTCATGGAAGTCTTACAAAATATTACATTTGGATCTCACAGCACCACTACTTAATTCGCATATGTTAAGAAACATTTTTGTATTTGAAGTAAAGATGTCCGATCATGTCATTTTCAAAGTATCGGAATCGGCGAAAAAATATCGGACATGCCTTTATATAATTTATATATTTTTATTAATTGAATTGTTTTCTAATTGTATTTAACGTTACGGACAAAATGTCTTACACTTATCCAGAGTCTTTAGTTTTGGCTTAAAATAGGGCCATCAAATTTATCGCGTTAACGGCGGTAATTAATTTTTTTAAATTAATCACGTTAAAATATTTAACGCAATTACAGCATGTGCTGCACGACCCACTCACGAGGTCGAGTTCAATCTATAATAGCGCCGTTTTATCTATATATAGAGGTAAAAGGCAGCGTAAAATGTCTTTGGAGCCTTTTTTAAATTGGCTAAAGCTTTAAAATCCCTCTCACACCAATTAGAAGTGACTGTGAGAAGCAATGTGGGGAAGAAATGTAGTGGTTGATCTTTTTCTTAACACCCTATGTTATTTCCCAACGCAGAGAAGATATATCAATTGGTGCCACTACGCACAGTCATGGTTGCACTTCCCATCATGCATTTGGGCAGGACAGTTAAATGGCTACAGTATCATTTACTGAAAGCTCAACAAATACACTAGATGGCAATATTTAGTCACAATATACAAAGTCACATTTATCCTTTAAGAATTACAAGTCTTTCTATCCGTGGATCCCTCTCACAGAAAGAATGTTAATAATGTAAATGCCATCTTGAGGATTTATTGTCATAATAAACAAATACAGTACTTATGTACTGTATGTTGAATGTATATATTCGTCCGAGTTTTATTAATTTTTTTCTTAATGCAATGCCAAAATGTATATCATCGGAAAAAATTATCAGGAATGACTGGAATTGAATCGGGAGCAAAAAAAAAAAAAAAAAAAAAAGCAATCGGATCGGGAAATATCGGGATCGGCAGATACTCAAACTAAAACGATCGGGATCGGATCGGGAACAAAAAAACATGATCGGAACAACCCTAATTTGAAGTACATTTTTTTGTTCAATTTTCACACTACTTTCTGTAGGCGACAAAACTTTTGTCCTGTCAAAATTTGACCTTTATGTCTTCATGAAATGAAAAATCTTTTTTTAGTGAAACCAATATATTTTTGTACATTCAACATTATTTGGGAGGGTCTTAGCTTTCATATGAGCCATTTCTGAAACCAATTAAATAATTAAAAGTCAGGTTATTAGCAATTGTTTCTACAAAATGGATAAACGACAAGACTTTTGTCAGGGACTATACAGTCATGTGAAAAAATTAGGACTCCCTATGGAAGCCTGTGTGTTTTCTAACATATTTGGTCATATGGATATTTAATATCAATTTTAACAATCTTGAGAGCTTAATGTAATAGAACTACTGTAAAAAATCAAAACTGAAAGAAAAACTTTTTTTTTTCTTTTTCTTTTTTTTTTTTTCATAACCCTCCGTAAAATGTTAATTTTAAATAAATGCAATTTCTGTTGAGGAATAAATTAGGACACACCCACATTCACTCCTACTTAAAATGGCTACAATCACACACAGGTGTATCACATCAGGTGCATATGATTAGAACATCATTACCCAGTGTTTTGAAAAAAGCGTCTCGCTGAAGTTATTCCAGCCAAAGGTGGTAACACTAGCTATTAGGTGGTCGGGTGTCCTAACTTTTTCCTCATTTAGAATATGCATTTTTGTTGTTTACCTGCAATTAAATGACTTTCTTTTCCAGAGAGCATTGGTATGTAAACATTTCTTAATAAAGAACTGAATATTTCATGGAGTGTCCTAATTTGTTCACAAGACTGTATACTGTAGTTGTACAGAAAATTACACCAAAAACACCACTTTAATGAATAAAGCATGTGTTTACGTACATGAGTTTAGCTCCCGAGTTTCTGCACTGTATTAAAAATGAAATAAATATTGAAAGGGAGAGAAAAGCAGCATCCACCGATTTCCCGCTCCACCGAACTCCCAAAACAAAGAACAAAAAAAAAAACATTAAGCATACAAAAACGATAAAAAAAAAAAATCTTTCGCTAAGTAGCTACAATGTCCGGTAATGTCATACGATTGTGTTGTAAAGCCACTTGTTGTTATGCTTTAGTCTGATAAACTCTGCCTAACTGTCCAATATGCCAGTACATTAAATATACAGGCGGATCAAGTCAGCTAGATGCACACTATTTGGTGAGTCATCACTGTCTTATTACAACAAACTATAATTCTGCACGTTTCGATTTCTGTATTTCCACTTGATGGAGTGCCCGAAGAAGAGTTACGTAAATATGGTGAAGTCTAATTATAATATTGAAGCCTGATAGCTTGTCATATATATTACTACTTAAACATTCATAGTTGAAAGCAAACACCTTCCTATGTTTGGCCAATAAATCTGCACGAGTGCAGAAAGGGTTTATTTTAAAGCCCTGATTGACAGGTGATCTCAGTTGTGTTAGTGGGCGGGAGTGCTTATGCATGCATGGGTTGTATCCCCGTGTGTTTGGGTGTGTGTGTCTGTGTGTGCGTATATGCTGGGGGGGAATACATTCAAAAAAGCAGTAGGTTTGAATCATGAAGGTAGAAAAATAGCATGTATTGTTGAGCACTATATACTGACCTATTGTAGTGATGTCACTTCCCTCAGGGACTTGAAATACTATACCTTTGTATTGAGATCAGTGGCAAAGTTTCTTCATGGGACACTCATCAATAATTCAACTATTTTTACGTGAGATTGACTCCCTCATGGCTCACTGACTGTTTTGAGATTATTATGAAATCCATGGTCACCCTCCCACTGTTGTTGATATAAATGGCTAGGTGAGTCACGATGCACTACACATTGGAGAACACTTTTAATGAATGAATTAATCAATATGAGTTTGGATTTTTGTCATCTATCTTGATGAAGACCTGAGTTACCTCTAAATCTTCATTGTTTATCGTTCCAAAACATTTCAGAGGTTGCTTATTAGCGAGGGAAGGGAAGGCCCTTTGCTGTACCCTGTCCACAAAGGCATACAACATACGTATGGTTTACACTTCGGTGTCTGGCCCAAGGCCGGCCCAGCCTATACGCAGACTATGCAGCTGCTTAGGGCCACCACTAGGGGGCCCCCAATCTGGCAACCGCATTTTATACATTGTTAATAGAGCATCGTGAATAATGTGGTGCATTGCCGTTTATCTATGCAAACATCCATTTTCTTGTCATTACAGTCTGGCAACCTGGGTAGTGACTTTGAACCTGCTTTGCATGATTGGTGCTCAAACTTGCTTGGAAAATAGATGCACGAATATGTCAAAGAGAATTTATCCTTTGGAGCAGAGAAACGAAAGAAGAAGAAAATCGGAGAAGAAAAGAAACAACAGTATCAAGGTAATAGAGCATGTTGTTGAAGTTGTTGTTGTTGTCGTGCAAGACACTCAGACTTGAACATTGTTGTCAGCTGAGCTTGTCAATAAGTCGTACTGGTAATCGCCATTAGCCGCAGGGCGAAAGCCCGGAGGGAATCAAGTAGTTGTCACCTGTCGGCAAAGGCAAATGTACGGCTTCCGCTGCTTGTAGTATAACGAAATATTGGCATAATATGTATTTGGACTGGAAAGCGTAGATATAGTCATTTCATTTATATCGGACCTTATTATCAAGTAGTATGCCATGTATCAGCCTACGGTGAATCTACTTAATTAGTTGCGCACTCCCCACAGTACACGTTTTTGTTGACGAATATTTTCCTGGGCTGAATTTTGTTCCATGTAATCATATTTTGTACTTTGGATGATTCAAAGGAGCTATTGAGAAGTATCTTGGAATTGGAGGTGGCGTGCCGTCCTCTTCACAAGATGATGATTTCCCCAAATGTACAATTCAAGGTAATGCTTGGCAATGTCGTGTACATAGTTACGTATGAGATCAAGAATCAAGAAAGATGTACATAAAGTTACAATTTTAATACATTTGTTCAAAAATATGGGCCCCATGACATTATTTTGCTTAGGGCCCCCAAATGGCCTGGTCGGGCCAACGGCTAGATACGGCGTCGACACTACGTCGTCAATGAGCATTTGAAGCTCTACGTAGATGTGATGCATTACGCCATTGTGCGCCGCCCAGTCACTAGGGGAGTGTATCCTTTTCTTTGTGTGGTTTCGCGGGCTTTCGAAGGCTTCACATAGCACTTCCTGGTTTCTTTATTGTCAGATTTTTTAATAATTGCTTTTACTCTAAATGTTGAAACGCAGGAGACGCAGAAAACGTTTGCGGAAGTGGTCTGTCCGACTACTGAAGCAGTCAAGGCAGAGAATGGGTGAATTTGCCACGCTTGTTTACTAAGGGTGTAACGGTACATGTATTTGTATTGAACCGTTTCGGTATATGGTGCTCGGTTCGGAACAGAGGCGTACCGAACGAGTTTTCTGACGTAATGTAACCCTTACTTTTCGAGGCTGTGAGTCGATCGGGTTACAGTTTCTTTGTGTAGATTATATTTACTCCGTCTTCTCTACTATAATGAGGACCAACAATGTTGGACAGTATAACCCAGAAACGTCAACGGCGCGACAACGTGGCCGCTGCAAGAACGCAGTGAAAGGCGGGCGTTAAAGTCAGTGAGCCAATGCACACCAGTCGCAGTGTGGCCGCGTGTTAGACGCGTCCCAGAAGCGGCTCAACACGACACACGCGAAAAGAACGGTAGAGTTTATTATTTGACGCGAGACGCGAACCTCCTGCATCAATACTACTACCGGTAGCTAGGATCGGGCAGACCGGAAGTCACTCGTGTAATAATACGATGGATCCGGTCGATTTTCAAACTAATATGCAATCGTAACCCACTTTTTGAGTCCATATCTCTTGAGTGGTATATCGGGGCACAGTTGACTTGTCTTTGTTGATTTACTGCTGTTTTCTCTGCTATAATAATAACCAACACGGCCCTGTGTTCAATACAAAACCCTGCTACCACAACAAAACAAGTAGGAACTAATATTCACAGAAGAACTAAAGTTATACAACATAAAATATACAATATGAATGAATACTACATCACATTTGTAAAATATAAACAAATAATACAATAAATAATAGCCCATTTAAATATAATAAATTGAAATGAGCTAAAACACCTGTAATTAAATAATAAGAATAATACACAGATCCTGCTTACACAATTAAATTTATTAATTTCTGTGTGGCGCTTTAACTTGAAATCCACCAACGTCACAAAATGACGTGTCGCTATATCCGGCCGCCATATTGTCCGTCATTGTTTAGCCCTATTCTCAATGGTTTCAATTAGTCGTGCAATTTATAGAGCAATTCATGGAAGCCCCAGTGTTATCTGACGCTGTAAACTCATTGGATGTGTTGCATAAAAGGCGTTATGTGGAAAAGCTTCAGTTTATCCATTCGCCAGATCCATATTTGATGCCTAAATCGATGTTTTTCGACCCGCTGTCTTCGCCCTCTCTACCTGACATCTGCTACCCTGATATCTACAACTATCTTGTCCACACAAAATCAGCCTATTCTCACGAAAGTTTGAAAAACTTTAAGAGCAGGACTCTAAGCAACATTACCCCGTGTGACCTTTTACTTCCAATTTTCTAAAATGGCGACAATCAATTAAAAAAAAAAAAAAGTTGACTGCGACGCGTCAAGGATAGGTGCACATTGGACTATTTCTTCAATAAAATACAAAACTGTGTCTGCCTCATTTGCAAAGAGACAGTCGCGGAAGATTCGCAACGAGAAATTAAAGCAACTTGAAGCTAATTTAATTTCACAGCAGCAGTATTTCGCAAGAGCCCGAGGGTCGAAAGAGAACGCCACAAAGGCGAGATTGTTGAAATTATGAATTTAAAAAAATAATAATAATAAAGCAAATTTGACACACAGAAGGGCTTATTAAAATTTCTTTAAATGTATTGTTCTACATAAATCAGCCCAGGTAGCCCCCCACATTTTTACCACACCAAATCTGGCCCCGTTTGCAAAAAGTTTGGACACCCCTGTTTAACCGATGATCCGTAGACGAGGCCAGGTTCTTTCACTTGGTACCAGCTAAATATTATTCAAAAAATAAAGATGGTGGAAGAAATAAGCATCTTGAATTTGAAACGGTGTGTTGTTGGCGATTAGCCTAGCAATGATCTTAATTGTGGTTGTCAGCCCAAAACCCTCTAAATACATATTAAATGCATCTTACCAGATATAAAATGACTACTTCATAATCTGTGGTAATCGTTTGGAGCCCAGTTTTCTCGTCGAATTGCAGCAGTCCATCTCGCTCTCCTCTCCGGGTCTCTCGAAATACGGTAGAACTTCAAGTCTCTCCGTCTATCTTCTCTGTTATTGCAACCGACCGCCACACACGCCTTCACCATTTTGATTATTAATGTTAACGAGCAGAAAAACACACCATAATAGGAGGAATTTACGTAGCGGTAATGCGTCAACACGACGAGTTGACGGACAACATGGTGCAGGGGCGTGGTTGCGACGTCATGTGAGTCTATAGGTCTATAGGCTAATGTTCCTATTGTTGAAAGCACAAAAATATGTAATAAACAACTAGCACATTTATATTTTGCATTTTGTTTTCTTACTGTACCGAAAATGAACCGAACCGTGACCTCAAAACCGAGGTACGTACCAAACCGAGATTTTTGTGTACCGTTACACCCCTATTGTTTACCCATGAGGAACATGGACTGGACGTGCACTATCGATATTTCCTGATGTCAGTGAACAGATTTGACGACCTTTGTTGCTGAATTCAACCTTTATTATCAGACACGTCACTTGCCTTGTTGACGGTTCACGTCAATGACCGTTTGTGTGGAACAATAACAGTCCTAGCCGTGATGCATAGTCAGGATTTTTGGGAGGCGCACGTCAGGCTACAAGCAGGGTATGCCGTCGACGGTGTAGCTAACAGCATAACAGCCCTTTTACACTGTTTACATACAGTATGAGGAGGGTAACCACCTGTCCAGTTTTAGGCCTTTTCAATGATATGTCAGGCACAACCCATTAGCTGGTAGAGGCGTGCAAAATTTCCGATTCTTAGATTATTCGCGATTCGGCCGTGGAAGATTCGAGAACGATTCACAAACATCCAAATTCCGATGATTGAATTATACCAGGTAAAGCGGAAATAAAACGCAGTCAGCGCGGTCTTCCGGACGCAATGAGGAACGGACCGAGAGTAAATATCATGTGCAGCTAATGCCGCTAGGTAAAAAAAAAAACACAATAATACCTGACTGCGGCCGTCAGCCGCTACAAACAGCGTCCAGTTGCTAGTTGCTACAAACATACGGCAACATACAGCTATGGTAGATATTACATATATCTAGACTAGATATGAAATGACAGACTTTCCCATGCTAGTAAACAGGCGCCATCTTAAAGCAGTAGACTTCTCTAGAAGGCTTCGTTGTAGAGAACCTAATTACTTTTTATCTAAAATACTCCTAAATCGGCAAAATCTTGACTTGAATCTATCTTTAAATGATGAAACAGTTTTAAAACTTTCACATCTCGAAAGTAGACATGAGGGAAATTATGGAATAACAGTCGCAATTTTAACAACTTTAACGGTTGATTCACGACATTAAAATTAATTGTATGTAGTTTAAAGCTGCTGATACAGAATGGGGACTTGAGTATTTTACTGTTTTTAACCGGTAACTTGATACTAAAATAGCAGTTTGGGTTATTTAGCCTGAGAAGATTTTTGAACAATTTTGGAACAAATATACAAGACATAAAAAAAAAAAAAAATTTAAATTGGGGGTACGGGGGCATCAATAATCGATTTATAATCGAATCGGAGTCTCTGAATCCTAATCGTAATTTAATCGTTAGGTGCCCAAAGATTCCCACCTCTATTAGCCGTACACCATTTGTCTGGCTTTTAAAGAAAATGTTTCGCAATTCAGTTTATGTGACCCAACTCAGCCCCACGGTGGTCACAACCGTTCTGTGCATGATTGTCCAGGAGTGACTACAGTTAAAAACGTCCTATATCGTTGGATCAATAAAATGTAAACAAAGCTTCACGTGTGGCTATCAGACGACATCATTTCCTCCCCGAGATTTTACAACAGTGCTAGCAAACTTGCCAAAACGGCGGACATCTTTTAACATTGAATGGACAAAAGAGCACGATTTCCTCGCCAAAAGCAGTCGAGATTGGTTCCACAGTTTCTGCACGCATTGCGAGTGTGACGTGGACGAGAGCAGCAGGGGCGAAGCAGCTTTAGAACATCACACAGAGAGCACAAAACATAAAAGAATGAGGCAAGCAGCAGGTGGATCGACATTGAGAACATTTTTTCGATTACCCTCATTGCCTCTGGAAAATAAAATAACTGCAGTTTAACTTTATAAAGTTGTTCCTCTTATAAACTCACTTCTTTTGAGCAGTTCAAACCCTAACCCTATGGAGAATACACAACGGATATATTTCACGGCCTGTCACATCCCAATATCTTTGCTTGGAACCTGAAGATTTTTATTTCATGTTCGTTTTTCCCCCCTCAAATTATGTTGTCAGAAATGCAAATTTTTGTCTTCAATTAACAAAAATTGCATGCCTGCGATGTGAGAGGTAACCCGAGTACCTTGAGAAATTCCAACTCAAGCACGTGGAAAACAGGAAGGTCGAAACTGAGTTTTAAACCCCACAGAACTGTGAGATGAATAAACTGACTACATTTTGCATCCACCGTGCACCATCCATTGGCCATATACCTTGAAAAGAGTATGAACCTTGAAGAAGTTAGATGTTTTGATATATGGTGGAAAACACAGACAAGACTGAAAAAGCAGTTTCTGCTCTTGCACTCCCCTTTAAAATAAACTGCTGTATTTTAGCCAAAATAACTGTTGTATTTGATAGAACAATATGTCTATATGCCACCATAGCAGATACGTGGCGCATTAAGCCCCAGACTATTTTTAATTTGTCCCTTTTACCCTGGAAACTCCCATTTACAGACGTCGCGCAACCGCTTTTGTTTCAACCCAGCCATAAAAAGACGGTAAGTAATTATATTTATTAATCAAAATGTCCGTCATTTTTATCTTAGAATCATTAATTTCATTAAAAAAAAAACTTTTAAAAAATTATTCACTCGCATATTTTAAACTTTTAAACAAACTACGTCACAATGAAAAAAAATGGCGTCTGTAAAAAAGTCACGGATATCTACCTCATAACTATCGATTAATTGTATTTTTTTTTTGCTAGTGTCGCATTCTCCTCAATATGTAAGATGATAAATAATTGATCCAAACAAAGAAAAATTGAAAAACAAAACGTTTAAAAGGGTAAATAATAGGGCTGTCAAAATTATCACGTTAACGGGCGGTAATTAATTTTTTAAATTAATCACGTTAAAATATTTGACGCAATTAACGCACATGCCCCACTCAAACAGATTAAAATGACAGCACAGTGTCATGTCCACTTCATACTTGTGTTTTTTGTCTCCCTCTGCTGGCCATTTGGTGCGACTGATTGTATGGGTTTAAGCACCATGAGCATTGTGTAATTATTGACATCAACAATGGCGAGCTACTAGTTTATTTTTTGATTGAAAATTTTACAAATTTTATTAAAACGAAAACATGAAGAGGGGTTTTAATATAAAATTTCTATAAGTTTTACTAACATTTATGTTTTAACAACTAAAAGTCTTTCTATCCATGGACCGCTTTATCAGAATGTTAATGCCATCGTGTTGATTTAATGTTATAATAAATAAACAAATACAGTACTTATGTACAGTATGTTGAATGTATATACTATATCCGTCTTGTGTCTTATCTTTTCATTCAAACAATAATTTACAGAAAAATATGGCATTTTTTAGAGATGGTTTGAATTGCGATTATTTACGATTAATTCATTTTTAAGCTGTGATTAACTCAATTGAAAATTTTAATCGTTTAGCAGCCCTAGTAAATAAATGAAAAAGAAAATCTCGACCACTCCATGATGTCTGCGATTTCTGCATCACGACCCTTGTTATATTACCATGTTTCACCCTTAAAATCCCCCAAAATCCGACTGTGGCCATTCACATCTGTGTCTTGACACTCGATGGTACATGCTACATGGAGTTTTTGGATCGAAACAAGGTAAGAACACGATAATATCGTTAAAATCATGGCGTCTTTAATTCTGCTCTTGCATGCTCTCGCCTCCAGTTAGGGTTTTGCTGTTTAAATTTTTTTTGGTTTTTTTTTAAATGTCCTCCTGTTCAAAATTTTTCTTCCCCCAGATAATACAGATTTTAAGCTTTCCAATGATGTATCAAACATGCATATAGGACAATTTTGAAATTTGGTCACATTGGGGGTCTCAGAGCAGAACTTCAAGTCACCTGAGTGTTTTCCACCACACAGATATACAGTGGGGCAAATAAATATTTAGTCAACCACCAATTGTGCAAGTTCTCCAACTTGAAAAGATTAGAGAGGCCTGTAATTTTCAACATGGGTAAACCTCAACCATGAGAGACAGAATGTGGGGGGAAAAAAACAGAAAATCACATTGTTTGATTTTTAAAGATTTTATTTACAAATTACAGTGGAAAATAAGTATTTGGTCACCTACAAACAAGAAAGATCTCTGGCTATCAAAGAGGTCTAACTTGTTCTAACGAGGCTCCACTCGTTACCTGTATTAATGGCACCTGTTTTAACTCATTATCGGTATTAAAGACACCTGTCAACAATCTCAGTCAGTCACACTCCAAACTCCACTATGGCCCAGACCAAAGAGCTGTCGAAGAACACCAGAGAGAAAATTGTAGACCTGCACCTGCTGGGAAGACTGAATCTACAATAAGTAAAACGAAATAAAAAAGAAATCAACAGTGTGAGCAATTATTAGAAAATGGAAGACATACAAGACCACTGATAATCTCTCTCGATCTGGGGCTCCATGCAAGATCTCACCCCGTGGCGTCAAAATGATAACAAGAACGGTGAGCAAAAATCCCAGAACCACATGGGGGGACCTAGTGAATGACCTACA
This sequence comes from Corythoichthys intestinalis, assembly GCF_030265065.1. Classification (NCBI taxonomy): domain Eukaryota; kingdom Metazoa; phylum Chordata; class Actinopteri; order Syngnathiformes; family Syngnathidae; genus Corythoichthys; species Corythoichthys intestinalis. The sequence continues at coordinate 13,960,627 of NC_080396.1, read as the reverse complement.
GAGAGCTGGGACCACAGTAGCAAAGGCTACTATCAGTAACACAATGTGTCGCCATGGACTCAAATCCTGCACTGCCAGACGTGTCCCCCTGCTGAAGAAAGTGCACGTCCAGGCCTGTCTGCGGTTCGCTAGAGAGCATTTGGAGGATCCAGAAGAGGACTGGGAGAATGTGTTATGGTCAGATGAAACCAAAATAGAACTTTTTGGTAGAAACACAAGTTCTCATGTTTGGAGGAGAAAGAATACTGAATTGCATCCGAAGAACACCATACCCACTGTAAAGCATGGGGGTGGAAAAATCAGGCTTTGGGGCTGTTTTTCTGCAAAGGGACCAGGACGACTGATCTGTGTAAAGGAAAGAATGCATGTGGCCATGTATCGAGAGATTTTGAGTGAAAATCTCCTTCCATCAGCAAGGGCATTGAAGATGAGACGTGGCTGGGTCTTTCAGCATGACAATGATCCCAAACACACAGCCAGGGCAACAAAGGAGTGGCTTCGTAAGAAGCATTTCAAGGTCCTGGAGTGGCCTAGCCAGTCTCCAGATCTCAACCCCAGAGAAAATCTGTGGAGGGAGTTGAAAGTCCGTGTTGCCCAACAACAGCCCCAAAACATCACAAGAGGAGATCTGCATGGAGGAATGGGCCAAAATACAAGCAACAGTGTGTGAAAAGCTTGTGAAGAGTTACAGAAAACGTTTGGCCTCTGTTATTGCCAACAAAGGGTACATAACAAAGTATTGAGATGAACTTTAGGTATTGACCAAATACTTATATTCCACCATGATTTGCAAATAAATTATTTAAAAATCAAACAATGTGATTTTCTGGGTTCTTTTTCCACATTCTGTCTCTCATGGTTGCGTTTTACCCATGTTGATGATTACAGGCCTCTCTAATATTTTCAAGTGGGAGAACTTGCATAATTAGGGGTTGACTAAATACTTATTTGCCCCACTGTACATACGGCCAAAAGCATTCATAGATCTAGCAGTGAAAAAAAGTTGAGATTTCCTTAAGTGTCCTTAACTGAGATCACAAGGCAGTATTCTTTATACAATGATGCAGGCTTTTAATGCACTGCTGCCCAAGGGACTGAAGGTCAGGGCATTCAATGTTGCTGTTGGGCCTTGCCGCTTACATGGAGAGATGTCTCAAGGTTCTCTGGCTCGGTTGATGAAATTATGGATCGTAGATGATGAAATCACTAGTCTTGAAGATGTACCAATTGAAAGATTATTTTAAAATTGATAGACTATTTTTTCCCCACGAATATGTTTACAAAGTGGTGAGCCTTGCTTGCGCTCCTTTCACCCAATGATGACATTCAACTGTGACGAGTTGAACTGTTTGCCTGTGGAATGTCTTTTTTTTAGGGGGGTGGGGGGCTGTCCCAGCTTTTTTGGAATGTATTACAGGCAGCAAAATTCAAAATGAGTGAATATTTGCAAAAAAATAATACAGTTATCAGTTTGAACATTAAATATTTTGTCTTTGTTAAATGTGAGGTGAAAAGGATTTGCTAAGTATTGTTTTTGTTTGTTTGATTGTTTGTGTCACATTCAGCTGCTGGTCAGATTGTGTTTTTATTTCAGATTGTGGGCGGAATTCCCTTGGTGCAACTGCGTCCAATCTCATCAGTAATGTATTTAAACACATGCGGATCAAGCAAGGGTTGCTGAGATAATGCCTTGCTGGTTACGATTGGATGTTTCTGTACTTTCGATCCCGTCATCACATTGAGCTAGTTTGGCCCCTGCCTTGGATTTTGTCCGTCTGCCGCCCTCGGTTTAAAATCCTCTACCTTGTGCAGGTATATGAGTGTGTTAGTTTGTTGCCTTGTTGGCAAACTGCCTACCACCTTAGTTTACCCTTGGGTTAGTTTTAGTGTTCCCCGCATTCGCAGATCGTAAATGTTCAAACTAAATTGAAATTGTAGTTTGTATATGAGATTTGGTATTTAAAAATGCAGCCATCAATCACGATGTAAGGGTAAGTTTCCCGATGGATTGGAAAATCCTTTATGTGCAGAAAAAAACTGAACTAGTGCACAATGTCTATTCATGCATCATAGAATCGCCTCTTCTCTTGAGGGTTGTTAGGGTGCTGGAGCCTATTGAAGCTACTCCAGAGACTGGAGGTGAGGTAAACCAGTCAATCATAAGGTTGTAAATATATATTTCTAATTATTCACTTGAACATACAGTGTATCACAAAAGTGAGTACACCCCTCGCATTTCTGCAGATAACTAAGTATATCTTTTCATGGGACAACACTGACAAAATGACACTTTGACACAATAAAAGGTAGTCTGTGTGCAGCTTATATAATAGAGTTAATTTATTTTCTCCTCAAAATAACTCAAAATATAGCCATTAATATCTAAACCCCTGGCAACAAAAGTGAGTACACCGCATAGAAACTACGTACATCCCTAAATGTCCACATTGAGTACTGCTTGTCATTTTCCCTCCAAAATGTCATGTGACTCGTTGCAGGAGTGCTGTAAGCAATGCTGCAGAGATTGAAGAGGTGGGGGGTCAGCCTGTTAGTGAAAGCCTGCAAATAGTTTGCTGAAGACATGTCAACAAAGCACATGGATTACTGGAACCATGTCCTATGGTCTGATGAGACGGGCGGGCGTTCTTGTGTATCATCTTCAGAAGAGGCTTCCTCCTGGGGTGACAGCCGTGCACACCAATTTGATGTAGAGTGCGGCGTATGGTCTGAGCACTAACAGGCTGACCCCGCCCACCTCTTCAATCTCTGCAGCAATGCTGACAGCACTCCTGTAACGAGTCACATGAAATTTTGGAGGAAAACTGACAAGCAGTACTCAATTTGGACATTTAGGGATGTACGTAGTTTCTAAGGGGTGCACTCATTTTTGTTGCCAGGGATTTAGATATTAATAGATGTATTTTGAATTACTTTGAGGGGAAAATAAATTAACTCTATTTATGTCTATCTATGTTCATTTCAAATCGTTGCACATAATCAGTCTATGTTCTCATAACTGTGTGTTTATCTACGTAGCCTATCTACGTAGCTTCTATGCTGTGCACTCATTTTTGTTGCCAGGGATTTAGATATTAATGGCTATATTATGAGTTATTTTGAGGGGAAAATAAATTAACTATTATATAAGCTGCATACAGATTTCTTTTGTGTCAAAGTGTCATTTTGTCAGTGCTGATTGCAGATTAGCAAATTCTCACAGTTTAATGTTATGCTAACTCTGATGCAGGTTGTAATCTCATTAACGAAATTAGTGGTGTTCCCCCACCTTCACAACATTGGCGTCTTTTTTTACAGTACTTACAGTGGCTGCTGCTAGCTGAAAAAAAAAATCTAATATACATCCTTTCAAAGGGGGCGGAAGAGGCGGCATGTTGTTGAATTGAATCTGTCGTGCCATGTGAGTGGGCGGGGGAGTAGGGGTGTTGGTCAAGTTATCAGCCAATCAAACCTTCGTTTGAGGGGGGAAAAAATAGACTGGCACATTCAGGTACCGGTACCGGTACACAAGAAAGCCCGCCTGTCCAATCAGACCACAGGACATGGTTCCAGTAATCCATGTGCTTTGTTGACATGTCTTCAGCAAACTGTTTGTGGGCTTTCTTGTGTACCGTCTTCAGAAGAGGCTTCCTCCTGGGATGACAGCCATGCACACCAATTTGATGTAGAGTGCGGTGTATGGTCTGAGCACCAGCAGGCTGGCCCTGCCCACCTCTTCAATCTCTGCAGCAATGCTGACAGCACTCCTGTAACGAGTCACATGAAATTTTGGAGGAAAAGTGACAAGCAGTACTCAATTTGGACATTTAGGGATGTACGTAGTTTCTCAGGGGTGCACTCATTTTTGTTGCCTGGGATTTAGATTTTAATGGATGTATTTTGAGTTACTTTGAGGGGAAAATAAATTAACTCTATGTCTATCTATGTCTGTTCATTTTAAATCGTTGCACATAATCAGTCTTTGTTCTCATAACTGTGTGTATATCTACAGTACTGCTTGTGTACAAGGGCTTTTTGTCCATTGTTTTATCTAGGTAGGGGCCAGCACTAGGCTGCGACCTGTTTTTTGTCCACTGTTTGTATAGAAGGAAAATATAAACGATATCAACTTTAAGGTCAGGGTTGGTTGAGATTCACACTCATCCTGGACCGACCGGCCAGATTTGCGTTTTTCTTTCCTCACGAAATGTAAACTCGGTACTTTCTCTTTGTTCCTGAATTGTGTGTCGTCATCTCCTATTGTTTAAGAGACTAAAGCCCACTTCACACACATAACCCGGTAAATTACTGTGTAAGGTGACGCAGGATTTACTCACGTCATTGCTTTCAAGGATAGAGAGATATCCCGGGAATGACGCAGATTGGACACTTTTACAGACTTGTCCCGTGTTGCCCACAGGCAGCCACAGGGCTGCTGGCGCGATTTTATAACCCGGACATTACTTCATTTTTGGTCAGCATCAGCTGTCCCATTCTGTTGGTCAGATCGTGTTTTGTTACAGAGCCGGTTGTGGGAGCGTTCCCGACGTCGTAACTGCAGCCAATTTGAGATCATCAAGACTGTATTTAAGCCCAGATGATCCAAGAGAAGGGTGCCGAGATATTAACTTGCTGGGTGCCATTCGATACCTTGTACTCTCAAGTTTTGTGCATTTGCTAGCTAGTTAGTCTAACGCCCTTATTTTGAAAACGCCTACGTTGTGCTGGTATTTGAGTGTTTTTATTTTGTTGTCTTATCGGCTATCTGCCTACCGCTTAGGTTAGTAATATTGATAATTGACGGACCCATTGTGTTATTCCCCTTTTCCACGATCACGTGTATTTTTGTCTGTATTTAATAAACTCTTGAACGCTTCCCTCCGTTGTTTCCTGCTTTGAGGTAAAACCTTGTTTCCGCACTTGCGGACCCTAGCATCTGCGACAAAAAAACCCCACACATTTTTAAAGATGGGTGATGGACTCTCTTCCTTGGCTCTACGATCCATTAGCAATTTAATTTCGTTATGTTTTCAGTTTAATTTAGCTTTTTAAGGCTTGCTATGTTGAAAATGTTGATGTTTTTTTTTTTTACCGCTTTTCGTCTTAATGCAAAGAAAGAGGAAGAGACGATCGGCCCGCCATGATAATTACATCATCAGCCATCGTGCTGTGACTCGTGAATTTAACTTCACGCGTTCACGTGCACCGCTTCTCGGGGAAATTCCCCGGGCATTATACTAGGACGCGACTCTGTAAATGTCCGCGTCATCTCCGTGTCAGTCGACCTGGGAAATTGCTTTCACATACAAGGGCTGCCTGTTTAAATCCCACGATTTAAAGTGCCTGTGACACAAAAAAGCATGTTTATTTCATAGTACACGCTGTATTTTATGTTCCTGAATGAAATGAACCACTTGGATGTGTGAAAAATTGATCGATATATTCAACTTTTTGAATCCCGAGCTACGAAAATGACAGACTTCCGGCTTCGGTCTTGCATTGAGGAAGAGGGCGCTGTGACGTGTACGGGAGAAGGAGTCCTCTTCACTATACAGCCATACTGTTGTATGAGAAGGACTAAGGATTCAGCTGATTTTGAGGATTAATTCGTTTATTTTTCGCATCACGCCAGTCGCCAGCCAAACAGCTGCAGTAAAATCTTGCTGTACGAGGGAGTGGCGTGTGAGCCTTTTTGGGGTTTCAAAAGGTTCCCATTCACCGGTGGATATTGGCCAAACAAGCGCTACTACTGTGGGACCATAGGACCTACGAGGACGTGAGTTAACATCGTGTTTTGTATAATGTCAAATACTGGGATCATTTTAATATGTAGGTGGTTTCAAAAGGTTCCCATTCACCGGTGGATATTGGCCAAACAAGCGGTAGTACTGTGGGACCATGGGACTTACGAGGACGTGAGTAAACATCGGTTTTTGTATAATGTCAAATACTGGGATCATTTTAATATGTAGGTGGCTTGCATTTTGTGGCTGACATGCTCCTTGTCCCCTTGGCCGACGACCGGCGGCTTATTGCACATGCCCCCTTCGGGGGAGCACTATACTCGGTTTATTGCCCTCTTTATGTCCCTGGGGTTCTGTCAAATTTTCCGACCGATCAGAAATTGCAACTTTTTGTTAAAAATAGCCGTGAATACAGCGATTACAAAGTAAACACTACAAACTTTCTTTAAATAAAGGACTACTTAGGTTTGATCATGGACGGGCATGTAAAAAGCTCTCCTCATACACATATTGTCATGTTAGCTGTATAACAACTGCAGCCGCCCTCCTCCACTGAGTCTCTCGCTTTTTACGACTGCGCCATGTAGTAAACATTATTTTGCCATACTCGTGTTAACCATTTACCAGCTACACGCCCATCCGACGTCGGCCAGTTTGTCCGGCGGTCATTTTCCAACTGCTTCCCCGCAAACGAGCCCTCTGGCCTCTGCAGGGGAACGACGAGCTCTAACTTGTTCGCCGCCGGGCAGGTTGCCGATCGGCAAAGACAATCGACAACCCAGTCATCATGTGAAATTATCCGGGCTAGTTATGTGTGATTTTCCGCTTCGAAGACTTTGAAACATCACTCTGTTCAGGTTAGCATGTCGCCTAGCTGTCACGCCTTTTGGTTTGTTTACATTCTCCGAATCCGGGAAAGGTAAATGACATAAGCCATTAGGTGGCATAAAATATCGTTCGGGAGTTGCGACAGTAAAGGTGAAGTCGACTGTTTTGACCATTATGGAGTAATTTTGCCATGTCGTCATGAATATATTCACGACGACATATATATTTATATTTATTTATATTTATTATATATTTATTCTTATTATTTCATGTTCCATTTAGCACAAGACTAATTTGTCATGACCATGCCATTTATTTAGCTATTGGGGAAAAAAACTTGGATAAAAAGAATATCCTGTAAAAATATTGGAGAAGAGAGACTGAAACAATGACATTTGCAAATCGTTACTTTGCTGACGTCATCCACCTGTTGGGGACGCTAGAGTCCTATAATGGTAGGCGTGGCTAACCGGCAGATTAAAAGACTAATTTCTCGTCATCTGCGCTTTGCTAAATTGTTGTATATAGTCGAATCGTCTCAAAATATGATTCTAATTCACATAATAATGCTATTTAAGACATTTTTTCTCCTGTCGTACGCACTTTAAACAGTGTTGAGGTAAATGTGAAAGGGGCTCAAAAAGAACCTGTAAAAAGAAAAAATAGACAAAATATCGTTCACACTCACCAACACACTGACAGAATTATTAAAATTACCAAATTTTGATAAAAAAGATGATGATTTTATTTTCATTACTAAAATTATTATTATTATTAATAGTAGTAGTAGTATTTTGGTTACTTGTATTGTACAGTAGTGTTACACAACTGACTTTAGCTCAGCCAGTGTGCGATCAGTTGTAATTGTGAATGAGTGTGAATGATTGTTTTTCGATTAATGGTCTCTGATAGACTGGCGACCAACCAAAGGAATGAGCTACATTTCACTACCAGCTAAGACTCAACGCAAATGGATTTAGGGAGGTCCAATACTGTCCAATACTCATCTTTTTCTAGTAGTATCTGTCCCAGCATCTTTTGATAGTGGACAATAAGCTTTCACAGGATCCAGGTTTTAACTATAATATGTACCACTGCTGCTTTCTAGGAGCGTTACACAACTTTTTTTCCTCCACCAGTGAACAAAGAACATATTGTAACAGAGATGTGTTTATTTTGGGTTGCCGTCTAAATGTCTCCATCAGATTTTCAATGCACCCACAGAGAAGAGCCTCCGCAGAGTACGCATATCAATATTCTCTAATCAAAGAAACAAACTCACTAGATCCAGTCATGACTAACAGTGACGTGACTGAGATGAAATGAGCCTTTCGCCCCCATGCCAACCCTGAAGTACACAACTTCCACATGCTCAGCGCCTGATTATGCATGTTGAAATTGATAGGAGTCCGATAGGAGTGCATGAGAGAAAAGAACTCAGCAGTTGGTCACCACTGTGAGTGGAAATGAGCTCATTAATAAACACTTTAACACAGCAGTTTTTTCCTCCGGTCTCTTCAGATGAATCCAGGAGGTCCACGCGTTGACTTCAATTACCATTTTATAAGCTTTGGAATTAATACTAAATAGCTTTTTACTGGCAAATTTTCCATGTACTGTATTTTCCCGACAATAAGTCGCACTTTCTTCATAGTTTGGCTGGGCCTGTGATTTATACTCAGGTGCGACTTATATGTTGATACTACGGCTGTCAAAAATATCGCGTTAACGGGCGGTAATTAATTTCTTTAATTAATCATGTTAAAATATTTGAGGCAATTAATGCACATGCCCCGCTCAAACAGATTAAAATGACAGTTCAGTGTAATGTCCGCTTGTTACTTGCTTTTTGGTGTTTGGCGCCCTCTGTTGGCGCTTGGGTCCAACTGATTTTATGGGTTATTACCATGAGTGAGCATGGTGTAATTAAAAATTAAAAAAATTTTTTACAAATTTTAATAAAATGACAACATCAAGAAGGGTTTTAATATAAAATTTCTATAACTTGTACTAACATTTATCTTTTAAGAACTACAAATCAAATGTGTATATATATATATATATATATATATATATATATATATACTACAAATGTATATATCCGTCTTGTCTTATCTTTCCATTCTAACAATAATTTACAGAAAAATATGGCATATTTTATAGATGGTTTGAATTGCGATTAATTAGGATTAATTCATTTTTAAGCTGTAATTAACTCGATTAAAATTTAATTGTTTGACAGCCCTAGTTGATACTTATACTCGAAGCATGCCGTCTGCTTGAAGTTGTTGTTGTTCAGAAGTGATACTGAAGGTGAAGACGTGACTTTGTTGTTTCTTGTGAAGGCTAGCCTGACCGCAGTAGTTTTGCAAGTTAGCAAATTCTCACAATTTAATGTTATGCCAACTTAGATGCAGGGCCGTTCCTGACCAATTTGGTGCCCTAGGCAACACATTTGTTGACGCCCACCCATTTTCACCACATATATTTAAACACTCACACTGAAAAAGCACATTATCTCTTTATAATATATTATATAAAAAAGACAACGAACAAGTGCATAAATTAAAAGAAGCATGCTGTAATAACTATTCAAAAGCACCAATAAAAAACGCTTAAAAAAAACTGCATTAAATGAATTACAATTTTTATTACAACATGATTAACGCCCACCCACACAAACCTATATAAAGACACACAGAACACTTTAAAATGAAACTTTTTTTTTTTTTTTTTGTACCTTGGCCTATAGCCTAACCTTACTCAAAAGCATCTATTGCACTTTTATATGACAGTTGTTTTGGAAGGTGCACTTCTTTCCTGGACTTGGGGGGCTTGGACTTGGTGCTGATGTGGATAAGTTCGCTGTAAAAGATGGCCCAGGATTTACAGAGGTAGAAGGAAAAGATTTCAGAAGAGCATCTACAAAGAGAAGAAAGTGGAATGTTACATTATATTAGTCAAATAGCTGTTGATTGTGAAACCAGCATGACATAACCATAATAGCGCCTACATTTTTTGCAGCCTACTGTACCTGTCTATTGGATCCGGCCACTATCTTTGATGGGCGTAGTTAAAAGAAAATAAATTCATGAAGCACGGCAACTACACAGGACTACCCAATAATAATTAATTAAATAAGATATGATGGCAAAAAAAGAATAATAAATTAAATATGTTTTTACATGAACGTGATCGCCATTTTAATGAATTAATGACACATTTAAAAACAAATGTTTGCATTTAAATCCGTGGCACTTTTAGTACCCCATACCACAAAACTTTGAAATTATTAATTTAATATTTAATGGTGTATTTATTTAATTAACCTTGGCACTTTTAGGCAAGGCAAATTTATTTGAAAAGCACAATTTAACATAAGGTAAAAGTGGTTCACATCACATGAAAATAAGCAAGACAATTTTAGTCTCCCATACACTTTGTCCAAATTTCTCTAAAATTGGAGGGGGAGTAAATTTAACTGAAACTAATCCACAGCTGACTGAATACTGGAAATATTTCTAAAACAACAGCCTGGCTAATGATACAGTATAATGTTGCTTTAGTCATATAAGCTCTATGTAAATAACCGCTAGCTTGCAGTTGCGCTATACGTGCTTATGCTGTTGAAAAAAATCCTCACAACTAAAGATGTATGCCCATCGATCGGGTCCGATCACGTCATTTTCAAAGTATCGGAATCGGCAAAAAAATATCGGACATGCCTTTTTTTAATATATATATATATATTTTAATTAAATCATTTTCTAATTGTATTTCACGTTACAGACAAAATGCCTTACACTCATCCAGAGTCTTTAGTTTTGGCCTAAAGTAGGACTGTCAAATTTATTGTGTTAACGGCGGTAATTAATTTTTAAAAAATTAATCACGTTAAAATATTTAATGCAATTAACGCATGAACTGCATTACCCACTCACGCATTGTTGCATTTAATCTATAAAGGCACCGTTTGACCTATATATAGAGCTAAAAGGCAGTTTAAAATGAGTAGAGTGAATTTAGGCAGTCTTTGGAGCCTTTATTTAATTGGCTAAAGCCTTAAAATCCCCCTCTCAACAATTAATAATATCGTGGGAAGCAATGTCGGGAAGAAAGGTAGTAGTTGATCTTTTTCTTAACACCCTATGTTATTTCCCAACGCAGAGAAGATATATCAATTGGTACCACTACGCACAGTCATGGTTGCACTTCCCATCATGCATTTGGGCAGAACAGTTAAATGGCTACAGTATCATTTACTGAAAGCTCAACAAATACACTAGATGGCAATATTTAGTCACAATATACAAAGTGACATTTATCCTTTAAGAATTACAAGTCTTTCTATCCGTGGATCCCTCTCACAGAAAGAATGTTAATGATATAAATGCCATCTTGAGGGTTTATTGTCATAATAAACAAATACAGTATTTATGTACTGTATGTTGAATGTATATATTCGTCCGAGTTTTATTCATTTTTTTCTTTTTGGCATTGCCAAAATGTATATGATAGGGAAAATTATCGGGAATGAATGGAATTGAATCAGGAGCAAAAAAAAAAAGCAATCGGATCGGGAAATATCGGGATCGGCAGATACTCAAACTAAAACGATCAGGATCGGATCGGGAGCAAAAAAACATGATCGGAACAACCCTAATCACAACAAACCTCTGTTTATCTTCGCGTCTTTTCTGTCTTCTTTCTTTTTCTTCTTACCCGGAGGGCTTTCATGAAGTTGACTTGTCACCGTAACGTCGCTCAATTGCGGAGGCTAAAAATAGTACCTTCAGGTAGCTCGCTGCTCTGCTGGGTGGTCAGTGAGACTAGGGTCCGTGGTGAAATTATCGCATCACAGGAAAAAGTGAAACGGGAAGAAGGCACACTAAAAAAATGATTTTATTATTATTTAAAGACTTATAGTGAACAGTTTTGTTGTTCTTTTGTTTTATTGTTTTGTATAATTTTTTTGAATACTGCTATCATCAAATATTATTTGAATATTTTTCTTGACACCTTTTTGGACGCTGGTGTGCCCTTAGGCGGTTGCCTAAATCACCTTATGGGTGGCACGGGTCTGCTTAGATGCAGGTTGTAATTTCAATAACAAAATTAGTGGTGTTTCCCCCCACCTCCACAACATTGGCGTCTTTTTACATTACTTACAGTGGCTGTTGCTGGCTGAAAAAAAAAAAATCTAAATCTAATATCCATCCTTTCGAATGGGGCGGAAGAGGCGGCATGTTGTTGAATTGAATCTGTCGTGCCGCACTCAAAAAAATGAATCAGGCAGGTTGTAAATTTTACTAAAAGACAGTGTGCATTTTCAGCAAGAAACCATCATGTTTCCAAGGTGAGAATGATTGAATCATGCAGTCTCTACATAAACATGAACAGTGAATGAGGAGCTTGATTAGATATTGTTGATGCAACATAATGTTAATAAGTCTTTCCAACTAATTGCAATAGTCTCGTGATTTCTCGCGAGATTTAAAAGTAGGATTGCCAACTGCCTGAAAAAGTAAGGGACACCTCATTGGTACTGTCACCATTGAATTATTATTTTGTATGTGAAAAGAGATTTTTTATTGGATGGGACTTTGAAAGGCAAAGGCCCAGCTAGTAAAATTCCTCAACTTTATTTTTATTTCTTTCTTTCATAATCTTATTATCCACATTTTTTCGGCGCAGTGGAGACTCCAAACCATTTGACCGACCGGCACCGTTTAAATATCAAAATGACCGGAATTCCATTCATTTTTAATGGCAAACATTTTCCCTTCATTTTCAATGAAAGGAAAAAAATAAGTGGTTGTGAGTTTTGCCCACTTACCATTACAGCCCATTGACATTGAATTGGCGCCTAAGTAACAACAGCAGTGACAGCTATGTACGTCCATGCCATTGACTATCATGAATGTCGCTACTATTGTTGCCAATGTACTGGATTCCATTGAGGCATGTATAAATTGATGCCATTGGCGGCCATTTACGTTAAAATTAGGGCTGTCAAACGATTAAAATTTTTAATCGAGTTAATCACAGCTTAGAAATTAATTCATCGTAATTAATCGCAATTCAAACCATCTCTAAAATATGCCATATTTTTCTGTAAATTATTGTCGGAATGGAAAGATAAGACGGATATATACATTCAACATACTGTACATAGGTACTGTATTTGTTTATTATAACAATAAATCCACAAGATTGCATTAACAATATTAACATTCTTTATGTGAAAGGGATCCACGGATAGATTCTGAAAGGATAAATGTGAGTTTATATATTGTGACTAAATATTGCCATCTAGTGTATGTGTTGAGCTTTCAGTAAATGATAATGTAGTGACAAAACTGTTCTGCCCAAATGCATGACGGGAAGTGGGTAACCATGACTGTGTGTGGCGGCTTCTCTATGTTCTGTACAATGCAGGGTGGTAAGAAAAAGATCAACTGTCATTCTTCCCCACGTTGCTCACCTCAATAGTTATAATTGTTGTGGAAGAGGTGTCAAAGCTTTACGCAATTAAAAGCACGGTCCAAATGAATGCCTGTATCCACTCCACTCACCTGTCACTGTATAAACGTAGAACGTCGCCATTGTAGTCTGTTTGCGGCAATGCGTGAGTGAGTCATTCAGTGCATCCGTTAAAAATTTTAACGTGATTAATTACCGCCCGTTAATGCGATAAATTTGACAGCCCTAGTTGTGCCTTATGTTGGCTCAACATGTGTGTTTTATGTTAAAAGAACACAATTGCTAAATACTGAAGGAAAGCAATTTAATCAGGTGCAAATTATGTATTTCTTTAATGTCGGTTCAACATGTATTTTGGGGTGAACATGAGTGCCTTATGTTGGCTCAAAAAGAGTGCTTTATGTTCGTGCAACATGAGTGCCTAATATTGGCTAGACGTGTGCTTTATGGTAAAAGGAAACAATTGCTAAATGCTGAAGGAAAGCAATATTATCAGGTGCAAATTATTTCCATATTTTTTTAATGTCAGTTCAACACCCCATTTTTTTGAGTGTGAGTGTGCATCATGTTTGTCTGTGTGGCGGGGAGGTGGTCAAGTCATCAGCCAATCAAACCTTCGTTTGAGGGGGGAAAAAATAGACCGGCACATTCAGGTACACAATAAAGCACGCCCGTCTCATCAGACCATAGGACATGGTTCCAGTAATCCATGTGCTTTGTTGACATGTCTTCAGAAAACTGTTTGTGGTCTTTCTTGTGTACCGTCTTCAGAAGAGGCTTCCTCCTGGGGTGACAGCCATGCACACCAATTTGATGTAGAGTTCAGCGTATGGTCTGAGCACTAACAGGCTGACCCCCCCCCCCCCCCCCCCCACCTCTTCAATTTCTGCAGCAATGCTGACAGCACTCCTGTAACGAGTCACATGACATTTTGGAGGGAAAATGACAAGCAGTACTCAATTTGGACATTTAGGGATGTACGTAGTTTCTATGCGGTGTACTCACTTTTGTTTCCAGGGGTTTAGATATTAATGGCCATATTTTGAGTTATTTTGAGGAGAAAATAAATTAACTCTAATATATAAGCTGCACACAGACTACTTTTCATTGTGTCAAAGTGTCATTTTGTCAGTGTTGCCCCATGAAAAGATATACTTAAATATCTGCAGAAATGCGAGGGGTTTACTCACTTTTGTGACACACTGTATACTCCAGCGTGATTTATAGGCCGGGAAATACGGTAACATTTCACATTTATGGCTGTCAAGTTAGTTAAGTGTCAACTAACTATGAGTGTCAAAGCACAATTCCCTTGTTTCTTTTTGTTTTTTGTTTTGGTTGCTAGATATAAATGCTTCTTCAAAGTAACGCTGGTCAATTGTGACATTTTATACAATAGGCATCAAAACCTTGGAACAGGACATGTAAAACCCATGCAAATACAGGTAATGACAAATTTATCTTCAAGTAAAGCCTGCTGGGTACTGCCAACCATGACAAGCAGCTTAAAGGTGCGCAAAGAGGGATGTCTGGTAACAGTGTGGGTCAGGGGGGCGAAAGAGAGCAAAGAGGGGGTGAGATTGAGTTCAGCCTGAACAGTATCCAAGGTGTTATTTTATGCGTAACGCACAGTCCTTTGAGCACGGAGGACTTTGACAGATACTCACTGCACTGCATTCATATGTGTATACTGTACAGTATATGCTGGCAGGTGCACTACAACACACACGCATACAGACAAGCGAAAGAGACAGCTGGGATGATTAGGTTGGAGTGAGAAGACACTATGTGGGAGGCTGAGAATGCAAAGAAATGTGTGCGTGTATGTGAGAGAGAGAGAGAGAGAGACAGAGAGACAGAGAGACAGAGAGAGAGAGAGACGTGACCTTTACAGCATACACTTTACTGCTTCCAGTTTCACTCCTATAATCAAGGTCATACAAATTTAATAGATTATCTGCATTATCGTGTGTGCGCACACTCGCCTGTACACGTACAAAATAACAGGCACGTTTTTCCTAGATTAAAACAGTCTCTTGGTCTTTCAATATCTTTCCTATGGCATTTTTCAGTCAAAAGTAACCCAAATATCAATGATTACAGGATGCTGCTGATGGAGAGATGTTCCGGTTTTATAAAATTTGCCACAGCTCATTCTTTCCACTTCTACTTTGAGATGTGCCACTGCAAGTACTGCTTTGAAACTTTAACCCTGAGATGCATAAGTGGGTCAAAAATGACCCGGTGAGGTTGTTTTCTTGGAATATCTTCGGAATGAAATATTGTTATCAATTCATATTCCAGGTATTCCTCAAAAAACATGTTTTTGATATAATGCCATTCAAATTTTTGATGAACTTTTTATACATTTGAAGAAATTGTCATTTCAGTGTTACTACCCTAAGCTTCCACAAGTGGGTCAAAAGTGACCCACATGCATTTTCTATGGAATCCAATGGGAATCTTTCATTCTTATCAACTTTGGCTGTCAGGAATAAATTTACCGTGGACCACACAGACTAGCTATGTAAAAAGTGACATCCCTTAAGAAGATTATTTTACACTGCAAGAGCTGATACGTGTACTGTAAGTATTATGTCCATATAGTATTTTGTGTGTGTGTCTTTCATGACTCTTATTGTTTATCAACAAATTAACCTACTTCATAACTAGCTAGCTAACTAAGGCTAGGTTCATACCACAGGTCCTAATGCACAATTGTGAGTTTTTGTCATATCTGTTTTTCTGGCTTACCCGTTCAGACTGCCTTTGTCCATTGAGCCTGTTCAAGTATCACACATGCGCTCTAATTCGCAGTACGAGATGCGCTGAGCAAACTGGCCCGCATGCGCAGGAGCATTGGAGCGGAGAGAAAATCGAGCATTGTCAGGCTTATTCTCAACCCATTTTATTTTTTTATGACTGTTGTCAAGCCCGCTCCTTCCCCAAAAGCCGCGTTCAACCTAGGTGCTAACGCTAATGCACAGCTGCACCGCTACAATAGCACCCTGTCTCTCTTGCTCTTTGCTGCATGAATTCCAATTTGGGGGACTTGATAGTTCGGACCGCTGACACATTCTGGAAAAATGTGGCCCGGAGGGTATTTTAACCACATAGGAAAGTGACCTGGATCGAATTTGAAAATGGTCCACTTTTATGCAACTTTTCCCGTTCAGTCGAGTCGGAAAAACACGAAAAAATCGGATTTTTTGCTAGATTTACAGCTGAAATGGTCCTACAGATGTTGGATGATGGAGAGGCAGTGACGGGGTTGGACTCAAGTGTCCGAAATTTCTGATGATGAGGACCCAGACTATTGTCCAGGTGGCAGTGGCAGTTGTCCACCTGGAAGTCCAACTGAACAGGATCAATCTGACTCATAAGATTCCACTCATGTGTCCTCTGAAGAAGAAAGTGTCCAAATCATGGCCAACAGAATGAGTTGGTAGGGCTCTTATTAGAGAGAATTACCTCCCACCCAGGGCAGACCAAAGAACCACAATATCCTCAGAAAAGGGCTTAGCACCGCTGTCTCACCAAAAAGATGCATGGGAGCTCTTCATCGTTGATGATAAAATACAAGGAAGGATGAAGTCTATTGCTGTTCTGTTTTTTTTTTTTTTTAATCAATTATTTTTTCTCCCAAAAAATGTTAATTGAATCATAAAGATATTTCAAGCATAAAATCATTCTTGTGTGGCCCTAAATATCATACTAATTAATATACAAGTGACTATTCTTCACCAAAATGGCATAAGAACACATCGGTTCTAATATGAGTCATTTTTGACCCACTAATGGAAGAGTGTAGGGTCCAGTAACTTGTGCATCTAAGGGTTAAAGAAAAGTAACACTAGAATAAAAAAGTAAGGCTGTTTTTAAATCAATGTATTTTTTTCTCACTGTGGTGATTGAAAAGAATCATTTAATTTAATTTAATTCAATTAAACTTATTAGGTTTGGGATGAGGTTGAATTGATTTTTTTTTTTTTAACTTTGAAGTAATTTTAAATGACAGCAAGGCACCAAACAGTTTTGCTTTCTGTTTAATCAAAGCATTTTATTAGGTTTACGAATGCGCATTCTGTTCAAACTGCTTGATCCAGGCGTGTCTGACCTCAGCAATTACAATGTTTTTGGCAGAAAACACTCAGGTGAGTTGAAGTTCCGCTCTGAGACCCCCAATTTGGCCAAGTTTCAAAATTGTCCTATATACATGAGTGATACATCATTGGAAAGCTTAAAATCTCAATTTTCTGGGAGAAGAAAAAATTTGAACAGGAGGGCATTTTGGGGAAAAAAAAAAATTTAAACCGCAAAACCCTATCTGGAGGTGAGTGCACGCGTGCAGAATTAAAGACGCCATGATTTTATCGAGATAGTATTGCGTACTTACCTTGTTTCGATTAAAAAACTCCATGTAACATGTATCATCGAGTGTCAAGACACAGATGTGAATGGCCACAGCTGGATTTTTGGGGGATTTTATGGGTGAAACACGTTAATATAACAAGGGTCGTGATGCAGAAATCGCAAACATCAAGGAGTGGTCGAGATGTTGTTTTTAATATATTTATCCTTTTAAACATTGTTTTTTAATTTTTCTTTGTTTGGATCAATTATTTATCATCTAACATATCGGAGAAAATGCGACAATGATGAAAAAAATACAATTAAGCGATAGTTATGAGGTAGATATCCGGGACTTTTTTTTACAGACGCCATTTTTTTCATTGTGATGTCATTTGTTTAAAAGTTTACAAAATGCTAGTGAATAAATTTTTAAAGTCGTTTTTTTTTTTTTTTTTTTTTTTTTTTTAAATGAAATATTAGACATCAATTAATGATTCTAAGCTAAAAGTGACAGACATTTTGAGTAATAAATATAATTAATTACCATCGTTTTATGGCTGGGTTCAAACAAAAGCGGTTGCGCGACGTCTGTAAACGGGGATTTTCAGGGTAAAACGGACAAATTAAAAATAGTTTGGGGGCTTAATGCGCCATGAATCTGCTATGGCAGCATATAGACATATTGTTCTATCAAACACAACAGTTCTTTTGGCTTAAAAAAAAAAACACAGTTTTTTTTAAAGCGGAGTGCAAGAGCAGAAACTGCTTTTTCAGTCTTGACTGTGTTTTCCGCCTTATACACACCTAGATTAAACAGTTGTGCATTCTTTAACATTTCACCTGCTCTGAGACGTTTCAAAAGCTGTTTTTAATCAGCAACAAGATTCCCATTTTCAACTTTTGCATCAGATGTGTCAGCTTTGCTCTGCAATTTCTTCAGTGGAGTCATCATTGCTTCAGTATTGGTATCAGCATTCACATGCATTGTCTTGAGAAAATTCTTTTTAATTGTCCTCCTTTGTTGCTGTTCTGTGTGTGCACTAAGATATGCAGGAAAATCGTTGTACAGTGTACAGTCCCTGACAAAAGTCTTGTCGCTTATCCATTTTGTAGAAACAATTGCTAATAACCTGACTTTTAATTATTCAATTGGTTTCAGAAATGGCTCATATGAAAGCTAAGACCCTCCCAAATGATGTTGAATGTACAAAAATATATTTGTTTCACTGAAAAAAGGTTTATCATTTAATGAAAACTTTGGCAAATTTTGGCAAGAGAAAAGTTTTGTAGTGTGAAAATTGAACAAAAAATGGACTTCAAATACAAAAATATGTTACATAACATAAGCCAATTAAGTAGTGGTGCTTTGAGAACCAAATTTAATATTTTGTATGACTTCCATGGGCTTGAAGGACTGCATCCATGCGGTTCGGCAAGGATTCATACAATTTATTGATGAAGTCATCAGGTACGTCAAAGAAAGCAGTCTTGCATGCCTCCCAGAGTTCATCAACATTCTTGGGTTTCGTCTTCCATCCTTCCTCTTTCATCCTACCCCAGACATGCTCAATGATGTTCGTGTGTGGTGACTGGACTGCCCAGTCCTGGAGGATCTTGATCTTCTTTGCCTTGAGGAACTTTGAGGTACAGATTGAAGAATGCGATGGAGCACCATCCTGCTGCAGAATTTGTCCCTTTTAATGGTTAGGAATGTAAGAGGCAGCTAAGATTTGTTGATATTTCACCCTGCAGATCTCTCAGGGTGCAGAAAATTAAAAAACCGTGTGGCATTTGCCAAGGCCCACAGCCTATCAAAAGGATGGACGCTGGAAAAGTGGCAAAAGGTGGATTTTTCAGATGAATCTTCCATTGAATTACACCACAATCGCTGCAAATATTGCAGGAAACCTACTGGAGCCTGCATGGATCCGAGATTCACTCAGAAAACAGTGAAGTTTGGTAGTGGCAAAATCATGGTCTGGGGTTACATCCAGTACGGGGGTGTGCAACAGATCTGCAGGTTGGAAGGCAACATAAATAGTCGGAAATTTCAACAAATCTTAGCTGCTTCTTACATTCCTAACCATAAAAAGGGACAAATTCTGCAGCAGGATGGTGCTCCATCGCATACTTCAATCTCTACCTCAAAGTTCCTCAAGGCAAAGAAGATCAAGATCATCCAGGGCTGGCCAGCCCAGTCACCAGACATGGAACAGGATGAAAGAGGAAGCATGGAAGACGAAACCCAAGAAAGTTGATGAACTCTGGGAGGCATGCAAGACTGCTGTCTTTGGTGTTCCTGATGACTTCATCAATAAATTGGATGCAGTCCTTCAAGCCCATGGGAGTCATACAAAATGTTAAATTAGGATCTCGCAGCTTCACCACTTAATTCGCTTCTGTTATGTAATATATTTTTGTATTTGAAGTACATTTTTTGTTTAATTTTCACACTACTTTCTGTAGGCGACAAAACTTTTGTCTTGCCAAAATTTGACTCTTATGTCCTCATTAAATGATAAATCTTTTTTCAGTGAAACAAATATATTTTTGTACATTCAACATCATTTGGGAGGGTATTAGCTTTCAGATGAGACATTTCTGAAACCAATTAACAATTAAAAGGTTATTAGCAATTGCTTCTACAAAATGGATAAGCGACAACACTTTTGTCAGGGACTGCACAGGCTCATGAGTTGAATTCATTTTGTGGCCTAAATCATACAATGACTCAATTTGCACCTGTAGGAACTCAATTTTGCTATCAAAATCAATTCCAATGCCATTATTTTTGTTTCAGCCCTGCTAACGCACTGAATTTTTCAGTTAAAAATGCTTAAATGAAAACAATCTAAAAAGGATATAAAGCAATGAACTGGTTTTATGAGGTGTAATTGAGCCAAAAGTCAAACACAGAAAGTCTGTAGCGGTCATTAGTTGTAGCTGAGTGATGTCTGACCTCATCTCAGGTTGGGCATTTTCCTCCACTGTCATTTTGCAGAGTGAGAATTTCCTCTAGTTCTTTGCAAGGGTTTCCATTTTTGTATTTTTGTGCACAAAATATTGACCAAGCGGCTTGGTACTCAATAAATATATTCTTCACTTTGCATGGTTGCCTCCAAGTCACGGGTGGGAGTGGTAATATTAAGGTTCGCCCCACTGTTATTGGGGTCAAATTCTGAGTGAAGATTGAAGTGAAGCAACCGGATCACATCATTAAAAAATTTCTGTGCTTCGTTTTGAGTTGTGTGTATAAAAAAATAGCATTTTTGGACTAATATTTGCCAGTGTTTTAAAACATTTTTTTTAATAGGGAGCAAAACAGGAAGTTGGTAAGGCTCACCCCAGCTTTTGATTATATTTCTGTGCCACCAATATAAACGTCATGGCATACTGACCACATTACCATCTTGAGAGGATGCCACACAAGGGTACAGACGGGGGAAAAAAATTCTTTTCTCATCTGACGTTTCCTGCATGCCCAGTTTAGCGCTCCGCTGCCTTTAATAGTTGGCGAGTTAATAATAATTTTTATTATTATAATTAGAGTTGTTCGATATTATGGGGTAACCGATAATATCGGCTGACAAAAGCATTTTAAAATCATATCAGAAAATATCTACAGTACCTGACAAAAGTCTTGTCGCTTGCATACGCATGGACCTGAAGTGTCCCTCTAATACATTTGTAATCAATATTGTTTTAGAAGAAATGGATCATTTTAATCCCAACAGGTTTTGGAATAACATTTCGGTGCCAAACAAAACAAGCTCGGATGTTTACAGCTTGGTCATTTCCGTGTACAGACTTCACCGTGTACAGTCGCACTCTGAGCTCCTGAAGCACTCTCTTATCTTAACCGATAAGCGCTCAGGGTCAGCAAGCTCGACTCCCAGTATGGCTCCAAAGAATTTGAAACCTGGAGACTTGGAAGAAATAAAATCCTCCATACAGAAGTTGGAGGTCTCCTTGACTTGCTTGATTCAAAACCAGAATCAAGAAATCGTCAGAGAGCTCCAGTCAATTCGCGCTGAAAACGAGAAACTCAAGCAGGCGGTCGAGGAGAGAGATGTTCGCATCAAGCGGCTGGAAATTTTGGCTGACGAGCTTGACCAGTGCCGACGCGCAAATGAGCTCATCATTTCTGGATTACAACTGACGCCTAGCTAAGGTGACACAGTGGCGCAACTGGCAATTGCTAAACTGAAAGAGTATGGAATAAACATGGAACTGCTGGACATCCGTCGCTGCTTTCTGCTCCCATCTGGGGGGAGAGGACCGGCGTCGGTGCTCGTGAAGCTGGCAGACCACAAGACCAAGACTGCCCTGCTTAACCAGCGCCGCCACCTGAAAGGGTCAAAGATTTTTTTTTTAATGACAACTTGACCCGCCGAAATGCCGAAATTGCAAGAAAAGCACGTCAACCCAAGAAAGCTGGGAAAATAGCCAACACCTGGGTCTCAGATTGCAGGATCCTTGTCAAGACGCAAGATATGAAGATTAAAGCTATTACGAGTCTTGACCAACTGAGCTCACTTGAAAATTAATGATGACATCAACAGCAGGAGTCTCTACAAGAATCTTGAACACATTAAGGATTATCTACTAAAGATAACAAAGGCTCTGACTTTAGAAGGGGAGGGAGGGTGTGGGTGACTATAAGCTAAGTGATTGGGAGGGGTAGAGTGTACACATCAGCACTGTGATCTAGAACCCAGTAATCGTGTGAATCCCTTATGAGTGTAAGCCCGTTGGCAACCGACCCTACGCCGCCCCACCGTCAATCCCGGCAACGGGACCCCCCACCCAAGCGCGCACAATCGCAACCAGCTGCATGCAAGCTCAACCAAACACACGACAGCCAAGCAGACGGGTGGAAACGCCACGCGGGCACCATTTGACATATTTTTGTAAAATAAATGCTAACTGCCCATTTTTTTGCTTTTAACCAAGAATCGAGACTGTTTTACGTTCATATCTATTAAGAATTCAGGGATTTAAGCATTTATTCACAAGAATTTTCACCGTAAAAAGCTCTTTGTTGTGTTAAGGCGGCGCCACAGTGGCATAAAGACTAGCAGCAAATTTGACATATTTACGTTGAATAAATGCTAACGCCCGGTTTTTTGCTTTTAACCAAGAATCAAGACTTTTACGTTCATATCTATAAAAAAATTCAGGGAATTAAGCAGTTATTTATGAGAATTTTAATAATAATAATACCTCAAACTTATATAGCGCTTTTTTGGACACTCAAAGACGCTTTACATAACATAACAGAAAGACAGAAGTAAGAGTTAAGAGGTGGAAAAAGCTAGTTTGAACAGGTGGGCTTTTAGGAGTGATTTGAAGTTTTGTAATGAGTCCGAGTTCCTGATGGGTTTTGGGAGTGAGTTCCAGAGTGAGGGAGCAGCAGCGGCGAAGGCTCGGTCCCCCAAGGTTCGGAGCTTGGTGCGAGTGATGGGTGTGAGGAGATTAGAGTCGGCAGAACGTAGGCGGCGGGAGGGACAGTGCTGTTGTGGAAGGTCAGTGAGGTAGGAAGGGGCCAGGTTATGGAGGGACTTGTAGGTGAGGAGGAGGAGTTTGTGCTGAATCCGGTATGAGATTGGAAGCCAGTGAAGCTGTTGGAGGATGGGGGTGATGTGCTCTCTGGAGCGGGTGTGGGTGAGGAGGCGGGCGGCAGAGTTCTGGACGTATTGCATCTTTTGGAGATGAGAAGATGGAAGACCATAGAGGAGGCTATTGCAGTAGTCGAGTCTGGATGTGATGAAGGCGTGAATGAGCATTTCAGCTGTGGCTTGGGAGAGGGAGGGACGGATGCGGGCGATGTTGCGGAGATGAAAGAAGGAGATTTTAGTGAGGTGGCTGATGTGTGATTGGTATGACAGTGTTGAGTCCATTATGATGCCAAGATTGCGTACGGAGGTGGAGGGGGTGACAGGGTGACCATCAATGAGGAGAGT
Organism: Corythoichthys intestinalis; assembly: GCF_030265065.1. Classification (NCBI taxonomy): domain Eukaryota; kingdom Metazoa; phylum Chordata; class Actinopteri; order Syngnathiformes; family Syngnathidae; genus Corythoichthys; species Corythoichthys intestinalis. The sequence goes on along the minus strand of NC_080396.1, from coordinate 13,937,259 downwards.
GAGTTTCTGTACAGAGGGGAGGAGAGCTTTGGGTCCGGTGATGAGAAGTTCTGTTTTGTTACTGTTGAGTTTGAGAAAGTTATTGTCCATCCAGGTTTTTATGTCGGACAGGCAGTTTGAGATGTGAGAGAGAATGACAGGGGTGATGGATTTAGATGAAATGTAAAGTTGAGTGTCATCTGCATAGCAGTGGAAATTGAGTCCAAGGTGGCGAATGATTTGACCGAGGGGAAGCATGTAGATTATGAAGAGGAGGGGGCCGAGGACCGAACCTTGGGGGACACCATGGGTGACTGGAGAGGTGTGGGATTTATGGTTATTGATGGAGACGAAGTGGTGACGATCGGAGAGATAGGAGGTGAACCAGAGGAGTGCAGTGCCAGATATCCCTATTGACTGAAGACGGTGGAGGAGGATGTTGTGGTCAATGGTGTCAAATGCAGCAGAAAGGTCGAGGAGGAGGAGGATGGAGATGGAACCAGAGTCAGCGGCAAGGAGACCAGATCAATTTTCAACGTAAAAAGCTCTTTGTCTGTGTTTCCACCAGTGGCGCCACCAGGGGGTGGCCAGGGGTGGCCATGGCCACCCCTATAAATTGGTTGGCCACCCCACTGGCCATCCTGCTTGCCAGTATATCGTTAGATTGTTGTAACATCAGTTATGCATTTCTTCCCAAATGAATGCATTTATTTTGTTTAGTTAAATGTAGGGCTGTCAAATATATCACATTAACGGGCGCTAATTAATTTTTTTTAATTAATCACGTGAAAATATCACAATTACGGTACGACTCATTCACGCATTGCCGCAAACAGCCTACAATGGCGCCGTTTTACTTATATACAGAGATAAGAGACAGAGTGGAGTAGATACAAGCATTCATTGGGTCCGTGCTTTTAATTGGCAAAAGCTTTGTCATCTCTCCCACAGCAACTGTAAATATTGTGGGAAGCGAGGTGGGGAAGAATGACAGGAGTTGATCTTTTTCTTGACACCCTGTAGTGTACCCAACGCAGAGAAGATGTAGCATTTGCAGCCACCACACACAGTCATGGTTGCACCACTTCCCATCATGCATTTGGGCAGAACAGTTAGGTCGCTACAGTATAATTTACTGAAAGCTCAACAAATACACCAGATGGCAATATTTAGTCACAATTTACAAACTCACATTTATCCTTTATGAATTACAAGTCTTTCTATCTGTGGATCCCTTTCACAGAAAGAATGTTAATAAAGTTAATGCCATCATGTGGATTTATTGTTATAATAAACAAATACAGTACTTATGTACAGTATGTTGAATGTATATATCCGTCTTGTCTTATCTTTCCATTCCAACAATAATTTAGAGAAAAATATGGCATATTTTAGAGATGGTTTGAATTGCGATTAATTACGATTAATTAATTTTTAAGCTGTGATTAACTCGATTAAAATTTTAAATCGTTTGACAGCCCTAGTTAAATGTACACCTTTTGCCTAATATATACAGTGCCTTGCAAAAGTATTCGGCCCCCTTGAACCTTGCAACCTTTCGCCATATTTCAGGCTTCAAACATAAAGATATAAAATTTTAATTTTTTGTCAAGAATCAACAACAAGTGGGACACAATCGTGAAGTGGAACAAAATTTATTGGATAATTTAAACTTTTTTAACAAATAAAAAACTGAAAAGTGGGGCGTGCAATATTATTCGGCCCCCTTGCGTTAACACCTTTTGCTCCAATTACAGCTGCAAGTCGCTTGGGGTATATTTCTATCAGTTTTGCTCATCGAGAGACTGACATTCTTGCCCATTCTTCCTTGCAAAACAGCTTGAGCTCAGTGAGGTTGGATGGAGAGTGTTTGTGAACAGCAGTCTTCAGCTCTTTCCACAGATTCTCGATTGGATTCAGGTCTGAACTTTGACTTGGCCATTCTAACACCTGTATACGTTTATTTTTTAACCATTCCATTGTAGATTTGGCTTTATGTTTTGGATCATTGTCCTGTTGGAAGATAAATCTCCGTCCCAGTCTCAGGTCTTGTGCAGATACCAACAGGTTTTCTTCCAGAATGATCCTGTATTTGGCTGCATCCATCTTCCCGTCAATTTTAACCATCTTCCCTGTCCCTGCTGAAGAAAAGCAGGCCCAAACCATGATGCTGCCACCACCATGTTTGACAGTGAGGATGGTGTGTTCAGGGTGATGAGCTGTGTTGCTTTTACGCCAAACATATCGTTTTGCATTGTGGCCAAAAAGTTCAATTTTGGTTTCATCTGACCAGAGCACCTTCTTCCACATGTTTGGTGTGTCTCCCAGGTGGCTTGTGGCAAACTTTAAACGAGAATGTTTTATGGATATCTTTGAGAAATGGCTTTCTTCTTGCCCCTCTTCCATAAAGGCCAGATTTGTGCAGTGTACGACTGATTGTTGTCCTATGGACAGACTCTCCCACCTCAGCTGTAGATCTCTGCAGTTCATCCAGAGTGATCATGGGCCTCTTGGCTGCATCTCTGATCAGTTTTCTCCTTGTTTGAGAAGAAAGTTTGGAAGGACGGCCGGGTCTTGGTAGATTTGCAGTGGTTTGATGCTCCTTCCATTTCAATATGATGGCTTGCACAGTGCTCCTTGAGATGTTTAAAGCTTGGGAAATCTTTTTGTATCCAAATCCGGCTTTAAACTTCTCCACAACAGTATCTCGGACCTGCCTGGTGTGTTCCTTGGTTTTCATAATGCTCTCTGCACTTTAAACAGAACCCTGAGACTATCACAGAGCAGGTGCATTTATACGGAGACTTGATTACACACATTTGGACTCTATTTACCATCATCGGTCATTTAGGACAACATTGGATCATTCAGAGATCCTCACTGAACTTCTGGAGTGAGTTTGCTGCACTGAAAGTAAAGGGGCCGAATAATATTGCACGCCCCACTTTTCAGTTTTTTATTTGTTAAAAAAGTTTAAATTATCCAATAAATGTTGTTCCACTTCACGATTGTGTCCCACTTGTTGTTGATTCTTGACAAAAAAATTAAATTTCATATCTTTATGTTTGAAGCCTGAAATGTGGCGAAAGGTTGCAAGATTCAAGGGGGCCGAATACTTTTGCAAGGCACTGTACATAACACAATAAAACAGAATTGTTGTGGAACTCAAAATGTTGACTGGACAGTTATGGACTATGCACATTAAATCATTAGTAACATCAAATATTACACAATACACCAAACTATATCAGTAGCCGTGTCCTTAAATATTTCTGATAGTTTCCCCCTGACCTTTTTACTGCAATAATATAATGAAAACCTGAAATTAGGGCTTTTAGTTTTGGCCACCCCAAGATTTTAAGTGGCCCCATCTGGCCACCTCTATGAAAACTTTCTGGAGGCGCCACTGGTCCACTCGGTCAGCTTTGATGAAGATAGGCCCCCTATGAATCGGCTCCGTGCCCTGTGTCCCATCAAAATATTATGAGGTCTATGGGTGATACTTCCATCTTTAACCCAGCAGCTTTGACTCATCGATTTCTGCAATTATCAATTGAAAACGCTTTTAATTTGTTGTTTGACAGCAAAACTCCAAAACCCCATAACTCATAGCACATTTCAGGTATTTACAAATTAGAAATAATGATCATGGAGTCATAATCCTTCCCGATTAAAAAACAAACAAACCTACAACTACAATTATGGATAATAATGTTCTTTGAACCAACAGGAAGAGCTTTAATTACACTTATAAGCAATGTGCCTCCATTCACTTTAGAGTACTCCTTTAAGTGCACTATTCTAAAGTGAAATTATCTTAAATTTCTCCACAAATCAACCTCATGTGTGATAGGTATATGGTTCCGCCTTATGTTCTGGCTATGTCCAAGCTTGGGAGGGGTATTTTGAAGCCCTTTCTCCCTGATATCAATATTCAGAATCTTGCGGGTACGACTACAGCTGCTGTTGAATCCAATAAAAGACAACTTTGGTAGCGAAATGTTACAATTTCACATAACAATACCAGGGTGTTTTTTTTCCCAAGGGGAAAAATGTTTCAAATTACAAACAGAATTGATTCCGTTCATCGTCAATGGTTCCACCGTGCATTATTAAGAACCGTTGGAGGGCAAGAGAGAGAGGGAGAGAGAGAAGGAGGGAGGGAAGAGGCTGAGATGAGAGTCAGAGTGAGAGAGTCATGCATGCAGAGGAGCAGGGAAGCGAACTCATGTGATCCGAGGATTCCACCAGAGCGAGGAGGCACCTGCTAGTGTTGAATCCAGGCAGGCATCCCTCTGTCTCAACTCAAAGTGGACAGCAGAGTGACAGCCGGGGGACAGATGGATGAGGGCGAGCAGCACCAGGCTGACATTGACTCATTCAACATTTGGCTCTTTAATAAGATCATCTGAAGCAAGACCAAACTGTTTCTATGGCGACATCCTGCAGCTTGAGGAGCACCATGGGTGTAAACAAATGTTTCAGCTTACTTTTGCTTACTCTCACCACACAAGGTAAATTTTATTTTTCAATTCTACCATGCTATTAAATAGATACAGTACGTTGTGATCATGTGCTTTCAAGGCATGCATTCACCCTTCTTTTCAAACTTTCAGTCATTTTACTCAAGTCATTGTGAGTCTAAAGGAAAATAGAAAAAAATGTATCTAATTGCAAAATCACCAAGCAGGTTGGGTGGATTTTTTTTTTTTACCTATTGAGAAAAGTGTCATTAGTTTCTAATAGACATTAAAAGAATGCATCATTGTGAGATTGCGGTAGGGGATTTTTTTTTTTTCCTGGTTGCTTTAAAATAAATAAACAAAATAAATAAATAAATAAATACGAATTTAAAAAGAACATTCACTATAATTTTCACCCTCTTTCAATATTTTCAATGTTTAATTGAACAAAATGACAAAATATTGGAGAAATATCTGGAGTATCCATTTGATGAGATTGACTGCCAAGTTTATTTGGTGACCTGCTAAAAAGCGTTGCCGGCAACAGGGCGCAAACACTGCGAACGGATATTTGCTGCTCATGCACTATTGGCCTCAGAGAGCACATTGATCAAATGAGGACAGAATTGGGTCCAGTCGCTCCGCAAACCAGCAGCTAACTAACCTGGACGAACCAGTTTGCTGTGTGCGTCATAGAGATTCAATCAGTTTTACTTTGTTGGAAGTGCAACTGAATATTTCTTCATTTAGTTTGATATAAAATGATTTGTATTACAGATCAAAAACTAGGTATACCCATTCAAACCTGAACCTCAAATGTCGTTCCCAATACAGTATGTTCTAATGCGCTGGTTTACCTCTTATGTATTCAAAATTAAAATTCCTTTTTAAGGAAATACATTGGTACCTCGACATACGAATGAAATCCGTTCCAGGACATGGTTTGTATGTGGAAATGGTTGTACCTCAAGAGAAATTTCCCCATAACAATCCATTATAATTCGATTATTTTGTACCACTGCCCAAAAACCTGTGATAAATACTAGGGATGTCCCGATCTGATATTTGGATCGGCTCGACCGCCGATATGCGCAAAAAAATGCGCATCGGTATCGGATCGGCCAACACGGAAAAATTCCGATCCAGACTCCCGATCCAGTTTTTTTTGAAAGTCCGGTCCGGGTATTCCAGCGCACCGATTTACATAATCCATTCCAGTTTTTGCTTTGGTTTCCCTAAAATCCGGTCCGCATTTTGCGGCACACCCGTCTCCCAATTTACCTCCGTGGCATCTCCTACATTATGACTGCAATGTAAATTTAAAGTTTATCGGTAAAAATGTCATCTGTGTGGGATCATTTTACCTTAAAGGACGACAAAGACGAAGAGGCAGAGTGCAACATATGCCACAATAAAGTAAAGCATGGTGGTAAAGCTGTAAGAGGTTTTACTACAACCAATCTAATCAAGCATTTAGCGGAATACCACCATAAACATTATAAAGAGTATGTTAAGAAAATTGAAGACAAAAAGAAAGGTCCTACACAACTGGCCGAAACTTTTGCTATGCGCGACAAACTGGCACTCGACAGTCCCAAAACCCAGGGAATAACAAGAGTCATTGCCGAAGAATTCATTCTGGATGACGAGCTATTATCTCTCGTGATTAAAGACGCACCATCCAACACTTAGAACCACGGTACAACATGCCCAGCCGTCATTACATCCTTGAGTTAGCCTTGAGGGATTCGGCCGTGGAAGATTCGAGAACGATTCACAAACATCCAAATTCCGGTTATTGAAATATGTCAAGTAAAGCGGAACTAATACACAACGCGGTCTTCAGGGCGCAATGAGGAACGGACCGCATTGCGTCCCGAGAGTAAACATCATGCTTGTCATAGACCCGAGTAATGCCAATGCTTAACTCACGGCTTCGGCTCAACTCATGCCGCTAAATCAAAAAAACACAAGAATACCTGACTCCAGCTGACAGCCGCTACAAACTACGTCAACATCATTTTACTGTAGATAATAGATATCATATGTATATAGAAATAGATGCAAAATGACAGACTCAACGGTGTTAGCAACACGTTTTTAAAACTAGATGGCGTTAGTGAACAGCCGCCATCTTAAAGCAGAAGACTTCCCTAGAAGGCTGTTGTAGCGAACCTTCCAAGCAAACCTAATTAACTTTTTATCTAAAATACTCCTAAATCGGCAAAATCTTGACTTGAATCTATCTTCAAAACAGTTTTAAAACTTTCACATGTCAAAAGTAGACAGAAGGGAAATTATGGAATAACGGGAGCAATTTTAACAACTTTAACGGTTGATTCGCAACATTAAATTAATTGAATGTAGTTTAAAGCTGCTTATACAGAATGGGGACTTGAGTATTTTATTTACTGTTTTAAACTGTTTACTTGATACTGAAATAGTCGCTTATTTAAACCTGAGAGGCTTTTTGTACAATTTTTGTAACTAATGCACGAAACATGAAAAGTATCTAATAGCTTGGGGGCTTTGTGGGATTTTCCACTGAGGTTGTTTGTATGTTTTGCGTTTTCAAGACAGTTTACAATATTATTTGCACGTTTTACTGACTGACTATGCCATTTGTGTTTATTTATAATTTGTGTTTATCACTGAATTAACAGGCCAGATTCTTGTTACCAACCATTGTGTGTTATTCAAACTCACCTAATTAAGCTGGCTAGTTGTTATCAAGAGTGCTAAAACCCTTTTCAACATGAGTCCGACAACTAAATAAGGAGGCTAAATAACTTTAAACTTTAATACATGCTCAGATAGGCCGGTATCGGTATCAGCCAGTATCGGTATCGGATCGAAGTGCAAAACAATGTCGGTATCTGATCGCAAGTGCAAAAACCTGGATCGGGACATCCCTAATAAATACTGCGGGTACAATTACAAATACAAATTACTCATTGCCAGAGGTGGGTAGTAACGCCTACTCCGTTACTTTTACTTGAGTAACTTTTTGAGAAAAATGTACTTCTAAGATATTTATATTTATATAGCCATACATTTTTTGAATAGATTTGTGAAGAAAAAACGCTACTCTTACTCTGCTACTTTGGGCTACAAAACAGTTGTAACATTTTTCTTCTTTATTCTAAATATTATATTTATTTATTTTTTTGCCAACAATGCCAAAAGTAGCTCTTCTAATTTCCCCAATGAGATGTCGCACCAATAATCACATGATTCCATTACACCAATCAGACGCAAGCTTGCCGTTCTATGATCACACCACCCTGTTCAATCACGTGACTTCTTTAAAGCACTGTAAAAAAAAAAAAAAAAAAAATGGCAATGAGCACTGCCCTCAACATGAATCGAAAGCGCTGATTTAAACCTTTTCCCCCAGTTTTTATTTGGCGCCGACTGACCGTGAGAATATGATCTTTTTGATTTCATAATAGTAACGATGAAGGAACTACTGTATTCACTAGGGTTGTTCCGATGATGTTTTTTTGCTCCCGATCCGATCGTTTTAGTGTGAGTATCTGCCGATCCCGATAATTCCCGATCCGATTGCTTTTTTTTGCTCCCGATTCAACCGATTAGCTACGTAAGGATGGTGCATATTAACTGCTCGGCGCACATCAGCTGGCCACTGTATCGCTGCATCGGACGTGTCTGGATCAGTTTGAGTGGCAGCATCACTCATATTAGGTGAATACTGAACAGACACACTTACTGCCTGACGAACTGACAGTAGAGGTGAATTATTAGCTTCTTCTGTGACTAGCGGTACACCAGAAAGTTCGCCTACTGCTGTAGTGACAGGAGCAGCTTACCTGTTGAAGAGAGTGGCCAGCAGTTTGTCTTTGGAGCTTTATTGCGCGCATTTCACTCGCTATCCATGCGCGTTGAGGCTTCTTGTGAGGGAAAATAGTTAGGACAGCATTTGATTTTAGTCTCCGCTTATATCCAGCCGCTCCGGTGAGCTCTTTCATAAGTTGTCGTCGACTAAAAGCCTCGAACGCGGTAGGAGAAAAATGGCGAGAACAAAGCCTTGGGTCTATGGGAAGTTTTGTCAGTCTACAGGCGTTTTCCTAAACCTTTCTCCTCTTCTTGTCAATCTGCTGAGACTCACATAACTCCCCTTGTTTCCATTTGACTGGAAATTGCATCCACAAGCAGCACATCGTGGCATTTTACTTAGCGAGTTTAGGCAGCATTACACAATTGTTGTACACAATTGGAAACGTCCCATTTACGTCATCACTCCGAGCCCGCAAAACATGGCGCCAACTATCGGTGAAAATATGTACAGTACTAAATATTATAAAATATTGCCATTGATTTAACATTTTATGTGTTTCTATCAACATATTTTAGTACAAGAGAACAATTGTGTTTTTGTACAGCTTGAATTCGGGTCCATTTTGCAGTAAATTGGGGGGCTTGAGATATTGATTTCGAGTGATGACGTCCCTCTAAGCCCCCAATTTACTGCAAAGTGGACCCGAATTTGTATTATGCACCCCTCTGTTATCGAGAGAGTTGGTACGCTCCATTAGCCGCGGGAGCTAAACTGAGGAAAAGCTACGAGTGACGTCACCACTCGAAATTAATATCTCAATAAAAGCATAATACTGTATCAACAAAACCGTTGCAGCACAAACAATTGACATCATTTTTATATAAATTTGCGTCTGACGGGGGGTGGGGGGCAACTTCATGGAGGGCCGTATAGATGGTCACAAAGTACATATAAAGTGTATAAAGTGTCGGCCTTTGTTTTTTTTTTTTTAAACTTCCGGGTCATCCACTTGCCGTTGTGTTGCGTGATTTTGCTGCTGTGCTGTGAGCCATTTGCTGTTGTGCTACGAGCTATTTGCTGTCGTGTTGTGGCAGTTGGTATTCGTGCTTTTGCCAATTTGCAATCGCGGTTTAGGAATTGGGGATCGTGTTGTGGCAGTTTGCATTCGTGCTACGAGCCATTTGCTGTCGTGCTGTGGCAATTGGGGTTCGTGCTTTTGCCAATTTGCAATCGCGCTTTAGGAATTGGGGATCGTGTTGTGGCAGTTTGCATTTGTGCTTTTTTCTTTTGCAAAGCGTTTACATTTGGGGTTCGTGCTTTTTTCTATTTGGAAAGTGTTTGGACTTTGCATTTCGCCTGACACCTCTCGGCCACCGTAAGGATCCCTTTAACAAATGTATAACATTAAAAGATGCAAAACAAATAAAATATGAATAAATAAGAAATTTTTGAAACGCATTTTTATTGTCACCTTAACTTACTGGCGAACGGAGATCGGAGGAGACAACGGGTGTAGAGTTAAGGCCGAGTTGTACTCCCGCATCAGACCTGCGCCGTCAAGGAAGACCCGATTTACGACCCTGCGCCGTAGCCTGACGCGGTCCTATTGATTTTTCAAACCCTAGCGTCAGCCTAGCGTCACGTCAACGCATATAACGTGGCAGAAATGGACTGTGATTGGTTTGCTCAGACTGTTGTTTCCGGTTCAGCGCGAAATCACCGCCATTGTAAAACATTATTTTTCACGCAAAAATGGACCAAGCCGACAGGAATATCTTCGCTCAGACTGTTGTTTCCGGTTCAGCGCGAAATCACCGCCATTGTAAAACATTATTTTTTTTACGCAAAAATGGACCAAGCCGACAGGAATATCATCGAAGAGCAAGTCTCGTCAAGACATTATTGTGATTGCCAAATGGCAAGGACGGCGATTGGGAAAAAAAAAAAAAATGGAAGAACCACCGAGACGTGTGTGTTCGGAATCGAGTGGTCACACGAAGCGGTGACCCAGTCGGCCAAAAACTGCCATTTTTTTATCACTTTATGTCATATTTTTGGTTGGTGCACTTCATCATTTATTGTTTACATATGTTTGCTGTGAGTCTGTGGCTTAGTTACGTGTCACACTTCAAGTATATGAGGAATAAGGCACAGGTTTGGTGTCAAAAAAGTTGTTTTGATCTTTAATTTTCAATAACAGACATCTCACACACGATACATCATCACTGATTGAGAGTGCATTGGTGCTTATTATGATAATGTTAAAATCAAGGCTCCCAACGCAGTTTGGGAAGTTCCATAGACGCATGGCTTCCCACTGGCTGGTTGTAGGACACGGGGAACAAATTGGCTGGAGGGCTTTGCAGACCTTGGACGCAGTGCTCGACGCTAGTTTGAAGCTAGCTGCCACAGTTAGCTGTCTCCACCCAAGTCTAGAACTCTCTGTATGGCATCAAAAGTCGGCCAGACCACCTCGAAACGGTCTTCTGTGTCGCCTGCCCCTCAACATTTGAATGATCAACATTTATTCAATGTTGATTAGCAGAAGATTTACATTCAATCGTTCCATCTTGCATTGTTTATTTTTTTCTCCGTTAAACTAGACTAGCGGAAGTCAACAAGCATGCCCCAAAACTGTACAAACATAACACCACACCCCTCTAGTGGCTTGGCGGTGAATTACAGAGCAACGCCTTCCTTCACTGCAGAACTATTGAATGCTCATTGACGCCGTAATCACTTCACCGTCACCGCAACGCTAGAGTATAACTCAGGCTTTAGAGGAGGATACGAGGAGCCGTATTGTCTAGCCCAGTGGTTCCCAAACCAGTCTTCAAGGACCCCTGTGGGTCCTGTTTTTGTTCCTACCGATCGAGCACAGACAGTTTAACCAATGAGGTTTCTGCTAAAACAAGCAGCACCTGACTAAAATCAACGATTACACTTGTAAAACACCAGATTGGTACACATGTGTCGTCCTGTTTTGTTGGAAAGAAATCCAGCACCCACCGCGGCCTGATGTGGAATAGTTTGGGAACCCCTGGTCTAGCCGGTTCACTCAAGCACACTGCGCTCATATTTTTCTATGATTTCTTTCATTTCAACGGTAGGCGTCACTTTCTTCCTTTATTCACCACTATTACCATTTGCACAAACCTTAATAGGACCCATGAGGATTTCTCTTACAAGAAAATCTGACATGCTGCCGTCTTGAGGGAAAAAAATGAAATTGCGACGCTGTCATAAATCGTTGTGTTTTGAGCATGTCGTATGACGAGACCGGTGCTGTTTAGGGTTGCCACTTTTCAGAAATAGAAATAAGGGACGCCCCCCTCGGGCCCAAAGCCTTACTGGCGAAAAAAAGGGGCATCCCCAAAACTCCTAAAATGCATAGAAATGTATCTATTTTTAGATGAGAAAACTGTATTGTGCACTATGTGGGCATGGCAGTTTCCTTGCAGCAGATTGTTTTTTTTTTTTCTGCAGGTTAGTCAAAACGAAGTTGTGAATATCGCAATTAACATTTGGGTTGTCGGCACTGAATCCGGTCACGTGATCCATTGACAAGCCAAATTTCTTAAGGGAATGTTCCAGGAGAGCTACAATTCCAGCAGCTGACTCGTCTGCATTATCTATGAAGTCCAGCATTTTGTTGGTGAACCCAGACTCTGGACTGAAGTACTGGACAGCAAGGGGAAGCATCTTCCTGCTCAATTTATTCGAGGCATCGGTCTGTATGGAGAATGGGATGGGTGACGTTAAGATCTTGAGCACATCACCCACTGCCTTTGGACCCAGGGCTTGTTTCAACAGTGCCTATTGCTTTGTTCTCCCCAAAGTCATTTTCTTCACCATTTTGAAATCACATACAAAAATCTTCTTATTGAGCCTGTGTCCACAGTCAGCACTATTGTAGCTCTGGCTGGCTACGTTTTACTGTGTGGTATACCTGTGTCACCTCAGCTGCAGTAATTTAGAGTGTAGGAGTGGGATGATGTCAAATTCACTATCAATCAATCAATAGATAGTATATATCCGCAGTAGGACTATTTATTCAGTGTTTATTTGCTGATAATCTATTAGGAATGATTCCAAATGAGGAGCATTAGTTAGCATAACAAAATAAGATGTTCTTTATGGGTACATAAATTCATTCCATATTAATTGATAATAAATGAATGTTTAAAAAAAAAAAAAATCAACAATAATCAACCATAGTTGCAACTGAAATAGCCTAGCTATGCTCCTATCAATGCAAGATGTATGAAGGTAAATATAATTATAGCTTATACAGTATGTTATCCATATACAAGAGCATAATAACATACCAAATCAAGCTCGGGATGTTTCAGGTACGAATAATTGTGACGAAGGCTCTTCTGGGATCTTATATACAGTTTGTGGAGGTCCCCTGCAGCATGCTCTTTTACACCTCTGTGAGACGCTGCAAAAACGTTCCTGCCTGCGTTGCAGTTCGCGTTATAATCAACATCAGTGACTCTATCGAGCCACGGGTTCCCCTCTTCCCACTCCACTGTATTTTTTGGAGACGTTTCCCCTTTTGAGGATGAGGTGGGGTGTCCTGAGCTTCTGCTGGTGAAGAAGACATTTTTGTTTTGAAAACGCGCAGGGCGGTGCGCTGAACAGAGCAAGCAAGGGAACTAGGCAATGAACCCGGAAGTGGAGCGCAGTGCAGGGCAGACACCAGTGGGCAGGCAGATAACTATCTTGCTGTCTTTAATATCCCCTGCCCTTTTTGTTCATTATTGTTGGCTCAGTGGTCACGCATGAGCGCAGGAGGTGTGTGTTTGTGTGTGACAGACGTGCATGGGCTGGGCACACCGCCGCCCACCACTCCCCGCCATCGAAGCAGCAGGTTGCGCGGGGTCGCCCCATGGGACAATTGTGAAATACCGAATAAACTGTGCGCCGTATTGGTTCAATACAGAAGCAACTTTTAATTCCCAATTACGGAACGATTCCATATTTCAAGGGAAGGGTGGCAAGCCTCGTGCCGTTTATAATAATAATAATTATTATGCATTTGATTTATAGGATGGATGGATGGATGGATGGATGGATGGATGGATGGATGGATGGATGGATGGATGGATGGATGGATGGATGGATGGATCTTTGCAACGCTATTACCGTTAATGAGGACTTAAAGGTGTGCGTTACTATGCATTAGTACGTTTGTTGAATGACACAAGAAATGTCTGAGACACGGAAAGACCTGAGCGGGAGAGGGGAGGAGGGGAAGGAGGTTGTGACTTCGTTGCTAACGCGATGCTAGGTGGCTTGGAGCATTAGCATAGCATTTGCGTTTTCGCTAGCATTAGCATTTAGCGTGGGGAGCGTCATGTTAAACGCTCAGGAAACTTTTTACATAAGAGTTTGTGCCGTTCAGGTCGGTACAATTGATTGAAAATAATGGACTGTTGTCCTGTTCAGTATGCATTATCATCACTAAGTGGGTGTTTTCCTTTTAGATACTACAATATAATAATAATTTGTTTTTGTTTTTTATTACCAAGAAAATGGTCACTTGCCCAAACTTCTCTTGAATGACGTATCCATGAACCGACAAAGATAGAAGAGGGAAGAGATTCAAGCATCACCAGCATATTGAAAAATATATATGGCGGAAAACACTCAGGTGACTTGAAGTTCCGCTCTGAGACCCCCAATTTCACCAAATTTCAAAATTGTCCAATATGCATGTATGATACATCATCGGAAAACTTATAATCTCTGTTTTCCGGGGGAAGAAAAATTTTGAACAGGAGGGCATTTTTAAAAAAAATATATATATTTTTTAAACAGCAAAATCCTTTCTGGAGGTGAGAGCACGCAAGAGCAGAATTAATGACGCCATGATTTTAACGAGATATTATCATGTGCTTACCTTGTTTCGATCCAAAAACTCCACGTAGCATTAGGCCTGTCGCGATAACAAATTTTAGTGTGCGATAATTTATTTCATGAATTATTGCGATATTATTACACCCCCCCCAATTAAAAAAAAAAAAAAATTACAATAACACTGTGAGAATACAGTATATATTAATAGATCATCTACACCCATTTAAACTCAATAAATGTTTACTCTTAAATTCAAAAATACTTTTTAGGAAATCACAACTAAAAACAATAGACCATGCCTCTTTTAAGTAAAAGACAACAATATTAATACTGCACAGAAACACAGAAGAAATAAAATGTGTTTTTTAAGAAAAATAAAATTCCACTTAATAATTTAAGCATCTAGGCAAATGAAAACGTTTCCCCTTATAGCTTCTGCTATGGCGTTCCATGTGTAATACAGTGGTACCTCTACATACGAAGTTAATTCGTTCCAGGAGCTTGTTTGTATGTCGAAATGGTCGTATGTCGAGCAGGATTTTCTCATAAGAATACATTATAATTCCAATAATTCGTTCCATAGCCCAAAAACCCACACTACATCCTTAATCAATACTGCTGTTACTATTGCAAATAGCAATTACAAAGAGCAAAACAAATAAAATATGAATAAAAATCAAAATAACAATAATATAATAATAGCAATAATAACAATAATACAGTACAGTACCTGTAAAAATGTAACAAATCCGCTTCTAATGTGGCGGACTTTTTTTTATTTTTTAGTTGGTAACAAGGAAGCCGAACTTTTGGCTGCACATCAGCCTCACACAGGTGCACGCGAGGCGATAAATCGCAGCGGAAAAATGATCGCCTTCATTTTTATTTACCGTGCGATAAATGGAATTATTGCATATTGCGACAGGCTTACGTAGCATATATCATCGAGTGTCAAGACACAGATGTGAATGGCCACAGCCGGATTTTGGGGGGATTTTATGGGTGTAACAAGGTAATATAAAAAGGGTCGCGATGCAGAAATTGCAGACCTCAAGGAGTGGTCGAGATGTTCTTTTTCATATATTTACCCTTTTAAACTTAAAAAAAAAAACTTCTAACATATCAAAGAAAATGCGACAGTAACAAAAAAAAAAAAAATACAATTAAGCGATCTTTATGAGGTAGATATCCGTGAGTTTTATACGGACGCCATTTTTTGATAGTGACGTAATTTATTTACAAGTTTAAAATATGCGAGTGAATAATTTTTTAAAGTCGCACTTGGTATGAGGGAATAGAACAGATCAATGGGCAGCTTTGTCTCAAATTTTGAACTGTTGCTAAAACATGCAGTCAAAATGAGAAGAATTTGCTAAATTATTAGCTTTCTAGCTTAGATATATTGGTTTTAAATTTGAAAAAAAAAGGCTTTATTATCTAATTCCGAAGGGTTACGGAATCAACATGTCAAACTTGAGGGGTTCGGTAATTTTAACAAGGTTAAGAACCACTGCTCTAAATTATATATATCATATTTAACTCATTGCCTGCCATTGACACTGATAGCCGCCCAATTCATTTAAACTGGGAGGACTAGCTCTGAACATAAATTCGCCCCTCCCTGTCAAAATGGATTGGACGTCCAGCGCCATCAATGGCATCCAAGAAGTTAAATGAGTGCCCCATAAAAGGTTAAATACTTAGTGAGCAACAGTCTATGGTTGATATTGACTTTGGCTTGGCAAGTACACAACACAAACATAGACTTCCTAATGATATTGACGGGACATGGGTCACGGGGCCGATTAATAGGGGGCCTATTTCCGTCAAAGCTGAACGAGTGGAAACAGACAAAGAGCTTTTTACGTTGAAAATTATTGTGAATAAATGCGTAAATCCCTCAATTCTTCATAGATATGGATGTAAAACAGTCTCGATTTTTTATTAAAAGAGCGAAGAATCAGGCTGTTAGCATTTTTTTCACGTAAATATGTCAAATGTTCTACTAGTCTTTAAGCCACTGTAGCGCCACCTTATCACAAAGACCCTTTTCCGTCGAAAATTCTTGTGAATCAATGCTTTAATCACTGAGTTCTTTATAGATGTGGGCGTAAAACATTCTCGATTCTTTGTTAAAAGAGCAAAGAACCGGGCAGGTAGCTTTTTTTTTTCTACGTTAATATGCCGAATGTGCTGCAGACGCCTTATAAAAAACAGAGATTCTTGGTTAAAAGCAAAAAAAAAAAAAAAAAAGTGCGGTTAGCATTTATTTTACGTAAATATTGCGAACCATGAAGCCACTGCTTTAGCAGCTAATTTCTCCCATTGATTTTTTTCACAACATTTCAAAATGCATGCATGGTACGAAAAATATAATACAGTGGTACCTCGACATACAGATGCGGACTGGGACTAAAAAGCAGTCCTGGACTTTGACTCAGCCCAGCACACAAGAATCGCTGTACACAGACCCTCTAGGGGGGTCCGGGGGCATGCCCCCCTGGGAGATTTTTTTTTTTTTTTTTTTTACATTTTATTGTAAAATGCATCAATTTCGTTCACTTTGACAGAAAAATAAAGAAAATGTTTCTAGACTGTGACTGTCTGACTTGTGCCGCTCAAAGTACTGCAAGGCTGAACTGGAGTTGGATTCATCTTCTGCCCTAGCTCTATAATCAACCTGAATAAACAAATAAAAAATATATATTTTAAGGCAAGTTTTATGTATCCAATTGATTATAATAACACCTATCCCGTGTCTATAAAATGACTTCATTGTTTATGCCATAATAATCTTGCCACACAAATAATAAATTTCAATGAAAATACAATAAACATTTCAAGACAAATTCTGTATACATAACCTTCATTGAACGTATTAACAGAAAACAAAACGATATATAAATGATTAAAAATATATATCATATCAGTTTAACTACCTATACTTTAAAGTAAAACCATTCATTTTATTAATATTTTGTTATATTTCTTCTGAATTAATATTGCTGCTGCGTGTGCATACGTTACAGCTAAAATATTTTTTGCTGGCACTAGCCCTTTAATTGCCATTTATTTCATTTAAATTGTAGCTACCTGGTGGATAACAATTGCCAATATACCTAGCAAGTAACCCTCTTCATTCCATCTTAGCCCGGTGGCAACTAGAAAGTCCGCCAAAGCTCTTATCGCTCTATCCTGCCCCTTCCTTGGCCACAACAAGTCTTTCAGAGTCACAGCGCCTTGCGGCAATGGCTCACATCCTCGCTCTCCTCCTATCAGATTGGCGGTTAACAGCCAGGCGCATTGCTGCCACCTGTCGGATTGGATGCAAACTGTAGATAATCACAGAGTATAGAAGGGATAAAAACAGTGATGTATGTATGGCGGCCGCTGGCCGTCCAGAGCACTGGCCGTTCTGTGATCCTCCAGAAGCTACAGATTACCAGTCCGCCCCTGTCGACATATGATCGCTTCGAAACACGATCTTTTCGACATCCGACGTAAAATTTGACTCAACATTTGTTTCTATATCAGACGCCATGCTCTAAATATGACGATTTATGACAGCACCGCAGTTTCTTTGTTTTCCCGCAAGACGGACGCATGGCAGATTTTTTGTGAGAGAAATTAACATGGGTTCCAACAATGTTAGTGCAGGTGGTGAAAAAAAGAAAAAAAGGTGATGCTTACCGTTACCGTTGACATGAAGATAGATATGATAGAAAAATATGAGCGTGGGTTGCGCATCCGTGATATGGCTCGCTCAACAATACAGCTTTAGACGGTCTATGACGGTCCTCCTCCGTTCGCCAGTCTTTATATGTTAAGGTGGCAATTATTACTGTGGTAACATCGCCAGCTTCGTCAGGTTTCTAATCATTTATTCCATCAACTTGAGCAACACAGCACACCTAGTGTCCCCCGCAGAATGTAAAGAAAGTGAAACTAAAAAGGCTCTTCTATCAAGTCAACCACGCGATGCGTTCAGGTACACCACGCAAACACATTCACCACATTAGAACCCGGTTTGTTACATTATTACAGGTATTATTATTATTATTGTTTTTATTATTATTATTATTATTATTTATTATTTATTATCATTCCGATTTTTATTCATAACTTATTTGTTTTGCTCTTTATAAATGATATTCGCAATAGTAACAGCAGTATTTATTAAGGATTTAGTGGAGGTTTTCGGGTAATGGAAGCAATTCATTGAATTATAATGTATTCTTATGGGAAAATCCTGCTCGACATACTTCCATTTCGACTTACAAACAAGGTCCTGGAACGAATATATGTAGAGGTACCACTGTAATTACCTTATATTACACAGTTACGCTGCTGAACCAATCTAACTTTGGAAATGATAAGAACTGTAGACACGGGGAAAAGTCTGGGAGACAAGTCAAAACTGTAAACATAACTTAGTGTACCCAAAGCAAAGGAGAGAAAAAAAAACAAAAAAACATCACTGAATGCAAACATGGCTAAACTAGACATCCGTCACAAGGACAAACACTTACTTGGCCCTGTAGGCATCGTACAGACAACAAACTCTGACTTTGATAATAGGTGTTCTGTCAAATCTGGAAAGACATGGAACTGGTCACTTGGTCACTGAGTGCTCTGGACAAGATCTTCTCTACAATGCGAAAAGAACCTGGACAACACCCATGCCCGAGCAACACTTTCAAGTCTGGATTTATGGAGGATAGCTGGGGAAAATGGCGGCCACTGTGTCTGACCACACTCGAATTTGAGGACATCGAGGATATTTACAGTGGGGCAAATAAGTATTTAGTCAACCACTAATTGTGCAAGTTCTCCCACTTGAAAATATTAGAGAGGCCTGTAATTGTCAACATGGGTAAACCTCAACCATGAGAGACAGAATGTGGAGAAAAAAAACAGAAAATCACATTGTTTGATTTTTAAAGAATTTATTTGCAAATCATGGTGGAAAATAGGTATATGGTCAATACCAAAAGTTTATCTCAATACTTTGTTATATACCCTTTGTTGGCAATAACAGAGGCCAAACGTTTTCTGTAACACTTCACAAACTTTTCACACACTGTTGCTAGTATTTTGGTCCATTCCTCCATTCAGATCTCCTCTAGAGCAGTGGTGTTTTGGGGCTATCGTTGGGCAACACGGACTTTCAACTCCCTCCACAGATTTTCTATGGGGTTGAGATCTGGAGACTGGCTAGGCCACTCCAGGATCTTGAAATGCTTCTTACGAAACCACTCCCTCGTTGCCCTGGCTGTTTGTTTGGGATCATTGTCATGCTGAAAGACCAAGCCACATCTCATCTTCAATGCCCTTGCTGATGGAAGGAGATTTTCACTCAAAATCTCTCAATACATGGCCCCATTCATTCTTTCCTTTACACAGATCAGTCGTCCTGGTCCCTTTGCAGAAAAACAGCCCCAAAGCGTGATGTTTCCACCCCCATGCTTCACAGTGGGTATGGTGTTCTTCGGATGCAATTCAGTATTCTTTCTCCGCCAAACACGAGAACCTGCGTTTCTACCAAAAAGTTCTATTTTGGTTTCATTTGACCATAACACATTCTCCCAGTCCTCTTCTGGATCATCCAAATGCTCTCTAGCGAACCGTAGACGGGCCTGGACGTGTACTGGCTTCAGCAGGGGGACACGTCTGGCAGTGCAGGATTTGAGTCCCAGGCGGCGCAATGTGTTACTGATGGTAGCCTTTGTTACTGTGGTCCCAGCTCTCTGTAGGTCATTCACTAGATCCCCCCGTGTGGTTCTGGGATTTTTGCTCACCCTTCTTGTTATCATTTTAATGCCACCAGGTGAGATCTTGCGTAGATCCCCAGATCGAGGGAGATTATCAGTGGTCTTGTATGTCTTCCATTTTCCAATAATTGCTCACACAGTTGATTTCTTTACACCAAGCGTTTTACCTATTGCAGATTCAGTCTTCCCAGCGTGGTGCAGGTCTACAATTTTGTCTCTGGTGTCCTTCGACAGCTCTATGGTCTTGGCCATAGTGGAGTTTGGAGTGTGACTGACTGATCTTGTGGACAGATGTCTTTTATACTGATAATGAGTTAAAATAGGTGCCATTAATACAGGTAATGAGTCGAGCCTCGTTAGACCTCGTTAGAAGAAGTTAGACCTCTCTGACCGCCAGAAATCTTGCTTGTTTGTAGGTGACCAAATACTTATTTTCCACTCTAATTTGAAAATAAAATCTTTAAAAATCAAACAATGTGATTTTCTGTTTTTTTTTTTCCACATTCTGTCTCTCATGGTTGAGGTTTACCCATGTCGACAATTACAGGCCTCTAATCTTTTCAAGTAGGAGAACTTGCACAATGGGTGGTTGACTAAATAGTTATTTGTCCCACTGTACTTTTTCAACCTAAATCCGGCGGTAGATCGCTGCATGCGTGTGTGTGCGTGTGTAAGAATAACTCCTCTTAATGTGGGCAGGCCCCCTACTTGAAGGCGAGGTGACGGATGTGACCCGCCAATATCATTATGAAGTCTATGACACAAACTTGTCAATAAAAGTAATAGAGTGACAGATGAATGTATTTTGCTCATGCCACAATCTATTTCCATCAAAACTCATGAAAACGTCCATCAAGTGGGGGAAAAAAGTGTCTAGCACCGTGGTCCACAATGAAGCATTTGCTACCTTCTATAGCACGCATCACTGCAGCTCACACTTTGCAAGCCATTACACAGATTTAAGTGTGCTCTCATTCAATATAAAATGCATTGGAGGAACGTAGCAAGCTGATGGTGATGAAGCGAATGTCACTGTCTACTGTGCTCGGTTTCTGTTTTCTTGATGGGCACCTGCACATAGATTTCAGTGTAATAAAGGGATGACAACACGTGGGCAGATATTGATCTGGGGCCTTTGAAATTTAAGGATGCCTTTTTTGTAGGTCACTAAAGGACAAAACATCAGCTTTGATAGAATGTGTAGGAGGACAATAGCAACATCTGTGCGTCTCGGTTTTAACATTTAGTCAGCAGCACCTGGCTGGTTGCAACCGATGAGGCGCATTTGCCATCAAGGAAAAATATTCAGTTTTTTTTCCCCACAAATTATGTGGGTGTCACACTTACACACTGTACACCCAATTTCTTATCTTGCTGTAATTGCCCTGCCTAAAGTTAGTGAGTCGCGATACAAAAACCCAGAAAACACTTATTTTTTTTGTCTAAATAAGCACTCCAAAGATTAAACTAACTGTATGCAAACATTAAAAAGTCTATTTCACGCAACATGAAGCTTTTATTTCAAGATGCAACCATCAGAATTCTTGACGTTATGGAATACTATACCTATCATGAGTGTTCATACCAGAAAACCAAGTGCGCTCTTTATCAAAAAGTAAGCTTTACTGCATTTATTTTTGACTCACATGACGGTAAACTGTGTTTTATAACACAAAAACAATGCAAAATATCAACAAAAGTTGATGCACATCCTCTCCTACAAAATCATCTCGGAACCTGAAAATTCCAGAAGTAGAGACGCGTTTTCCATGGAAATGCCCCAATCTGTTCCAAGCAAGGGCGTAGGTTTGCATAGGGACAGTAGGGACATAACACTACCAACTCTTCAGGATGCTCAAATTGTCCCCACCAACTTTTATGCAACCTTATTTGCATTATATAATGAATTCAACTACACCCACCAGCCACTTTATTAGGTACACCATGCTAGTAACGGGTTGGACCCCCTTTTGCCTTCAGAACTGCCTCAATTCTTCATGGCATAGATTCAACAAGGTGCTGGAAGCATTCCTCAGAGAGTTTGGTCCATATTGACATGATGGCATCACACAGCTGGTGCAGATTTGTCGGCTGCACATCCATGATGCGAATCTCCCGTTCCATCACATCCCAATGATGCTCTATTGGATTGAGATCTGGTGACTGTGGAGGCCATTTGAGTACTGTGAACTCATTGTCATGTTCAAGAAACCAGTCTGAGATGATTCCAGCTTTATGACATGGCGCATCATCCTGCTGAAAGTAGCCATCAGAAGTTGGGTACATTGTGGTCATAAAGGGATGGACATGGTCAGCAACAATACTCAGGTAGGCTGTGGCGTTCCAACGATGCTCAACTGGTACCAAGGGGCCCACAGAGTGCCAAGAAAATATTCCCCACACCATTACACCACCACCACCAGCCTGAACCGTTGATACAAGGCAGGATGGATCCATGCTTTCATGTTGTTGACGCCAAATTCTGACCCTACCATCCTAATGTCGCAGCAGAAATTGAGACTCATCAGACCAGGCAACGTTTTTCCAATCTTCTATTGTCCAATTTCGATGAGCTTGTGCAAATTGTAGCCTCAGTTTCCTGTTCTTAGCTGAAAGGAGTGGCACCCGGCGTGGTCTTCTGCTGCTGTAGCCCAAAGTTCGACGTACTGTGCATTCAGAGATGCTCTTCTGCCTACCTTGGTTGTAACGGGTGGTTATTTGAGTCACTGTTGCCTTTCTATCAGCTCGAACCAGTCTGGCCATTCTCCTCTGACCTCTGGCATCAACAAGGCATTTCCGCCCACAGAACTGCCGCCAGTGTTTCCCACCAATGAAAGAGACTGTGGCGGCCCGCCACAGTCTCGTTTGGGCCCGCCACATTCTCGTTTGCGCCCCCCCCCCCCGCCGAAAAAAAAAAAAAAGATACTAATCAGATGCGTCAGTCAGCCGATTACACAGCTGTAGCCCACTCCACTCTTCTACCCGCGCGAGTGAGAGCAGCATTTTAGAGTAGTATTTTATTTATTTATTTATTTATTCATTTAAGAGACGCAAGGGGAACGAGTAGGAAGAATGGGAGAACGAGCGAGATAGCGAGAGATAGCGGTCGCATGTCGTAGCAGCCCGCTGTTATTTTGTTATTGTTTTTCTTTATTATTGTTACCACAATCAAGTGGATAAGCAAATACAGACTTCTCTCCTTCTTCCCCATATCCGGGGCATTACAATAGTTTGGATCGGACTTTTCAGCGAAAGTGAGCTGTGGACGGCCGTCTTGGACGGAAAGCAAACTTTGATTGAACTTGCGCAGAGAGGCGGGGCCCAAACTATTTTCAGAGCGTTGGTCACAGTAAAGTATTTATTAGTTCAAGCAGAGTAAAATGATACATATTCACGGTACAAGAACGTCGTTTCCGTGTCCATCGATTGGTAAGAAAAGGCTGTTTGTACGAGTGACGTGTGGGCGCTCCCGTCGGGGGGACATTTCGCGTGGAGTGGCTATTTTTCAGCACAACACCGACGCGCCAACTTCAGACAATTACGGCTGACGAAAGTTGGATAAATGCGCCCCCCCGCCCCCCCAATTTCGCGAGCTCTGGGACACTCGAAAAATGACTCTCATACCTCTCCTTGCTAAGTTAATGGTACCTCGATGTGCGTTTGTGTGGAAATTTAGTTCACGAACAACGGGGAAAAAACTATTCACCTTCTCACCGAATCAAGAAAAACTTTACACGGCCATTAGAATTCCCCCAGTCCTGTAAATGGGTCAGTTGACAGAAGGACTGTTATTGTTGTGGTAATGTAGTACTTATGAGGGTCAAATAAAAAGGAAAAAGGAGGGCTACGACGGCGGTCTGAAACCCGCGGCTCTTGGGCCGCATGCGGCTCTTTAGTGCTGCTTCGGAGCTTTTTTTTTTTTTTTTTTTTTTTTTTTTTTTTTTTTTTAAATGGAAAAAGATGGGGGAGGGAAATATATTTTTTGTTTTAATAGGATTTCTAGGAGGACAAACATGATACAAACATTCTTTCAATTCATTAATATTGTAATGAAGTTAAACCTGTGGTGTCATCGTACAACAGAGTAGTCACGTGGTGCGCTATAGGATCCACTGCAGGGAAAATAAACATTTAATCATGAAGGCTAATTATGTATTTCTAGCCAACTTATTCATTTTTATAGTAGGCTAATATAGCTAGTATTGATAATTATAAGGCTTGTCCAAGGCTTTTAATGTTTTGCTGCTCCAGACATACTGTTTCAGTTTTTTTTTTTTTTTTTTTTGGGGGGGGGGGGGGTCAAATATGGCTCTTTCAACAGTTTGGGTTGCCAACCCTGAGTCACTACGAGATGTAAGTCGTACTATTGCTACGAGAAAAAAAGTCGCATTATTACATAGGGTAACGTAGCTGTAATCAGCAACGCATTTTACATACATGTACCGTAGCTGAGAGCTATAACATTAGCTTAGCTAATGAAATATTTCAAATATATCTTTGTTATGTTCTTCTTGGGGGAAAAAAATAATGAAAAAAAAAAAAAAATTCGCCGTGGCATGACATGGTGTGGCTGTCCGACTCCGATGCAGCCCACCACCACAGTTTCGAAAAATCCTATGGTCAGAGAGCCTCCCACCACAGTCTCCTAAAATCCTGTGGGAAACACTGTGCCGCTCACTGGATTATTTTTTTTTTTTTCGGACCATTCTCTGTAAGCCCTAGAGATGGTTGTGCGTGAAGATCCCAGTAGACCAGAAGTTTTTGAAATACTCAGACCAGCCCTTCTGGCACCAACAACCATGCCAAGTTCAAAGTCACTCAAATCACCTTTCTTCCCCATACTGATGCTCGGTTTGAACTGCAGGAGATTGTCTTAAACCATTTCTACATGCCTAAATGCACTGAGTCGCCGCCATGTGATTGGCTGATTAGAAATTAAGTGTTAATGAGCAGTTGGACAGGTGTACCTAATAAAGTGGCCGGTGAGTGTATATATATATATATATATATATATATATATATATATATACTGTATATAGTATTCAGCCAGCTGTGTATTAGTTTCAGTTAAATTAACTCCCTCTCCCATTTTAAAGAAAGATGGGCAAATTGTATGGGGGACTAAAATTGTCTTGCTGATTTTCATGTGATGTGAACCACTTTTACCTTGTGTTAAATTGTGCTTTTCAAATAAATTTGCCTTGCCTAAAAGTGCCAAGGTTAATTAAATAAATACACCATTAAATATACAATTAATAATTTCACAGTTCTGTGGTATGGCGGACTAAAGGACACTATTAAATGTGTCATTAATTCATTAAAATGGCAATCCCGTTCATGTAAAAAATTTTCTCATTTTTTATTTTTTGCTGTCATATATTATTTAATTCATTATTATTGGATAGTCCTGTGTAGTTGCAGTAATTCAATAATTTATTTTCTTTTAACTACGCCCGTCAAAGACAGTGGCCGAATCCAGTAGACAGGTACAGTAGAATGTACAGTATTCTGAAATATTTTCCTTCCACCTTTGTACATCCCGGGCCATCTTTTACAACCAACTTATCCACATCAGCACCAAGTCCAAGCCCACCAAGTCCAGTACCTTCCCACACACAAACTGCAAGTGGAGAAAGAAATGCGCCTTCCAAAACAGTTGTCATATGATAGGGCAATAGATGCTTTTGCATCAGTGAAGACACGGCAAGTAAGGTTATAGGTCTAAGTAAAAAAAAAAAAAAGAAAAGAAAAGAACAATTTTAAAGTGTTCTGTGTGTCTTTATATAGGTTTGTGCGGGTGGGTGTTAATGATATTGTAATAGCAATTGTAATTTATTTTATTTATTTAAGTTTGTTTTTGAAGTGTTTTTGATTGTTTTTGAATAGTTATTGGAGCATTTTTCTTTTAAAGGGTATTATAATACTAAGGGGCAGTGAGATATCAATAGAACCTTTATGTCACAAGATAACAAATATTAATACAGTTAACAAAAAAATAAATCCTATTCATGAGCAATTATCGAAAATAGATCGAAAATTACGAACATTTCCGAAAGTATTCCGGAAACAACCGAATGGGGCTTTGACGTCACAGCAAGGAAACAACAGGTCGAGGCAGGTGCCACCATTGTTTATCGACGAGAGAGTTACGTTCATGTTGTATCAAAAAATCGCTAAAATGATTCAAACCTGTCATGCTATGTGGTGTACAAATAGCCATTTGTGGCAAACTAGTACCCATGAGTTCCCGAACACGAGAAAAAGAGCTGGACTACGCTGACACTGAATAAAGTTCGTCCGTGCTAAGAGGGCTAATTTTGCAGACCCAGCCTCAGGCACGGTTTTGTGTGGTGCGCATTTTACACCTGAAAGCTATTCGAAGTATGGACAAATTAAATCAGGTTTTGCTCAGAAATTGCTGCTGAAAGCAGATGCGATGCCCACCATACACGCGCATCCACCTAAATGTCCCGAGATATCAAGAAAGAGGACGATTACTGGCTCTGATGAGACCACCCCACCACCCCAGGCTAAGCAAAAGAGGGAAATGGGCAGAGTGAGTACTCTTTCATGACAACAAAACATATCACGCATTGGATATAGGACTGGACACATGTATAAATTATCGCTCGTAAAATATATACAACAAATCCTCTAATCCCATTCATATTTGTGTCTTTTGGCAGAGCGAAAACCTAAGATAGCACAATAAATTATAATTATTCTATACATTATTTTGCGGTGACGGTGTATCAGCTTCACAAAAAGAAATGCAAAACAAACCATTCGGTGTTTCCCCACACGATCTGTTGCCGGTGTTTCATCAGTGTGATTGCTCCCCTCAATGATCCTTTCATTAGGCTGCATTGGCTTTCGTTTGGGCTCAAATTGATAACCCAAAACACCAAAGAAAGGTTCATAACTCTCCTCGTCACCATTAGAAGAACGTTCATTACGTCGGATTCGCCGCTGCGACTAGAAACAAAATTGTCCACCATCATCTCCACCATTCAGTACTAAGCACTGAGCCGGTTGTTTCCTTGTTGTGACGTGACGCACACAATATGCTAGATTTGTGCTTATGTTATGTAACATATTTTAGTATTTGAAGTTCATTTTTTGTTCAATTTTCACACTACTTTCTATAGGCGACAAAACTTTTGTCTTAGCAAAATTTGACCTTTACGCAGTGGCGGTCCTGGCTACTTTCGCGCCCTGGGCGAACCCCCCCCCCCCCCCCCCCCCCCCCCACCGACATCCAATATACCCAATCCCCCGACATCAAACACAAGAATGTGTTACGTTTTTTACGTTATTTTATTAAAATAGTCTATCCCCCGCCCAGAGGCGTAGCAAGGGTCCCCGGGGGCCCTAGGCAACAGGCAACATGGGGCCCTTTGAGCATGTGCAAGTAAGGGGGACAGTTGGACTTGTAGCAATAGCATATTTAATAAAAGTCTAATAAAGCCTCGCTCTCATAGAGCGCTTTTTTGGACACTCTAACTGCCCTCCCCCCCCCCCCCATTGCATTATTCGTTCACTTCACACTATCCTTAATTATTTACACACATTTGCCTTAATAAACAAAATGTACTTCAGATTATTATTATTATTATTGTGCTTAGTACACATACCTTTACACATACCGTATTCTACTGACGAGCTGGTAAGTTATATTGCTTTTACTTAATAAGGATAACATTCTGGCAGTGAATCATGTTACATTTTATCAGTCTGGCTGATCAGTGTGTATGGTGATTCTAAACACTGATTTAATGTTCTAGGTAACATCTTTATGTATGAAGAAACGCTCGCATGCTGCAATGCTGTTAGCAAACGCTAACAAGCTAGTTACAACAAGTTAAGGCAGTTAATTGGTTTACTACTACTAGTCTGCAGTGCTTCGACTACAGTAGGACATAAAACTACAGTAACATAGTACACTCACCGCTGCCTTGCTTCCTTTTCTCCTCTTCTGCTTTTTTTGTTCTTTTTTTTATTTCCAGACGGATAACTTTTCATTTTGCCGATTAGAAAAGGGCCCGATCGCCGCCCACTCATTCTGAGTCACGTGACACACATACATATTTGTGCAGTAAAATGAACACGAAGGTGGGGGCGGGGGGTTCGAGTGCGCGCTGCGTGCGGTCATCTTGGCCATAAAAGTGGCGAAAACTAAGCACTTTACACTCATATGGATGTACAACATCATTTTAAGATGCTAAACTAACACCTTCCCTCTTAAAGCAAATGTGCAATGCGAATATAAAGTAAAGAACGCTCTCCTCGATGCAGCGAGAACGAGGGGATCAACCAGCTGACGTAACAGGAAAAACACGAAACGGTCGCGCTGATGACGCAGGCATTAAAATCTCTCACCTTTCGGCGAAATTCGCCGTTTTGAGGTCAAAAAGGGCGACCTACGTGAATTGCGTAGATCCGAGGAGAAATTCTTTTTGGGGGGGGGGGGTCGGGAGGTTTTATTTAATTATTATTATTATTATCATCATGTGATTAACTTAGTACGTAAACTGAGCACTTAAGAGCACAGTCAGCAAATCCTTCTAGATGCTTCGCTGACGAGAACCAATCATCGGCCCAAGCTGAGTTCCATTATTCCAAACGCGCGCACTCCTTACTGTACATGGAGTGCTCGGAGAGCCTTTCGTTGCATTGCAAAGCTGCGAAAACAAAAAGCAGGCCTTATCCACACCGGGGAAGACCAGAGCGCAGCATACACACTTGCCTGTATTTGCCAGCAGATTGAAGTTGGTGAGTAATGGTTTCAATCGTTTTCACATTTTGCGATATAAAAAAGTTACTGCCATTCGTTGCAGCTTGCGTTGAACACTGCCAGAGCTAGCTAAATCTCCAATGAAAAAAAATAGCTCCCGTTAAATTGGCGTCAAGCGTGTGTATTTAGCGGTAATACAAACGAAGAAACACACTGTTGAGTCAAATTAAGCGGCATGCTCTCGGATGGAGGGGGCGCCTCACATCGCTCCCGTCGTCCGCCGGAGACGCGTTATTTTCGGCTTGGATTTGAGCTGACGGCCGGTGTCGGCACAACACCGGCCCGGAGAGTGGTGGGAATGAGTCCTGCTTCTTAAAGCTTTTCAGAAATACAGGGATCCCTCATTTTTCGCGGTTAATGGGGACCAGAACCCGCCGCAATAAGTGAAAACCGCGAAGTAGCACCCCCCCCCCCCATTTTTTTTGTGCGTGTTCAATGCATTTATTCAGATTTTACATTGGAAAAAAGATACATATATATAAGACATGTTTTTTCACTTTTTTCACCAAAGTATCATTTATGAATGGTTTTCAAGCACTTCAAAATGTAAGAATTATGATATGTTTTAAACATGTTACTGCCCCACCGAATTATTTTTAAACAAGAATAAAGTAGTAAGAAAATGCTTGGCTTTATTAAATGCTTCATAGTGAGTCTACTCAAACCCTCTCAGGCTTTGGTAAACGGTGATTGACACATGTGCAAAGTTTTTCTTTTTATATATATTTTTTTGTTTGAAGCAACTTCTTTGATTGAATAATAAAGACACAAATGTCCTAGCCAAAATGTGGCCCAAATGCAAAACAACATTACTTCAATGGAAAGATTTGTTTCAATCAAGAAAAATAGTTTTCAAATGCTTTTTTTGTCTCAAATTTATTTTTGCAATCATAAACAATTTTTTTTATTGAAGTGACTTTTTGGGGATTAAAAGTATATACTGTATTTTGATTGAAGCAACTTTGTTTTTGATAGAAGTAACTTTGTTTTTTGATTGAATAATACAAACACAAATCGTTATTGAAAAAGAAAGAAATTAAGAAAGCTTTAAAACTAAAAGCCACCGGGGAGTCTGTTTTTTAAAATATTTATATTTCATTACATAGACATGCGTCGTCGGGAAGGGAGATTGAGGGATAAAAAAATGAGTTAGATGAGGCTGCTAAAGGCAGTGGATACCTCATCAGCTGGGTGAATAGCAGACCTGGTAAGAACAAGTTTGCAAGGATAGTCGGGTATTAAATACAATTATAAACACAATTGCAATGTTATTTTTCTATAAGATTTTTATGTCATTGCTTTATTAATCATTAGGTGCTAGAGTTGTTAAGTATGGATAATAATGAAATAATAGTTTTAAGAACACCCGCCCCTCCACCGGTCTCTGCACGGCCCTGCTGAAACACAGTGTGGGTCGACAGAGCTCAATATTTTGTTGGGGTGTACAGTGTACTGGAACATATTTCCTCCACACCCTTCTCACCTTTTTAACCCCTGACCCATTATCATGCCTGTGACGGCTCTAACTTATCATAAGAACTTTATGGCATGAAGTAGTGTTGTATCGGTCGTGAACGATTCGTTCTTTTTGAACGAATTGTTTGGGTGAACGAGACCGAACTAATCACCATCTGCACTGATTCGTTCTATGAAGTTGGTGCTTGTTTGCTACGTGGGAGGGCGTTGAGCAAGCGGCAGCGTCTTCTGACATCGCACAAGACCAATCAGACGCCAGCCTCATCGCGGGCAGGGGAGGGAGCGGAAACAGAATCAGGGTGTTTGTCACTCACTTCCACGTGTGGCCAATAAGCAGCCAGCGCGCAGGCAGGGGGGCAAGACTGAGTTTTGTCACTTCCCGTTCAGTGACTCGGTCCTCCCGTTCCTGACCTAGCTTGCTGCTAACTTGACTTTCCAGTAATGACTATGCGGTGAACAAATCAAAAAATGAAAGGAAATGACTTTGTCACATATTTGTTAACGTGGAGCCTATCAAATGCTGCTCAAACAGACAAAAACACCACACAAATCTAGCGAAACATGGGTAGCTACGCGGCAAGCAAAAGCTGAGCTGCAGTCACGTGACGGCAGTAAAGGGGGCAGAGAACTGTCACTATATGGAGGCTTCATGGCAGCGATATTTACCTCATATGTGCACAACGTGGAGCCTATCAAATGCTGCTCAAACAGACAAAAACACACAAATCTAGCGAGCATGGTTTAGTGTACTACTTTTCTCAACAGACTCGGGTCTACCTATGACGACATACTATCAAATTTACAGTAATTTAAAACACGGGTAGCTACGAGGCAAGAAAAAGCTGAGCGGCGGTCGCGTGCCCCAGTGAAGGGGGCAGAGAACTGTCACTATATGGAGGCTTCATGGCAGCGATATTTACCTCATATGTGCACAGAAAAAAAGAATATTTGGTATGATCACCATAATACTGAT
This sequence comes from Corythoichthys intestinalis, assembly GCF_030265065.1. NCBI lineage: Eukaryota > Metazoa > Chordata > Actinopteri > Syngnathiformes > Syngnathidae > Corythoichthys > Corythoichthys intestinalis. The sequence continues at coordinate 13,906,139 of NC_080396.1, read as the reverse complement.
TTGCAATGAAACTGTATATACATGTCATTTTTTTCCGAGTGTTTTATTTTTTTTCGTGTCAGAGCGTGTTGGGTGTTGGTTGGTTTGACAAATTATGTCAATCCGTCCATCATGTGCTACTCAAGCGCCCCAAAACAACGCACGCGGACACGGGAGATGTCGCAATATGTCTACATTTTTCTTAACAGACTAATGAGAGTAGAAAGGCGATATCGTAAAGAGCAAACAATTATTTCTCGTCCGCATTTGACGATCTGAGATGCGGGGACGACAGGGGAGCTGACCGGATTATTTTATTTATACCAGTGCAAAAATTCAATACGATCATCTTAATACTAATAAGCAATTAAACTGTCAAATATCAAAATGTAGTATTGTTTTTATTTCAGAGCAGCACATTTTACAACTAGCTATTTACACTTTAGTTTTAACAATAGTGACCAAAAATAATAGTGATGAGCATAAAAACAAAAATACAACAGAGCGAGAGGTAAATATGATGTGTTGGTCGTTCTATATTTAGAAATTAAACTTTCGATTTATTTTTATTTTCGTGACAGCAAGCATGCTGCGTTGGCTGGTAGCAGCAGCATTGTATATGTGATCAAGAACATGCTAAAGATAGTCCATGCGCCCCCGACCCCAAACCCCCACCCGCCCCCACCAAAGGAAAATGTTTAACCGTGTCCTAAATCGAAATGCAAGCACGAGCCATGACTTTGAGCCCATAAAACTAGGACAGACGACGCGGAAGTTCTCCCTCGCTTTTGCAGCAGCAGGAGGGAGACGAGGCTGTCTGTGAAAGCAGAATGACACCGCCTGTCACTCATTTCTGAAACTGCGACGAGCGGTCAATGAGGAGCCTGTGTGCAAGAGAGGGAGGGACCAAGCAATGTCACTTCCCGTTCAGTTATACTGCGAAGCGGTCTTTGGTGATTCGTTCGGCAACGTCACTTCCCGTTCAGTAACCGAACGATTCATTTGGGCGGGGAGGGAGATGAGGGGGGCAAACGATTCGTTGAACGATTTGTTTGAACGAATCTTTTTACTGAACGAACCGGAATGGATTAGTTTACCCAAGTGAATGACAGATCCCGTCACTAGCATGAAGAGGAAATACTTACATTCGTTCATGGACGCACAGATTAATCCTAACAGGTGGGGTGGCCGTCCTCTGCTCAAAATGCGCACCTTACGCTTACGCCTATTCTCGTTCTCAGAATATGCAGCGCTTTTGACGTAGGACAATAACAGGACTGGTTGCTATTGGAACGTACGCAGCGGCATACCGCATACCCAAGTAATCTTGCTAAAAGGAGTATTAAAATTGCTAATAAAATCGTTTAGGATTATTTTAGATGCATATATGTTATATTTTTCTTATAGAGTATTGAACGAGGAATATGATAGACCCATTAATGGACTTTCTTGTAGAAAATCACCATTTTTTAAAGTAGTCACATGAATAATGAGGTGGCGTGTGAAAAGCTATACACAGGGTACGGGGCCTCTGCTTTTCCTCTGAGAGTGATTGAGTCTCGTCCTGCTCATTCACTCAGCAGTTGCGAGCAGCTGATCCCCCTCCCGTCTCCCCCTGCCTTTTCCTCTGACACACACGACTCTCAGCAGCAGTTGACATGATAGTAAGGGGCACCCTAGCGCCCACTCTACTAACTTGACGTGGAAATGAGCGGTATTAGTCTAGAAAACTAGCGGATTTTTTTTTTTTTTTTTTCCACAAGGGCGCTTGTGCGCCCCCAAATAGATTGCACCCTGGGCGGTCGCCCACATTGCCCATAGCAAAAACCGCCTATGCCTTTATGTCTTCATTAAATCTTTTTTCCGTGAAACAAATACTGTATATATTTGTACATTCAACATCATTTTGGAGGATCTTAGGTTTCAAATGAGCCATTTCTGAAACCAATTGAATAATTAAAAGTCGGGTTATGAGCAATTGTTTCTACAAAATGGATAAGCGACAAAACTTTTGTCAGGGACTGTAGTGAGGACAAGTTGTTCAGAGGATGGAAGTCTAGAAAGTAGTTGTTGTCACTCCTTGCTGATAAGATCTTATTTCCCAGAATTCAATTAATTGGATGCACTTCGAATCACTTTTGTGTGCTAAAGATGAATATTTCATCATGTTTTTCATTACCTGTCTGGATTGGATTGCATTTCTGCAATAAAGAGAATATAGTCGTGATGATGAAAACAGAAAGCGACCTCTGTTTGGACTCAGCTGCCGTCATGGTTACACCAGACAGTGGGGAACAGCAAAAGGAAGGATAAATGTGGATCAGAGGACATGTTGTGCCTGCAAAAGGCTTCGTCACCTTACCCTCACCCAGCACTCCCACCTGTGCGCCGGTGTCCCTTTGCTACCATCTAATGGAACACCTCATTCCCCTCACCCCTTTAGAAGCACCTCACATTACACAGAGGATGACCTCGCGAGGTCCCATAACAATTAGAGATGCGTCCCGAGGCTTAGACAATGCATTGTCCAGTCTTTTTATGCGCAGCGATTATTTTTTCGCAACGAGTTAGGGCTTTTTTCTACTTAAGCCATTCATCATCAGAGAGTGATTCATATCAGTGACTTCAATTATTACTCCGGCACTACTGCATTATTTAGTAGGTCTTATGTGATAGATTTATTCATCTATCAATTTACCTTTCTATACTGTACATAGCTTTTTAAAGTGGTCCCCTGCAACTCAAACAGCCATTTGGGAGGCTGACTGACTTCCAATTTATTCAGTTTTGAATTTAATTTTCTTCATCGGAAATAATTGTAATACAGTTCTACTTCAACTTACGAACGTCTATACATACAGAATTTTCAGTTTACGCCACTTAATAATTTTAGGGTAATTATATTCTTACAACATGGGAAGGCAATCTAAATTACCTATATACAGTATATACTATATACAGATATACAGTGCCTTGCAAAAGTATTCGGCTCCCTTGAATCTTGCAACCTTTCGCCACATTTCAGGCTTCAAACATAAAGATATGAAATTTACTTTTTTTGTCAAGAATCAACAACAAGTGGGACACAATCGTGAAATGGAACAACATTTATTGGATAATTTAAACTTTTTTAACAAATAAAAAACTGAAAAGTGGGGCGTGCAATATTATTCGGCCCCTTTACTTTCAGTGCAGCAAACTCACTCCAGAAGTTCAGTGAGGATCTCTGAATGATCCAATGTTGTCCTAAATGACCGATGATGATAAATAGAATCCACCTGTGTGTAATCAAGTCTCCGTATTAATGCACCTGCTCTGTGATAGTCTCAGGGTTCTGTTTAAAGTGCAGAGAGCATTTTGAAAACCAAGGAACACACCAGGCAGGTCCGAGATACTGTTGTGGAGAAGTTTAAAGCCGGATTTGGATACAAAAAGATTTCCAAAGCTATAAACATCTCAAGGAGCACTGTGCAAGCCATCATATTGAAATGGAAGGAGCATCAGACCACTGCAAATCTACCAAGACCCGGCCGTCCTTCCAAACTTTCTTCTCAAACAATGAGAAAACTGATCAGAGATGCAGCCAAGAGGCCCATGATCACTCTGGATGAACTGCAGAGATCTACAGCTCAGGTGGGAGAGTCTGTCCATGGGACAACAATCAGTCGTACACTGCACAAATCTGGCCTTTATGGAAGAGTGGCCAGAAGAATGCCATTTCTCAAAGATATCCATAAAAAGTCTCGTTTAAAGTTTGCCACAAGCCACCTGGGAGACACACCAAACATGTGGAAGAAGGTGCTCTGGTCAGATGAAACCAAAATTGAAATTTTTGGCCACAATGCAAAACGATATGTTTGGCGTAAAAGCAACACAGCTCATCACCCTGAACACACCATCACCACTGTCAAACATGGTGGTGGCAGCATCTTGGTTTGGGCCTGCTTTTCTTCAGCAGGGACAGGGAAGATGGTTAAAATTGACGGGAAGATGGATGCAGCCAAATACAGGAACATTCTGGAAGAAAACCTGTTGGTATCTGCACAAGACCTGAGACTGGGACGGAGATTTATCTTCCAACAGGACAATGATCCAAAACATAAAGCCAAATCTACAATGGAATGGTTCAAAAATAAACGTATCCAGGTGTTAGAATGGCCAAGTCAAAGTCCAGACCTGAATCCAATCGAGAATCTGTGGAAAGAGCTGAAGACTGCTGTTCACAAACACTCTCCATCCAACCTCACTGAGCTCGAGCTGTTTTGCAAGGAAGAATGGGCAAGAATGTCAGTCTCTCGATGTGCAAAACTGATAGAAACATAGCCCAAGCGACTTGCAGCTGTAATTGGAGCAAAAGGTGGCGCTACAAAGTATTAACGCAAGGGGGCCGAATAATATTGCACGCCCCACTTTTCAGTTTTTTATTTGTTAAAAAAGTTGAAATTATCCAATAAATTTTGTTCCACTTCACGACTGTGTCCCACTTGTTGTTGATTCTTGACAAAAAATTAAAATTTTATATCTTTATGTTTGAAGCCTGAAATGTAGCGAAAGGTTGCAAGGTTCAAGGGGGCCGAATACTTTTGCAAGGCACTGTATTTTTTTGTGTATACAGTACACTAGTTTGAAACGTAAATGCAATATTAATACTGTATACAATAACATGCATAAGATGAATAAAATGTACTCACCACACTGATGATCTTGATAAATTTGATGAATGAAGAAAAAAACTCCAGAACAATGGATATGAAGATAAAGATGATTTACTGAGAAGCTTCTGCAGGAGGTGTCCTGCGCACAAGGAACATCGTGATGGGGAGTTGTCACTGTTGTTTTTCTGGCTGGCATCCTCTTCCAAAAAAGGCCAGTCTCGTCAATGTTAAACACCTGCTCCGGGGGATAGCCACCCTCTTCAATTTATTGGGAAATTGGTCCTTGACGTAACGGACAGCTGCGTCATGGTCCGCCGAGGAGGCCTCCCCATGCAACGTAACACTGCGAAGTCCACACCTCTTTTTGAATTTTTCCAACCAGCCCTTGCTGGCAACAAAACCACAATTTTCTTCACTTGTGCTAGGCTGTGGTTTATCTTTGTCGTTGTCGGTATAACCGCCACCTTCATTCAACTCTCCTTCAGGAATGAGGCTATCGTACAGGGCTTTGACTTTTTCCCGGATCATGTTTGTGTCGAGACTCACCCTCTTTTCCCGACAGTCCGATATCCACACTGTTAGTGCATTTTCCATTTGTACAATCGTCTTGTTGCGAGGAGTCATGACTCGCTTAGTGTCCCTGGAAAACGACATTGAGGCGGTCTTTTGGGTTTTCGCCTCGTCTTTTTTTATGTAACAAACGGTTGATTCGTTTAGTCCGTAATGGCGTGCAACAGACACATAGCTGTGGCCAACTTTAAGCATGTCCAATAATTGAACTTTCTCGTGCACCGTCATCATTTTTCTTTTCTTCTCGGGTTCGTTAGAGGATTGAGCAGACGGAGGACGCGTTGGAGCAATTTTCCTTCGATAGTAACAAGGTAAAACATCTCGGCCAATCAGCTTGCGATATTCCCAAGTGATGCTGGCCAGCAAATCAGAGCGGCAGAATGAGTTGGGCGGGCTCTCCTTGCCTTCTGTTAGGGAACGGGCAGATTTTACATCCTATTTTCTCCATTATTTAAATTTTTTAATGCATCTTTATGTATATTTTTTTGACTGAAAAAAAATCCGCGATAGACTGAAACCGCGAAATTCGAAGCGCGAAGTAGCGTGGGATCACTGTATATACATATACCGTATTGACCCGAATATAAGACGGTCTTGATTATAAGACGACCCCCTCTTTTTCAAGACTCAAGTTTGAAATATAGACTTTTTGAACACCAAATTAATTTTTATACAGAAAATAATTACAGTGCATCTGAAACAAATGATTATAACAATATATTTGAGAGAAAAAGCGTGTTATTTTGCCACATTCAAATCTTAATATCTGAACATTTAAATATGTAAACTAAAGTGCAATCACATTCGTAAATGAATGGCTTCTGGTTTTTGAAATGTAAATAAACCAATCTATTGTGATAAGAACAAAATTGCAATAACTGCATTAATCATCAAAGTGTAGTCTAACTGTAACTGTCGTCTTGAAACAAATCTGAATAAGGAAAAACATTGCAATAAAATAATGCAAACTGGTTAAACTTGAGAGTAGCTGAGATCTGTCATGACAAAACATGGCTTCAATGATATCTGGCGCCATCTAGCGTCGTGAATGGGTATAACGTCTAGACCGCGAATATACGACGACCCCACTTTTTCAGTCTTATTTCAATGCAAAAAACACCGTTTTATATTCGGGCCAATACGGTATATGTCATGCACGAGACGGAGGAAGCAGTTGCGTATCGCGGACACAGGATTTTATTGATGTTGACAGGCAAAGAAAACAATCAGGTCAAGCGGTAATGCCTAGTTGGCATGCAAACGTATACTGAATCGCTGACGATCTGACACGGAACCTTGTGTGATCGAGCCTCATATAGTGTTCTCAGTTGTTCTTTGTGACATAATAAAGAGTACACAGTCCATGTTATGAAAGCTTTGTGATGCATCAGTGTGATGCAATATGCTCATACATTATTAGATGAGATACGTGACAGAAGCCCCCTCTCAAGGGACGGCTGCAGAAGTCCCAAGGATTGAGCCCACCAAGGGCTACCAATCCACCGACCCGTCAGTGTCCATGGCCTCATCCACTGAGGGCATTGGCTCAATCTCCTCCTCACCAGTGGAGGAATCAACTACCGATGGCACGGGGTCAGGTTCAGAGTCAGATGCAGGAATGGGCACAGGGTCGGGTTCAGATTCATGGGCACAGGGTCGGGTTCAGATTCAGAGTCAGATGCAGGCATGGGCTGAGAGCAAGCCGCTCTAGGTCGAGATTCAGGGTCAGATCGTCAGCGATTCAGCATACGTTTGCATGCCAACTAGCCATTACCGCTTGACCTGATTGTTTTCTTTGCCTGTCAACATCAATAAAATCCTGTGTCTGCCCTACGCAACTGGTTGCGTCCGTCTCATACATGACAGTACGATCTGACACTGAATCCTATGTGATCGAGCCTTGTATAGTGTTCTCAGTTGTTCTTTGTGACATAATAAAGACTACAAAGTCCATGTTATGAAGGCTTTGTGATGCATGAGTGTGATGCAATATGCTAGTACTAGATAGATAGAATAGATGAGATATGTGACAATATATACAGTGGGGCAAATAAGTATTTAGTCAACCACCAGTTGTGCAAGTTCTCCCACTTGAAAGGATTAGAGAGGCCTGTAATTGTCAACATGGGTAAACATCAACCATGAGAGACAGAATGTGGAAAAAAAAACAGAAAATCACATTGTTTGATTTTTAAATCAAACAATGATTATTTGCAAATCATGGTGCAAAATAAGTATTTGTTCACCTACAAACAAGCAAGATTTCTGGCTGTCAAAGAGGTCTAACTTCTTCTAACGAGGTCTAACAAGGCTCCACTCATTACCTGTATTAATGGCACCTGTTTTAACTCATCGGTATAAAAGACACCTGTCCACAATCTCAGTCAGTCACACTCCAAACTCCACTATGGCTAAGACCAAAGAGCTGTTGAAGGACACCAGAGACAAAATTGTAGACCTGAACCAGGCTGGGAAGACTGAATCTGCAATAGGTAAAACGCTTGGTGTAAAGATATCAACTGTGGGAGCAATTATTAGAAAATGGAAGACATACAAGACCACTGATAATCTCCCTCGATCTGGGGCTCCATACAAGATCTCACCCCGTGGCATCAAAATGATAACAAGAACGGTGAGCAAAAATCCCAGAACCACACGGGGGGACCTAGTGAATGACCTGCAGAGAGCTGGGACCACAGTAGCAAAGGCTACTATCAGTAACACAATGCGTCGCCAGGGACTCAAATCCTGCACTGCCAGACGTGTCCCCCTGCTGAAGCCAGTACACATCCAGGCCCGGCTGCGGTTCGCTAGAGAGCATTTGGATGATCCAGAAGAGGACTGGGAGAATGTGTTATGGTCAGATGAAACCAAAATAGAACTTTTTAGTACAAACACAGGAGCTCGTATTTGGAGGAGAAAGAATACTGAATTGCATCTGAAGAACACCATACCCACTGTGAAGCATGGGGGTGGAAACCTCATGCTTTGGGGCTGTTTTTCTGCAAAGGGACCAGGACGACTGATCTGTGTAAAGGAAAGAATGAATGGGGCCATGTATCGACAGATTTTGAGTGAAAATCTCCTTCCATTAGCAAGGGTATTGAAGATGAGACGTGGTTGGGTCTTTCAGCATGACAATGATCTCAAACACACAGCCAGGGCAACAAAGGAGTGGCTTCGTAAGAAGCATTTCAAGGTCCTGGAGTGGCCTAGCCAGTCTCCAGACATCAACCCCATAGAAAATCTGTGGAGGGAGTTGAAAGTCCATGTTGCCCAATGATAGCCCCAAAACATCACTGCTCTAGGAGAGATCTGCATGGAGGAATGGGCCAAAATACCAGCAACAGTGTGTGAAAAGCTTTCGAAGAGTTACAGAAAACGTTTGGCCTCCGTTATTGCCAAAGTATTGAGATGAACTGTTGGTAATGACCAAATACTTATTTTCCATCATGACTTGCAAATAAATTCTTTAAAAAGCAAACAATGTGATTTTCTGGTTGTTTTTTTTCCACATTCTGTCTCTCATGGTTGAGGTTTACCCATGCTGACAATTACAGGCCTCTCTAATATTTTCATGTGGGAGAACTTGCACAATTAGTGGTTGACTAAATACTTATTTGTCCCACTGTATATATATGTTTCGTCACATATTGTCACGTATCTCATTTATTAATATACTAGCACCAGGTTCTATTTTTAAGGGTTTATTATAATGACCATTCAGCAAATATTTTTTCGTAATATATTTCTTCAAGCAAATACGAGAACTAGCTGCAGCTGAGCAAGTTTTTTTTTGTTTGTTTTTTTTTTTTTTTTACTTTGGGGATTTTTATGTTTTTGTAAACCAGGGCTGTTGGTGGATCCCAGGTCTTCCAATGTGGGAAGAGCATTGTTGTTCACACATACTTGTTGCACATAGGACATGTCTATTTATTAGAGTATGCTCGGACTCAGTCACCGTAGACAGTGCAGCGTGCCTTCTTCACAAATTTTGCAGAGAAGGCACCAACTACAAAACAAATTAGGACTTGGCACCAAAAATGTCAAGTTTGAGTTTCAAGTTTGGCACGAGCTCAAATACCGACTCGACATGTGCAGAGTCACAGGCGGCGCTCATATTGAACATTTATGAAGATCTGCCATAGAACCAACAAATATTTGTACTTTTCTTTGTAAAGTTAATCAATAAAACGTATGACCTTCAACAGTTCAGTTCAGTTTATTCACACATCGTATCATGGTACACACAGGAACATGGTCATATATACAAGCAGTTCATCTGACAAGATGCATGAAAGGGACACTCCGAATAAGCTATTTAAAGCTTTTAGTAGGGGCCCACTCAAACAGCACACACAAACACACACCCATACACATACATACAGTTAACAATGGAAAATTTTAACATTCTGATTACATCGGATTTGACATGTGATACCGTAGTAGTGTTATTCAAAAACTCAGCATATTAAGTAAACATAGCAAGGAGGTGAGGTTTCAGTTTTTTCTTAAAAATGAAGATGGAGTGTGACATTTTCAGTGTTTCGTCCAGTTCATTCCAGATCCGTGGTCCTCTGCATACAATGCCAAAGCTTGTAGACTTTAGACTTCTGCTTTTTCCAGTGATGTGATTTTTTTCTTCTGGTAGTATATGTGTGCTGAGGAGTACTGATTGGGATGAGATCACTTAATTTATGGTTTAGTTTATGGATGACCTGATACATTATGCAAGCATTTGGAAAGTAGTTGTGTTCTTTTAGCCTCAGAATGTGGTGGTGGTGAAATATTAATTTAGTTGGAGCATTGAACCCAGACCATGTTATGGCACGTATAACTTTTTTCTGTAGGGTTTCAAGCTTTTTTAGATAGGTTGGAAATGTGTTGCACCATATGATATTACAATATTGTAAATGTGGTTCAAATAAAGATTTATACAGGGTTAGAAGTGCAGATAGTGGGATATAATGTCGCAGTTTAAAAAACAGAGCAGCATATTTCGACAGTTTATATGTGAGCTCATCAATATGTTTTTTAAAATTAAGGTACTCATCAATATGGACTCCATATTAACAACATAAAGTGTATTTAGTTTCATTAAAGTGTATTTAGTTTCATTAAGATCCATCAAGTAGTTTCCAAGATATGGGCATTTAGAATGGGGTCAACCATTTTGGAACACCCTGTATTTTTTTTTTTTTTTAATAAAGGATTTATAAGCAATTCAAATGTAATCATTATGTTTTAAACATGTTACTGTCCCACCAAATTATTTTTAAACAAGAAGAAAGTAGAAAAATGCTTGTCTTTATTGAATGCTTCATTGAGTGAGTCCACTCAAATCCTCTCACTTACACGCAATGAGTTGCCACAGCAACTGTGTAACGAGTTAAACGATGATTGACGCATGTGGCAAGATCAAACTTAACCGTCTGTCAATCATGGTTAACTTTAACAAGCAACTTCAGTGCACTGCCTGACCAAAAAGCGAAAGTGAGCGACTATGCGATCGGATCGGGATAGCGCTATAAAATCCTGCATTAATTTGTTTATTTATTTATTTTGATTGAAAAAAAATCTGCGAAGTAGCGAGGGATCACTGAACACCAGAACTTTTTTTAACCAGATTCTTGATCTCACTCCAAATCAATCAAAGTTTTCATCTTCAATATTACTTTTGAATAACTCCGCCAACTCTGGCTGTAGATAACAAGCTTATAGCCCAATGGTGAAGAAAAATATATAAGTCGCACCTGAGCATATGTCACAGGCCCAGCCAAACTATGAAAAAAATGTACGACATATGGTCTGTAAAAGATGGTAAATATAAATAAGTATGCACAGGAATGTGAACGTGTCGATGGGTGGGGGAAAAAATGTCAAAATGCATGATTAGAGTCAACATTTTGTAATTTCTTTTAATCGTTTCTAGTGTGTTGTTATGCTGGACCCCGAGCTCATGCTGAGGAGAAGCTGCTCCAGGATCTGTTCGTGCGTTATAACAAGCTCTCAAGACCAGTGGAAAACTCGTCAGACACAGTGCTGGTCCACTTTGGTCTTTCCATAGCTCAGCTTATAGATGTGGTAAGTAAAATTCTCACTACCTTAAGTCCAAGTGCTCTGTAAAAAATGTCCGTAGAATTAACAGGGGAATACTGTGAATTCATGACATTAAAACAGTGTAAATGGGAAAAATGTTTTTCATTGTCAAACTTACAGTTATATTCTGCAAAATACAGAACCAAGCACAACTGTTAATTCAAGGGTATTTTTATGTAAAAATAACTATACTTGTTTGTTTAATGTACAGTGTACTGTAAAGTAAACGCAAAATAAACATAATAAAATAAGCAATACAATACAGTAAAATTTACAATGTAAAGGTGCTGAAAATATGTTTTTTTTGGCGTAGATTTTTCCAATAGGCTTTCCAAAAGAAAAATAGAAACAAATCAATGTATTAGATTCAATAAATTACCGTAATTTCCCGACTAAAAGGCGCACCCGTGTATAACGCGCACCCCAAATTTACTTGTAAAATCTAGGGAAAATTATTGTACCCGTGTATAACGCGCACCCTAATTTTAGCACCAATAAATAGAAGGATAAAAGAAAACAGAGCTCGTGTACAGATACAGAAATGTCATTTTACTGACTGGTGAAACACAGCACAAGCATAGCACATTGGTAGTTCAAAACATTACCATAAACTGACAATATTTACGGTAATAATATGATTTGACAACTTCTCCAATTTACCAGAATCTAAGAGAAAACAAAACAGATGTGACTTTTCTTTTAAAGGCTGCTGTATATCTTGCTGGTTTCATCATGATGAATAAATGTTTCTTCCATGGATTGATACGGTAAAATGAAAGTGAGAACGTAAGTCAGAAATCCGAGAGAGCTCATCGCTGTCGACACTGTGACATATTGGTATTCTATGTTATGTTGTTCTATGTTGTGGCACTGGTGGATCCATGCTGCTTTATTGTCATATCTATGTTGTGATTGTCTATGAGCCAGAAGGCTGCTGAGGCTAGACAAAAGAGCGCCGCATTATCGCCGGACTGTCGCCATTTAAGTTCATTGACAGCAAGAAATAAAACGTTGAACACGGCACTCAAAGTATTCTAGTTTTTTTCAAGACAAGATAAAACTGACACGACAGTAACAATAGGAGCTATTGTTATTTGGGTTTGAGTTTCCCGAGGGACAGATATAGTTGACGTACACAGGAAGTCTGTGTTGTTACGTTTGTTATGGTCCGATTTGCGGAGCTGCAATAAACATTGACTCAAATGAGTTCAAGAAACTAAATTCTGTGCTTTATGAAGAGTGAAAAAAGCAGAATTTAACACAGATGAAATCATTCGGCCGATCAGAGGGAAGTATTGCCGAAACAAAATGGTGACGTCAGGTACCGTAATGGTCGGCAACGGATCGCCGCATACGTTTCTTCAACACAACGTGGCCGTATCAATAAAAAAAAAAAATCGGTTTATATATATATTAGGGCTGTCAAACGATTAACATTTTTAATCGAGTTAATTACAGCTTAAAAATTAATTAATCGTAATTAATCGCAATTAATCGCAATTCAAACCATCTATAAAATATGCCATATTTTTTCTGTAAATTATATATATATTCTGTAAAATAAATTGTTGGAATGGAAAGATAAGACACAAGATGGATATATACATTCAAAATACGGTACATAAGGACTGTAGTGGGCATTTCACTCTACTGTCATTTAAATCTGTCTATGCTGTCCTCACTCCCGAGCGTCTACTTTTTCCAAAGCTAGACAGCTAGTGAACGACGCCTTAATATTCAGACTTCTTCCTTTTTCATCTGATTTATTAATGAAATAGCCTCAAACCTTTGTCCTCTTTAGACCATCGTAAAACTACAAAAAAAAAAAGTACACAAGCATTGCATTAGCAACAACGTTAGCTTAGCACGCTATACAGGTTCCCTAAACATAAACAAAAAGCGTCTCATACAAAAAATATAACATTTCACTTACTAACATAATATGTACATTCTTTACAACAACCATACTTACGGACAAATCTTGTCCAAGGATCATATAAGCACAACATTACAACGTAGATGTCAACCTGAGACGTCGTGCAGCCATATTGAACTGGCAAGAAAACAATAAACCATGTCGCAAAGCGACCACAAGAGTTTGCTGTTAGACAGCACAAAAAGCCTTGCTGTAAAACTTACCAAAAGGCAGAATACTGTCTGAGCGGGACATGTGCGTTAATTGCGTCAAATATTTTAACGTGATTAATTAAAAAAATTAATTACTGCGCGTTAACGCGATAATATTGACAGCCCTATTATATTTTTTTTTTTTTCTGTCTCCATCCATGTACCCGTTTATAATGCGAACCATGATTTTACAAGTTGATTTTGGGGTTCTGTCTCCATCCATGTACCCGTTTATAATGCGAACCATGATTTTACAAGTTGATTTTGGGGAAAAAAAGTGCGCGTTACATTCGGGGAAATTACGGTATATAATATATATATGTTTCTGTCTCCATCATGTACCCGTTTATAATGCGCACCATGATTTTACAAGTTGATTTTGGGGGGGAAAAGTGTGCGGTATATATGGCAGAAATGCATGACGGTAAGTTGAGGCAACCACCACGACTGTGAGTGGTGGCTGTCCATGTTATATGATGTGTGCCGTCTCATTCAAGTGCGGCGATCCTTGGGGTTGACCAGTGTGGAAGGCACAGCGCAGCATGAATAAAGTAAAAGCGAATTGTGTGATATTCTTCCACACATCGCTTCATACATAAACTTAGCAAAGCAATGATATTTCGAAACCGAGCAAATATCTAATTTCTTTTTTTAGATTTACAGCAAATTGCAATTTTTCAATGAAATAAATGAGATTTGATGTAAAATAAACATAAAAAATTCTTAAATTTTATTGAGCTATTTTGTTTTAAAAGCAGCACGTTCATGCTGATTTAGCAGCAAAAAGCTGTTGCATATACTGGTTAAAAATGTTTTTTTTTTTTTACTGATTTTAACTGTAAAATGTACAGATTTTTCTGTAGTGGTATTTACAGTTGAACTGTATTTTTTACGGAACTTCTCTGGCAACCACAGCTGCCAGTTTTTTTTCCATAAAATTTACGGGATTTTTTTTTTTTTTTTACACTGTGTCCACTGTTAAGGGGTATTCTGTAGGTTTCTCAAATCTCCCAAATTCAAATCATGGCGGAAAAAAAAAATGAAGAAAAAAAAAACACTTGCAATTCACGTTGCTTCTTTCCGGTCTATTATAAATCTAGTTTTAACAGCTCGAAACGTTAATTTAAAACCCAGTTTTAGAGGTCAGCTATCTCAACATTTTCTCATATGTCCCTATTAAATATTTGTATTTTTATGCCCCTCAAGAGAATTAAATGCAAACACATCAAGTGTACTTTTACATAAACTCCTACGGAGGGTTTCTGTTGACTCGGGGAAAACCTAAAGTTTGACACCAGGAACATACAAAGTTTCTCACAGGAAGCTCACAGATTGAAAATACAAAGCCTTCATGACCATGAGTGTTGTTTTTACTCACAATTAGAGACAGCAACCTCATGCCTGAGCGTGCGAGTCAGCTCTTGGCAAAGTTGCCTCCTCCTATAGAATCTGTCAGAGAGAAGCTTGGAGAAACGTTGCAGAGTTGCAATTTTTAAATATTATACTGTATATAAATTTTCTTTCTCCACCTCAGTGTTACAATAAAGTGTGAGTGCCTTTTTACATGTCTTATGTATTATTTAGGGCTGTCAAACGATTACAATTTTTTATCGAGTTAATCACAGCTTTAAAATTAATTAATCGTAACTAATCGCAATTCAAACCATCTAATACATATGCAATATTTTTCTGTAAATTATTATTGGAATGGAAAGATAAGACACAAGACAGATATATCTATTCAACATACTATACATAAGTACTGTATTTGTTTATTATAACAATAAATCAACAAGATGGCATTAACATTATTAACATTCTCTTAAAGCGGGCTATGGATAGGAAGACCTGTAATTCTTAAAAGAGAAATGTTAGTACAAGTTATAGAAATTTTATATTAAAACCCCTCTTTATGTTTTGGTTTTATGAAAATTTGTAAAACTTTCAATCAAAAAATAAACTAGTAGCTCACCATTGTTGATGTCAATAATTACACAATGGTGTTGAAACCCATAAAATCAGTCGCACCCAAGCGCCAGCAGAGGGCGACAAAACACCAAAAAACACACGTAACAAGTCCACATGACACTGTGCTGTCATTTTAATCTGTTTGAGCGGGGCATGTGCGTTAAATGCGTTAAATATTTTAACGTGATTACCGTAATTTCCCGAATATAAGGCGCACCCGTGTATAATGCGCACCCCAAATTTACTTGTAAAATCTAGGGAACATTATTGTACCCGTTTATAACGCGCACCCTAATTTTAGCACCAATAAATAGAAGAATACAAGAAAACAGAGCTCGTGTACAGATACAGAAATGTCATTTTACTGACTGGTGAAACACAGCACAAGCATAGCACATTGTTAGTTCAAAACATTACCATAAACTGACAATATTTACGGTAAAAATATAATTTGACAACTTCTCCAACTTACCAGAATCTAGAGAAAACAAAACAGATGTGACTTTTCTTTTAAAGGCTGCTGTATAACTTGCTTGTTTCATCATGATGAATAAATGTTTCTTCCATGGATTGATGCGGTAAAATGAAAGTGAGAATGTACGTTAGAAATCCGTGACAGCTCATCGCTTTCAACGCGACAGTAACAATAGGAACTATTGTTATTTGGGTTTGAGTTTCCCGAGGGACAGATATAGTTGACGGACACAGGAAGTCTGTTTGCTTACGTTTGTTATGGTCCGAGTTGCAGAGCTGCAATAAACGTTGACTCAAATGAGTTCAAGAAACTAAATTCTGTGCTTTATGAAGAGTGAAAAAAGCTGAATTTCACACAGACGAAATCATTCAGCCGATTAGAGTGAAGTATTGCCGAAACAAAATGGTGACGTCACGTACCGTAATGGTCGGCAACGGGTCGCCGCATACGTTTCTTCAACACAACATGGCGGTGTCAGTAAAAAAAAAATCAGTTCATATATATACAGTGCCTTGCAAAAGTATTCGGCCCCCTTGAATCTTGCAACCTTTCGCCATATTTCAGGCTTCAAACATAAAGATATGAAATTTTATTTTTTTGTCAAGAATCAACAACAAGTGGGACATAATCGCGAAGTGGAACCACATTTATTGGATAACTTAAACTTTTTTAACAAATAAAAAACTGAAAAGTGGGGCCTGCAATATTATTCGGCCCCTTTACTTTCAGTGCAGCAAACTCACTCCAGAAGTTCAGTGAGGATCTCTGAATGATCCAATGTTGTCCTAAATGACCGATGATGATAAATAGAATCCACCGGTGTGTAATCAAGTCTCCGTATAAATGCACCTGCTCTGTGATAGTCTCAGGGTTCTGTTTAAAGTGCAGAGAGCATTATGAAAACCAAGGAACACCCCAGGCAGGTCCGAGATACTGTTGTGGAGAAGTTTAAAGCCGGATTTGGATACAAAAAGATTTCCCAAGCTTTAAACATCTCAAGGAACACTGTGCAAGCCATCATATTGAAATGGAAGGAGCATCAGACCACTGCAAATCACCAAGACCCGGCCATCCTTCCAAACTTTCTTCTCAAACAAGGAGAAAACTGATCAGAGATGCAGCCAAGAGGCCCATGATCACTCTGGATGAACTGCAGAGATCTACAGCTGAGGTGGGAGAGTCTGTCCATAGGACAACAATCAGTCGTACACTGCACAAATCTGGCCTTTATGGAAGAGTGGCAAGAAGAAAGCCATTTCTCAAAGATATCCATAAAAAGTCTCGTTTAAAGTTTGCTACAAGCCACCTGGGAGACACACCAAACATGTGGAAGAAGGTGCTCTGGTCAGATGAAACCAAAATTGAACTTTTTGGCCACAATGCAAAACGATATGTTTGGCGTAAAAGCAACACAGCTCATCACCCTGAACACACCATCCCCACTGTCAAACATGGTGGTGGCAGCATCTTGGTTCGGGCCTGCTTTTCTTCAGCAGGGACAGGGAAGATGGTTAAAATTGACGGGAAGATGGATGCAGCCAAATACAGGAACATTCTGGAAGAAAACCTGTTGGTACCTGCACAAGACCTGAGACTGGGACGGAGATTTATCTTCCAACAGGACAATGATCCAAAACATAAAGCCAAATCTACAATGGAATGGTTCAAAAATAAACGTATCCAGGTGTTAGAATGGCCAAGTCAAAGTCCAGACCTGAATCCAATCGAGAATCTGTGGAAAGAGCTGAAGACTGCTGTTCACAAACACTCTCCATCCAACCTCACTGAGCTCGAGCTGTTTTGCAAGGAAGAATGGGCAAGAACGTCAGTCTCTCGATGTGCAAAACTGATAGAAACATACCCCAAGCCACTTGCAGCTGTAATTGGAGCAAAAGGTGGCGCTACAAAGTATTAACGCAAGGGGGCCGAATAATATTGCACGCCCCACTTTTCAGTTTTTTATTTGTTAAAAAAGTTGAAATTATCCAATAAATTTTGTTCCACTTCACGATTGTGTCCCACTTGTTGTTGATTCTTGACAAAAAATTTAAATTTTATATCTTTATGTTTGAAGCCTGAAATGTGGCGAAAGGTTGCAAGGTTCAAGGGGGCCGAATACTTTTGCAAGGCACTGTATGTAATATATATATATATATATATTTCTGTCTCCATCCATGTACCCGTCTATAATGCGCACCATGATTTTACAAGTTGATTTTGGGGAAAAAAAGTGCGCGTTATATTCGGGAAATTACGGTAATTAAAAAAAAAAAAAATTTAACGCCCATTAACGCGATAAATTTGACAGCCCTAGTATTAATTACTGTGTGAAGGTATAAATACAAAGACTAGGGGTGTGACACAATATCGAAATGGTGATGTATCGTGATATTTTGTATCCCAAAAGGTTATCGATATGCTCCTGCAAGAATCGAGATATTATTTTAAAAAGGTGTCAGTGTCTCCAAAAAATTTTGTTAAAAAAGGAACCAACAAGTTGCTACCAAAATCTCCCGCCATAATAGTGTCTCAGTTCACTCTAAAGGCCCAAGTACACCGCATGCGTGATCATTGCGGTTCCGGTCCGGTTCAGTGTTGCCTGCGTGCCACGCAGTCCGTCAAAAACAGGCAAATCATACCGGCTGCTGCACGGCTGCGGTCCGCGAACCTCGTCCCCCCCGTGAACTCTCGCGTGATCGCGCGCGATAATGTGCCATTTAAAACAACGAAAAACACACGGAGTCTATACTCATCAGAGAAGCAGAGAGTGAGCACATATTTTCTTTGCATATTGATATTTTAGTTAATCTGGAATTAAGAGACAGACATGACTGCATCATGATGAGATCAGGACAGAAAAACACACATAATAGGACACCTTGCAGCTTCCTTTTTTATATTGTCCTTATAGAAAGGATCTGCTGCATCATAAATGATTTTGTGGATTTCCACCTCCATGATGAAGCGCTCATCATCCATCTTCGCTCGTGTTTAAACCGTGATTAGGCACCTGGGCTGTTACGTCCAGGCCCAGCTCCGCCCATTTTGTCGGATGCGTGTCCGGCAAAAATAGAAAATAGCCTATATCATCCGGCGGGCATGCGGCACGCCGGAGTTGGTCCGCAGTCAATCCGGAGCACTGACGCGGCCGGTATACGTTGAACAATAGGATATAATGGGAACGGATTGGCTCCGGCGCTATTTTTTACCGGAGTCGGACCGGAAACGCAACGATCACACATGCGGTGTACTTGGGCCTTAAGGCTGCCTTGACGGTGCTCGACACCCAATCCATTTAGAATGGGAACGTTGGTTCATTTGAAACCAGAGCATTCAGTCATTCTGTCAGATTTTTAGGGCATTTATAGGTCACTTGCTGTTCATTTTAGGGCATTTCCAGGTCATTTCCTGTTGAGTTTGAGTCACTGCTTATTCATTTGGGTGATTCCCAGGTCTGTAACACAAAATGAACAGGAAGTGACCCATAAAATACCCCAAAATCAACAGGAAGTAACTGAAAATCAAATGGTAAATGACCTTCAAGCAGTAATGTTAAGTAATTTCATAACATGCCAAATAGGGTCACAATTAAAGTAATTAAACATTGTCCAACAAATAAAGCATGAAAAAAATAATTTATATGTTGTATATTTGACAAAATAATCGCGTTTCCGAAGTTCGAGCCTGAAAGGGGACGAACCTGGAAGTGATAGGTCACACCGGGAACAGCGATGGTAGCTCCATACATACGGCCGCCATACAAAGCCCTTCAAAAAATGATTCAAACAGCAATATAAGCGATAGATTAAGCGCAAGGGAGGAGATCAAAGTTGTTGAAAAGTTGGAGGAAGAAGAGAAGCTTGGAATTTTATGTTGGACCTAACATGTATTAGCCAGATGCTAATCAGGATGCAAACAATGTGCCTAGACTACCTGATATGGAATGGATACAAGACCCATCGAGATTACAAGATTGATAAGATATAGGCTGTTATTATTTTCATGATTTGAAGATGCAGGCATTTGCACATCATTTTATGTTTTTGTCTATCTGATGACATTGTTAAAAAAAAAAAAAAATCCGACTTCACGTTCTTTTTGACAGATACGGCAGCTCTCGTGCATATAAAATAATAATTTAAAAACGTTGGGGGGAAAGAAGGAGATGAGTCGGTGATGGCTTTCTCCACTTTATTTTGGCAACAATAGGAAAACAAAATAATAGCGGACTGCCGCCACATTGGACCGCGAAGTTTTGCTTCTCGCTGATCTCCTCCTCGCCTCCTACTACTCCAGCGTCTCTTATAAGGATCGTGCATAGTGTCTTGTTATGAGCTTTTTTTTTTACAAATGTATCGAACACACGACGTGCTGACAACTTTGTTTCTTTATTAACACATGGAGCTAACAGTAAGAACACAGCTCTGCACAGCTCTCGGCAGGAATTGGCGTCTAATGGCGTGAGGAAATGTAGTTTTTTCACACAAGCGAACAGATTACAAAGCACCACTTCAGTGTTGTCCCGAGACTACATTTCCCATGATTCACTGCGTGACTTGAGCCGCTCGCTGATTCGCTGCGAGATTGACTCAATGCCAGCACGCTAAATTGTCAGCTGTCAGCGGCTCTCGCGAAACACAAACTAGAAGGCTATCAAGCGATCACCGTGAAAGAAACGCCGAACCATACAAATGCAATGCAATGCTTGAAGCATGAAGGTGGAAATACATAATACAAATACAAATAAATGTGCACAAACTCACCGGCGGTGTGTGTCTCTTACTGCAACGTGACCGTGAA
This sequence comes from Corythoichthys intestinalis, assembly GCF_030265065.1. Lineage (NCBI taxonomy): Eukaryota > Metazoa > Chordata > Actinopteri > Syngnathiformes > Syngnathidae > Corythoichthys > Corythoichthys intestinalis. The sequence continues at coordinate 13,885,466 of NC_080396.1, read as the reverse complement.
TTTCCGCGACGCTGACCCGCTTGAATTCACATCCACACCCCTTTCCCGATTGACAGTGGATTAACCCTTTCGGACAAGATCGTAGATGACGCACAATTTAAACACGCTTAACCTATCGAACGCAACAACAACTACGATCGGGGATTGCCACGAGTTAACTTTCGGCTAACGTCGCTAGCTTATACTGTTCATTCCACAACAGTTGGCTGCTCTGCTTTGACAAAGTCATCAGTCATCTATCCAAAAATCACACTTACTTTTTGGCAAATCCTTGATCGTAAGCAGACCGGTTAAGGAAGCAGGCATCTTCGAAGTGTTTGCAGCAGAGAACACTACTCGATGATGGCGTGAAATTCATTCGCTTCGTGCGAACGAAAGATGTCCATTTACGTGCCCTGCTATCCTTTGGCCACTCATCCAACTTTTTGTTTGAGTAAGAACAAAACATCGCCACACACCGCCGTGGCATCTTACCGAGAAGCAATGCAACAAACAATACTGTTCTATGGCGGACTTCCCTCGCACTTCGAGGTGTGACGTAATTTCCGAAGATTGCCGAAGAAAAGCATTTTCGTTGTCAAGGGCGTTGCTATGGCTTAAACAAAGAATCTGGAAGGGTTGCGTTAAAAAATTAATGAAAATATGCTTATAACTGTTTAGCCATTGATATTATTCAAAAACATGGTTGGCCAGCCTTACTTCACATTACAGCTTTAAATGGCCTAAAATTACCTCATTGCCTGGCATTGGCTGCTACTGATGGCCATAGACGTTCAATCCGTTTGAAGTGGGAGGGATGGCAGCGAATGAACGAATGTTCATTCGCTGCCACCCTCCCAGTTCAAATGGATTGGACGTCTACTAGTGATAAAACTCATTCCAATTCACAGCAGAAGCTTGTTTTCTGTTTATTAGTTTTTTTTAGAATATCCTAGAATGATTTCCTGACCAATGTACCGATCATTATCGTGAGCTTTGTATCGCAAACCGTATCATATCGTGAGGTACCAAGAGGTTCCCACTCCTAACCAATACCAATGTTTTTAAGCAAATTTACATGGTACTGATATTAACATCCATATGATAACCCAAAATAATGTATTTTGTTTCCACCAAACAAGGATGAGAAGAACCAGATGATGACCACAAACGTCTGGGTCAAGCAAGTATGTAAATGATGCGAAGCAAATCGTTACACCGAGTTAAATATGGGGCAGCAGTATTGTAACCACTATATGATGAATGCCTTCTTCCAGGAATGGAATGATTACAAGCTGCGCTGGAACCCAGAGGAGTACGAGAATGTCACCTCCATCCGCATTCCCTCGGAGATCATCTGGAGGCCGGACATCGTGCTTTACAACAAGTGAGGTTCTCCTATATTTGCATACTGTACATTTACATTTGAATAAATTTCATAGAAAGGAGTTTTTGGACTGTGCTGGTGGGAGAAGGATTCAGTATAACAAGAATCATTTTTAATTTGTTTGGCAGATTAAGAGCATCATTAAAATGAATTTATGTTTGTGTAAATGTTTATGATGCGTGTTCGTAGTGGGGAGTATGCACATTCAAATTAACTCCTTTATTGGGTTGTTCGATCAACAAAGTAAAATCATTGGTTCAGTAGATTCTTGTGTATCTGCTAGGGCTGTCAAAATTATCGCGTTAACGGGCGGTAATTAATTTTTTTAATTAATCACGTTACAAAAATTGAAGCAATTAACACACACGCCCCGCTCAAACAGATTAAAATGACAGCAGAGTGTAATGTCTGCTTTTTACTTGTTTTTTGGTATTTGGCGCTTGGGTCCAACTGATTTTATGGCTTTTAGCACCATGAGTAAGCATGGTGTAATTATTGACATCAACAATGGTGAGCTATTAGTTTATTTTTTGATTGAAAAAAGACAAACTCCTAGTTTTTTATATCTTTATATCTTCGCAAATACAACCAGGAACTGAAAAATGCTAGACAGTCATATTTTTCAGAGATCATTAGTAGAAACACCAACAATACTCGCACACTATTTTCTGTTGTTGACAAACTGACAAACCCACAAGCATCAATACCTCAGGAATTGGCATCTGAGGTGTCCTGTAATAATTTCGCAGCATTCTTTACACACAAAGTACTAAAGATTAGACAGACTGTGTGCAACTCCAGATTAACAAATGTTACACTAAATGCCTCCCAAAATGTCCCCCACATCAATCTTAGACAGTTTAGCCTCTTGGACTATGCCACTTTAACAGAAATTGTGTCAAAATTAAAGCCCACAACATGCTGCCTTGACATCCTTCCTTCGAACTTTTTCAAAACTGTTTTTCATTGCATAGCCCCAGATATACTTCAGATTATAAATACTTCTCTCCAAACAGGAGAGTTTCCTCAGACTTTAAAAACTGCAGTGATAAAACCTCTCCAAAAAAACCTAATCTAGATGCCTCAACCATTAGTAATTACAGGCCAATATCAAATCTGACATTCCTGGGGAAAATTATCGAAAGGGTTGTGTTGTGTTCGAACAGATCCAGACTTTTATGATGCAAAACAATCTTTTTAACTCATTTCAGTCTGGATTTCGGCCACAACACAGCACCGAGACCGTGCTTATCAAAGTCCTAAATGATATTCGTCGGAATACCGATGCAGGCAAATCGTCTGTTCTGCTACTATTGGATCTCAGCACCGCATTTGACACGGTTGATCACAACATACTACTCAGCAGATTGAAACAGTGGGTAGGGCTTACTGACACTATTCTTCAGTGGTTCACATCCTATTTACATGATAGGGATTTCTTAGTGTCAATCGGAAACTATCAGTCAGAACGAACAAAATTCACGTGTGGAGTCCCTCAAGGGTCAATTCTTGGACCACTCTTATTTAACATCTATATGCTTCCGTTAGCTCAGATAATGGAACAGTATGACATCTCCTATCACTCCTATGCAGATGACACACAACTGTACATTTCTGTGTCCCCACATGATAATAGTCCCTTAGTCTCCCTGTGTAAATGCATTCATCAAATCAATGAATGGATGTGCCAGAATTTTCTCCAGTTAAATGTGGAGAAGACAGAAGTGATCATTTTTGGGCCAAAAAAGGAAAGGTCAAAGATAAGCAGCCAACTTAGCACAAAGTACTGTATGTTGAATGTATATGTATATGTCCGTCTTGTGTCTTATCTTTCCAATCCAACAATAATTTACAGAAAAATATGGCATATTTATAGATGGTTTGAACTGCGATTAATAACGATTAATCAATTTTTAAGCTGTAATTAACTCGATTAAAATTTTTTATCGTTTGACAGCCCTAGTATCTGCACTTCACTTGAGTACAAAGATAAAGTGGTACTTTTTTACTTTTACTTCATTAGATTTTACAGCACGTATCTGAACTTTTTATTCCATTACTTTTCAAATTGTCGCCTGTAAATTCAAATTGTTACCTTTGTTTTCTTTTTTTTTCTCATTGTTAATTGAAGCCCAGTGCAACTATACCGTAATTGAGCACTAGAGGCAGCAGCACGAGTACAAGCAAGATTAGGCAGGTGAACAAAATATTTACCAATAAAAACCAACAGTGAGAGGAGCGCGTCTTGTGCAGTAGATGGCGGATACACATGATAGTTGCTTGCAATATGCCGTTAAGCTAAGTTTTGGAGTTTCTGAGCTTCTTAAGCTTCTGTTCACAGTGAAGTCAATTTTATTGCTTGTTTTTTCCAGTCAATGAATTTTCTAGATCTTTAATTGAATATTGACCCAGATATCTAAGCTCTCCCACTTAGATATCATGGAGGGGTTTGAAATGTTCACCGTGGATGCATGTCCACTGTGATCATTTAAAAAGAAAATCCAGAAATCACAATTTATGATTTTTCAACGATTTATTTATGTGATACAGCTGCAAATAAGTATTTGAACACCTGAGAAAACGAATGTTAATATTTGGTACAGTAGCCTTTGTTTGCAATTACAAAGGTCGAACGTTTCCTGTAGTTTTTCCACCAAGTTTGCAACCACTGCAGGAGGGATTTTGGCTCACCCATCAGTCAGGTTTCTGGGCTTTCGCTGAGAAACACGGAGTTTAGGCTTCCTCCAAAGGTTTTCTATTGGGTTTAGGTCTGGAAACCAGCCAGGCCATGCTAGAACCTTGATATGCGTCTTACGGAGCCACTCCTTGGTTTTCCTGGCTGTGTGCTTCGGGTCATTGTCATATTGGAAGGAGGTTGTTCCCCAAAATCTCACAATGCAGGGCCCCAGTCAGCTTCTATTTTATACAGTGCACTCATCCTGTCCCATGCGCAGAAAAACAACCCCAAAGCATGATACTACCATCTAGAGGTGTGCAAAATTTCCGACTCTTAGATTATTCGCGATTTGGCCGTGGAAGATTCGAGAACGATTCACAAACATCCAAATTCCGATTATTGAAATATGGCAAGTAAAGCGGAAGTACAACACACTCAGCGCGCCGCGCGGTCAATGAGGAACGGAGCGAGAGTAGCTAAACATCATGCTTGTCATTAACCGGCCCCTCGGGTAATGCCAATGCTCAACTCACGGCTGTAGCTCAACTCATGCCACGAGATAAAAAAACACAACAACATACCTGACTGCTGCCGAAAAGCTGCTACAAAGTACATCCACATAAAGTTACGGCAGATATCATTTATATAGGACTAGATGCCATATAGATTCGGTAGCGTTAGCAGCACACCTACAAAAAGCTAGATGCGGGCGTTAGTAAACGGCCGCCATCTTAAAGCAGTACACTTCCCTGTAAGGCTGTTGTAGCGAACCTTCCAAGCAAACCTAATTAACTTTTTATCTAAAATACTCCTACATCGGTAAAATATTGACTTGAATCTATCTTTTAAAATAGTTTTAAAACTTTCACATGTCGAAAGTAGACAAGAGGGAAATTATGGAATAATGGGAGCAATTTTAACAACTTTAACGGTTGATTCACAACATTAAATTAATTGAATGTGGTTTAAAGCTGCTGATACAGAATGGGGACTGGAGATTTTTTATTTACTGTTATTTTTGTATATTTGTTTACTGCTATATGTTAACTGGATACTGAAATAGTAGTTTGGTTTAGCCTGAGAGTATTTTTGAACAATTTTGGAACTAATGTACAAAACATTTAAAAAAATAAAATAAAAAATAAAAAAAATAAAAAGAGGAGGGGGGTGCCTCAATAATCGTTTTATAATCAAATCGGAGCCTCTGAATCGTAATCGTAATCGAATCGTTAGGTGCCCAAAGATTCCCAGCTCCACTACCATCCCCATGCTTCACGGTAGGGATGGTGTTCTTGGGATAGTACTCATCATTCTTCTTCCTTCAAACGTGGTTAGTGGAATTATGACCAAAAAGTTCTATTTAACTCTCATCTGACCACAAAACTTGCTCCCATGACACCTCTGCATTATCCAAATGATCATAGGCAAACTTAAGATGGGCCTTGACATGTGCTGGTTTAAGCAGGGCAACCTTCCGTGCCATGCATGATTTCAAACCATGATGTCTAGTGTATTACACAATAACCTTGGAAACGTTGGTCCCAGCTCCTTTCATGTGCTGGTTTAAGCAGGGCAACCTTCCGTGCCATGCATGATTTCAAACCATGATGTCTAGTGTATTACACAGTAGGCCTGAACGATATTGGAAAAAACTATTGTTGCGATTTTTTTGAGGTGTGCAATATATTGCGATATAATATTGCGATATTAAAAAAAATATATACATATATATCTTTTTTTAAAGAAATTTTCACTAGATGACTTGAATAGCTGTTTGGAAATACTTTGCATGACACACCGTGACCACAGTGTATTCATACAATACCGTTTCATTTGTGAATGATTAAAATTGCTGTATGAAGGGATCCAGGAAGCCATGTCTGCACAAAATAGATAATTTATTGAACACAATATTTGACACTTCAACAGCAGCAAATACATTAAATGACAAATAAAAGAGCAGATGCATTAGTCCCCTAAGTTTTTGACAAAATATAACAATAAATAAAAACTTCTGTAAAATAACAACAAAGTGTGTAAACATATTTGAACAAAAATATTAAATATGACAAATAAGAGTTGTTCACAAACTATAACAATAAATAAAAACCTCAGTAAAACAACAATAAAGTTGTCAACATATTTGAACTTAAATATTAAATCTGTCAAATAAAAGTGCAAGTGCATTAGTCCCCTGAGTTGTTTACACAAAATATAACAATATAAAACTGCAAAACAGCAACAAAGTTGTAAAAATATTTAAACAAAAATATTAAGTATCAAAACTTTATGTGCAGCTGTACTATATATAGTTATTTGAAAAATACGATTTACAATTAATTTAAATATAAAAGAAACAAACTCGATTGAACTTGTAAATAATTGAACTGAATAACTGCAAATAACTGTGATGAATAACAGAACCATTTTAACTCCCAAATGTCCTGCCTTTCTGATAGCTGTCACACGAATAAAAATAAGAAAAGACATTCCTGCAGCTGTGTTATGTATTTGTCTGCATATCGTCCACCTTCCTTGCTCAGCAATTCTCAACTGGGTCTCATAGGTTTTTGGCCAAGACTACTAGTTTATCCACCATTGCAGGCTTGAAACTAGAACGTTGGCACGTAACAATGTTCCCACCTGTACAAAAAAGACTGTGATGGGAAGCTCGTAGCAGGAATGCATAAATACCTGCGTTTTAAATGGTCCCACATGTTCAATGGATTACTTCTTGTTGAGGCAACCACGGTGAGGCACTGTCGACAGGGCTGTTTTTTGTTTCTTATATTCTTGTCGATAGCCAAAATACTTCCAAAACTCCTTTTGGAGACAGTCTTCCCTAGCTTGCTTGCAACGTGTTGCTTGCTTGCTTTCACTTTGAAAACGGCCCCTCCTCCCTCCGCTCTGCTGTCCGGCCCCTCCTCCCTCCACTCCGTTGTAGCAGGGGAGGGGGAGGAGCCGATGACTGCGAGCTGGAGGGAATGAGAGGCTGTGCGCTCTCCTTCCCGCTCCTTCCTCAAAACAAACGTTTGTGGATTAAAAAAAATGAAATGAAAAAACTATCGCACGTCCTTGCGATGGGACTATTGCGCATGCGCACATCGCGATGGCGATGTTTAAACGATATATCGTTCAGGCCTATTACACAGTAACCTTGGAAACGTTGGTCCCAGCTCCTTTCAGGTCATTGACCAACTCCTTTCGTGTAGTTCTAGGCTGATTCCTCACCTTTCTTAGGATCAGTGGTACCCCACGAGGTGATATCTTACATGGGGCTCCACTCCAATTGAGATTGACCGTCATGTTTAGCTTCTTCCATTTTCTAATGATTGCTCCAACAGTGGACCTTTTTTCACGAAGCTCCTTGGCAATTCCTCCGTAGCCCTTTCCAGCCTTGTGGAAGTGAACAATTTTGTCTCTGGTTTCTTTGGACAGCTCTTTTGTCTTGGCCATGTTACAAGTTTGAGTCTGACTGATTGTATGGGGTGGACAGGTGTCTTTATGCAGCTATCGACCTCAAACAGGTGCATCTGATACAGGATAAAACATGGGAGTGGAGGTGTACTTTTAATCGGTGGACTAATAGGTCTTTCAGGGTCAGAATTCTTGCTGATAAACAGGTGTTGAAATACTTACAGTATTTGCAGCTGTATCACTGTATTTTGGATTTTTCTGACAGATTATCTCTCTCACAGTGGACATGCACCTAAGATTTAAAAATCAGACTTCCCCATCATTTCTAAGTGGGCGAACTTGCAAAATAGCAAGGTGTTCAAATACTTATTGTCTTCACTGTACATTATATATACTGTATATATGCATCTGGATAAAATGCTTCAACTTTTTACTTATTAAAGGACATGTATGTATTTATCTACCTGTATCTATACTTTTACTTAAGTAACAAAAAATAGTGAGTACTTCATCTACCACTGAGTAAAATTAATAATGTTACCTACTTATCTCTGGAGAAATCATGGCCTTTACGGGCCCCGAATAGAGTTGTTGTTGTTGTTGTTGCTTTTAAGTTTAATTAAGGTAAAATTATTATAATAACATTAAAGTTCATATAAAGAATGGTAGATTGTAAAATTGTTTGTAGATGGCTGAATAATTACATATAAAAGATATGATTCTTAGGCCACGTTTCCACGACAACGATCTGCTGTTTCCTCTTTCGTCCTTGTTAAATAACAGCATAGCAAAGAATGTTCTTCTCTGCTTTAAATAAGTTTCTGCAATTAGAATAGTGAATAGTGGACTAGATTCTTGAATAATGTTGAACACATTTAGGCTGTATGTAAGTTTGCTAGTTGAAGACAGGTGTTCACACAATGTTGGCCTGTCTGCGTGCAATGATGTCATCAGAATCTTCACCCCCTTCAGTGACAAATATATTTTAGCATTGTCACCGCCTACTGTTCCGGAAAATGGAAGTCAGTTGTCACCCAAACTCAATGTTGCGTTGTCAACTGTTTAGACTGTGACGACAGGGGGTGCGTTTTCAAGATTTTCACTCTGGAAGGTGTTTTCAAATTTTGTTTTTCAGCCCCCAAAACGCAATAGGGCTCTCTGGAAAAGTTTTTGTGTTGTCACCTACAGTATGTTGCCGTTGTGATGTAAACAGTCCTTTAGTTTTTCATAGGATTTTTAGATTAACTGCCTCTCTAAACTTCCAGTACTTCTTGGTGCTTCCTAACCAAAGCCAAGAGTGCCACAAAACATATAAAAGCTTAATTCTATGTTTTGCCTCACTTCCTGTTTATAAGCCACAAAAATGCATACAGTAATTTTCGTACTATAAGGCGCACCTGACTATAAGCCGCCACCCACCAAAATTGACACAAAAATGGCATTTGTTCATAAATAAGGTGCATTGGACTACAGTCCCTGACAAAAGTCTTGTCGCTTATCCATTTTGTAGAAATTGCTAATAACCTGACTTTTAATTATTCAACTGGTTTCAGAAATGGCTCATATGAAAGCTAAGACCCTCCAAAATTATGTTGAATGTACAAAATTATATTTGTTCCACTGAAAAAAGATTTAACATTTAATGAAAACAAAGGTCAAATTTTGGCAAGACAAAGTTTTGTCGCCTACAGAAAGTAGTGTGAAAATTGAACAAAAAATGTACTTCAAATACAAAAATATGTTACATAACATAAGCGAATTAAGTAGTGGTGCTGTGAGATCCAAATTTAATATTTTGTATGACTTCCATGGGCTTCGGCAAGTATTCATACAATTTATTGATGAAGTCATCAGGAACATCAAAGAAAGCAGTCTTGCATGCCTCCTAGAGTTCATCAACATTCTTGGGTTTCGTCTTCCATGCTTCCTCTTTAATCTTACCCCAGACATGCTCAATGATGTTCATGTCTTGTGACTGGGCTGGCCAGTTTTGGAGAATCGTGATCTTCTTTGCCTTGAGGAACTTTGAGGTAGAGATTAAAGTATGCGATGGACCACCATCCTGCTGCAGAATTTGTCCCTTTTTATGGTTAGGAATTTAAGAGGCAGCTAAGATTTGTTCATATTTCAGACTATTTATGATGCCTTCCAACCCGCAGATCTCTTGCACACGCCCACACTGGATATAACCCCCAGACCATGATTTTGGTAATTATGTAACCACCAAACCTCACTGTTTTCTGAGTGAATCTCGGATCCATGCAGGCTCCAGTAGGGCTCCTGCAATATTTGTGGCGACTGTGGTGTAATTCAATGGAAGATTCATCTGAAAAATCCACCTTTTGCCACTTTTGCAGCGTCCATCCTTTTGACAGGCTGTGGGCCTTGGCAAATGCCACACGGTTTTTTAATTGTCTGCACCCTGAGAGATAAATAGTCTGAAATATCAACAAATCTTAGCTGCCTCTTACATTCCTTACTTCAATCTCTACCTCAAAATTTTCTCAAGGCAAAGAAGATCAAGATCCTCCAGGACTGGCCAGCCCAGTCACCAGACACGAACATCATTGAGCATGTTTGGGGTAGGATGAAAGAAGAAGCATGGAAGACGAAACCCAAGAATGTTGATGAACTCTGGGAAGCATGCAAGACTGCTTTCTTTGATGTTCCTGACGACTTCATCAATAAATTGTAGGAATCCTTGCCGAAGCCCATGGAAGTCATACAAAATATTAAATTAGGATCTCACAGCACCACTACTTAATTCACTTATGTTATGTAGCATATTTTTGTATTTGAAGTACATTTTCTGTTCAATTTTCACACTACTTTCCGTAGGCGACAAAACTTTTGTCTTGCCAAAATTTGACCTTTATGTCTTCATTAAATGATAAATCTTTTTTCAGTGAAACAAATATATTTTTGTACATTCAACATCATTTGGGAGGGTCTTAACTTTCATATGAGCCATTTCTGAAACCAATTGAATAATTAAAAGTCAGGTTATTAGCAATTGTTTCTCCAAAACAGATAAGCGACAATACTTTTGTCAGGGACTGTATATGTATATACTTTATTATAGGATGTTTACACCAAAAGATATTAACAGGTAACGCTTTATTTGACAGCGGTGTCATAAGACTGTCATAAGACCGAATAAACCACCATTTGGCCATCACTGCTTTCTTGAGGGAGACAGTCAACCTCTTCTGCCACCTGCTGTCAACACTGTTGTCATCCAACATCCCTCCTAGCATGCAATGCAGCGCTACGAATGTTAATAATCAAAATACATGTTCTGTGCAAATTATTTCTTCAGTTACTGTTGCGGTTGTTTCATCCATTGCTAGTTATGGTATTTGGCATTACTTTATTTAATAGTGACGCCATAAGACTGTCATAAGAACATCATAATTATGACATAACATTGTCATGAGCATTAATAAATGCTAATGACAGATATCATTTTGTGTCATCCGGTAAATTACATCACTTTTGAATGGATGTAAAAGATGTGAGCTGGACATAAATGGAGTTAGTGACATAATTTGCCACAAGATAATTAATGACATCTGTCATATGCATTCATTAATGCCCATGATGGTGTCATGTCGTAATTATGATGGTCTTATGACAGTCTTATGACGCCGCTGTCAAATAAAGTGTTACCTATTAACCCAGTGCTTCTCAATTATTTTCTATTACGCCCCCCCTAAGAAAGACATAAATGTTTCGCGCCCCCCCAAACTCTCTGCCGCCACTATAAAATTTTTTGTCCATAAAAATACTATTATAAGTACGCCTCTGCCTAACATTGTGTCATTTTTTTCTATTAAAGAAAAAAAAACATAGATCAACTTATAATAAAGTATAACTTCATTAACATTGTTTTGTTTGTAACAGAAAAGACTTAACGTGCATCAATTTGCCTGAATTAAAAAAAAAAAAAAAGTCACGTCCAAACTGTAAAAATACACTCGAGGTACATTTTTGACAATTTGATACTGAAAAATAAAATGTAATAAAATCAGTAAATAATCACAAATTCAAATAGATTATCTTGCAATAATCTTATCTTAATAATTATCTTAATAATCTTGCAACCTTTCGCCACATTTCAGGCTTCAAACATAAAGATATGAAATTTAATTTTTTTGTCAAGAATCAACAACAAGTGGGACACAATCGTGAAGTGGAACAACATTTATTGGATAATTTAAACTTTTTTAACAAATAAAAAACTGAAAACTGGGGCGTGCAATATTATTCGGCCCCTTTACTTTCAGTGCAGCAAACTCACTCCAGAAGTTCAGAGCATTATGAAAACCAAGGAACACACCAGGCAGGTCCGAGATACTGTTGTGGAGAAGTTTAAAGCCGGATTTGGATACAAAAAGATTTCCCAAGCTTTAAACATCTCAAGGAGCACTGTGCAAGCCATCATATTGAAATGGAAGGATCATCAGACCACTGCAAATCTACCAAGACCCGGCCGTCCTTCCAAACTTTCTTCTCAAACAAGGAGAAAACTGATCAGAGATGCAGCCAAGAGGCCCATGATCACTCTGGATGAACTGCAGAGATCTATAGCTGAGGTGGGAGAGTCTGTCCATAGGACAACAATCAGTCGTACACTGCACAAATCTGGCCTTTATGGAAAAGTGGCAAGAAGAAAGCCATTTCTCAAAGATATCCATAAAAAGTCTCGTTTAAAGTTTGCCACAAGCCACCTGGGAGACACACCAAACATGATGAAGAAGGTGCTCTGGTCAGATGAAACCAAAATTGAACTTTTTGGCCACAATGCAAAACGATATGTTTGGCGTAAAAGCAACACAGCTCATCACCCTGAACACACCATCCCCACTGTCAAACATGGTGGTGGCAGCATCATGATTTGGGCCTGCTTTTCTTCAGCAGGGACAGGGAAGATGGTTAAAATTGACGGGAAGATGGATGCAGCCAAATACAGGAACATTCTGGAAGAAAACCTGTTGGTATCTGCACAAGACCTGAGACTGGGACGGAGATTTATCAACAGGACAATGATCCAAAACACAAAGCCAAATCTACAATAGAATGGTTCAAAAATAAACGTATCCAGGTGTTAGAATGGCCAAGTCAAAGTCCAGACCTGAATCCAATCGAGAATCTGTGGAAAGAACTGAAGACTGCTGTTCACAAACACTCTCCATCCAACCTCACTGAGCTCGAGCTGTTTTGCAAGGAAGAATGGGCAAGAATGTCAGTCTCTCGATGTGCAAAACTGATAGAAACATAGCCCAAGCGACTTGCAGCTGTAACTGGAGCAAAAGGTGGCGCTACAAAGTATTAACGCAAGGGGGCCGAATAATATTGCACGCCCCACTTTTCAGTTTTTTATTTGTTAAAAAAGTTTAAATTATCCAATAAATTTTGTTCCACTTCACGATTGTGTCCCACTTGTTGTTGATTCTTGACAACAAATTAAAATTTTATATCTTTATGTTTGAAGCCTGAAATGTGGCGAAAGATTGCAAGGTTCAAGGGGGCCGAATACTTTTGCAAGGCACTGTATAACACTGACAAAGCGGGACGATTGTTAGCAATATTCGGCACGTTTTCGCCAAAAAACAATCACGCGCCTTATCAATGAGATTGGGGTCTAATGTCTTTAACTGGCGTCTCAATTGATTTGGCCACCGGCTGTCCGCTATAGTCATTTTTAGACACAGAAACAGTGGTCTTTCCTCATCTCCCACTGTATTAAAAGTCAAAGCCAAAAGGCAAACGGCCCGAAAAAAGCACATTCTCGGCGGCCGAGGGAGAACCGTAGGTAATGGCAGTCATCGTGACGATCCCAAGCCGAAAATAGCACTTCTCGGGCGGACACGTGTGAACCGGAGAAGACAGTGGGTCGCTGCGTGAGTCTGACCGGAAAACGGCTTTCGAAAACGGCGCACAGCTCTTCATATCTCTTTTCTGTGTGCTCTGCTCTTGCTTAGTTCAAAAATAATGTGTGCACTCTAAAAATGAGAGCGCCACTGCCACCCACCGAGTGGATGTGCAATTACACTTTATTCTAGTACGGCAAAAAAATAAAAATAAAAAACATGTTCCCCGACGTCACATGCGCCACCCCTGGCATTGCTCCGTGCCCCCCTGGGGGTGCGCGCCCCACTATTTGAGAAGTACTGTATTAACCTAATAAATCAACAAATAAGCCGCACAGGACTCTAATTCGCAGGATTCAAAATGAGGGGGAAAAGTAGCGGCTTATAGTCCAAAAATTACGATAGCTTTTCAATTACTTCCACAACCTGTATTGTCATTAGACCTTTTTTGGTCTTTGCTTGAGCTCCAAAATCTATGGGTTCCCTTCAGAACATAACCTCATCATTACACACTTTAGATCAACCATTTTAACACAAGTGACAAAGTTCACACCCTTGATGACTTTGTAAATCAATTTATCATGACCATCCTACGGTAGAATATAGTAAAGCGTTACATTGACGCAGTCGCTCAAAGTGTTTCATGCACTAACTGTTCCATCCTTGAGGCAAGCGTAATCGCATCAGCGTTATGTGTCAAAATTGCTGATTCAATTCCAACATAAGGCGTAACTGGACGAAAACAAGAAGATCCCATCGCCGTGCCAACATTCTTGTTTTGTGCCAATGTCATAAAGTACTTTGGCTGTGAGCAAGGTCATCCTTAATGGGAATGGCCATAAACAAACTTGGTACATTGCGCAAGGCAATACATTAGGCTGAAGAAGGAGATAAAATGTAATTAAATGTGTTTCAAAGCGCCTTAGATAAAATGCATCCACTGTGACTGTTATTATGAGTGAAGGGAATTCCAAATGAACGATATAACAAAGAAATTTATTAGACATGACAAGATGTGAGCAATACAATTACCAAATCGACTTGTCATTCAACGGTAAGTATATTGTGCTGTCTTCGGATTATATGACCTATGGGCTATGAAACTAATTGCACTAGACTGAGGGCCAGCTGTTCAAAAACATATGCCACTGAAATCTGACAAATTAAAATATGCTTTTTGGGGGGGTTGAGACCTGTTATCTGTCGTAATGCATCTCCCAACTCATCACCAATTTTATGTAGTGTTTTAGTTCCAGCCATCCTAACGTTTTATGAGTTGAAACTGAGGCAAAGTACATGTTTTATGTAGTATGTACACTGCTCAAAAAATAAAGGGATTACTAACATAACATTTTGTAAATCTGAATGAATGAAATATATTTACTAAATACTTTTGTTCTTTCCATAGTTGAATGTGCTGACAACTAAGTCACACCAAAAAAATCCATAAAAATCACATTTATTGTAGTTATACTCAAAATTAAATTGGAAAAACACATTACATGTTGATCACACTTTGATGTGGTGTTCTTTAAACAAGTCAAAATGAGTCTCAGTAGTGTGTGTGGCATCCGCGTGCCGGTTTGACCTCCCTACAATGGCTAGGCATCCTCTTGATGAGATGGCAGATGTTCTCCTGAGGGATCTACTCCCAGATCTGGACCAGGGCATCACTGAACTCCTAGTCAGAGGAGCAACCTGGCAGCCTGTGGGAGATTCTAGGAGACAAGTAGTTACTGCAGGAGAGCTGGACAGGGAGAAGGTCCTTAAAATCTGAGCAGGATCGGTATCCACACCTTTGTTCAAGGAGCAGGAGGAGTACTGCCAGAGCCCGACAAATGACCTCCAGCAGGCCACTGGTATAAATGTTTTGTTTGTTTGTTTGTTTGTTTATTATCCTCATCATCGGTATCATTGACAGTTACAAGATAGCATTGTGATAAGTAGGGTTGTTCCGATCATGTTTTTTTGCTCCCGATCCGATCCCGATCGTTTTAGTATCTGCCGATCCCGATATTTCCCAATCCGATTGCTTTTTTTTTTGCTCCCGATTCAATTCCAATCATTCCCGATAATTTTCCCTATCATATACATTTTGGCAATGCCAAAAAGAAAAAAATGAATAAAACTTGGACGAATATATACATTCAACATACAGTACATAAGTACTGTATTTGTTTGTTATGACAATAAATCCTCAAGATGGCATTTACATTATTAACATTCTTTCTGTGAGAGGGATCCACTGATAGAAAGACTTGTAATTCTTAAAGGATAAATGTGACTTTGTATATTGTGACTAAATATTGCCATCTAGTGTATTTGTTGAGCTTTCAGTAAATGACTGCTTAACTGTTGTGCCCAAATGCATGATGGGAATTGCACCCATGACTGTGCGTAGTGGTACCAATTGATATATCTTCTCTGCGTTGGGAAATAACATAGGGTGTTAAGAAAAAGGCAAGGCAAGGCAAGGCAAATTTATTTATATAGCACAATTCAACACAAGGCAATTCAAAGTGCTTTACATCACATGAAGATCATAAAAATCACATTTAAATCAACACAACGTAGAAACGAAGACAAAAGATCGCATTTAATCACAGAATAAAAATAAATAAATAAAATAAAAATAAAACAAAAACTACTACTAATAATAATAATTGAAATCAGCAATGGAGATAAAAACAAGAGGAATAGAAAGCAGGTAGATTGAAATATATAGACAGTTATAGATATGCAGTGCTAAACAAAAGCGTTTTTAGCCCTGATTTAAAAAAGCTAACAGTTTGAGCATACTTCAGACGTTCGGGTAACTTGTTCCAGAGGTGAGGAGCATAATAACAAAATGCTGCCTCACCCTGCTTGGTTCTTGTTCTTGGAACATGCAGAAGACCGGTTCCAGACGACCTTAGGGGTCTAGATGTCTCATAGGACTCTAACAAGTCAAGCATGTATTTTGGTCCAGGGCCATTAAGTGTTTTGTAGACGAGCAGTAGTATTTTATAGTCTATCCTTTGACTTACTGGAAGCCAGTGTAGCGATTTCAAAACTGGTGTAATGTGCTCCAGCTTCCTTGTATTTGTGAGGACTCTGGCTGCAGCATTCTGGACCAGCTGCAACTTCCTGACTGATTTTTTATCAAGACCTGTAAATATACCGTTGCAATAGTCCAATCTGCTAAAAACGAATGCATGCATAAGTTTTTCCATGTCTTGTTGAGTCAGAAGCCCCTTAATTCTGGTTATATTTTTTAGGTGGTAATAAGCGGATTTAGTGACGGACTTTAAATGGCTATCAAATTTTAGGTCTGAGTCAATAATTACGCCAAGGTTTCTGACTTGATTTGTAGCTGTAAGTGACATTGTGCTAAGTTGGCTGCTTATCTTTGACCTTTCCTTTTTTGGCCCAAAAATGATCACCTCTGTCTTCTGCACATTTAACTGGAGAAAATTCTGGCACATCCATTCATTGATTTGATGAATGCATTTGCTCAGGGTGACTAAGGGACTATAATCATGTGGGGACACAGAAATGTACAGTTGTGTGTCATCTGCCTCAAAAGATCAATTACTACCATTCTTCCCCACATTGCTTCCCACTATATTTCTAATCATAGGGAGAGGGATTTTAAGGCTTTAGCCAATTAAAAGAAGGCTCCAAAGGCTGCCAAAATTCAGTCTACTCATTTTACGCTGCCTTTTAGCTCTATATATAGGTAAAACGGCGCCATTACAGATTGAACGCGACAATGCATGAGTGGGTCGTGCAGCGCATGCGTTAATTGCGGTAAACATTTTAACGTAATAACTTTAATAAAAAATTAATTACCGCCGTTAACGGGATAAATTTGATAACCCTACCTTAAGCCTAAACCAAAGACTCTGGATAAGTGTAACATATTATGTCTGTAACGGTAAATACAATTAGAAAACGATTTAATTAAAAAATATATATACATTAAAAAAAGGCATGGCCGATGTTTTTTTGCCGATTCCGATACTTTGAAAAAGACGTGATCGGACCCTATCGATCGGGATGCCGATCGATCGGGACATCTCTAGTAGTTATACTCAAAATTAAAGTGAAAAACACATTACAGGTTGATCACACTTTGATGTGGTGTTCTTTAAACAAGTCAAAATGAGTCTCAGTAGTTTGTGTGGCATCCACGTGCCTGTTTGACCTCCCTACAATGGCTGGGCATCCTCTTGATGAGATGGCAGATGTTCTCCTGAGGGATCTCCTCCCAGATCTGGACCAGGGCATCACTGAGCTCCTAGTCTGAGGAGCAACCTGGCAGCCTGTAGGAGATTCCAGGAGACAAGTAGTTATTCCAGGAGAGCTGGACAGGGAGAAGGTCCTTAAAATCTGAGCAGGATCGGTATCCACACCTTTGTTCAAGGAGGAGCAGGAGGAGTGCTGCCAGAGCCCGACAAATGACCTCCAGCAGGCCACTGGTATGAATGTTTTGTTTGTTTGTTTGTTTGTTTGTTTGTTTGTTTGTTTGTTTGTTGTCCTCATCATCGGTATCATTGACAGTTACAAGATAGCATTGTGATAAGTAGGGTTGTTCCGATCATGTTTTTTTGCTCCTGATCCGATCCCTATCGCTTTAGTTTGAGTATCTCCCGATCCCGATATTTCCCAATCTGATTGTTTTGTTTTTTTTTGCTCCCGATTCAATTCCAATCATTCCCGATAATTTTCCCTATCATATACATTTTGGCAATGCATTAAGAAAAAAATGAATAAAACTCGACAAATATGTACTGTATGTTGAATGTATACAGTATAAGTACTGTATTTGTGTATTATGACAATAAATCCTCAAGATGGCATTTACATTATTAACATTCTTTCTGTGAGAGGGATCCACGGATAGAAAGACTTGTAATTCTTAAAGGATAAATGTGACTTTGTATATTGTGACTAAATATTGCCATCTAGTGTATTTGTTGAGCTTTCAGTAAATGATACTGTAGCCATATAACTGTTGTGCCCAAATGCATGATGGGAAGTGCACCCATGACTGTGCGTAGTGGTACCAATTGATATATCTTTTCTGCGTTGGGAAATAACATAGGGTGTTAAGAAAAAGATCAATTGCTACCTTTCATCCCCACATTGCTTCCCAAGATATTTCTAACCGCAGGCTGCCAAAAGTCACTCTACTCATTTTACGCTGCCTTTTAGCTCTATATATAGGTAAAACGGCGCCATTACAGATTGAACGCGACAATGCATGAGTGGGTCGTGCAGCGCATGCGTTAATTGCGTTAAATATTTAAACGTGACAAATTTTTTTTTAATTACTTACCGCCGGTAACGGGATAAATTTGATAACCCTACCTTAAGCCTAAACTAAAGACTATGGATGAGTGTAACATATTTTGTTACAGTAAGTTAAGTAGGGATGAGTGTAACATATTATGTTTGTAACGTTAAATACAATTAGAAAACGATTCAATTAAAATATATATATATATATATTAAAAAAAGGCATGTCCGATATTTTTTTGCCAATTCCGATATTTTGAAAATGACGTGATCGGACCCGATCGATTGGGACATCTCTACTCATTAGCGTTGAACCATTGCGGCAACTTTTCTAGTTCAACATTTATTAGCTAAGTTAGACCTATCAGGTCCTTCCCTGAACAAAAGATAACTAAGAAAACTACCATTTTTAGTTTCTGATCAAACAACTAATAACGAGCTTCATGAGGAAAACCTGAGGGCCGGACATCCTGTAGTGAGGCCCGTGCTCACTGCCAATTATCGTAGAGCTCAATTAGCATTTGGTCATAGACCACCAGAATTTGCAACTACGCCACTGGCTCTGTGCTCTTCATCAATGAAAGCAGTTTCAAGCTGAGCACATGCGACAGACGCAAAAGGGTCCGGAGATGCCATGGAGAACGTTATGCTGCCTACAACATGAAGGGAAAAGGTACCGTTCTTGCACACACCATATAATTGTTTGCATTAGTATAACACATTCATTTAACTATAGTTTAGGCAGACTTCACTCAGTGGCCTTGAACACAGTAAAGTTAATCACCTTATCGGGGCTCCTGAGGGGGAAAAGGAAAAATGGTACCATTTCTCGTAGGCACCGTCTAACTGTTTGCATTACTCGAACACACGTAATATAATCAATCAGGGAATAGTATCATTTCTCATATTCACTGTAGGACTGCACTACTCTAACACACCTAATGTAAAATAAATAGCACACCATACTTTAAAGAAACAATAGATACACAACCCCTTCTTATCACGTCAGGGTCACCAACTGTTGAAATTCGCCTCCCCAGACAAGCCGCACGGAAACAGCGACAGCTGAACAAAGTGCCGCTCTGCCGATGCTGCCTCCGCGCGCGCCAACCAGGAAGGCGGAACTTCGCGCGTTCTCTTCTTATTTTAACCCTTTGTACTGACTCCATGTTTCAAAAGTTTGAAGAACACTCACCAAAAACAGGTTGACAATTTATTCGTACATCGTGGTCAAAAACAAGGTAAAAACAGACGACGGTGTGGTGGTGGGTCAGTGATGGTCAGGGGAGGCATATCCCTGGAAGGACTCAAAGACCTCTACAGGTTAGTTAATGGCACTTTGAATGCTATTAGGTATCGGGATGAAATCCTTGGACCCATTGTCAAATGCTATGCTTGTGCAGTTGGAAATGGGTTCCTCATGGTCCATGACAATGACCAACCTCATGTGGCTGGAGTATGCAAGCAGTTCCTGCAGGAAGAAGGAATTGATAACATTGACTGGACCCTACGTTCGCCTGACCGAAATCCAATAGAACACCTCTGGGACAGAGCCAGGTTGCTCCACAGACTGTCCAGGAGCTCAGTGATGCCCTGGTCAAGATCTGGGCAAAGATCCCCCGGGACACCCTTCGTCATCTCATAAGGAGCACGCCCAGTCCTTGTAGGGAGGTCATGCAGGCACGCGGAGGCCACACACACTACTGAGCCTCATTTTTACTTGTTTAAAGGACATTACTATTGCAACGGTATATTTACGGGTCTTGATAAAAAAAATCAGTCAGGAAGCCGCAGCTAGTACAGAATGCTGCAGCCAGAGTCCTCACAAATACAAGGAAGCTGGACCACATTACACCGGTTTTGAAATCGCTACACTGGCTTCCAGTGAGTCAAAGGATAGACTATAAAATACTACTGCTCGTCTACAAAACACTTAATGGCCTTGGACCAAAATACATGCTTGATTTGTTCAATTCCTATGAGACATCTAGACCCCTAAGGGTCGTCTGGAACCGGTCTTCTGCATGTTTCAAGAACAAGAACCAAGCAGGGTGAGGCAGCATTTAGTTATTATGCTCCTCACCTCTGGAACAAGTTACCTGAACGTCTGAAGTATGCTCAAACTGTTAGGTCTTTTAAATCAGGGCTAAAAACGCTTTTGTTTAGCTCTGCATATCCATAACTGTCTATATATTTCAATCTACTTGCTTTCTATTCCTCTTGTGCTTATCTCCATTGCTGATTTCAATTATTATTAGTAGTAGTAGTTTTTGTTTTATTTTTATTTATTTATTTTCATTCTATTTGTTATTAAATGCGATTTTTATGTATAATTTTATTTCCGATTTTGATTGTCTTAAATGTGATTTTTATGATCTTCATGTGATGTAAAGCACTTTGAATTGCCTTGTGTTGGACTGTGCTATATAAATTTGCCTTGCCTTGCCATTACATCAAAGGATGCATCAGCCTGTAACAGCCTGTAATGTGTTTTTCTACTTTCGTTTTGAGTATAACTCCATCCCAAATCCAGACGTCCTTGGGTTGATACATTTGATTTTCATTGATAATTTTTGTGGGATTTTGTTTTCAGCACATACAACTATGGAAAGAACAAAGTATCTCATCAAAACATTTAATACATTCATAGCTACAATGTGTTACTTTAGTGTTCCCTATATTTTTTTAGAAGTGTATAAAAACCTCAGATGTTGTCCTTCAAGGTAATATATAATAAAGGATATAGAGTATGAGTTGCATGGCATGACTAAGCCCTGAAATGAAGTAATGTATTGTGTTCAGGTGTGGCATGGTTGGGTGGATGGGGTTTACTATGTAAAGCAGAGGTTTATTACCTTGAGACAGAAGATGAAAAAAGAGAAGGTGAGGTGCATGTCCTTGCTGTAAAACTTTGAGACGTCGTAATTCCTATTTATGGACTGTGTTCACACTTCACATACAGTAATTGTCATAATTAAATATATTATACTGAACCCTGGTGTGCACCAAAACAAGTCGAGCTAGACCACTTAAATTAGTGTTCTCGGTCAAAAATGCCCATTTGATTTGTGATGTTATCTATATTTTTTTTACTGGGTACATTTTCTTCGAGGATAAATTTGAAATGTCTAACAAGATCAGACTGCATCAAATATGCGCACCATATACAATATACAGTTGTGGTCAAAGGTTTACATACACTTGTGAAGAACATAATGTCATGGCTCGCTTGAGTTTCCAGTTATTTCTACAACTCTGATTTTTCTCCGATAGAGTGATTGGAACAGATACTTCTTTGTCACAAAAAACATTCATGAAGTTTGGTTCTTTTATGACTTTATCATGGGTTGACAGAAAAAGCGATCAAATCTGCTGGGTCAAAAATATACATACATAGATCTGAAAAAGCGAATCATTGACTTGAACAAGTCAGGAAAGTCACTTGGAGCCATTTCAAAGCAGCTGCAGGTCCCAAGAGCAACAGTGCAAACAATTGTTTGTAAGTATAAAGTACATGGCACTGTTTTGTCACTGCCACGTTCAGGAAGAAAACGCAAGCTATCACCTGCTGCTGAGAGAAAATTGGTCAGGAGGGTGAATATTCAACCGAGAATCACCAAAAAGCAGATCTGCCAAGAATTAGAAGCTGCTGGAACACAGGTGTCAGTGTCCACAGTCAAGCGTGTTTTGCATCTCCATGGACTGAGAGGCTGCCGTGCAAGAAGGAAGCCCTTGCTGCAAAAGCGGCACCTTAAGGCTCGACTGAAGTTTGCTGCTGATCACATGGACAAAGATAAGACCTTCTGGAGGAAAGTTCTGTGGTCAGACGAAACAAAAATCGAACTGTTTGGCCACAATGCCCAGCAATATGTTTGGAGGAGAAAAGGTGAGGCCTTTAACCCCAAGTACACCATGCCTACCGTCAAGCACGGTGGTGGTAGTATTACGCTGTGGGGCTGTTTTGCTGCCAATGGAACTGGTGCTTTACAGAGAGTAAATGGGATCATGAAGAAGGAGGATTACCTTCAAATTCTTCAAGATAACCTAACGTCATCAGCCCGAAGACTGGATCTTGGGTGCAGTTAGGTGTTCCAACAGGACAATGACCCCAAACACACATCAAAAGTGGTAATGGAATGGCTAAATCAGGCTAGAATTAAGGTTTTCGAATGGCCTTCCCAAAGTCCCATTGAGAACTTGTGCACAATGCTGAAGAGTGCATGTCAGAAAGCCATCAAATCTAACTGAACTGCACCAATTCTGTCAAGAGGAGTGGTCAAAGATTCAACCAGAAGCTTGTGGATGGCTACCAAAAGTGCCTAATAGAAGTGAAAATGGCCAAGGGACATGTTACCAAATATTAGCGCTGCTGTATGTATATTTTTGACCCAGCAGATTTGATCACTTTTCTCTATTCATCCATAATAAAGTCACAAAAGAACCAAACTTCATGAATGTTTTTGTGACAAAGAAGTATCTGTTCCAATCACTCTATCAGAGAAAAATCAGAGTTGTAGAAATAACTGGAAACTCAAGAGAGCCATGACATTATGTTCTTCACAAGTGTATGTAAACTTTTGACCACAACTGTACGTGTTTTGACGTCATAATTCTCGTCCAGACAACAGTAGTGTACTACACCTGTGAAACTAAAAGTTAACTTCTATGATCAAGTGCGAATGCTATCGTGGCCAAAGATATGATCGAGTGTTGAAACATTAATGAAGAGAAAAAGAAATCAGAAACAAGTTCCGCGGTCTGTTTGTGGCATGTATGTTTGTTTTTGTTCTACCGTTCACATTTCATGTTGGTTGAATGTCCCAGTCTACCAAAAGTTGCAATACAAATTAAGTGTGCTTATTCGAATTGCTCAAATTCAATGTTTCCCGACCTTTATGAAGCCAAGGCATATTATCTTACATTTGAAAACGCAAACGTTATTTTGTAACAGTGTTGTTTTCGTCAATGATGACTATAACAAAAATATTTCGTCAACTAATTTTTTTTCATGACGATAAGACGATAACGAGCTAAAAACGTGTTTTGGGAGACTAAAACAACTAAACTAATGCCAGTTTCCGTCTGACAAGACAAGAACGAGACGAAAATGCACAATAGTTTTCGTCACATGTTCACAATGTGTGACATTTTATGCGTACTTAGCCTGCATCGTAGCAGTGTCTGGTTGTGTCACTCATGTGACATGCTGCTGCTCTCCAGTCTCCAGGCTTGCACACACCCACACATGGTAAGATTTATTTTATTTTCTTGGCCAGATAGAATAAGCAATTTTGCTTTAGCCTCTGAAGGTCTGTGTTGAGTGATCATCACACACTAAATGTAACTCGTACTGTTAGCATTAGGTTAATGCTAATGGTGAGCGTCCTCCTAAACTCTATTTTTTTTTTTTTTTACATACAGTTCGCGGCGTACAATTACTTGAAAATAATGTACTGATTTCCTGCTGAGTGTGTATTATCACAAAGTTGGCGTCGTCCTTGTAGACGCTACAATATGTGCTCGACTGTCAATGTTCATTTGAAACAGTTGGAAACTTATTTATCTTTTTAGAGTGATTTTTTTTTCTTTCTTATTTTACCGAAAATCGTCGACTAAAACTAGACGAAATTAGTCTTGCATTTTCTTCAACAAAAACTGGACGAAGACAAACAAATTTTGAGATGACTAATATATGACTAAGACTAATAAGTATTATCGTCCAAAAGATGAAGACTAAGACAAAAATGAAAAGAGCTGCCAAAAACAACACTGTTTTGAAACTTC
Organism: Corythoichthys intestinalis; assembly: GCF_030265065.1. Classification (NCBI taxonomy): domain Eukaryota; kingdom Metazoa; phylum Chordata; class Actinopteri; order Syngnathiformes; family Syngnathidae; genus Corythoichthys; species Corythoichthys intestinalis. Next base: position 13,861,069 of record NC_080396.1, on the reverse strand, counting down.
TGTCAGAAAGAGTGTTAACCATTATTTTCGGAATATGAAATGCTACTGTCCCTCCATTTTAAAACTGCGTCTTATAGTCCAGTTTGGCTAATGTATGGATTTTTATGGGTTAATTAGCTGCATGTCATTTGTATATAGCCCATAACAAAATGCAGTTATCTGTTGCTTATATTTCAGTACGGTTTACAATAAACTGTTTATATGAAAAAAATACAGGTTTGTTGTAAAATTTGGTGGTTGTGGCTTATAATTAGTTGTGCCTAATTTATGGTCCAAAATTACATGTCATTAAACATCCCTGGGATGATGGCAAGGGTGTTAATCGATCTGGATTGATATATCCAATTGATAGGTACAAACAAATCAAAATCGATCAAGATTTTTAAAAAATGTCAGATAATGATTTTTTAATCGATATCCAGATATTGTCCAACTCCAAAAATCCGAAACTGATACACTAGAGGCGGTGTCTGGGCTTAACATATTATGGCTAATTGTTTTGTGATGCTCCACTGAAAGCTTTTATAATGATGAATGTAACAACTTCATGGTTTTCCAAATACAGGTAGTCCCCGGTTGACAAGCAATTTCCGTTCCTGTGCTAGCGATGTAACCCGGATTTTCGCATAAATCGGAATTAACCCTTTGAATAAATCAAAAACCATCTGAATTAAGAAAAAAAAAAACTATTCAAAAACATGTGTTATACAGTACATCATTGTACTGTCCTCGCCAAGACGTTGGAGCTAAGTCCTAGCTAGACAGTGAGCTAAGCTCCGAAATGACGATGTCAGACGTCCGTGTGGTTGGCTGAATTTATTCAACTGCTCATGACATCAACACTTACAGAATAAAACTAAAATAAAATGAAATTAAATCAGTCTCATCTTTAATAACAGAAAATCAAAATTTGGGTTTACAAGTAGCTCCTATACAGCAAAAACAAACAATTAGCATGTATCAGTAAGCGTCCGCTCATCATCAAAAACAATCACATAAACTCGCCCCGAATATTCGACCACAATTGAAAACGCACAATAAACATTATAAAGGATGTTATATACTATACACCAACTCTGGATGCTTCACAAGCAACAAATGTGTGCTCAGGCTGTCACCGCTGTCACTCGGCTGCTCTGTGTGTACGTGTTTGGACTGTGGAGTGGATGGGCGCGTCCGGCACATGCGTTTGCTTTCTGTTCTACGCTTCCTGCACCAAAATAAAAGCATGCATCACAAAAAAGTCATCATTTAAAAAAAAAAAAAAAAAAAAAATTGGAAGTCAAAATTGCGTAAGTCCGGTCGGTCCATTTTAACCCGAGGACCACCTGTAAACATTCTGTGAAAAATAACTGAATTTCGGGTAAAATGTGCCTAAATGTGCCACCACTTTGTTAATATCAAAATAGTACAAACATCATTTTTTTGGATCGAGTGCAAGTGCCAAAAAGGCACTGCCATATCACATATGGCTCACCCAGTGCTTCTCACATAATAAATCCCGAGCTTCTTAGTTTGGACACATCTAATGGTCAATAAGTATAACAGTTGTGCTAAGCTGTGACCAGCCCTTGTACAAAGGCAGAAGGCATTCACTTTGAAGGCAACATGTATTGGCCCAAAACCGATCATGAAAAACTGATCTTTATATTACCCGACATCATTTTTAAAAAGTTTTTATCGGACAACCCGATGAAAAACATTAATTTACATGGATATTTTTTAAATATGCTTTTTTTTTAAGAACTTTTTATTTACGTTACATTACCATACTGGGCCGAAAATAAGACGGCCCTGATTATAAGACGACCCCCTCTTTTTCAAGACTCAAGTTTGAAAAAAGACTTTTTGAACACCAAATTATTTTTTATACTGAAAATAATTACAGTACATCCTAAACAAATTATTATAACAATAAATTTGAGAGAAAAAGCATCTTATTTTGCTCCATTCAAATCTTAATATCTGAACATTTAAATATGTAAACTAAAGTGCAATCACATTTGTAAATGAATGGCTTCTGGTTTTTGAAATGCAAATAAACCAATCTATTGTAATAAAACAACAAAATTGCAATAACTGCATTAACCATCAAGTGAAGTCTAACTGTAACTGCAGTCTTGAAACAAATCTGAATAAGGAAAAACATTGATAAAATAAATTGATAAGATAAAATAATGCAAACTGGTTAAACTTGGGAGTAGCTGAGATCTGTCATGACAGAACATCGCTTCAATGATATCTGGCGCCATCTAGCATCGTGAATGCGGAGAGTAGCTGAGATCTGTCATGACAGAACATCGCTTCAATGATATCTGGCGCCATCTAGCATCGTGAATGGGTATAATGTCTAGACCGCGAATATATGACAACCCCGTCTTCTTCAATCTAATTTCAATGCAAAAAACACTGTCTTATATTCGGGCCAATACGGTACTTTGTAATATCGGCAAATATATAATTTTCCAAGGAATCACTATCGTAACTGGTGATTTATAGATGGATAGCATCGTTAAAAAGTGAAATTGAGCTCGTCATAGTCTGTCACGGCACATTGGATGTATGTGGATCACTGCACTAATTTCTCTATTACTCATCTACAGTGCTGATGGTGACTTTGCGGTAACCCACCTCACTAAGGCCCACCTGTTCCATGATGGACGGATAAAGTGGATGCCACCAGCCATCTACAAGTCTTCGTGCAGTATCGATGTCACCTTTTTTCCCTTTGACCAACAAAGCTGCAAGATGAAGTTTGGTTCATGGACCTATGATCGAGCCAAGATTGACCTTATCAGCATGGCCAGTGATGTGGACCAGATGGACTACTGGGAGAGCGGCGAGTGGGTTATAATGAATGCAGTGGGAAAGTACAACACCAAAAAGTACGAGTGCTGCACCGAGATATACGCGGACATCACGTACTACTTCATCATCCGCAGGCTTCCGTTGTTCTACACCATTAATCTTATCATTCCCTGTCTACTTATCTCCTGTTTGACTGTGCTGGTGTTTTATTTACCGTCGCAATGTGGAGAGAAGATCACCTTGTGTATTTCTGTTTTGTTGTCGCTAACTGTATTCTTGCTGTTGATCACAGAGATAATACCATCCACATCGCTAGTGATTCCACTCATTGGTGAATATCTGCTGTTTACCATGGTCTTTGTTACGCTTTCAATTATAATTACCGTCTTCGTTTTGAACGTACACCACCGATCACCTCAAACCCACGGAATGCCACATTGGGTGCGAAGGGTATTTTTGGACATGGTGCCCCGGGTCCTCTTCATGAAGCGACCCCCCGGCACGGCCAAGCAACACTGCAAGAAGTTGATCGAGATGATGCATCGGCCAACCATGATATCAGCAACGGGCAACTCCCAGAGCTTTTGGATGGGTTTAGAAACAGGCCTGACCCAAATAGGACAAGTTGAGAAGACACTCCCAAAAACACCAACCGACAGCCCAAACATCCGCGTCTGCTCTCCTTCTCCTCCCTCCTCGCCTATCAAAGAACTCAACCAGGAGGAACCCCCAGTTAAGGCCAGCATTTTCTACCAATCACCTACTAAACAGTATTCAGGTCTTCAACGAGGACACAACCCCTCAACCTTGTCCTCTTCTCAGCTTTCTTTACCCCCGACTTTGGCTCTCGGACCCCTCCGCCACATTTCCAAGAATAGTGCAAATAAGCTGTCCTCAAATGGCCGCTCACTCAGCGTTGAACAAATGTGCGACCTGCAGCGGGAGCTTCCTTTGAGGGCCACACAACGATGTCACTCGAGCAGCTTCGAGTATTGCAGCCTGCACAACGAAGGCCCAGAGAAAAGGAGCGGGAGTGTAGACCGAGCCAAACAACAAGCCCCAAAAAACTGCTTCACAGAAAACCTCAAAGCTGATTACACTAAAGATGCTAGAGGCCAACAAGAGGCTGTGATTCACCGCATCACTCCAGCTATGCAACGAGCCATTGAGGGAGTTCAATATATAGCTGATCATCTCAGGGCGGAGGACGACGACTTCTCAGTAAGTTGATAGAAATGTTACCCTTGTAAAAGAGTTTATTGTACCGTTTCCAAAGTATCTGTATTACAGGGGTGTTCAAACAGGGGCCGCAGCAAATTATTAAAATATAATCGAATGTAGGCCACACAACAAGCTTGAGTTCAACCTACATTCTGCTACACTTCTCAGATTTAACACTAGATGGAGCTAGTCACTTAAAAAGTGCCTCCACATTAGCTGAGAGGTCAAAACCTGACAACACTTTGAAATCAATGTAGGAAACTATGTTGAACTTCAGTATTTTGTTTTAATTAACGTAAATGTTCTCGTATCATGAATGTGTTTTCTCCATGAGAAATAATTGAACTCCAGTTAATGCGTGCCTTGAATAATAATTCAAGACATAATTTTTAGGGATAATAATCTATCCATCCATCCATTACCTACCGCCTAATCCGGGTTATAGGTCGCGGGGGCAGCAGCTATAGCAGGGAAGCCCTCCCTCTCTCCAGCTACTTCAACCATCTCCTCCGGCGGGATCCCAAGGCGTTCCCAGGCCAGCCGAGAGACGTAGTCTCTCAACCGTGTCCAGGGTCGTCCCCGGGGTCTCCCGTGGGTAGGACATGCCCGGAACACCTCTCCAGGGAGGTGTCCACAAGGCATCCGAATCAGCGGAGGAAACTCATTTTGGCTGCTTCTATCAGGGATCTTGTTCTTTCGGTCGCAACCCACAGCTCGTGACCATAGGTGAGAGTAGGAAAATAGATTGACTGGTAAATTGAGAGCTTCATCTTTCGGCTCAGCTCCTTCTTCACCACTATGGACAGGTGCAGACTCCAAATCGCTGGAGACGCTGCACGGATCTGCCTGTCAATCTCCTGCTACTTCCTACCCTCACTCGTGAACAAGACCCCAGGATACTTGAACTCTTCCACATGGGGCAGGATCTCATCCCCAACATGGACAGGGCATGCCATACTTTTCCAACTGAGGACCATGGTCTCCGATTTGGAAGTGCCGATCTTCATTCCATCCACTTCACACTCGGCTGCGAACCGTTCCAGTGAGAGTTGGAGGTCACGGCTTGTTGAAGCCAACAGCACCACATCATCTGCAAAAAGTAGAAATGCAATGCTAAGGCCTCCTCAACGCTTTGGCTGTGCCTATAAATTCTGTCCATAAAAATTATGAACAGAATCGGTGGCGAAGGGCAAACTTGTCGGAGTCCAGCCCTCACTGGGAATGAATGACTTACTGCCGCAATGTAGACCAAACTCTTACACCGGTCGTACAGGGACCGAACAGCCTTTACCGAGGGGCTCAGTACCCCGCACTCCCGAAGCACCCCCCAAAGGACTTCCCGAGGGACACGGTCGAACGCCGTCTTCAAATCCACATACACATGCGCCAATGGGGATGACGTGGCTCAGTGGTAGTGTAGTTGTTCCCTCACCCAGAGGTCGTGGGTTCGATTCTCCCCCCTGATGAACTCGTCTAAGTATCCTTGAGCAAGATACTAACCCCCACGTTGGTTCTCGTGCTGCGTCACCAATCCGTAGATGAGGAGAGAGTGTATAGCACTTTGAGGCCCTTAAAACGGTGGAAAGGCGCTATACAAGTGTCACACCATTTACCATCCACCCTCGAGGACCCAGCTGAGGGTATAGAGCTGGTCTACTGTTCCACAGGACGAAAACCACACTTCTCTTCCTGAATCTGAGAAAGAAAAAAGAAATTAGAAGTATAAATACAATGCTATTCATATGCAAGCACTTACCATGAGGGCTGGCAGCCGAGCTTACTCTTTGAAAACTTCGCTAACGTGACACTCTTAATGTTTTCGTATTATTTATTGTTTTGTTTCAATTCCAGGCGTTCTTTTCTTTTTATCACCACTTTCTTTGGTCACTGTATTCCTGTGTAACATGGTTAATGTTGACTTGTAAGTACAATTGTTTTGGATGCACTTGGATACAAAATTAGACTTGATTAGACTAGATTTTTTTTCTTATTACGATGCTCGTATGAGGTGGCACAGTGACTGAGTGGTTAGCACGTCCACCTCACAGTTCTGAGCTCAAGGGTTCAATCCCGGGCTCCGGCCTTTCGTGTTTGGAGTTTGCATGTTCTCCCGGTGCCTGCGGGGGTTTTCTCTGGGGACTCCGGTTTCCTCCCACATCCCAAAAACATGCGTAGGATGATTGAACACTCTGAATTGTCCGTAATTGTCCGTGCGTGAATGGTTGTATGTCTCATTGTGCCCTGCGATTGGATGGCAACCAGTTCAGGATGTACCCTGCCTACTGCCTGTAGTTAGCTGGGATATGCTCCAGCACCCCCACGACCCTCGTGAGGAAAAGCGGCATGGAATATGAATGAACGATGCTCGTATTGAGAAAAACTCATGAAGTGAGGCGCTCGCACCATGAGTGTCCATTGTATATTTTGGATTATCCTTATACCTTTATTGCTTTTAGTCCTAATTTATTCACTTACATTGACAGTCATAGACATCCAATCAAATTTGACTGGGGGGCTGGCCCTCTCAGTCAAAATGGATTGGATGTCTATCACCACCAATGGCAGCCAATGAGTTAATAATTGACTCGTTAATTAATAAAATACAGTGCCTTGCAAAAGTATTCGGCCCCCTTGAATTTTGCAACCTTTCGCCACATTTCAGGCTTCAAACATAAAGATATGAAATTTTATTTTTTTGTCAAGAATCAACAACAAGTGGGACACAATCGTGAAGTGGAACATTTATTGGATAATTAAAACTTTTTTGACAAATAAAAAACTGAAAAGTGGGGCGTGCAATATTATTCGGCCCCTTTACTTTCAGTGCAGCAAACTCACTCCAGAAGTTCAGTCAGGATCTCTGAATGATCCAATGTTGTCCTAAATGACCGATGATGATAAATAGAATCCACCTGTGTGTAATCAAGTCTCCGTATAAATGCACCTGCTCTGTGATAGTCTCAGGGTTCTGTTTAAAGGGCAGAGAGCATTATGAAAACCAAGGAACACACCAGGCAGGTCCGAGATACTGTTGTGGAGAAGTTTAAAGCCGGATTTGGATACAAAAAGATTTCCCAAGCTTTAAACATCTCAAGGAGCACTGTGCAAGCCATCATATTGAAAATGGAAGGCGCATCAGACCACTGCAAATCTACCAAGACCCGGCCGTCCTTCCAAACTTTCTTCTCAAACAAGGAGAAAACTGATCAGAGATGCAGCCAAGAGGCCCATGATCACTCTGGATGAACTGCAGAGATCTTCAGCTGAGGTGGGAGAGTCTGTCCATAGGACAACAATCAGTCGTACACTGCACAAATCTGGCCTTTATGGAAGAGTGGCAAGAAGAAAGCCATTTCTCAAAGATATCCATAAAAAGTCTCGTTTAAAGTTTGCCACAAGCCACCTGGGAGACACACCAAACATGTGGAAGAAGGTGCTCTGGTCAGATGAAACCAAAATTGAACTTTTTGGCCACAATGCAAAACGATATGTTTGGCGTAAAAGCAACACAGCTCATCACCCTGAACACACCATCCCCACTGTCAAACATGGTGGTGGCAGCATCATGGTTTGGGCCTGCTTTTCTTCAGCAGGGACAGGGAAGATGGTTAAAATTGACGGGAAGATGGATGCAGCCAAATACAGGAACATTCTGGAAGAAAACCTGTTGGTATCTGCACAAGACCTGAGACTGGGACGGAGATTTATCTTCCAACAGGACAATGATCCAAAACATAAAGCCAAATCTACAATAGAATGGTTAAAAAATAAACGTATCCAGGTGTTAGAATGGCCAAGTCAAAGTCCAGACCTGAATCCAATCGAGAATATGTGGAAAGAGCTGAAGACTGCTGTTCACAAACACTCTCCATCCAACCTCACTGAGCTCGAGCTGTTTTGCAAGGAAGAATGGGCAAGAATGTCAGTCTCTCGATGTGCAAAACTGATAGAAACATACCCCAAGCGACTTGCAGCTGTAATTGGAGCAAAAGGTGGCGCTACAAAGTATTAACGCAAGGGGGCTGAATAATTTTGCACGCCCCACTTTTCAGTTTTTTATTTGTCAAAAAAGTTTAAATTATCCAATAAATTTTGTTCCACTTCACGATTCTGTCCCACTTGTTGTTGATTCTTGACAAAAAATTAAAATTTTATATCTTTATGTTTGAAGCCTGAAATGTGGCGAAAGGTTGCAAGGTTCAAGGGGGCTGAATACTTTTGCAAGGCACTGTATATACATTTTAAAAACCTGATCTTTTTACCCGATTCCGATCTTCTGTTCAACAAAGGAAAGTGGTAGGATTCGCATCATTTGATTTTTTTTATTTTTCTGAAAACTGCCCTCGGAGAAAAATGTTTTGGACACCCCTGTTCTATAATATCACGTTGTAGTTACAGGAAGGACATATGATTTATATGGGGTTAATATCAGAAATATATGTGTACAGTACTGCCTTGAAATATGATTGACCTGATTTATGAGTTTTCTTGACACAACAAACATTGCAAACGTCAATGTTTTCGACTATTATCCGAACATTTCAAGGTGAATGTGCTCCAATCATAATCACAATCATAAACATGAGTTATCAGATATTCAATGGTATTTTGTTCTAATCGCTTGAAGGCCACCACTGCAGTTGCATTTTCAAGTTTGACATTTAATTGTTAGTGTTAGAACTTTATGAAATTTAAAAAAAACTCAACTTGGGTAATTCAACCTTGAATTTTTCATAAATGAGGACAAGACTGAATGGCATTTCAGAAGTGGCTGCGCTAATGAAAAAAAATCCACTGAGGAACCATTCAAGGTTGAAAACTGACAACCGACTTGAAATTTGGTGTTTTAGATTAAGTGTTCTCTCTTGTTGTTTCCCCTATCCACTAGGTGAAAGAGGACTGGAAGTACGTCGCCATGGTCATTGACAGGATTTTCCTCTGGATGTTTGTACTGGTGTGTATATTGGGATCAGTAGGACTCTTTCTTCCTCCCTGGCTGGCTGGAATGATCTGAAATCTGATTGCTCAACAAAAGAGAAGATGATTATTTACCTGTTCTGGTCTTTTTTTTCTCCAAAAGGAGCTTCGAGTGTTTTGTCCCAGATTAACATAAAGGTTACGAACAAGGTGGAATGTCTATCATTTACTGGGAGTACATAAATTTTTTATGGGGCAGTGAAAACATCCCTTTGTACTTCTCCGTTTCGACATTGAGCTTCACATCTCAAACTCTCTAACTAAAATGTCACTCAGTGCAGTGCAGATCTCTTCCAAGGTTGAACAATTTTAAATTCTATTAGCTACGTGGACGCAGAATCCCTTGTAGTCGCCATTGTTATTGACATTCATTCATTAATCACTGAGAAAGCAAGGTAAATGTGCAATTACCAATGTTTATAATCAATCAATAATCAACTAAATTAAGAATTGTGGGGAATTGTGCAGCGTTGATTGTTCATTATTCTTCTCCTGAAATAATTGAGGCAAAACTGAGTGCAGTGTTTGGCTGCAATCAGCAGGGGTGCTGTTTTCAAGTCTTAATTATTCAAGGTCAGGGCGGGCCCTGGACATAGGCGAGCCAGGAGGTTGCCGAGGGTGCCATTTTGTGGCGGGGGCGCCAAATTGCTTTGGGCGGGAAAAAAATACCTGAAAAAAAATCCTCACATTATGTTTCCAGTACATTTTCTAACATATCAAGTATATTTGAATAAGGTACATGTGCAAAATATATGCTGTTTCCAACCTGCATTGTATTAGCCACCTGCTATTTTGTGGCACAAATGAGGCAGGGAGGAACAGTCCACGCTTACAATATGTAAGCAGATCAACTTCACGAAAAAGGACATACAATGGCAGGTGATTAAATCAAAGGTCATTGAAACTCAAAACAAAACTAAAATTATCACATAACAACAAACTAAATAACATAACTCTCAATTGATGAAACAACTGGAACGCTAACTAAATGAATAATTAGCACAGAACATGAAGTTTAAATGTTATTTTCAACTGTTGTGCTGCAATGCATGCTGGGAGGCATGAGGCGTTTTGTATGACAAAAGTGTTGACAGCAGGTGGCAAAAGAGGTTGTGTGTCGCTCCCAAGGGAATCGAGAGCACATTAAGCAGTGATAGCCAAATGAAGCTTCTTGAAGCAATGAAGCTTTGCAGCCAATTGATTCAAAGCTTCATGGTGGTTCATATGCTCTATGGCGCTATAAAGTGGTCATGGAACCCAAGAGGCAAACAGTATTGAGAATTCTATGACTATTTGTTTAAGAAAATGATGTGAATGTGTTTTTGTTACTGTATGAACAAAATGGAACAAGTGCTATAAGGAAAATTTGCTATTCATTGATACAGTTAGTCCCCTGGTTACGACGTACTTGATTTTCGTGATATCGACTTTACAATGCTGGAGTTTCATCCACCATTTTGTCTCCAGTCCTTTTTTTTTTTTTTTTTTTAGTCGCATAAACAGTGTGTGCATCGGCACTGCCCTCACGATTCGATTCGAGTATGACTCATAGGGCCACGATTCGGTTCAGAGGGTCATGATTCGATTCGGCAATGCATCGCGATGCATTAAAGCCTGGGATGCATTAAAATTCTAAAGCAAAGCATTTTTTTCGTGAATCATGAGGCAACACAAGCGGTCAGACATTAAACAACTTTTTATTGGCTCTTGTGTCACTCCTGTGGCCTATACTACGAAGCCGGTTTTCTGGCTTAGCAGGGTAACTTCGAGAGTAACTTTATCACGTGCGACGTAAGTTTGCGGCTATGCGAGACTACGAAAGGTGGATATGTTGGAACCGAGAAGTGTTGCCATGGCAACACACGCCACACACCAAACCTGGTCGTGTCAGAGTTAGATCTTGCTTAACATCAGGATTCCAATTAACCACGCTCTATTTAAACAGCACTCCTCCGCGGACGTGTCCTCCTGACAATGACAGCGTACTTGGACGACCCATACGACATTGGCGCGCGGATTGTGAGGGGCTCTCTCCGGAGGGCACGGGTATTTCGGGACCGCCAGAATCCGCTGGCGTACCCGGAAGATGTTCTCCATGAAAGATATAGATTTTCAGCTGAGGGAATTCTTTACCTGTGCCCACTGATCTAGGCAGACGTCACTAATGTAACCCGCTGAGTCAGGCCCTCACAACCGCGCAGCTTGTGTGCCTGTCCGTGCGCTCTTTTGCTAGGGACAATATATGTATTCCATCTGTGATGCTGAATACCTGCGTAAGAACACTGTATGCCGTGCGATTCGGAGTGGGGTATGGAAACGCTTCAAATTGATTGTTAAAATCGCTGAATGTAAACGAATGCGGAACATTGCTCTCATACAAGAAATATATTTAACGAACTTTCCAGCGTTATTTCGTTGTGTAAATGCAGTTATAATAATCATAGAAAAATGTAGACTATTTAAACATTGAGAAAACTTGCGTTTTTTTCTGCCAACTCGAAGAGATTAAATTGTCAAATCCACTGATAGGACAGACGCACAAATATAAAAGACATAAATGTTTATTGAATATGCACCTTACAGTCTTGTTTAACTGTGAAAATTCGTTACAAAAGACGGGCTTTAATTTACGCAACAACGCATGGCATCCCGCATTTCCTTCTTCTCCTTGAGTCCTCACAAATATAACATTTTTTTTTTTTTTTTTTTTGGTCGGGCTTGGGCCTGCAAATCAAGTTGATTGATCGGACTCGGGTCGGGCTGGATTTTTTAGCCCCAAACTAAAAAAAAGGAATATACGTATTCATACAGTCAAGGGGACTAAACATACAATCATCCTGCTTCATGTGGTGATGCGCGATAAATTATTTCTAACTGTTAACGTACCAAATCTTCTTTTATTGTCCTAACAGTAGGCTTTATTTCTTTTGATGGACATAAGTAAACTGGCATATTGACGCATTCACAAAGCACACGATCTGTAAATTCGCTGTCAATAGACCCGTCGCACTCTACTCGCCGAATCGGTGTTGGATTTCGCGGTGAGGGTGGATTTTAATCATCGCGCATTCCTCCTCCGTGAAGTAAGGTGCCCGTGCCATCGTCACAAGTAGTGTTTGACTCTGGTCTCCTCCCCCTTTTATGTGAACGCGCAGTAACTCTGACTGGGTTGACACAGGTTCGACTAATCAACCTCATAATCAGCGTCGTAGCACCGATTGACCACAAACTAGACAACCAGGTTTTGTCAACTCCGGTTACCCGCTAGCAAACTGGATTACTTCTTGGGAGGTTGAACTCCGTTTGTAGTATAGGCCACTGGTTGAAGTCAAATGAAAATACTTTCAGATATATATATTTTTTAAAAAACAGATCACAGCATTTAATTAGTGCCTTGAATGAGACCAGGGCTTTCTCTTTTTTTACACACAGTAGCAGCCTTTCACACAGTGCAACATCTGAACTCCTGTGCAAAATCAGTAATAACAGTCACTGTATTTTAGTCACAACGACCCATCAATAAAAATATTCAAGTAAATATTAAAGAAAACGAAGAAAATAATGTAGTGCAGCAGCATATTTATCGCAATATCAATCCAGGGATCAGTTCAGTTGCAAACAAAACATCAACTAAATTGCAATGTAGAACAAAAGTGTGCAATAGAGGTTAGATCAGACCTAAAAAATCCAGCCCGACCCGACACGGCCCGCTGGTATTGAAGCCCGACCCAGCCCGAGCCCGATCAATTAACTAGATTTGCAGGCCCAGCCCCCCCCCCAAAAATTAATTTTAAAAAAATTTTTATTAGTTGGAGTGATGCGGGGGGGAAAAAAACGCAGCAGCAGCAATTTATTTTCATTTCTTCAAGTTGGCAGAAAAAACGCAAGTTTTCAAAATGTTTAAATAGTCTACATATTATTATGAGCATTGTAAAAGCATTTACACAACCAAATAACGCCGGGAAAGTTTAATATTTAAAAAAAAAAAAAAAAAAAAAAAACATGCGGTTTTGCAGACACATGGAGAAGATTCAAAAGGATCACATTTGTGTTGCCTTTGTGTGCATAAATAAACGTGTCTTTCGTAACGAATTCTCAGTTGGCAGAAAAAAACGCAAGTTTTCTTAATGTTTAATCAGTCTACATATTTTTATGATCATTATAAAAGCATTTACACAACAAAATAACGCTGGGAAAGTTTAATAAAAAAAATAATAATAATAACATGCGGGCCACGGCCCTCATGTGCGTGTACAAGCAAATGCACAATACAGAGAGCCTGCTCTCGGTTTTATTTATTTTTTATTTTTTTTATATGTAATTTATTATTCTGGTGCGGCGGCACGACCCAACCCGAACATGAATGCTTAACATTTTGGGCCCGACCCAGGCCCAAAATGTTAATCGGGTTCGGGCACAAGATCTAATCTCTAAGAGATAGGACATAACATAACAATGGCTGAAGCGGAGAAAGAGGGAGCGAGAAAGATTATTGATGCACCTAAGACATTGAAAGCAGACATCTGGAGACATTTTGGCTTCTACGAGGTTGGTGGGAAACTTGACCAGAGTTATGCAGTGTGTAAAAAATGAAACATGAGAATAATAATACAAATGGGGAAGCCAAATCCGTTGCATCACCGGAACTGCGCAGGGAAGATTTTTGAACGTACTTATATATTTTAAAATGCGCTGAATCGATTCGGCTTGTTGCCCGCATCGAATCGAATCGTCCATGTCCCGCATCAGGATGCATCGTTGCATTGATTATTGTTGACACCACTAATAAACAGTACCTTTTTGTACCTCATAGTATCTTATTTTTTATATTACTTTATTAGCGTATTGGCCCGAATATAAGACGGTGTTTTTTGCATTGAAATAAGACTGAAAAAGAGGGGGTCGTCTTATATTTGCGGTCTAGACATTATACCCATTCACTCCGCTAGATGGCGCCAGATATCATCGAAGCGATGTTCTGTCATGACAGATCTCAGCTACTCTCGTTTAACCAGTTTGGATTATTTTATTGCAATGTTTTTCCTAATTCAGATTTGTTTCAAGACTACAGTTACAGTTAGACTTCACTTTGATGGTTAATGCAGTTATTGCAATTTTGTTGTTTCATCACAATAGATTAGTTTATTTACATTTCAAAAACCAGAAGCCAAATGTGATTGCACTTTAGTTGACATATTTAAATGTTCAGATATTAAGATTTGAATGAGGCAAAATAACATTGCTTTTCCCCTCAAAAATAGTGTTATAATCATTTGTTTCGGATGTACTGTAATTATTTTCTGTATAAAAATTTATTTGGTCTTCAAAAAGTCTTTTTTCAAACTTGAGTCTTGAAAAAGAGGGGGTCGTCTTATAATCAGGGCTGTCTTATATGCGGGCCAATGCAGTAATATGATGTGCTCTGTCCTCACTAAACGTGAAGTTGTTCAGATTTACAGACAGCAAACAAAGCAATTGCGGTTTTTGAAGCTTTTCACTTCACTTTTGACAATTTGCAAAGCTATAACACACATACAGCATGCACACTTATGTTCAAATCGACACGCATTTTAACAACTAAACACTTGACACGGAGCAATTGGTGTTCGAATGTCCATTTAGTCTGATCAATATGTAAATTTTTTAGATTAAATTTGCCTAACAAAAGTCTGTTATCTTAAATGCTACGAATGCTGACGTATTTACAACATTCATAGCTAATTGCACACACTCTCTAAACTTAATAAGAAATGCATACACAAACATATATTCGCTGAAACAACTTACAGCCTTATGTGGGCCAAACCAGAGCGCAGCTATCCTTTATCCATGTCAGAGGTCTGCTCCTGAGTCATACAAGACAGTCCAGCCAGACCCAAAGCTGCCACCAGAGGCCAGTGTATCCTCCATCATTAATCATCATTAAATAAATTACAATAATTTTTGACATTTTCAGTAGTTAATTTGGGTTTTCAAAGGGGTTGATTCCGACTTAAGCGGAAATTCGGGTTACGTCGCCAAAGTAAGTATACTGTATATACAGCATATATATTTTCAAATATATACAGTATATTGTTATTTTAGCGGGGGGTGGGGCAGCATCGCTGCTAGCTACAGTGGGGCAAATAAGTATTTAGTCAAACACTAACTGTGCAAGTTCTCCCACTTGAAAATATTAGAGAGGCCTGTAATTGTCAACATGGGTAAACCTCAACCATGAGAGACAGAATGTGGAAAAAAAAAAAAACAGAAAATCACATTGTTTGATTTTTAAAGAATTTATTTGCAAATCATGGTGGAAAATAAGTATTTGGTCAATACCAAAAGTTCATCTCAATACTTTGTTATGTACCTTTTGTTGGCAATAACGAAGGCCAAACATTTACTGTAACTCTTCACAAGCTTTTCACACACTGTTGCTGGTATTTTGGCCCATTCCTCCATGCAGATCTCCTCTAGAGCAGTGATGTTTTGGGGCTGTCGTTGGGCAACACGGACTTTCAACGCCCTCCTCACCCCGTGGTGTCAAAATGATAACAAGAACGGGGAGCAAAAATCCCAGAACCACACGGGGGGACCTAGTGAATGACCTACAGAGAGCTGGGACCACAGTAACAAAGGCTACTATCAGTAACACAACGCGCAGCCAGGGACTCAAATCCTGCACTACCAGACGTGTCCCCCTGCTGAAGAAAGTACACGTCCAGGCCCGTCTGCGGTTTTAGATGATCCAGAAGAGGACTGGGAGAATATGTTATGGTCAGATGAAACCAAAATAGAACTTTTTGGCAGAAACACAGGTTCTCTTGTTTGGAGGAAAAAGAATACTGAATTGCACCATACCCACTGTGAAGCATGGGGGTGGAAACATAATGCTTTAGGACTGTTTTTCTGCAAAGGGACCAGGACGACTGATTAGTGTAAAGGAAAGAATGAATGGGGCCATGTATCGAGAGATTTTGAGTGAAGATCTCCTTCCATCAGCAAGGGCATTGAAGATGAGACGTGGCTGGGTCTTTCAGCATGACAATGATCCCAAACACACAGCCATGGCAACAAAGGAGTGGCTTCGTAAGAAGCATTTTAAGGTCCTGGAGTGGCCTAGCCAGTCTCCAGGTCTCAACCCCATAGAAAATCTGCGGAAGGAGTTGAAAGTCCGTGCCCAACGACAGCCCCAAAACATCACTGCTCTAGAGGAGATCTGCATGGAGGAATGGGCCAAAATACCAGCAACAGTGTGTGAAAAGCTCGTGAAGAGTTACAGAAAACGTTTGGCCTCCATTATTTCCAACAAAGGCTACATAACAAAGTATTGAGATGAACTTTTGGTATTGACCAAACACTTATTTTCCACCATGATATGCAAATAAATTCTTTAAAAATCAAACAATGTGATTTTCTGAGGTTTTTTTCCACATTCCGTCTCTCATGGTTGAGGTTTACCCATGTTGACATTTACAGGCCTCTCTAATATTTTCAAGTGGGAGAACTTGCACAATAAGTGGTTGACTAAATACTTATTTGCCCCACTGTACATGTCGCCCTAGGGCACCTAGTCACCTGTTCGAGGTCTACAAAAGATCATAACTTGCTCTTTCCTCCAAGCAGCATTTATCTGGTCAATACAAAAGCAACCTTGAAATATTGAGAACATTCAAAGGGGTATTTTCCTTCACATTAATAGAATTGAAAAATATTTATTAATTCCCCAAATAGTGGATCAAATGTGCATTCCTACTTGCAAAAAGAAAGCGAATCTAAGTGCAATTGCAATGTTTTGGTTTTGATAGTGCAGTGCTCCCACTAAAACGTAATTTACCATCATCATACAGTTGTGTTTGAAATATATATGTATAAATTTTATCTTTTTCGTTATCAGATCAAATTGAAACCTTTAAAATCTACAATTGCCAATTGTTCATATTACACTTAAATCCTTATTTGATTTGCTTATGAATGAGATCGTTAAAAAAATGTCAGTTACAACACTATACGGCAGTGGGGGTTGAATAATGTTGTATTTGAGCTGTTCCGCCAAAACTAGACAATTCTAGCAGTGTCAGAATGAGGTATGATGTCCAGATCATCCATGTGCATCCCATCAACATATTTGTTAATTATATTTTTTAAGCGATGCACAAATAAACTTTCACTTCAAGATTTACATCATTAAGTTAAGTTATATCTGAGCGTGCTTTTATAAACAGAGCCATCATAAATATTGGGAAAAAAACACATAACATAAACATATTTTTGAGCAGCATTCAACTTGTTTACAGATGATACCAGCCACTAAATTCATGGTGCTGCCAATTTTACATTAATGATCATAATAAATGTCAGAAGTCTGTGAATTCAGGCTGGCCTCTACATGCATGGTATTTCTGTTTTGACTTAGCAATCGGAGTGTTGGCTTAGTACAGGGTGCACACGTCGAAGGTAAACAAAACTGAACTACTGCAAGTACATTGCACAGCACACCGCCCATTGTACTGTGCAGTGATTATGTATGTATATATTCACTGCAATCCTGCGCAAATTTGCTGCTGTCTGTGGTATATAAAAAAAAAAAAGATTGAGGCTAAACACTTTTGAAAGGAAAACATGTCCGATGCTCTTTCACCATTTTCTTGTATTCATGATCTTGAATCCTTTTTTTTTTTTTTTCTAAATTACATTCATATATGACTGGGATCTCAAACTTGGGGCCTTGTGGGGGCAATATTTTGCGGCCCTGTTTGACATCAAAATGTAGTATTACTGTATTTTGCAATGGCAATAAAAAAATATGTAAATAATTTTAAATAAAATGAATTAATGTACAGGGAACCTCGTTCTTAAAGACTTGTAGGCTCTAATCAGCCACAATTGTGGCGTTGTGTTTGTACGGTTTTGGGGCACGCGTGTCGTCTTCCTCTAGTTTAACGCAGAAAAAACAAATACACAATGCAAGATGGAACGCATGAATGTGGATCTTCAGCTCAACAACATTGAATAAATGTTGGTCATACAAATGTATGGCAAAAGACGGTTTCGAGGCGGTCTGTTCGACTTTTGATGCCGCACAGAGAGTTCTAGCCTCGGGTGGAAACCAGCAAGCTGTGGCGGCTAGCTTCAAACTGGTGTCGAGCACTGCGTCTAGCGTTTTGTCCGAGATCTGCAAAGCACTCCAGCCCAATTTGTTTGCCGTGTCCTACAACCAGCCAGTGGGAAGCCTAGCAGATTTCTGGCGGCTATGGAACTTCCCAAACTGCGTTGGAAGCCTTGATGTTAACGTTATCATAAAAGCACCGAGGCACTGTCAATCAGTGATTATGTATCGAGTTTGAACTGCCTATTGTTGAAAATTAAACATCAAAACAACTCTTTTGACACCAAACCTGTGCTTAATTCTTCATATACAGTGTGGCAAATAAGTATTTAGTCAACCACCAATGGTGCAAGTTCTCCTACTTGAAAAGATTAGAGAGGCCTGTAATTGTCAACATGGGTAAACCTCAACCATGAGAGACAGAATGTGGAAAATAAAACAGAAAATCACATTGTTTGATTTTTAAAGAATTTATTTCCAAATTAGAGTGGAAAATAAGTATTTGGTCACCTACAAACAAGAAAGATTTCTGGCTGTCAAAGAGGTCTAACTTCTTCTAACGAGGCTCCACTCGTTACCTGTATTAATGGCACCTGTTTTAACTCATTATCAGTATAAAAGACGCCTGTCCACAATCTCAGTCAGTCACACTCCAAACTCCACGATGGCCAAGACCAAAGAGCTGTCGAAGGACACCAGAGACAAAATTGTAGACCTGCACCAGGCTGGGAAGACTGAATCTGCAACAGGTAAAACGCTTGGTGTAAAGAAATCAACTGTGGGAACAATTATCAGAAAATGGACAAGACCACTGATAATCTCCCTCCATCTGGGGCTCCATGCAAGATCTCACTCCGTGGCATCAAAATGATAACAAGAACGGTGAGCAAAAATCCCAGAACCACACGGGGGGACCTAGTGAATGATCTACAGAGAGCTGGGACCACAGTAACAAAGGCTACTATCAATTACACAATGCGCCGCCAGGGACTCAAATCCTGCACTGCCAGACATGTCCCCCTGCTGAAGAAAGTACACGTCCAGGCCCGTCTGTGGTTCGCTAGAGAGCATTTGGATGATCCGGAAGAGGACTGGGAGAATGTGTTATGGTCAGATGAAACCAAAATAGAACTTTTTGCTAGAAACACAGGTTCTCGTGTTTGGAGGAGAAACAATACTGAATTGCATTTTGAGTGAAAATCTCCTTCCATCAGCAAGGGCATTGAAAACGAGACGTGTCTGGGTCTTTCAGCATGACAATGATCCCAAATACACAGCCGGGGCAACAAAGGAGTGGCTTTGTAAGGAGCATTTCAAGGTCCTGGAGTGGCCTAGCCAGTCTCCAGATCTCAACCCCATAGAAAATCTGTGGAGAGAGTTGAAAGTCTGTGTTGCCCAACGACAGCCCCAAAACATCACTGCTCTAGATGAGATCTGCATGGAGAAATGGGCCAAAATACCAGAAACAGTGTGTGAAAAGCTCGTGAAGAATTACAGTAAATGTTAGGCCTCCGGTATTTCCAACAAAGGGTGCATAACAAAGTACTGAGATGAACTTTTGGCATTGACCAAATACTTATTTTCCACCATGTTTTGCAAATAAATTCTTTAAAAATCAAACAATGTGTTTTTTTTTTTTTTTTCCACATTCTGTCTCTCATGGTTGAGGTTTACCCATGTTGCCAATTACAGGCTTCTCAAATATTTTCAAGTGGGAGAACTTGCACAATTAGTGGTTGACTAAATACTTATTTGCACCATTGTACTTGAAGTGTGACACGTAAATAAGTCACAGACTCACAGCAAACATATGTAGACAATAAATGATGAAGTACAACAACCAAAAATACGACATATAGTGATAAAAAGCTGGCAGTTTTTGGCCGACTGGGTCACCGCTTCGTGTGGCCATTCCGAACACACACATACTTGTCTCGGTGGTTCTTCCATTTTTTTATTCGATTGCTGGCTGACCTCCAGGCCCGTGTTTTCAGCAATTTCCTCCCACGAATTGCTTACCATTTGGCAATCTTCATAATGTCTTGACGAGACATTGTAGAAGTTGTTGTACTTGCTCATCGTTGCTTCGTTGCTCTCGTCGGCTTGGCGTGTAGCAAAATCATGTTTGACAATGGCGATGATTTGGCGCTGAACCGGAACCGGCAGTCTGAGCGGACCAATCACAGTCCATATCCGCCACGTCATACGCGTCGATGCGACGTAAAAAAAATCAGTAGGCGCACGTCAGGCAACGGCGCAGGGTCAAAAATCGGGTCTTCCTTGACAGCGCAGGTCTGACGCGGAAGCATAACTCGGCCTAAAGTGTCTATGCGCATGTGTGTCATGCAGCCCTGTGTTCATAGGCGGAGTATGACTTTTGGGGCATGGGGGGCACAACATGTTGATGACCCCGAAACGCAGTGTCAGCAATAAAATTAACTTACAAGAATATTTATAATAATAAGTTGATAATGAGTGTTTTTTTGTTTCCCATTATTCTTGAGGGCAATTCTAAATCAGGCTGCTTAGGCAATACTTTTTGCCAAGATTGTCATCTATTGAATATGGTATGCCTGCCGGTGTCGTGCCAATGTAGTACCCCAGTCAAAAATTGTATCCCCTGGGCGGAGCCATATGGAGGTAGATTTGTGTCTTTATTATTCAACCAAAAAAATGTCGCTTCAATCAAAAAAAAAAAAAAAAAAAGTGTTTGAATGCAAAAATAGATTTGAAACTCAAAAAAATCCCCCAAAAATGCATGTGAAAGCTAATTTTTTTTAATTATTATTTTTTTAAGTCGTTTTTTTGATTGAAGCAACTTTTTTGATTAAAGTAATGTTGTTTTGTTTTTGGGCCACATTTTGGCTAGGACATTTTTGTTTTTATTATTCAGTCAAAAAATAAGTTGCTTAAAAAATATATAGATTTAAAAAAAGAAAATCACTTCAATCAAAAAAAGAAACATTTTTATCATAGAAAAAGTTTTTGAATGCGAAAAAAATATTTGAGATTGAAAAATTTGCATTTGAACACTTAATTTTTCATTGAAAAAGTTTTCTTTGATTGAAGCAATCCTTTTTGTGTTTGGGCCATAATATGATGAGGACATTTGTATCTAAATCATTCAATCCCCCCAAAAATAATATAATAAAATAATAACAATAACAAATAATATTTTCTGTCAAAGAAAAAAAAACCATTTCTTTTATTTTTTTTCCAATTTTTAAAAAAATTATATGCAATGCAAATGAAAGTCTAAGGTGCCCGAAAAATAATTTTGACCCATTATAAAAAAATATTTTTTTTGTTCATTTCATTCATTTTTGTTGCAGTTTTATTGCTTTCCTACTTTTATATATATATATAGGAAAGTCAACATGCAATGACACTTTTCGGACACCAGGGGGGGCCTGGCCCCCCTGGCCCTCCCATAAAATCCGCTTATGCCTGTGTTGTTACGAGTTAATTGAACTTGTCTGTTAGGCTTGTTTCATATGTTCTCATTTAACCAGACAATGCGGTGAATGAGACGGAATGGCACTGCAGTCCACTACAGTTGTGATGAAATAAAGACATAGATGTTTTTTTTTTTCTCATAAACAATTTGTGCTAATCAAATTACAACATTGAAGGACTCTGACCATAAGTAAGATGAGGACATTTTTTGAATAGATGTTGTTAAAACAGTTTTGAAATTTAAAAGTTGAATAATAGACTACAACAGTGTGCTCCAAATGGCTGAACACTGACAGACAATTTACCGAGATTTGTTAAATATAGAGCTGTGTAGGAACAGAGCTTGAGAGATGAGGACAAAATCTTTTATCCACAAACTATTCTTATGAACACTCACTAAATTGCAGTGAATGCATGAGTAAACCCATGGCTTGGTCTATGTGGCTCAAGCGTTGATGGAATGTTTTTAGATTGAAACATTCTATATCCAAGGATTTGGCAGAAAATGAGTTTTCTGTCACGTGAAAGCTTGGGAACATTGTGTTCGTGGTTCTCATTTCATGTCAATTGTTCATGCTTCCAGTTCTCCATTTCAGTTGCTTCACCGTCAAAATGTATGAAGGAATCTCATTTCAGAAATAAGACACACCTAATGTATAACAGTGTATAGAGCAACAGCAATCTATCAGAAGTAATAACTTGTATTCAAAACCTATACTTTAATATCAGATTTTAGCCTTTTTGCCAAACTTCCACTATTTTTGCAGTTACCTCTTGAAATCAATTGGCTACCCCTTAATATGTCAGCTGCAGGCTGATTCCGTGATAGTTTGAACCTGAACTTAACACAATGTTCAAACAATCATGTCATAAGTCTGCAGCTGACCAAAAAACAAAAAAAGATTCAGTTAACTCCAGGGGTGAAAGTGGCTAGAATTTCTTGCCGAAACTCCCCTACGTGAAGGTCGCCACGGAGCCAGAAATTTTACTTATTTATTTATCTATTTTCCTTTCATTTTTTTTTTTTTTTTTTAATGGTGGGTGTCAAACCTCCTAAAATTACTGAAATGCAAAGAAAACTGTTTTGGCACAGTTATTTCTATAACCCATACAAAAACTGATTTTCATTCAAAAATTTTTCAATGATTTGCGAAATAAAAGTTAACAAAAACAGCAATAACTCCAACCTCAATCTCCTAATTTTTATTTTACCTCATTTCCTCACATACTTAATGCCAAATCACAATTTTAACTACTTAAGAACATAGGATGTATATTAAAATTGAAGTTAATATAAACATTTACTTTTTTTAGATAAGATATAAGTAACAAATATTCAGAAAAATAAGTACAAATTATGTTATGCTTATATTATGGAGAGTGAAATGGAATATTTTGAAGATCGCGCAAACATTGACTTTTTTAAATCATAAGGAAATGAATAGGAAGCCTAACATAAATGAACAAATATAAGTCCAAAGTGCACATTGACAGCTAAGATGATCTGAACCTCCCCATCAGAGCAAATAAAACAAAATATGATAAATAAGCCTCCTCTACTGTTTTCTTGCTCTTAAAGATTTGATCCATTTTGTGTTGCATCGCCATTTTTTTGTCGCATCAATTCAACCTTTTTTTTTTTTTTTTTTTTTTGCAGTTCCAGAAAACATGCACATTTGAACCAATCAGAGCTAACTATCTCTGCTGATTACATGTCAGTATGTCATCCAATTGAATGGATAAATGAGTACAGCCATTTTGCTTTGCTGCGTGCATTCGCACATTGACGTGACTCATCATCGTCAAACTCGGATAACTGCAGCAGCTGGGGAAACCTCCATGCCGTCCGTGGAATAAAATAAATAAGAAATATTGGTGGAAACGGATTACACTACAAAAGCACTTTATTATACTTGTTAACACTTGTGTATGTAAATCTGATGTTGGTAGATTGTTTTCTTCTTGGAGATGATATGCATGTGTGGCAGCTTATCTTTTTTTTTTTTTTTTTTTTTTTTTTTTTTACATAGCGTTTTGACAGTTGCCGTCATATTTTCAGAATCAAAGCACCGTGTACCGAAACAGCATTCCAGCCCTGAATCTTATACTGGAACTGCGTTCCGGCCCTGAATCTTATACCGGAACTACGTTCCTGACCATTCTGGCTCACTTTCACCCCTGGTTAACTCATTCACTCCCAGCCATTTTCACAGGAGCAAGGCCCTTCGCTTCTGGCCGTTTTACTGGATTTTGACTGATTTTGCAAGGCCCACAGAAAATTCAGTTCTGTTGCTATATAAACATGGAACCCACCAAAAGAAAGACTCTCTTCAGGAGAAAAAACAGTATGTTCATATCTTTTTCCATTCTTTAGAAATCAGCATTAGAAAATAGGAGCAATTTTCCAATTTCTGAAAAAACTGAGAAATTGAGCTTTTTGTGAAAGCATACATTTCCAAAAATAACTTTGACTTTAACACAGTTACCGTAATTTCCCGAATATAACGCGCACTTTTTTTTTTTTTTTTTTCAAAATCAACTTGTAAAATCATGGTGCGCATTATAAACAGGTACATGGATGGAGACAGAAATATATATATATATATATATATATATATATTACATATATATAAAAACCGATTTTTAAAAATTGACACGGCCATGTTGTGTTGAAGAAACGTATGTGGCGACCCGTTGCCGACCATTACGGTACGTGACATCACCATTTTGTTTCGGCAATACTTCACTCTAATTGGCCGAATGATTTCATCAGTGTTAAATTTTGTTTTCACTCTTCATAAAGCACAGGATTTAGTTTCTCAAACTCATTTGAGTCAATGTTCCAATTGTTACTGTCGTATCGACAGCGATGAGCTCTCACGGATTTCCGACTTAAACGTTCTCACTTTCATTTTACCGTATCAATCCATGGAAGAAACATTTATTCATCATGATGAAACGAGCAAGTTATACAGCAGCCTTTAAAAGAAAAGTCATATCTGTTTTGTTTTCTCCTAGATTCTGTTAAGTTGGAGAAGTTGTCAAATCATATTATTACCGTAAATATTGTCAGTTTATGGTAATGTTTTGAACTAACAATGTGCTATGCTTGTGCTGTGTTTCACCAGTCAGTAAAATGACATTTCTGTATCTGTACACGAGGTCTGTTTTCTTGTATTCTTCTATTTATTGGTGCTAAAATTAGGGTGCGCGTTATAAACGGGTACAATAATTTTCCCTAGATTTTACAAGTAAATTTGGGGTGAACATTATACAGGGTGCGCCTTATATTCGGGAAATTATGGTATTTTTTGCTTTAGTTACATCCCAAACATCTGAATAATGTTTTCCTTTTACAAAATTACAGAAACAAAAAGACAAATAGAGCTTTTGATAGCAAAGAAACAACTTATTTACACATAACTAATTGAAAGATGACGCTAATGTGGCCACGACAGCCGGTTAAACTTTTCCCTCATCGCCGCCTGTTTCAAAAAGATGATTTTTTAGGGCCCGAGCACTAAGCGTGCGAAGGCCCTATTGTTTTGCAAAGGATTATTTTTTTTTTTATTAGGGCCCGAGCACTAAGCGTGCGAAGGCCCTATTGTTTTGCAAAGGATTATTTTTTTTTTAATTTTTTATTTATTTTTTTTTTTTCAGGGCAAATGAAAACGGCCAATTTGGAGGCCTGAACATGCACGAAAAGTCACCAAAATTTGCACATACGTCCGGAAAATTGTAAATTTCGATAATTTTGCAACGTTGCAAAAAAATATAACAAAATGGCTCAGTGGCGCCCCCTTGAAATTTTAAAATTGGCCTATAACATTAGGGTCTGTCAGCGTAGAGCAATGAAATTTGGGGGGTCTATACCTTGTCCAAAACCGCTCCAAAAAAGCATTTACACGCATATTCCAAACCCAACAGGAAATCGGTTATTTTGGATCAAATATGAAATTTTTATCGATTTACAGGGTGCACATTTGAGACCTTTTCGCCGAGGGAGTTAGTTGGATCATCTTCAAAATTGGTGAGACTGTTCAGGAGACATATGAAATCTTAAGTTTTGAAAATGGTGCGTTTTCATTCACGGGTCTGACCTGGGCGTGGTGCCAAAGTCGACCATTTTTTCGGCAAAATGACAAATTCAGTAAATGACTTATAGTTCCTTGACACAACGTTCAATCTTTTTCATATTTGGCATGTATGTGTGGTATCCCACCCTTAACACGAGTGCATTGAAATATTACCCATTAGGTCTAGCGCCCCCTAGTGAGAACAGGAAATGCCTTTTTTTACGAGACAGGTTCCTCCTCCAAGGGAAAAAAATCTGTTGACCTCAAACCTGCATCAGGGGAGCCTTAAGACCTGTGTTCAGGTGCCTGATGAAAAATATTGAGGTTTCGTTGAGGCGGAGGGGTCCAAACAGGAAAGTGAAAATGAACGTCAACAATTTGTCACGCAAAAAACTTTGAACAGTCATAACTCGGCAGATATACAACATATCTGCGCCAAACTTCCCGTGTTTGTTGAGAGTCATACCCTGAAGGTTCTTGTAGGGGTCATTTGCATCAACTCTACAGTGCCAACTAGTGGCGACAGAAAGAAGTTTTAAAAAAGGCCTTTCCTATTGGGTTTTTTCAACATAGAGCAAGGAAATTTGGGGAGTAGATACCTTATGCAAAACTGATCCAAAAAGTCTCTTGCACCCATATTCCAAATCCAACAGGAAATCGGGTATTTTGGATCGAATGTGAAATTTTCATGGGTTCACAGTAGGAGTTTACATTTGGAGGCTTGAATATGCACAAAAACTTGTACAAATTTGCACATACATGCGGCTTTAGATAACGTTCGATAATCTTGCAATGTTACGAAAAAATGTAGCAAAATGCCTCAGTGGCGCCCCCTTGAATTTTTCAAAAAGGCGTTTCCTATTAGGTTTTTTTAACAGAGAGTGATGAAATTTGGGGAGTCGATACCTTGTGCAAAACTGCTCCAAAAAGTCTCTTGCACCCGTATTCCAAATCCAACAGGAAATCGGGTATTTTGGATCGAATGTGAAATTTTTATCGGTTCACAGTAGGAGTTTACATTTGGAGGCTTGAACATGCACGAAAACTCACAAAAATTTGGACATACATGTGGCTTTGCATAACGTTCAATAATCTTGCAACGTTACGAAAACATGTAACAAAATGGCTCAGTGGCGCCCCCTTGAAATTTTCAAAAAGGCCTCTCCATTTAGGTTTTTTCAACGTAGAGGGATGAAATTCGGAGAGTCGATACCTTGTACAAAACTGCTCCAAAAAGTCTCTTGCATGCATATTCCAAACCCAACAGGAAATCGGGTATTTTGGATTGAATGTGAAATTTTTATCGATTTACAGTGTGCACATTTTACACCTTGGCACCTAGGGAATTAGTTTGATCATTCTCAAAATTGGCGAGACTGTTCATGAGGCATATGAAATCTTAAGTTATCAAAATGGTGTGTTTTCATTCACGGGCCTGACCTGGGCGGGGTGCCAAAGTCGGCCATTTTTTCGGCAAAATGACAAATTCAGTAAATGACTAATAGTTCCTTCACACAACGTTCCATCTTTTTCATATCTGGCATGTATGTGCGACATCCCACCCTTAACACGAGTGCATTGAAATATTACCCATTAGGCCTAGCGCCCCCTAGTGAGAACAGGAAATGCCTTTTTTTACGAGACAGGTTCCTCCTCCAAGGAAAAAAAATCTGTTGACCTCAAACCTGCATAAGGGAAGGCTTAAGACCTGTCTTCAGGTGCCTGATGAAAAATATTGAAGTTTCGTTGAAGCGGAGGGGTCCAAACAGGAAAGTGAAAATGACTGTCAACAATTTTTCTCTCCAAAAACTTTGAACAGTCATAACTCGGCAGATATACAACATATCTGCGCCAAACTTCCCGTGCTTGTTGAGAGTCATACCCTGAAGGGCCTTGTAGAGATCATTTGCATCAACCCTACAGCGCCAACTAGTGGCAATAGAAAGTCACTCGTTTTTCCAATACATGTCCAGTTCTTTTCAGGTTGGTCATTGTAATTTGAAGACCTATTGTAATACTTATTTACAGCCCATGTCCACGTGTCTCTGTCTGTTGCCGTGACGACCCTTTATTCGCCATTTAAAGGAAATATTTTTTTTCAAAGACTCAGGCAGCTTATATAGCCACAATATTTGGCACACTTCGTCGAATTGGCCCAGTTAGAAGATTAATTTTGGTTTTGAATAAGGGCTTGGCTGCACAGCTCAGTAGTGGCTCCTTTTTTGTAGTACTCTCTCCAATAGGGGTTTTTATCTCTTGGGTGTGGGAATGTAAATAGGCGACTTTCGAGCATGTTATGTTCTAATGAGATGATTAGAGAGGAGCATCTGCCAACACCCTGACCTGCACACAGTCCGAGTTGCGCTAGATTGCGAGGGCCCGTTCAGTCCTGCTTGCAGGCCTAGTTATTATTTTTTTTTTTTTTTTTTTTTTCAGGGCAAATGAAAACGGCCAATTTGGAGGCCTCAGCATGCACGAAAAGTCACCAAAATTTGCACATACGTCCGGAAAATTGTAAATTTCGATAATTTTGCAACGTTGCAAAAAAATATAACAAAATGGCTCAGTGGCGCCCCCTTGAAATTTTAAAATTGGCCTATAACATTAGGGTCTGTCAGCGTAGAGCAATGAAATTTGGGGGGTCTATAACTTGTCCAAAACCGCTCCAAAAAAGCATTTACATGCATATTCCAAACCCAACAGGAAATCGGTTATTTTGGATCAAATATGAAATTTTTATCGATTTACAGGGTGCACATTTGAGACCTTTTCGCCGAGGGAGTTAGTTGGATCATCTTCAAAATTGGTGAGACTGTTCAGGAGACATATGAAATCTTAAGTTTTGAAAATGGTGCGTTTTCATTCACGGGTCTGACCTGGGCGTGGTGCCAAAGTCGACCATTTTTTCGGCAAAATGACAAATTCAGTAAATGACTTATAGTTCCTTGACACAACGTTCAATCTTTTTCATATTTGGCATGTATGTGTGGTATCCCACCCTTAACACGAGTGCATTGAAATATTACCCATTAGGTCTAGCGCCCCCTAGTGAGAACAGGAAATGCCTTTTTTTACGAGACAGGTTCCTCCTCCAAGGGAAAAAAATCTGTTGACCTCAAACCTGCATCAGGGGAGCCTTAAGACCTGTGTTCAGGTGCCTGATGAAAAATATTGAGGTTTCGTTGAGGCGGAGGGGTCCAAACAGGAAAGTGAAAATGAACGTCAACAATTTGTCACGCAAAAAACTTTGAACAGTCATAACTCGGCAGATATACAACATATCTGCGCCAAACTTCCCGTGTTTGTTGAGAGTCATACCCTGAAGGTTCTTGTAGGGGTCATTTGCATCAACTCTACAGTGCCAACTAGTGGCGACAGAAAGAAGTTTTAAAAAAGGCCTTTCCTATTGGGTTTTTTCAACATAGAGCAAGGAAATTTGGGGAGTAGATACCTTATGCAAAACTGCTCCAAAAAGTCTCTTGCACCCATATTCCAAATCCAACAGGAAATCGGGTATTTTGGATCGAATGTGAAATTTTCATGGGTTCACAGTAGGAGTTTACATTTGGAGGCTTGAATATGCACAAAAACTCGTAAAAATTTGCACATACATGCGGCTTTAGATAACGTTCGATAATCTTGCAATGTTACGAAAAAATGTAGCAAAATGCCTCAGTGGCTCCCCCTTGAATTTTTCAAAAAGGCGTTTCCTATTAGGTTTTTTCAACAGAGAGTGATGAAATTTGGGGAGTCGATACCTTGTGCAAAACTGCTCCAAAAAGTCTCTTGCACCCGTATTCCAAATCCAACAGGAAATCGGGTATTTTGGATCGAATGTGAAATTTTTATCGGTTCACAGTAGGAGTTTACATTTGGAGGCTTGAACATGCACGAAAACTCACAAAAATTTGGACATACATGTGGCTTTGCATAACGTTCAATAATCTTGCAACGTTACGAAAACATGTAACAAAATGGCTCAGTGGCGCCCCCTTGAAATTTTCAAAAAGGCCTCTCCATTTAAGTTTTTTCAACGTAGAGGGATGAAATTCGGAGAGTCGATACCTTGTACAAAACTGCTCCAAAAAGTCTCTTGCATGCATATTCCAAACCCAACAGGAAATCGGGTATTTTGGATTGAATGTGAAATTTTTTTCGATTTACAGTGTGCACATTTTACACCTTGGCACCTAGGGAATTAGTTTGATCATTCTCAAAATTGGCGAGACTGTTCATGAGGCATATGAAATCTTAAGTTATCAAAATGGTGTGTTTTCATTCACGGGCCTGACCTGGGCGGGGTGCCAAAGTCGGCCATTTTTTCGCCAAAACACCGAATTCGGAAAATGACTGATAACTCCCTCATACAACGTTCAATCTATTTTAAATCTGGCATGTGTGTGAGGTATACCAGCCTGAGCAGGACTGGATTGAAAATTTACCATTTGTGCTTGGCGCCTCTTAGTGGGAACAGGAAATGCCCTTTTTTTACGGGACACACTCCTCCTCTAAAGGGAAAAAATCAATCTACCTCAAAGCTGCATAAGGGAAGCCTTAAGACCTGTCTTCAGGTGCCTGATGAAAAATATTGAAGTTTCGTTGAAGCGGAGGGGTCCAAACAGGAAAGTGAAAATGACTGTCAACAATTTTTCTCTCCAAAAACTTTGAACAGTCATAACTCGGCAGATATACAACATATCTGCGCCAAACTTCCCGTGCTTGTTGAGAGTCATACCCTGAAGGGCCTTGTAGGGGTCATTTGCATCAAACCTACAGCGCCAACTAGTGGCAATAGAAAGTCACTCGTTTTTCCAATACATGTTCAGTTCTTTTCAGGTTGGTCATTGTAGTTTCAAGACCTATTAAAATACTTATTTACGGCCCATGTCCACGTGTCTCTGTCTGTTGCCGTGACGACCCTTTGTTCGCCATTTAAAGGAAATATTTTTTTTCAGAGACTCAGGCAGCTTATAGAGCCACAATATTTGGCACACTTGGTCGAATTGGCCCACTTAGAAGATTAGTTTTGGGTTTTGAATAAGGGCTTGGCTGCACAGCTCAGTAGTGGCTCCTTTTTTGTAGTACTCTCTCCAATAGGGGTTTTTATCTCTTGGGTGTGGGAATGTATATAGGCTACTTTCGAGCATCTTAGGTTCTAATGAGATGATTAGAGAGGAGGATCTGCCACCACCCTGACCTGCACACAGTCCGAGTTGCGCTAGATTGCGAGGGCCCGTTCAGTCCTGCTTGCAGGCCTAGTTTTTTTTGTCTCTGCGGGCTCTGCTCGCGAGCAGCTCAGACTCAACGGCATGTATTGGTCCCGGTCATTCTGCTCGGTCGTCCAGCGCCTGGCATCCCGCGCGTCCTACCGGCTGTTCTGCTTGGTCGTCTGCCGCCTGTCATCCATTCGGTCGTCTTCCGCCGGCGCCCCGGCTTTGCGGCTTGGCCGTTTGTTGCTGTTGAATAGGGATGCGGGTCTTACCAAATGCTCTACTGCCCTCCAGTGGCCAGTTTTATTGCTTTAAAATGGGTTTTCAGCTTTGTGCTTTGGAGCTAAATTGAATCACAACCCAGAGATGTCTCCTTTGAAAAAAAACCGTAAAAGAATTATAAATACGTCTATGGGACACTGAAACAATTAAAAATAGAACATGTTTATATGTTTTTGGGAGCAAATTAGTTAAATGGCAGAGGAAAGACAATTGGACTCGAGTCGCTAGGACTTGGAATCGAGTCAGCTTGAGTCACAAATTTGATGACTCATAACTCGACTTGGACTTGGCTCGCTTGAGCTGTGAGGGTCCGAGACTCAATACTCATCTCGACTTGTGAGGCAATAGCTCGAGACTGCAACTGACTTGACTCGTGAGACAATTACTGAAGACTTAACAAGCTGACTCGAAAAACTTGGATCGTAGATTGGTTCCCACCTGCCAGTGATCCGCTTGGGCGCCTTGGCCGCCCTTGCCACGCCCTCATGGAACATCATGGCAATCAGGTGAGTGCAGACTAAGACAGCAGACGCATCATGGCAAGTTCAGCAGTGCCAATTCCCAAGGTGATTGATTTTACAAATAAAAACTTGCATTTCAAAATACCGAAAGGCACCATGAAAGACCTGCGACTCAAATATTTGCGACATGAAGGCGCAACGTCAAATTTTGTCCACCACTTCAAGACGCACGTGGCCAAGTAAGTGATGTCTAGATGAAAAATGCCATGGTAGTGTGACTGTTTGTTCATGCAAGGCCTTGACAAAAAAATAAATAATTGGATGGCATTTAATTTTAAATTTAACTTTTACAATTCGACTTGAGTCGATATAACTTTATGGCTTGACTTGCCCACAGCAACTACAGTTTATCACAAAAGTGAGTTCACCCCTTGCATTTCTGCAGATATTTAAGTATATCTTTTCATGGGACAACAGTGACAAAATGACACTTTGACACAATGAAAAGTAGTCTGTGTGCAGCTTATATAATAGAGTTCATTTATTTTCCCCTCAAAATAACTCAAAATATAGCCATTAATATCTAAACCCCTGGCAACAAAAGTGAGTACAATCCCTTAGAAACTACATCCCTAAATGTCCAAATTGAGTACTGCTTGTCATTTTCCCTCCAAAATATCAGGTGACTCGTTAGTATTACTAGGTCCAGGTGTGTTCAAATTTGTAGTGCAGCTCTCACACTCTCTCATGCTGGTCACTGAAAGTTCCAACATGACACCACATGGCAAAGAACTCTGAGGATCTTAAAAGACATATTGTTGCGCTACATGAAGATGACCAAGGCTACAAGAAGATTGCCAACACCCTGAAACTGAGCTGCAGCATAGTGGTTAAGATCATCCAGCGTTTTAAAAGAGCAGGGTCCACTCAGAACTGGCCTCGGGTTGGTCGTCCAAAGAAGCTGAGCGCACGCGCTGAGCGTCACATCCAAATGCTTTCTTTGCATTGCTGCAGAAATTGAAGAGGTGGGGGGTCAGCCTGTTAGTGCTCAGACCATACGCTGCACTCTACATCAAATTGGTGTGCATGGCTGTCACCCCAGGAGGAAGCCTCTTCCGAAGACGGTACACAAGAAAGCCCACAAACAGTTTGCTGAAGACATGTCAACAAAGCACATGGATTACTGGAACCATGTCCTATGGTCTGATGAGACAAAGATTCATATGTTTGGTTCCGATGGTCTCAAGCATTTGTGGCGGCGACCAGCTGAGGAGTAGAAAGATAAGTGTGTCATGCCTACAGTCAAGCATAGTGGTGGGAATGTCATGGTCTGGGGCTGCATTAGTGCTGCAGGTATTGGAGAGTTACATTCCAATGAGGGAAACATGAATTCCAACATGTACTGTAAAATACTGCAGGAGAGCATGATCCCTTCCCTCCAGAAACTGGGTCGCAGGCCAGTGTTCCAGCATGACAATGACCCCAAACACACTGCCAAGATTACCACTGCTTTACTGAAGAGGCTGAGGGTAAAGGTGATGGACTGGCCAACCATGTCTCCAGACTTGAACCAATACAACATCTTTGGGGGATCCTCAAGTGGAAGGTGGAGGTGCGCAAAGTCTCAAATATCCGGCAGCTCCGCAACTTCGTCAAGGAGGAGTGGAAGAGCATTCCAATGGCAACCTGTGAAGCTCTGGTCAACTCCATGCCCAGGAAAGTAAAGGTAGTTCTGGATTATAGTGGTGGCCACACAAAATATTGACAGTTGACATGTTGTATGTTAATATTGACAACTTTCACTAAGGGGTGTACTCACTTTGTTTGCCAGGGGTTTAGATATTAATGGCTATATTTCGAGTTATTTTGAGGGGAAAATAAATTTACTCTATTATACAAGACGCACACAGACTACTTTTCATTGTGTCAAAGTGACATTTTGTCAGTGTTGTCCCATGAAAAGTTATACTTAAATATCTGCAGAAATGCGAGGGGTGTACTCACTTTTGTACTATTGTACACTATTGTAATCTGATTACTTGCAGAATTTTCTAAACCAGTAATCTGATTAAAGTTAGTTTCCTTGGCGTCTGTGTGTTACTATTTTGTGATTGCTTCATACTTTATGTAGAATGAAGAATAATGTAGTCATGTAAGAGCATTTTGAATAGAAAATGTTAGAAAATTTCCCACTACCCATTTGCTTCCATGGTATCCGCTCAAAGTTATTTCCTGTTTTGGTCTGGAGTCACACGTGCTAAGTGTTTTGGGACTGAGAAAGGCATGCGGAGCTAGGGTGCACATTCGAGCCGAGTACAGCCACCTGTTGAAATTTGTGAGGGAATGTTGATCTGTTTGTGCCCATGAAATAATGTATTTTTCCTTCATTCTGTAGGGTTCCAGCAGTAGGTTGGACTGGCTACATGTGCGGCCATTTCGTAGCTTTGCCGTTGCAACGGTGGGTAGTCGGCGAGCATTGTTTACATCATATTCGTGTTGCACATTTATGCCGTGAGGTGACATGTTCGCTTAGCATCTTTGATCCGATTGAACGTGAAGTGCTTAGTTGCTGCCATGTTTCGTGGCCAAATTACACCCCTGCTGACTCGAAGATTAAGCCTTATGTGAAAAATTCTGATCTTCCGTTTAAATTCAACTATCGAAAAGTCAATTATGACGATGAAATTTTCTGTTGCCATTCTTAAGTTGAGGCAGCAAAAGGAGAAAAATTATTAAAAGTAACAAATAAATTAATTTTAAAGTAACTTAGTTACTTTGATAATAAAATAATCAGTAAACTTCATTACATTTTTGAGGGATAATCAGTAATCACTATTAAAATTACTTTTTCAAGTAATCTGTGACAACACTGCTGACTTGTTACTCGGATCATAATGACTCGTGCAATTATCTGACATAGGGTAATATTGCTCAACATGGCAGCTCATTACATGTTATGGAGAGTGATGAATTCCAACTATCCGTTATCTGTAATGCTTATCCTCATTAGGGTCACAGGCGAGCTGGGGCTGATCCAAACTGACTTTGGACAGGCTGTCAGCGAATTGCAAAGTATTGATTAATTACTTTTGTTTAATTCTTATTCCACAAACACGTAAACAGTATTTTAATTCGTGGTGGCACATACAATCTATTCTTGCAGGGAAACAACAAATTATGGGTAATGGCAATGATTTTACCGACGCTTCTTAGCCCTGCACAAGCTGACATGTGCAAATGTGAAACATTAATTGTGAATATCACTCGCACGTCAGACAACTGAAGGTATTGCATTAGGCATAAGTCAAAAGGCCACCTGCTGCTATTAGAAGTATTGTTGTAAATCTGATTAATTTTAGAACGCTCATATAATTGAAAAGCGCTTACACTACTGACGATAAGATCACAGTCAGTTAACTTTTTTCCAGATCACAGCATGTTATTTCATTTTCCTTTTGTCTAAAGTGATATTATCTAAATTATGAACATGAATTAAAACTGAAATGAACCAGTAATAAATAAGCAATTAACTACAGTTATTTTTCTACAGTCTTGTTTTTGAGATATTGATCCAAATATGTAAAACATATTTACACATGCTTGTTTGTCTCAAATCTTCAATTAATTTTCATGCTACCTAATCTGTATTAATTACATTATCATTATAGAATAGAGGAGGGATCTAGATTAGTCCCCTAAAACGCAGGTTTTCCTTTAGCCAATGCAATTACATTGACAGCCACAAATCTTCTGAAATGGTTGAAAATGTCTTTAATGATTAATGATTTAATTCGTTTAGAATTCAAAGCACCAACTTTAAGAATCTTGACAGGGGAATTGGGGCAATGTCTTGGAAATTTCTCTATTCCTGCTCCCCGCAGGATGGAGGGAGCAGTCCCAGGCTTGTCCGATGGCTACTGCATAGCACTGCGCCAGACTAAAGTGCCTGTGACACGAAAAAGCATGTTTATTTCATAATACACGTGATATTTTATGCTCCAGAATAAAATGGACCGCTTGGATGTGTGTGGAAGCGATCGCTATATATATTTAGTTTTTTGAATCCCGCGCCATGAAAATGAGTGACTTCTGGCAACAGTCTCAGGAAAGAAGGCGCTGTGACGTGTACGGAGGAAGGAGTCCTCTTCACTATACAGTCGTACTGTTGTAAGAGAAGGACTAAGGATTTAGCTGATTTTTTTTTTTTCGGATTAATACGTTTATTTTTGGCATCACGCCAGCCAAACGGCTGCAGAAAAATCTTGCTTTGCAAGGGAGAGGCGCGTGCGCTTTTTTGGGGGTTTCAAAAGGTTCCCATTCACCAGTGGATATTGGCCAAAACAAGCCCTACTACCGTGGGACCATGGGACTTACGAGGAAGTGAGTAAACATTGCCTTTTGTATTTTGTCAAATACTGGGATCATTTTAACATGTAGGTGGCTTGCATTTTTGTGGCTGACATGCTCCTTGTCCCCTCGGCCGACGACCGGCGCCTCGTCGCCCATCTCCCCACCGGGAGAGCAGTATACTCAGCTTATTACCCTCTTCATGTGCCCAATGTTCTGTCAAGTTTTCCGACCGATCAGAAATTGCAACTTTGTGTTAAAAATAGCTGCAAATACAGCGATTACAAAGAAAACACTACAAACTTTCTTTAAATAAAAGACTACTTACGTTTGATCATGGATAGGCATGTAAAAAGCTCTCCTCATACACATTAGCTGCACATTAGCTGCACAACAACTGCAGCCGCCTGTCAGACCGAGATGACGAGGCGGACTCAGCTGCGGAGGTTCAGGCAAAAACTTTATTTTGAAAACAGGTTATTCCGCTGACATGCGGGAATGAGAAAAAAGTACAAACAAAAAGCTCTCCAATGAATGAATAAGTCAGCAACCACAATCAGGATCAAACAAAAATGCACTCCAAAAGGCAGGAAAGGCAAAAACACAAAACGCTCCTAATGGAGGAAAAAGTCAAGATAGCCAAGATCAAAAAAGTTCAAACACAAAGCGCTCCAATGGAGGATAACATTCAGTAAAACTATGATGGACTATGACGATAGGCTATGACGAGAGGCTTACGTGAATGACCTTGGACGAAAGACACTTCTACACAAGACAAGGGAAACTAAGGCAATATATACACAGGGGATAATGGGGAACAGGTGGAAACAACAGGTGATTAGGTAACCAGAGGAAGGGCAAGTACGCAGACACATGGAGGGTGAAGCCTTCAAAATAAAACAGGAAAAGACATGGCATGACACCGCCCTCTTCCGGGGAACGAGCTGTAACTTGCTCTCCGCCGGGCAGTTTGCCAATCAGCGGAGACAATATACAACCCAGTCGTCATGTGAAATGATCCGGGCTAGTTATGTGTGATTTTCCGCTTCGAACACTTTGAAACATCACTCGGTTCGGGTTAGCATGTCGGTTAGCTGTCACGCCTCTTGGTTTGTTTACATTCTCCGAAGCTGGGGAAGGGAAATGACATAAGCCCAATCTAAGTGTCATAAAATATCGTTCGGAGGTGCGACAGTAAAGGTGAAGTCGACAGTTCTGACCATTATGGAGTAATTTTGTCGTCCTGAATGAATGCATTTCTATTATTTCATATTCCTTTTAGCACAAGACTGTTATTTGTCATGACCATGCCATTTATTTAGCAATTGGGGAAAAATACTTGGATAATAAGAATATCCTGTAAAAATTCTGAAGTAGAAAGACTGAAACAATGACATTTTGCAGCTCTCTTCGTCGCGTATTCCTCGTTCTGAATCATTCCCCCTCAACGGGCTGACTGGTCCTTCTCAAGCCATTTTGGGGAAAAATACTTGAATAAAAAGAATATCCTGCAAAAATATTGGAGTCGAG
This sequence comes from Corythoichthys intestinalis, assembly GCF_030265065.1. NCBI lineage: Eukaryota > Metazoa > Chordata > Actinopteri > Syngnathiformes > Syngnathidae > Corythoichthys > Corythoichthys intestinalis. Next base: position 13,823,610 of record NC_080396.1, on the reverse strand, counting down.
AGACTGAAACAATGACATTTTGCGGCTCTCTTCCTCACGTCTTCGTCAACCCCCTCAATGGGCTGCATACTAAATCAGATGAAATCGTGACTCCGCTGATGTCATCCACCTGTTGGGGACGCTAGAGCCCTATAATGGTAGGCGTGGCTAACCGGCAGATTAAAAGACTAATTTCTCGTCATATGCGCTTTGCTAAATTGTTGTAAATAGTTGAATCGTCTCAAAATATGATTCTAATTCACATAATAATCCTATTTCAGACTTTTTTTCATCTGTCGTACGCACTTTAAGGGGCCGTTTACATGGTGACGCTCCAAGAATACAAATAATGTCATATTTGCATTCACATGGGTTGAAAGGGTTAGAAGAGGGTTAAAAGATTAAAAGAGGGTTAAAATACTTAAATACATAACATGACAATAGAATGTATTAACTAGGGATGGGAACCCAGAACCGGTTCGAGGTTCCGTGCGTGTCAATTCCATGGAATCGTTTGGCAGTTTATCTAACGATTCTCTTATAGACTCCAAGCGGCACGGAGTACGTCACGTAATCTACGCATGTTACACATGCTTGACACAGCAATTAAGACTAGGTGATTCTTCTAATAGTGACCACTCACCAATCTGGACAGCCGTCGCAGGGTAATTTTGCATTGATTTTCATGATATTACTTGAAAAAATGGTGATTTTTTTCCCCAAAAGTCTATTAATGGGTCCTTTTTATTCCTCGTCGAATACTCTATTGCCCCTTTCCTACTGAAACTAGCGGGTCAACGCGTGCTTTTTCCAAGCCGATGCAACCCACGAGCAATTGGCATTTGGCACCTTTCCCATTGACAAAACAAAGCGGTGTTTTTTTTTTTTTTTTTCACCCGTCTAACCCCCCACCCCTCCTCAGCCGTGCGTAAGGTTACGTGATGTCACCACGCTAAGATGCACGTCGACAAGTGCGACCGAATTCATTCAGTTCAAGGAAGTAAACAATGCAGAGCAACATGGAAGCCTCCTTTCCGTTTGTGTTCTCTGTTTTCATGCTTTTTACTGCCCTCAAAATGGTCAAAATGCAGCAAAGGATCAACACTCTGCTTGTGCTGAGGCAACGTAGGCGACGAGAATTTTGGTTTGAAATTGAAAGGAGTCGTGTAAGTCACAGAAGGAGGAGAAGAGCCTTTGTTTCATCTGTTATGGCATTTTGTTACGCATCACGTAAGAGCCTACGTCACCACGTAGATTAGGGTGTTGACTGTTGACCCGGGGTTTTGCTTTCACACTGCATGACGATCAGAGCCGAGGTGATTTTAATGCGGGTCGCTTGGCGGGGTGATTGACACGGGTCGAGGCGGGTCGCTGCACCTTTCTCACTGCCACCAAAAGCCGATTGTTAGTGGGTTGACATAGGTTTTTTTGGCCAGTAGGAAAGGGGTATATAAGAAAAATATAACATATATGCATCTAAAATAGTCCTAAACGATTTAATTAGCTATTTTAATACTCATTTCGGTCTGTAATCCACCATTCAGTGTTTTTTTTTTTTTTGTGACTAATTTGAATTTGGTGGGTCGTAGGGTAGTGACGGGATCTGTCGTTCACTTGAGTAAACGAATCCATTCCGGATCGTTCAGTAAAAAGATTCGTTCAAACGAATCGTTCAACGAATCGTTCGCCCCCCTCATCTCCCTCCCCGTCCAAATGAATCGTTCGGTTACTGAACGGGAAGTGACGTTGCCGAACGAATCACCAAAGACCGCTTCGCAGTATAACTGAACGGGAAGTGACATTGCTTGGTCCCTCCCTCTCTTGCACATTGACCACTCGTCGTAGTTTCAGTAATGAGTGACAGGCAATATCATTCTGCTTTCACAGACAGCCTCGTCTCCCTCCCTCCCGCTGCTGCAAAAGCGAGGGAGAACTTTCGCGTCGTCTGTCCTAGTTCTATGGGCTCAAAATCATGGCTCGTGCTTGCATTTCGATTTAGGACACGGTTAAACATTTTCCTTTTGTGGGAGGAGTGGGGGTTTGGGGTCGGGGGCGCACGGACTTTCTTTAGCATGTTCTCGATCACATATACAATGCTGCTGCTAGCCTGCTACCAGTCAATGCAGCATGCTTGCTGTCACGAAAATAAAAAGAAATCGAAAGTTTAATTTCTAAATGGAACGACCAACACATCATATTTACCTCTCGCTCTGTTGTATTTTTGTTTTCATGCTCATCACTATTATTTTTAGTCACTATTGTTAAAACTATAAGTGTAAATAGCTAGTTTTCGAATGTGCTGCTCTGAAATAAAGACAATACTGCATTTTGATATTTGACAGTTTAATTGCAAATCAGTATTAAGATGATCGTATTGAATTTTTGCACTGGTATTAATAAATAAAATAATCCGGTCAGCTCCCCTGTCGTCCCCGCATCTCAGATCGTCAAATGCTGACGAGAAATGGTTGTTTGCTCTTTACGATGTCGCCTTTCTACCCTTATTAGTCTGTTAAGAAAAATGTAGACATATTGCGTCATCTCCCGTGTCTGCGTGCGTTGTTTTGGGGCGCTTGAGTAGTGCATGATGGACGGATTGACATAATTTGTCAAACCAACCAACACCTGACACGGGAAAAAAAATAAAACACTCGGGAAAAAATGACATGTATTTACAGTTTCATTGCAAATCAGTATTATGGTGATCGTATTGACGTTTTGCACTGGTACTAATACATAAAATAATCCGGTCAGCTCCCCTGTCGTCCCCGCATCTCAGATCGTCAAATGCTGACGAGAAATAATTGTTAGCTCTTTACGATATCGCCTTTCTACTCTCATTAGTCTGTTAAGAAAAATGTAGACATATTGCGACATCTCCCGTGTCCATGTGCGTTGTTGTGGGGCGCTTGAGTAGCACATGATGGACGGATTGACATAATTTGTCAAACCAACCAACACCTGACACGGGAAAAAAAATAATAAAACACTTGGAAAAAATGGACATGTATATACCGTTTCATTGCAAATCAGTATTATGGTGATCATACTATTCTTTTTTTCTGTGCACATATGAGGTAAATATCGCTGCCATGAAGCCTCCATATAGTGACAGTTCTTTGCCCCCTTCATTGCTGTCACGCGACCGCAGCTCAGCTTTTGCTTGCCTCGTAGCTACCCGTGTTTTAAATTACTGTAAATTTGATAGTATGTCGTAATAGGTAGTCCCGAGTCTGTTGAGAAAAGTAGTACACTAAACCATGCTCGCTAGATTTGTGTGGTGTTTTTGTCTTTTTGAGCTGCATTTGATAGGCTCCACGTTAACAAATATGTGACAAAGTCCTTTCCTTTCATTTTTTGATTCGTTCACCGCATAGTCATTACTGGAAAGTCACGTTAGCAGCAAGCTAGGTCAGGAACCGGAGGACCGAGTCACTGAACGGGAAGTGACAAAACTCAGTCTTGCCCCCTTGCCTGCACGCTGGCTGCTTATTGGCCACACGTGGAAGTGAGTGACATATTCTGTTTCCGGTCCCTCCCCTGCCCGCGATGAGGCTGGCGTCTGATTGGTCGTGTGCGATGTCAGATGACGCTGCCGCTTGCTCAACGCCCTCCCACGCAGTGAACAAGCACCAACTTCATAGAACGAATCAGTGCAGATGGTGATTAGTTCGGTCTCGTTCACCCAAACAATTCGTTCAAAAAGAACGAATCGTTCGCGACCGATACAACACTATCGTAGGGCCAATCTGACTACTGATTTCACACAAAAGTATATACCTCCGCATCCAATAGTGGTATTTTTGTGTTGCTACGACTAACGGAAGTGGATGTTCCAAATTAATTCCCGAAATGCACCTGACGACTACAGCCAATCAGCGTATTTTCGCCCGTAATTCGAGATAGGATGTTCCCATTGGCCCCAAAACACTTTCATTCTACTCACCATAGAGTACCCCTATAACTATGTAACTATGTCTAGGAAGTTAACAAATTCAAGGTAATGGAAGATAGTGCTAAAATTCCTCTTATGTTGTATGAGATCCAACTATCCTTGTGTAATTACACCAACCTAATTATAAACTTGTCAATATTTGGGACAACAAAAGAGATACTCTGCCCCTGCTGTCTGGACTAGCTGAACACTTTCTCTGTGTGCAGGCTTTCTCCACCCCATCTGAGAGGGTGTTCTCCACTGCTGGAGACCCCATAAGTCCAGAAAGATCACGTATCCTACCTGAAAAAGCAGACATGCTTATTTTTCTGCAGAATTGTTAGTTCTGCACATTTGCACTACGCACTGTTCTGTTGTATTTGACAGTATTTATCTTTTTTTTATGATTATTTTTAAGTGCTATTAGCTCATATTTCCTTCTAAAAAGGAGGATTTTTTTATTTCTACTATAAAAATGTTTCAGTAAAATGTTACACATTCTTGTCTATTTGCCACAGTTCCATATTTCCACAGTTAACATCGAGGTTTTGGCCCTCTTTTGACCTCGTTGTGAGTTTATAAGGTTGGGAGTTTTGATTAAACAAACTAGATGCCAATCAAAATGTTCTTCTTTTTCCCCAAATTAGAATCGATAAGAGAATTGATAAAGAATCGAATCGTTAAGCAACATCGATAATGGAATCGTAAAAATCCTATCAATTCCCATCCCTAGTATTAACCCTTTGTATTTAGCTAATTGGATGCCAATGACGGACCTAGATGTCCAATCCGTTTGGATGTTTAGCACCACCACTGGCACTGAAACTAGTATTCTCAGCCCGTCCTCCCAGTTTAAACATATTTCTATCCTTGTCAATGGCAGCCAATAAGTTAAATATTATGAAATAAAATAATAACAATAAATAAATAACAATAATACAATAAGTAATAAATAGGGCTGTCAAACGATTAAAATTTTTAATCGAGTTAATCACAGCTTAAGAATTAATTAATCGTAATTAATCGCAATTCAAACCATCTATAAAATATGCCATATTTTTCTGTAAATTTTTGTTTGAATGGAAAGATAAGACACAAGACGGATATATACATTCAACATGCTGTACATAAGTACTGTATTTGTTTATTATAACAATAAATCAGCAAGATGGCATTAACATTAACATTCTGGCCAAGCGATCCATGGAGAGAAAGACTTGTAGTTCTTAAAATATAAATGTTAGTACAAGTTATAGAAATTTTATATTAAAACCCCTCTTAATGTTTTCGTTTTAATAAAATTTGTAAAATTTTCAATCAAAAGATGAACTAGTAGCCCGCCATTGTTGATGTAAATAATTACACAATTCTCATTGTGCTGAAACTAGAGATGTCCGATCACGTCATTTTCAAAGAATCGGAATCGGCAAAAAATATCGGCCATGCCTTTTTTTAATATATATACGTATATTTTTTAATTAAATCGTTTTCTAATTGTATTTAACGTTACAGACATAATATGTTACACTCATCCAGAGTCTTCAGTTTAGGCTTAAGGTAGGGTTATCAAATTTATCCCGATAACGGAGGTAATAAGCTTTTTTAAAAATGTATCACGTTAAAATATTCAACGCAATTAATGCATGCGTTGCACGACCCACTCACGCATTGTCGCGCTCAATCTGTAATGGCGCCATTTTACCCATATAAAGAGATAAAAGGCAGCATAAAATGAGTAGGGTGAATTTTGGCAGCCTTTGGAGCCTTTTTTTAATTGGCTAAAGCCTTACAATCCCTCTTCCCACGAATAAAAATTTCATGGGAAGCAATGTGGGGAAGCAAGGTAGCAATTGATGTTTTTCTTAACACCTTATTTTATTTCCCAATGCAGAGAAGATATACTACGCACAGTCATGGTTCCACTTCCCATCATGCATTGGGGCATGGCTACAGTATCATTTACTGAAAGCTCAACAAATACACTAGATGGCAATATTTAGTCACAATATACAAAGTCACAAGTCTTTCTATCCATGGATCCCTCTCACAGAAAGAATGTTAATATTGTAAATGCCATCTTGAGGATTTATTGTCATAATAAACAAATACAGTACGTATGTACTGTATGTTGAATGTATATATTCGTCCGAGTTTTATTCATTTTTTTCTTAATGCATTGCCAAAATGTATATGATCGGGAAAAATTATCGGGAATGATTGGAATTGAATCGGGAGCAAAAAAAAAAGCAATCGGATCGGGAAATATCGGGATCAGCAGATACACAAACTAAAACGATCGGATCGGGAGCAAAAAAAAAATGATCGGAACAACCCTAGCTGAAACCCATAAAATCAGTCGCACCAAAGCGCCAGCAGAGGGCGACAAAACACCCAAAAAAAAAACACAAGTAACAAGTAGACATGACACTGCTGTCATTTTAATCTGTTTGAGCGGGGCATGTGCGTTAATTGCGTCAAATATTTTAACGTGATTAATTTTTAAAAAATAATTACTGCCCGTTAACGCGATAATTTTGACAGCCCTAGTAATAAACAACTTTAGAGTGATACCATAACCATTGTGTAGTTCTGGTTTTATTCATTTTAATTTTATTATTGTTTTCATCAATATTTTATTAATTTACAATTCCATTTATTCATTAAAAACATATAAAAATAATATTAAAAAATCCAAAAAGGCATACAGTATAATTGAGACTTGACATCCACATATGTGGAGGCCACAATTGTTTAACAAATGTTAGTATTGTGGCCTACATGACCAACAATTTGGACTCCAGGTCTTTATGGAGTTCAGTATTTATTTATTACCAAATGTATTTGCCCTATTAAGAGTCAACGTCGTCAGTATAATATTGCATGACAACAGCTATCATTTAGTGAAAGCCTAATACCTAATACAAATTACAAGTGTAGTGGCTGTCATTAGTGGGATGAATCCAATCTTAAAGCTTTCTGTCAAAGTAGTGAACTCAGTTCATTTTATGGACTCGGGTTACCTTGAGTCACTGACTAAAGTGATACGGTTCACTTGAGTCACTTGTGTCAGTGAGATTCTGTCCGGGTCAATGCATTTGTTCATAAATACAGCAGCACTTTCTGTCATGAACAGTTTCAAATCTCCGATGTAGAAGTAAGAGTCAGGGTCAAATATTGTTCTAATCTGTTCTGTTTAGTAAACAGCGTGGGTTCTATAATTATTAGTCAGCAAAGAAAAAGTTATCCGAATGATAATGATCAGGTCAATGTTTACACATAGACTTAAAAAATATATTGACCTGACACTGCGTCATTCTTTGCATCACCGAGCTTCATTTAGCAATAGCCGAAGATGGCACACGCTCCAGACGGCACACCAGAAATACTCACAAAGTAATAAAACACATAACTATAAAACACATAATTGTACAGTAATTAAAAATCTGTGCAAAAGCCCAGCAAAATGCATCTTGGGAATTGTAATTTCATTGGCATGTCCTATGATTGCCTGCCTGTACTTGTAATGCGTTGGTTGCCCCCGTAGTGGCTCTTTGGGTAAATAGTGTGATTTATTTGTTTTATTCCTCTTATTTAATTATGGACATCTTGGCTAATTTCAATTTTTTTTATCCAAATGGGACATTAATTTAGGGCTATTTCTATAACTTCAGTTGCAGTTGTTCTCTTATTTTTCACAGAATGTTTATTTTATTCGGAAAACCTTGAGGTTTTTACATTTATTATTATTAAAGCTTTCAGTGGGGCATCACAATGCAATTAGTAATAATATGTTAAGTCCAAGCCCGCATATATTGATATTGTTTAAAATCAGTATGGGATTTTGGAGTTGGACAACATCGGTGTCAGGAAATAAAACACACGAGTATTCTATTTGACAGTCACAACAAGAGAAACCTCCCACCTCATCGGGGATTAAACCATTTGCAGTCAGGAATCACTCAAGTCAGCTCCAAAGTTTAACGTGCACACGGGGTCGGCAGCTGCGAGGCTCCACACAACTGTATAGTGTCGCGAGTCGTCTCCAAACTGCCGAGTTCCCGTGTTGCCTTTTTATTTAGTAGCAATATTCAAAATATGTCATAACAATGGATGTGTGGTGCACGATGATTGGTTAGTTCAGAATAGCAACAGTTTGGGAAGTGAGTCAGCTCTAACTGCTTCTCCTTATTTGGTGTTACTTCTCAAAACTGGATGCTTACTGTGAAACAGAAATGAAACTTAATACAGCCCAACCTGGGGATTTTCCACGGAAAAACATCCTGAGTTATGACCTTGGAAACTAGCTCTGGCTGGTACAAGAGGGAGTCATATCTTGATAAGGCAGTCAACAGGCGTCATTGTGGAAGTTCAAAGGAATATATGAAGCACACATATTTGGAACGCAAGAACATGAATACAGTTTCACATGCAAGCATATAGTTTCACAGCAGGTAATAGTTGTTTTTTATAAGCATGAATAAAATATTCTTTCACAATCGGGATATCAGTTCTCGGTAAAAAAGTATTGGACAACTCTACTAAAGATATTTTCTAAGATGTTAAGCAGTAATTATGCATATATAGATAGATAGATTTTATTAACAGACTCAAGCTACAACTATACAATACATATATACATATATAATACATATATGTTTATCGTCTATTTGTTATCATTTTTCCTTGAATGAAGGCTTCATTTAGTCTGGTGCTCAAATGAGGTACAATTTGAGGAAATACGGTACTTTGTATTTCAGATGTATTGCCCATATCTTTTAGTAAAGTTGTGAGCCGCAATTCAAAATCCCAGCTTGTTTTAACTGTCCAGCATTCATTTCAATGAGCCAGAATTCTAAATTATGGAGTTTATTTTCTTTTATTGAAGATGGACCGAAAAAATATCATGAATTTGCAACAATCTACAAGGAGGCTATTTTTTCTGCAAAAGAAAATCTTGAATTTCTCTTTATCTCACCAAGCTTTCTTTTCCCCACCCACCACACATCAGCATGCTGCTCTTCCACCCTTGTGAAACCCCTCCAAACACCTTCTATTTAACGGCATGTGGCGTTTACACTTGAACGCCCATTGTGGTGACCTTCCCTCTGTCCTCGCCCAGCAAACCATTGTATTGTATTTCCACTGGCTCAGCAGAGAAGCTATTGATTATTTTTGTGAAAATACAGACGGGAGACAATGGCAATTAAGCAAAAATATGGAAACACAGCACTTAACAAGGTGAGATACTTTCAGCACTGCAAAGTTCTTCATTGATTTTACCACATACCTAATTGATTTTGGCACATAATTTATAGTTAGCTTAATGAAAGCCTGAAATACTTTTCAAAAGTATCCGTAGCATAAGAATAACAAACAAACAGACTCAATAGATAAAATGTGCCAATTTCCCCAAAACTTTTTTTTCTTCTTGATGAAAAACAAAGTACTAGACTATCATCATATCTTTGTATGATACCCGCATAGATGTTCCTCTGCTCATATTTGGATATAAATAACACTGCAAAAACTCATAAATGTGTTTAATTGATATACTGAAAAAATTACTGATCGTAAAATTGTAATTTTTTTGTGTAGTTATGTACAGTAGTACAGCGATCTTGACTATTTTGTATCAAGATATTTTTAAACCTTTCATGTATGAATTATGAATTTTTCTTCCACTTTGTTTTTGGTTTTTGTTTGTTTTTTGTCTTGTTTCACTCTTACATGGCGCTTGTTTAACTCAGTGGCTGCCATTGACGGCGCTAGATGTCCAATTAATTTTGCCTGGGATGAGCAAATGAACAATGAGCAGTCACAGCCAAGCTTCCTGGTATAAAAGAATTGGATCTCTATCACCGTCAATGCCATGCAATGAGTTAAATGTGTAATATGGGACAAACAAAACTACTTATGAGTGTTACTTTACAGAAAAAAATAAATAAAATGCAACAGTGTGTATTGCTGTTTTCATCCATTTTAATTTCATGAATTTGGTTTGTATTAACATTGCATTAATTCATAAATTTATTTAGAATTTTGAAATAATATAAAAATATATAATAATGATTCATTATTTTTAAAAAGATAATAATGATGATTGCTAATATTTTAGTTTTTTTTTTTTTTTTTTTTTTTAAATAATATGACCAAAAAACGTCACTTGCTCTATAAAGGTCTTAAATGTCAGTTGAGTGACCACTGTCCCTAAAAGGGTTAAAGTCTTATTGTAATACAACTTCTATATTATTAAAAAATAAATAAATAAATAAAATTAAAAAAAATAAAAAAATAAAAAACCCAAACATTTTTTTCTGGTCATTGTACAAGTCAGCATATGGCTATTGAATCATTTTTACTTGGTTCAAAATCGTTCAAACACATATTCCCACAAAAACTGCTAAATATACAGTACCTATAAACTAAATTACGAATGCATTAGAAAATATTAGCTCAAACAAAAATTTACCCTATGTTGGTCTTCACAGGGAGCAGCTGAATTCCACCATGTTAAATGAGTTATATCATAGTCAAGCAGTGTATCCACCCAAATCAATAAAACTAAATGCAAACACCTTCAAAACAAACTATTCTGCTCTAATTAAACAAATACTCGAAGCAACAAAATTTGATTTGAAGCTTTTCTCCTAATCGAGTTAATCGATTAATGGTTGCAGCACTACACTTGTATATAAGTCCCAGGCCCAGCCAAACTGTGTTCTACTTACAGTACGGTCCCTGACAAAAGTCTTGTCGCTTATCCATTTTGTAGAAACAAATGCTAATAACCTGACTTTTAATTATGCAAATGGTTTCAGAAATGGCTCATATGAAAGCAAAGACCCTCCCAAATGATGTTGAATATACAAAAATATATTTGTTTCTCTGAAAAAAAGATTTATTATATAATGTAGACATAAAAGGTCAAATGTTGGCAAGACAAGTTTTGTTGCCTACAGAAAGTAGTGTGAAAATGGATCAAAAAATGTACTTCAAATACAAAAATATGTTACATAACCAGGGGTCGCGTTAACCGAATATTTTCCGTCGTTGACCGATTTTTTAAAACGGTGACGGAAAAAACTGAAGTCCATCTGTCATTTTGACAGGTTGCAATTCACACCCCAGACCACAGGGTGGCGAGTGAGCATATTAATTAGCTATTGTCTCTCTTGATATATGACGTCGCAGGCCTTACTCTGAAAAATGTCAAGGCAACTGAGAGTCCGAAGTTTCTTCAAAAAGCCCCAAAACGACGATGGCGTTGATAAAAGAGGTGAAAAAACAGGGACTGCACAAGCGGGCACGCAATTTAAGTCCATGCGCACCAGGAGGAAGGTGTAAGACTCCGTTCAGGCCAAAGCAGGTGAACTGTTAATTTCATTGTTCCATATGTAGCCTACCTACTACCTACTTTGTCACTTCGGAGAAAAAGTTACATATTCATCTGCTTGATGTGTGATGGCACGGTGTGGATTCTCTGTTAAACTTGTTCGGACAGAATATTCATTTAAAATGAATGAAAACTAAATACTATTGAATATGTTGAAGCGGAATGCAATGTTAAGAGTCTTGTTAGCTCGAATTTCTGTGTCCAGCCGCGGCTGTAGCTCTGCTGCTCTCTGTGAACTCTATTCAAGCCAGAACGCGCGCGGCTCTTAAGTGTCTCTGTCACGTGACTGTGTCGTAGCCGGTAACGCGCTCGGCCAAATGGACACACAAGTACGGAAGGTGAATTATGCCAAACAAACGGTCACCACAATGTCATTATCATCATTTTAAAAATTTAAGTGACGGGTAAAAATAGATTATGACCGGATTTTTATGACCCTGTCAGTCAAAATGACAGACAACGAAAAAGTCTAGCGCAACCTCTGTACATAACATAAGCGAATCAAGTAGTTGTGCTGTGAGATCCAAATTTAATATTTTGTATGACTTCCATGGGCTTGAAGGACTGCATCCATGCAGTTCTGCAAGGATTCATACAATTTATTGATGAAGTCATCAGGAACATCAAAGAAAGCAGTCTGGCATGCCTCCCCAGAGTTCATCAACATTCTTGGGTTTCGTCTTCCATCCTTCCTCTTTCATCCTGCCCCAGACATGCTCAATGATGTTCGTGTCTGGTGACTGGACTGCCCAGTCCTGGAGGTTCTTGATCTTCTCTGCCTTGAGGAACTTTGAGGTAGAGATTGAAGTATGCGATGCAGCACCATCCTTCTGCAGAATTTGTCCCTTATTATGGTTAGGAATGTAAGAGGCACCTAAGATTTATTGATATTTCAGACTATTTATGTTGCCTTCCACCCTGCAGATCTCTCGCACACCCCCATACTGAATGTAACCCCAGACCATGATTTTAACACCACCATACTTCACTGTGTTCTGAGTGAATCTCGGATCCATGCGGGCTCCAGTAGGTCTCCTGGAATATTTGCGGCGACTGTGGTGTAATTCAATGGAAGATTCATCTGAAAAATCCACCTTTTGCCACTTTTCCAGCATCCATCCTTTTGACAGGCTGTGGGCCTTGGCAAATGCCACACGGTTTTTTAATTGTCTGCGCCCTGAGAGATAAATAGTCTGAAATATCAACAAATCTTTGCTGCCTCTTACATTCTTAACCATAAAAAGGGACAAATTCTGCAGCAAGATGGTGCTCCATCGCATACTTCAATCTCTACCTCAAAGTTCCTCAAGGCAAACAAGATCAAGATCCTCCAGGACTGGCCAGCCTAGTCACCAGACATGAACATCATTGAGCATGTCTGGGGTAGGATGAAAGAGGAAGCATGGAAGACGAAACCCAAGAATGTTGATGAACTGTGGGAGGCATGCAAGACTGCGTTCTTTGATGTTCCTGATGACTTCATCAATAAATTGTATGAATCCTTCCCGAACTGCATGGATGCAGTCCTTCAAGCCCATGGAAGTCATACAAAATATTAAATTTGGATCTCACAGCACCGATACTTAATTCGCTTATGTTATGTAACATATTTTTGTATTTGAAGTATATTTTTGTTCAATTCTCACACTATTTTCTCTGCAAAACTTTTGTCTTGCCAAAATTTGACCTTTATGTCTTCATTCAGTGATAAATCTTTTTTCAGTGAAACATTTTTGTACATTCAACATCATTTGGGAGGGTCTTAGCTTTCATATGAGCCATTTCTGAAAACAAATGAATAATTAAAAGTCAGGTTATTAGTATGCCTGTCAACAATAACGCGTTAACGACCATGATTAATCTGGAAATATTAACGCATTTTAAAAAAATAACGCAGTTTACCGCTCACACTAAGTTTGACCACAACTGCCTCCCGTAGTCCCACACGCTGATGTTTACATTCTCCGCGCGGCAATGCAGGACAAAATGCAGCCATCCACGATGAGTGAGGATGATGACCCAGGACTGCTTCATGGCAAATTCCGTTTTTAAAAGCTGCCCAATGGAAATCTGGATAAAACCAAAGTTGTGTGCACATACTGCTGTAATGAACTGTCCTTCGATCGAAGCTAAACCAGCCTAAAGTACCACCTTCGGGCAAAGCATATCTTCGCTAGTGTTAGCAATGACGCTAACACTGCGGGAACAAGCCACAGTCATCAAGCTACACTGGCAGCGAGCAGACTCGGACTTGTCAACAAAAAGACAACAAGTAGGTTGATTACTGCTATCGCTGCTTGGGTAGCCAGAGACTGTAAAATGTAGACCCATTATCAGAGACGAAGACGGGGGCCTTGAATATCGAATGACAACAAACAACAACAACAACCAATGACAAACCACTAGACAGGCAAAAGGCAGTGCCAGCATCGACTTATGTCCACTACAGTGGTGATCTGCGCACAGTGGTGCCCACAGTAAGCTGGCCCACCTTGCAAAAAAAGTATCTGGTCACACCTGCCACAACCGTTCCTTGCGAGGGACTGTTTTCTTTGACAGGGCACATTATTCAAAAGAAAAGGTCTGCTCTGTTATCTGAAAATGTCAACAAGCTAGTTTGCCTGAGCAGTTGGTAAAAAAATATAGAGTATGACTGGCTAACTTAAAGTGATCCTCTAACTTAAATACATGTAGGCTCTAATAAACCACAATTGTTCTCTTGTACTAAAATATGTTGTTAGAAACACATAAAATGTTAAATCAATGGCAATATTTTGTAATATTTAGTACATATATTGACCGTTAGTTGACGCCATGGTTTGCGGGCTCGCAGTGATGACGTCAATGGCATCTTTCCAAATGTGTAGCGTGTTCAACAATTGCATATTGCTGCCTAAACTCGCGAAGTAAAATACCACGATGTGCTGCTTTTGGATGCAATTTCCAGTCAAATGGAAACAAGGGGAGTGAAGTGAGTGGTCAAGGTGGAATTATTATTTTTAGTGAATAAATGTGCATAAGTGGAAGGTTCTTCGCCTTTTTGGTCCCTGTGTGCACGTACCCTACCCACCACGCGTTGCAACTGGCACCCGACCATGTATCCTGGATCCTCAGTCAAGCAAGATCCCACCGCGTCTGCAATATTGGTTTCGGATCTGTCCATTGTTTTGATTCGTCGGTCCCACCGCGGCTTTTCGGATCAGTCTATTTTGTGGAATCGACGGCCTGATCGCGGCTGGAACATTGTCATGGGATCGGTCTAATTCCTGGATCTTCGAGTGAGTAAAAAACGCGGATTTGGATTACTATTGCCATCTTTTCTGTTGACTATTCTTCGTGGTAGTTTTCCCCTAATCATACTAAATAATTAAAGCACTATGGCACGCTACAGTGACGACAGTGACTGACGTGGACCTTACAACAATGTTGGAGTTCATCAGGGAACACGGGTTTGCTTACTGCTGAGCTCCCCAGTGAAGAGTGGTCAAGGTGGAAATATTATTTTTTGTGAATAAATGTGCATAAGTGGAAGCTTTTCCCCTTTTTGGTACTTTTATACACGTATCCTAGCTACCACGCGTTACAATGTACAAGACATGGATTACACAAGGTGTGCTCTTTGGCCTGTACTGTAAGCACACGACAGCTCTGGATGCTAACAATCGACATAATTATATTGGGATGTTTGAAAACGCAATATGCTTACCTTGAATATCAGCTAATAAAACCGGAGTTCCTAAAACTCTCGCTCCCAACCCGAGTTCCCAATAGCACTCTGTCGCTCTGTTGCCATTGAGACAGCGAGTGCATCACCAGTTTTGCCCAAATTTTGTCTGATCAGGTATTTGCTGCACGCATTTTTCCCTGAAGCTCGTCTTGTGAACGACCGACAGTGTTGTCCTGCTCTTCACTTTTCAGATCTGGTTCAAATAGGAAGGGTGAGACTGACGACATGTTGGGAAAGCTAACTATTGACACACTGGAATTTCGGCATCGGGGCCAGTGACGTCACGCACTGCGACGTAACAAGAATGGCGACCTATCACTTAAAATAATTTTACAAACTTTATTAAAACAAAAACATTAAGATGGGTTTTAATATCAAATTATGATAACTCATACTAACATTTATCTTATAAGAATTACTTGTCTTAAAAATAGAGGATCCCTTTAAGCAGTGTTTCTAAAAACCTTGACACATAGTTTAGTGTAATGTTTTTCAGTCAAGTGTGTGAAAATTGACAGTTTATTTTTTTTATATCTCACACAGCTTTCAGGCCATTTGGTGTAAAACTGCAAATGCTGCATTTATTTGTGTGAAATGTTCAATTTAAGTTGTTTAGACATTTTTGAAACACTAGCTATTGTTACTGTATTGTGCTTGTCTGCTCTTTAAATTGTTAATTTTGGGTAATATGCCAAACGGTACTTGAGCCACATTGTTAGTCTGAGGCACTTTAATCTGTTAAAGCTCTTTGCTGTATAATACAGACAATTTATTTTATTTTTTATTTTATACAAGCTGAGTTGTTAAATTTTAAAACTCTATTTGGGCAAGTATTAATTCCTTCACAGATCATACATTTCATCTTGAAACAAATTTTAAGTCAATTATGGTATTTTCCTAAAAAAAATTCCTGAAGAGCAACTTTATTCATCCCGAGGGAAATGTGATTAATCATGATTAATCACATAGTTGACATAACTAACATACATAACATAACATAGTTAACATTAACTAGATTAAAAATTTTTAACCGTTTGACAGCACTAGTTATTAGCAATTGTTTCTACAAAATGGATAAGCGAGAAGACTTTTGTCAGGGACTGTATATAAGTCTCTGTGAATTCACACAAGTATCTGTGAATTCACAAAAGTATCTGTGAATTCACATTTCGATATGAGGCCCAAGCAGACAACTTAATCCGTCACAAACATACTTGGCCGAACCCTCACTAGCAAGCGCCTTTTGGCTAAACAGTTTATGGTGAATTCCCACATAAAACACCTGTCAAGGTGGCCTTCCAATCAATTGGTCCATCACACCTCTTTAATCACATAATCCAGGCCCTGATAAGTGCTGACTGGCGGCCAAGCCTTTCCTAATGGCCCGTGCTCAATCCATATGCGAGGCGTATGTCTGCAGGCGGTGCGTAGAGCATACAGACTGGGTTGGTTGCCAAATCCTTAGAGAAACGCAGCTCATGAATGACTTAAAGCACGGTGCACAGAGTCCGCCCCTCTTGGGATATCATTAAATCAACACACACTGGATTGTGCCACTTTCTATGGTCTGCCAAAGTCTTTCCAGATCCCAAGTGACTCTCTTTTTCGGACATAGTCGTTGTGAGCCTTCACACATCCGGCTTTTCTCTTGACTAAAAACGTCACCCTACGTTGCAAGACTTGGTGGCCACATCAGCGTCATGTTTGAATTTTGGTTTTATTTTCTGTCCAGGTATGTGCTCTGATCATAAAAGGTCAACAATATAATCCCATGTGTCCATGTGGCCCCAAATAGAGAAACTAATTGGCTACCATCTCATGTCCATGATATCGACCTTTACCTGGCTGCATAGGGGGAAGGTGGTTTTTGTAGCAGTTTAGTTTGAGGTGGTAAATTCGATCCATTTCAGTCTTTTAATTACTTGTTAGCAGTTGGTGAGATTGTCCACTCATGGCCTAAGTTAGCAACCCAACTTTACAAAAAAAATATGAAAGCATTAGTAACACATGGACGAATTGGGCTTATACACAGTGGCGCCCCCAGGGGGTGGCCAGGGGTGGCCACGGCCACCCCTATAAATTTGTTGGCCACCCCACTGGCCACCCCGCTTGCCAGTATATCGTTAGATTGTTGTAGCATCAGTTATGCATTTCATCCCAAATGCAAATCTGCCAGCACCTGCTTTTCCCCAGTAATTATTTTGTTTTGTTAAATGTACACCTTATGCCTAATATATACATAACACAATAAAACAGAATTGTTGTGGAACTCAAAATGTTGACTGGACAGTTATGGACTATGCACATTAAATCATTAGTAACATCAAATATTACACAATACACCAAAGTATATCAGTAGCCGTGTCCTTAAGTCTTTCTGATAGTTTTCCTCTGACCTTTTTACTGCAATGATATAATGAAAACCTGAAATTATGGCTTTTAGGGGCAGTTTACATGGCGACTCTGCGACACAAAGACGCAATGACTGAGTAGCGGACTCGCCTCGCGTGCATATGGTGTCGGCGAAGACGAAAAATTCTGAATCCTGCCTCCAAAGTGGGAGAATCCGGTTGTGGGGGGCTTCCTCGGCATGCATATCAAAGGCTCTTGTGGCGCGACAGCACACCGTAACGTCACCACTCGTACACGTCAGCACTCGTACACGTCACATTGGGCGTGCGCAGTGGTGCTACTAAACATTAAAAACAGCAAATATGGCGGAATGTCGGCTTTAATTTACTGATTTAATAATATTTTTAAATTAAATATGTTGAACGTTTCATTTTTTTACCTTTTTGAACAAAAGAAAAATGACATTGCTTCGAGTGGGCGGGCATATTTTTTTCCGGGCTGAGGGAGCTTGGTGGGGTCAAAGTGCATCATTCTCTGTCGCCCTGTAAATCTGCCCTGCCCCTAGAGTCTGGCATGAATACTACATCGTTTTCATGCGGAATTGCGACATTGTTCAAATGGAGACGCAAACGCAAATGCAAATTTGAAATTTTTCGTATTCTCGGAGATTCACCATGTAAATGGCACCTTAGTTTTGGTGTGCCACCCCAAGATTTTAAGTGGCCCCATCTGGCCACCCCTATGAAAATTTTCTGGAGGCGCCACTGCTTATACACACCGGGGAAACAACTGTTAGTGCACTATCCTTAAATAAAGAAAAACTCACAACTTCGAACTTACAAGTGTTAAATTGTTGAACAGTTGACTCATGACACACCAGATGCTAAAATGAAACCAAAAAAAATGGTTCCTTCAAAAGGATAATGAACTAAAACGAACAACCATTGTTGTTTTTTGTCAATGATGATGATAATGAAAATATTTTGGCTGTGAACAACTTTTTCATGACGATGACGAGGCGATAACGAACTAAAGACGTGTCTTGGGAGTCTAAAACGTAACAAGACGAATGCCAGTTTTTGTTTGACGGGATGAGAATGAGACGAAAATGCGCCAGTTTCCGTCACATGCTCAAAATGTGTGGCATTTTGTTATTGTACGTGTAAGGAAAGCAGGGAAAAGAGGGGGCAGTACTCTCTCAAATAAATGACTTGCCCCCTCAAATCAAAATTTTAGAAGTTGAGAAAGCACATTTTAAATATACTCACAAAATTAATACATTACAAGTTGACAGATCTGGTCCTTCTAAAAAAAATAGCATATTGTGATAAAGTTCATTATTTTCTGTAATGTACTGATAAACATTAGACTTTCATATATTTTAGTTTCATTACACACAACTGAAGTAGTTCAAGCCTTTTATTGTTTTAATATTAATAAGCTACTAACCTAATCATCTGAATCAACGAATTAACTCAAAACCCCTGTGAAAGATTCCTGAGGCTTTCAAAAAATCCCAGCCTGGTTCATTACTCAAAACCGCAATCATGGGCAAGACTGCCGACCTGACTGCTGTCCAGAAGGCCATCATTGACACCCTAAAGCGAGAGGCTAAGACACAGAAGGAAATTTCTGAGCGAATAGGCTGTTCCCAGAGTGCTGTTTCAAGGCACCTCAGTGGGAAGGAAAAAGTGTGGCAGGAAATGCTGCACAACCAGAAGAGGTGACCGCACCCTGAGAAAGATTGTGGAAAAAGGCCGATTCCAGACCATGGGGGACCTGCAGAAACAGTGCACTGAGTCTGGAGTAGAAACATCCAGAGCCAACGTGCACAGGCGTGTGCTGGAAATGGGCTACAGGTGCCACATTCCCCAGGTCAAGCCATTTTTTAACCTGAAACAGCAGCAGAAGCGCCTGACCTGGGCTACAGAGAAGCAGCACTGGACTGTTGCTCAGTGGTCCAAAGTACTTTTTTCAGATGAAAGCAAATTTTGCATGTCATTCGGAAATCAAGGTGCCAGAGTTTGGAGGAAGCCTGGGGAGAAGGAAATGCCAAAATGCCTGAAATCCAGTGTCAAGTAACCACAGTCAGTGATGGTCTGAGGTGCCATGTCAGCTGCTGGTGTTGATCTACTGTGTTTTATCCACGGCAGGGTCAATGCAGCTAGCTATCAGGAGATTTTGGAGAACTTCATGCTTCCATCTGCTGAAAAGCTTTATGGAGATGAAGATTTCATTTTTCAGCACAACCTGGCACCTGCTCACAGTTCCAAAACCACTGGTAAATTGTTTACTGACCATGGCATTTTTGTGCCCAATTGACCTGCCAACTCTCCTGACCTGAACCCCATAAAGAAAACCCCACAAAGAAGCTGTGGGATATTGTGAAGAGCAAGTTGAGAGACACCAGACCGAATACTGTGGATGAGCTTAAGGCCGTTATCGAAGCATCCTGGGCCTCCATAACACCTCAGCAGTGCCACAGGCTGATTGCCTCCATGCCACGCCGCATTGAAGCAGTCATTTCTGCAAAAGGATTCCCGACAAAGTATTGAGTGGATAGCTGATATAATTAATTGAAGGTTGACCTTTTTTGTATTAAAAAACACTTTTTTGTATTGGTCGGATGAAATATGCTAACACAATTAATACATTACAAATTGACAGATTAATATGCAGTAGTGGGAAAAAAACTGCTAAAAAGGAGACACGAACATGATATCGTGTCAGGTCTCTCTCATTTGTTTTTCCCTCCGCTGTGTATTCACAGGATTTTCAGCGCGCACGCAGAGCCCCCAGTAAACATCCAATCACAATTATTATCAAGTATTAATAAACACTGTTTAAAAAAAAAATCCCCGAAACAAGTCACATACCCAAACTGTCGTAAAAAGGTCGTGAATTAATGCTGCACGGTCAGCTTGTGCATATACTACGCATATGCGGATTTTAAGGGGGGGGGGGGCCCTGGTGGTCGAAAAGTATCATTGCATGTAATTGACTCTTCTATATATATAAAAGTTGTAAAGCAATAAAACTGCTACAAAAATGAATGAAATGAACAAAAAAATACTATTTTTATAATGGGTCAAAATTGTTTGTGACTAGCACTTTAAACTGTCATTTGCTTTGCATATCATTAATATATATATATATATATATATATATATATATATATATATATATATATAAAATAGGGGAGGGCAATTGTATTTTTCAAATGATTTTTTTTCTTTCATTGAAAATATTTTTTTTGATTGAAGCAACTTTTTTGGGGATTGAATGATTCAGATACAAATGTCCTACCCATAATATGGCCCAAACACAAAAAGGATTGTTTTGAAAACTTTTTCAATGAAAAATTAAGTGTTCAATTGCAAATTTTTTAATCTCAAATATTTATTCGCATTCAAAAACTTTTTCTATGATTGAATTTTTTCTTTTTTATTGAAGTGATTTTTCTTTTTGAAAATATATTTTTTATGAAGCAACTTCTTTTTTGATTGAATAAAAAACACAAAAATGTCCGAACCAAAATGTTCCCCAAACACAAATCAACATTACTTCAATCAAAAAAAAAAAAAAAAAAAAAAAAAAAAACTTGACTTCAGTCAAAAACAAAACAAAAAAATCAAAGAAAAATAGCTTTCACATGCATTTTTTTTTTTTTTTTGAGTTTCAAATTTATTTTTGCATTCAAACACATTTTTTTTTATTGAAGGAACCTTTTTTTTATGGTTAAAAATCTATATTTTGATTGAAGCAACTTTTTTTTTAAAACAATAAAGACACAAATCTACTTCCATATGGCTCTGCCCAGGGGATACAATTTTTGACTGGGGTAACTAAATTGGCACGACACGGGCGGGCACACCATATTCAATGGATGACGATCTTGGCGAAAATTATTGTCTATGCAGCCTGATTTAGAATTCCCCTCAAGAATGATGGGAAACAAAAAACGCTCATCGGTCAACGTATTTTTATGAATATTCTTGTAAGTTAATTTTATAGCTGACACTGCGTTTCGGGGTCATCAACATGTTGTGCCCCCCCTGCCCCATAAGTCAAACTCCGCATATGGTACTACGCATGCGCCACTCACATCCTGTTGATTCTCACATTGAGTTGCGACACCCTGAACCTCCACCAACAAGTGCTGCCCCAAAACAGCCTGCTCAGCTACCCAGTAACTTAAATGGCAATACACCATCTCAGCCAAGACTGGGTAGCTACCCAAAGCGTGCATTTGTTATATATATACGGTGTACATATGATGCCCCATACACATTTCTGACTGCCGGTAATAAATGCCTGCCTACAACCGACACTCCGTGTGGTTAGCCTGCATCGTAACAGTGTTTAGTAGTGTCGCTCATGTGATGTTCTGCGTCTGCCACACTCAACGGTGTCCTCGCTTGCTTGTTTTGAAAAAAATGTGTTTTCTTAACTTGGCAAGACAGAATATGCAAAGTTACTTTGGCCTTTAAAAGGCTGTGCTGAGTGATCATCATACAATAAATGTAACTCGTAGCATTAGTGTAGCATTTGCGTTAGCATTAACATGTAGAGTGACGAGCGTCAGCTTAAACTCTCGGACACTTTTTTTTAAACAGACAGTTCGTGACGTCCAATCGGGTATCATTAATTGAACATAATATACTGTTTTCCTGCTGAGCGTGTATTAACGTCACCAAGATGTCCTTGTAGACGCTACAATATGTGTTCAATTTTCCTTTTAAACTGTTTTTACATAAAATGTATTTATTTATTTACCAACTAAAACTTCAAAATTTTAGACGAAAATATTTCGAGTAATCGTTGACTAAAACTAGACGTGGGTAGAGTAGCCAAAAATGTTTTAAATTTTTTTTAGCGTTACTTCAAAATAATATTACTCAAGTAAAAGTAGCCATCCAAAAAATGTACTCAAGTACAAGTAAAAATGTATCCAGTGTCAAAGAATACTCAATTAATGAGTAACATTTTTAGTAACTGCCTATTTTTGTTGGATTTTTTTTTTTTTAAACAATGGTATTTTTTTTACTCTCAGCACAAACTTATCAATATGAAATATTGTTATAATCAGGGGTGCACATAAGTGGTCCGCATGCGCGCATGCGTACTGGACGTAGACAAATGCGCTGGCCCTCAACGGCTTCCATACGCTTTTGCGTACCGATGGCTGACCACTGTATTTGCGGCGGACACGAGAAAATAACTTCTCAAAATTTTGAAGAGGCAGGCCACACTGAGTAATTACTTTACTTTACTTTCCGAAGCTTGTGTCGAGTAATGGGAGGGGGGTTTCCACGAAGCTTGTAGCGAGGCGCGCTTCATTTCGGCAAAACCCGAAAATGATGACGTAGGAAGCCTTGCCGGCGGCCGGCTGAATCTCGTGAGTGCTTCGGAAGTGATCCAACGTTTGGCGCACATTGCAAAAACAGGACAGACTACGGTATAAATTGGTTGCAAAACGCAATGGCGATCGCCTGTTATCTCACATTTTGTGGATTTCGGGCTCCTGTACTTGTTACATCTGTGCGCAACAGTGCAACCAGTGCAATCTTTTTTCAAGCCTTGTCCTTTGCTTGCGATGGAACCTGCGCGAAAAGAGCGATCCTCCCCTGTATGGGAACATTTTGATTTGATTGCTTTCAATAAGGTAAGGGAGAAAAACTACTTTAATATAAATGTGAGTGTGTGTGTGTACCTATCTGAACCAAACATCAACAGAATGAACAATCCATTAGTGTACTGGGAGGCACAAAAGAATACCTACCCAAATTTATATAAACTGGCACTCACATTTCTCTGCACCCCAGCTTCATCTGTGCCTTGTGAAAGAATATTTTCTAAAGCTGGTGAAATATTTTCCAAAAAAAAAGAAACTGTTTAAAGCCAGCCACTGTGGGAAAGCTATTATTTCTAAATAAAAATGAATAACAAATTACCTTAGCACTTGTTGTATTTTGTTCACATACTAAATTACTAACACAAGCACATTCATATCTTTGTCTTAAGCAAATAGCCATTGAATTCTTAACAATGTTGACCTCTTGGGCTTCTAGACCACTTGATGGCGCCATAGGGTAAATGAAGCACCATGAAGCTTTGCTACATGTGCAAACCAATTGGCTGCAAAGCTTCATTGCTTCATGAGGCTTCATTTGGCCATCACTAAATTACTTCCTTGTTCCCCCACCCCCGTCAAAAGACAGACAGACGACCGAGACGTCACCGGAGCTACCGAAAAAAAGGACTTTTGCTGAAAAGTGGCTACAGGAAGTACCATGGCTACAAGCAAATGATGCTCGCACGGAAATGCGGTACAAAATGTGCCGTGAGAATCCCAATGTTGCCGATAAGAGCAGCGCATTTTATGTAGGGTCAAAGAATTTCAGCCATCCAAACTTTGAAAAGCACGAAAAAAACAGAGCATGTGGCAATTAAGCAAACTATCGATGTCAAACAGGACCCCACTTGCCCTATGGACAAGTGGCGGAGTAAAGGTAATGAACAGCGACATGCACTGACAAACATGTTTTTGCTCGCATTTTACAAAGCTAAACATGCACGTTCAATGAGGTCTTATGAGGAGGATATCCCACTTTTAAAAAGGCTTGGAGTTAATGTGGGAGCCGCATAATGCCCTTTATTTTGAATTGGTGCTTCTTATTTCTTTACATTTCACTTCAAAGTAATGGCAATTTTGTTGTACCAGTTGATGTTAATCAAGCATTAATTGTTAATATAATTAATTTAAGTTAATTGGCTCTAAGTAAAGCTTGTCATAAATTTATCGCATCAGGCGGGTCGGCTCTCAAGCTCAATGAGGACCAAGTCACATCTCCAGGTCCTCCTCTGAGAACCTGGGCAAAAAAATTATGTGCACCCCTGGTTATAATGATACTCTACAATAACCCATTACATAACCACATTATGTCGAAGATATTTAAAAAAAAACAGAACAAAAAAATCTTTAAAGGGAGGGGGAAAAAAAACAGTAATTAAGCATTATTCGTCCAAAGAGCATGAGCGCCCTGCCCTCTAGTGGAGAAAATAGTTCCTAGTTTGATTCGTGAATACTGCAGTTCCTTCAGTTATTATTATGAATTTGAAAGGATCATATATCCGGTTTTCCGTGGTCAATTCGAATGACTCGAATCGATTTCGATTCATGTTTAGGGCAGTGCTCTATGTCAAATACTTCATTTGTTAGGGCGCTTAAAAAACGTGTGATTGAACAGGCTTGCGGGATCATAGAACGGCAAGCTCGCGTCTGTTTGATGTAATGGAGTCATGTGATTATTGTTGCGCAATTAGTAGCGCTACTCTTGGCAATAGCGTCGCTAGCAAAAAAATATATAAATCTAATATGTAGACTAAAGAGGAAAAATGTAATAATTATTGTGTAGCCCAAACTAGCGGAGTAACGTTTTTGTTCACAAATCTAGGTAAGTAAAAAGTATGGTGTAGTAAAGCCACTCTTGGAAGTACATTTTTCTCAAAAACGTATTCAAGTAAATGTAACGGATTACATGTAACGCGTTACTACCCACTTCCATAGGCGGAGTTTGATTTTTGGGCCAAGGGGGCACAACATGTTGATGACCCCAAAACGCAGTGTCAGCAATAAAATGAACTTACAAGAATATTTATAATAATAAGTTGAAAATGAGCGTTTTTTTGTTTCCCACCATTCTTGAGAGGAATTCTAAATCAGGCTGCTTAGGACAGCTATACTCGCCAAGATCGTCATCCATTGAATATGGTACGCCTGCCGGTGTCGTGCCAATGTAGTTACCCCAGTCAAAAATTGTATCCCCTGGGCAGAACCATATGGAGCTAGATTTGGGTCTTCATTATTCGATCAAAAAAATGTGTTTGAATGCAAAAATAAATTTGAAACTAAAAAAAATGCATTTGAAAGCTATTTTACTTAAAAAAATTTTTTGAATGAAGTCAATTATTTTTGAATGAAGCAACTTTTTTGATTGAAGTAATGTTTTTTTTTTTACATTTGGGCCACATTTTGGCAAGGACTTTTGTGTCTTTATTATTCAATCAAAAAAATAAGTTGCTTCAAACAAAAAATATATATTTTCAAACAAAAAAATCACTTCAATCAAAAAAAGAAACATTTCAATCATAGAAAAAAAGTTTTGGAATGCGAAAAAATATTTGAGACTCGAATATTCGCATTTGAACACTTAATTTTTAATTTAAAAAGTTTGATTTTAGCAATCCTTTTTTGTGTTTGGGCCATATTATGGGTAGGACATTTGTGTCTAAATCATTCAATCCCCAAAAAAGTTACTTCAATCAAAAAAAAAATTTCAAACAAAGAAAAAAATCATTTGAAAAATAAAATTGCCCTCTCCTAATTTTTAAAAACTTTTTTTGTAAATAATATGCAAAGAAAATGACCATCTAAGGTATGGAGGACCAGGAGTTTCGATAAATAATTTTGACCCATCATAAACATATCTTTTTTTGTTCATTTCATTCATTTTTGTTGTTTGCTTTAATGCTTTACAACCTTTATATATATATACAGTAGGAAAGTCAATTACATGCAATGACACTTTTTGGCCACTAGAGGGGCCTGCCCCCCCCCCACCCCCCACCCCAAACTACACTTATGCCCACCTCTGACTAAAACTAGACGAAATTAGTCTGAGTTTTCGTCAACGAAAACTGGATGAAGATGAACGCATTTGAAATGAATAAATTATGACAATGACTAATAAGCATTTTCGTCCAAACTTAAACGAAAATAAAAAGGACTGCAAAAAAACAACAATGCAAACAACCAAGAAAAGAAACAAAGAACAAAACATTCAACTATTCTAAAAGACTGTGGGGGAGCTGAAATGTGTAGTCTGGTGAAGGTCCCATTCAAACAATCATTATTTAAAATTAACTGTGGGACCACAAAACAAGTAAAGCAATACCTGATTACCATTTTCTCTGTGCTATTGTTTACAGCCCATCGTATTTTACTGGTCATCAAACCGTACTGCGAATTTGTGTTGTAACTTATTGAAGTATTATTACCATACTTTTGTCGGTTTCTTATTATTTCAGTGTCCATAGTCTTTCTATAAGAGAGAGGTGGGAATATTCATGGAGATGCTATTCTATTTCCAACCTACAGTAAGTCAAAAAGTACTATAGCAAAGTTGACATAAAATGATTGTCGCAAAAACATAGCTGTTCTTTTTTTTTTTTACAAACACCAAATTTAATTAAATTACGGTGTGTTGTAAAATGGGTAACACTGTATTTGACAGTGGGTTCATAAGACGTCATAATGATCACATGACATACATGACAGAGGTCATTAAGTGTCATCCTGCAAATTATGACACTAACTCCATTTTTGTCCAGTCCGCATCTTTTGTATCCATTCAAGTGACATAACTTGCCGGATGACAATAAAATGACATCTGTCATAAGCATTCGTTAATGCTCATGATAGTATCATGAACCCACTGTCAAATATAGTATGACCAGGCACTCTACTCGGTTTCCAATATTTTGAACAGTTTAATGAATAACGGGAAATGGGAGTGTGCCCTGGTTGAAGTGCGTTATCCAAACTGTTTTTTTAAAATCACGTTTGCAAGTAAAATCACTCTTCAGACGCTATGTTTTGACGTGCAGAGTTATGTCACATTGTGCACAAATACAGTGTATCACAAAAGTGAGTACTCTCGCATTTCTGCAGATATTTAAGTATATCTTTTTACGGGACAACGCCTACAAAATGACAATTTGACACAATGAAAAAGTGGTCTGTGTACAGCGTATATTATAGAGTTGATTTATTTTCCCCTCAAAATAACTCAAAATATAGCCATTAATGTCTAAACTCCTGGCAACAAAAGTGAGTACACTGCATGGGAACTACATACATCCCTAAATGTCCAAATTGAGTACTGCTTGTCATTTTCCCTCCAAAATGTCATGTGACTCGTTACAGGAGTGCTGCCAGCATTGCTGCAGAGATTGAAGAGGTGGGGGGTCAGCCTGTTAGTCCTCAGACCAAACGCCGCACTCTATATCAAATTGGTGTGCATGGCTGTCACCCCAGGAGGAAGCCTCTTCTGAAGACGGTACACAAGAAAGCCTACAAACAGTTTGCTGAAGACATGTCAACAAAGCACATGGATTACTGGAACCATGTCCTATGGTCTGATGAGACGGGCGGGCTTTCTTGTGGTATTTCCTGTGCTTCACTTCCCGACACTTACAAGGCAATAATTTTCATGCACTGTGTGAGTGTGCTGGCGTCAAGTGAGTTAATGTTTTATTTAAGTCGAATAAGTATTTTGTAACCAGAAGTCATAGCGAAACATTTCCTCTTGACTGAATTACACCTTTACGGACTGAACCCTGTTGAAGTCAGGAGTGTAAAGTGAGTGAAAATCGTATTTTTGTATAATTTTGAAATAGTGAAGCCTGGTGTCATTTTTAAGAAGATTGCAGTCCGCGTCTCCGTGATGTGTCGGTCACCACACGCATTGCCAACGGCCACGGGTTTCTGACCGACACACCTACTCCACCGATGGCCAATCACAGCAACGAGTATGCAAATCAGCGCCAGTCAGCTGCATATTATTGAGAAACAGCATTTTTTGGCGCGTCCCCTCATTCCATCCCTGAAGGCCGGTTAATGGGGGCGCAGATGGTCCCGAGGGGATGACGGTGGCCCTTTTGTTGGCGCTGTGGAAGAAGAAGGGATAAGCTGCACTGGCTCGCACCTTCCGATTGGCAGCTCCCGTGTGGCATTTCCACTCATCTGTAGGACTATCACGTCTGAGGGGATTCACGCTTGACTAGATTCAATGAGACACACTCAAGTAGAGAAACTCCGTGTCAGAATTAGCGATCAGGCAGCATAGAATAGAATGCCAACATATCTACACTCACAAAGTATTCACATAAATACTGGGTTCAACACCTCACATGGCTGATTCGTTTACACTTCACCTCTCCCAATCACTTATCTTTCTGACCCCATCCCACCCCCTTTCTCCTTTGTCATAAGGAGTGTTGTTAATCTTACTTTAAAAATGTAATTACAGTTACAAATTACTACTCCCAAAAAGTAATTGCGTTAGTAACTCAGGTACCTGAATGTAAAAGTTATTAGTTTCTTGACAAAGTAACTGGTGATAATTTTGATGCCCCCCCCCCCCCCCCCAAAAAAAAAATAACAACTAGTCACACAATCTGAAGTTTAAAGGGTTTTTGGGACAACAGGGGTATTGCGGATATTGCGATAACTAGATAATAATGACTAGATAATAACCTTATCTATGTGTGGAAGTCATTTAATGTTGTGAATCAATCGCTATAAGTTGTTAAAATTGCTCCCGTTATTGCATTAGTTACATAATAATAATAATAATAACTAGATACAGTAATAACCTTTGGTATGTGTGGAAGTCATTTAATGTTGTGAATCAATCGTTACAAGTTGTTAAAATTGCCCCCGTTATTGCATTAGTTCCCTTCCGTCGATTTTCGACATGTGTAAGTTGTTAAAATTGCCCCCGTTATTGCATTAGTTCCCTTCCGTCGATTTTCGACGTGTAAGTTTTAAAACTGTTTCATTATTAAAAGATAGATTTAAGTTGAGTTTTGCCGATTTAAGAGCATTTTAGATAAAAAGTGACTTAGGTTCGCTAGGAAGGTTCTCTACAACAGAGCCTTCATGAAAAGTCTACTGTTTTAAGATGGCGGCTGTTTACTAACGCATCTAGTTCTTTATTATATATGTTGCTTATGCCGACGTGTCTGTCATTTGCATCTAGTTCTGTATATATGTGATATCTACTGTAAGATAAGCTTGTTTTTATATGCCAAATATATTATGCCAGTTTGCTCTCCCACAGCTATTATACGCGCACTCCCAAGCTATTATGAAGATTACAGTTTTAGCCCATAATCATGTGCTTACCGGTGATTGCTCACATTCTGCTGATAAATAGGTACACACACATATGTTGATTCATCACACAACGTCTCAGTACTTTTCCACCAAGCTACAGTACTTTGAGTGCAAATGTGTGTTCAAAACAAAGATATCTTGCCTGCTCAGGAGTGTGATTGTTAATTCAATCAAGAAGAGTGTGATTGTTCAATCACTTGCCACGTTTACATGGAGACAAATATTCCAATTACAATCGGAATATTTGTTCAAACCGAATAAATGTGTTCCATATAAACACCTCATTCGGAATGAACAGGCCCAAACCGAATGGAATTTCATTCCGATTCACAGGGGTGGAATATTCCTTTTCCCAAACCGATTAGAAGTAAAATTATATCATGTAAACAGGGAAGCGGAATGGTGTCTGGTTGCGTTCTTTCTGCGCATGCTCCGTACTGACGTGGTGACGTCACTTGGTGACGTAAGTAACGTCACTTGCAACATGGCTTCCAAGCACACGCACAGCGCACCCACACAACTTTTTAAATGAACGGCGTGTCATTCTGAAGTTTTATTTCCACTCGAAAAGTTAAAACAGCAGCTGATCTGACGATCGATCTCCATGTTTTGCAACGTGACGCTTTGTTTTGATTAATCTGCGCATGTCAGACGGCAGTTGTCAAACGTCCTTTCGGAATAAAGGCAGACACATATAAACGCTGGATCGGAATAGATGAAGTGACATGTAAACAGCTGATGTGAAATTTCCATTCGGAATGATTTGAATCGGTATGAATAAAAGTGAGCATGTAAACGTGGCTAATGACTAGAATACAGCCACGTTGGATAACAGTGTTGTAACTGTATTCCGCTCATCAAAAAGCCCTCAATAAAAGTTAGCAGCGCGGGAGAGTTCAGAGAGAGACTTCGATGAGACATTGGTCGCGGAACATGTCTCCTGGCTCTCCCAACCTGCAGGTTGAAAAATGTCAACTCTCTGACTCTGTCTCACCATGCCCTGCCTTTTGTCAGCTTTCCTTGGGTAAATAACTATGTTAAAGAAAGAGTTTTAGACCCAACTTCTACCAAAGCATCATGTGGGCGTAGTTTGTAGGCTATCGGCTACAGTCAGGTATTGGAGCCATCTAGCATAGTAGCATCGCGTTTGTTATGGCGTCACACTCCCTTGCCTCCTCCCCATTTCTGCTCAGTTCTCTCATCTCCGTGAGTCCGTCTTTTTCCAGATTTTATCGCAGCAGTCAACCAACATCATAACGCATAATAATGCACGCCTTTTCCGCCTCAGTAACGGTAACGGCGTTGCCAAGATGAGAAAATTAATTCATTAGATTACTCACTACTGAAGAAAATAACGCCGTTAGTAACGCCGTTATATTCTAACGCCATTATTAACAACACTGGTCATAAGGACCCTCACATGGTTTCAACCGGAAAAACAATTAGCTAATGATAGCACCAACATATTCATAGTTAGTATAGGCTTTCGTATTTCTTTTTGTTGTTTGTGCTTCTTCTGTGTCTCTCTCCTATTCTCTTTGTTTCTGTCCCCCAATTACCCCTTCCTGTTCGCTGCTTCGTCCTCATAAACGAGGCACGTTGCTTGATCACAATGGGAATATGTCATGCTCCCATGTGATACATTAAAACTGTTCAGACCAATCGGACAATCAGCTTCCCATTCTCCGTGTCAAGCAGCTGAACAGGACAGGTTGAAAAAAAAAAGAGAAACAGGATTTTTGCAGAGGAACAACTAAAATGGCTTAGAAAATGACATTCGGGGCACTTTAAATGCAAATTGTTGTGCAAACCTGGTAAAATGAGAAATATTGTACAAAGGAAAAAAAAAAAAAAAGAGTCAAGTGCACCTTTAAAATTCCACTACAGTTCCTAATTTTAATTTAATTCACAACATCCGTGAGGAGGGATCGATTGGACTGAGAAAGAAAAACACAAGAAATTCTCCCAATTGTAATTTTAGTGGAGGAAAATAAAAAGCCATTACAAAAAAATGTAAATCCTTATATTTTCTGTACAGACCTATAAACATAAATCAAATTACTACTGCAGTAATCACTTTGATGTTTGCTATTTTACTGATTTGTTTCCAATCCAACTACTAAAAAAACGTCAATGTTGACGAGAACTTAGAATTCGGTCATCTTCTTGTGTGTATCTGCCTTGTTTTGTTCTCTCTGGATGGACAGCTCCTGGGCCTTCTGCTGGGCCAGCAGCCGACGAGCAGCCGACAGTTTCTGTTCCAGCTGCTTCACTCTGGACGCGTCCCTTTTTTTTATGACACAGACAACAAAAAGATTAGAAGGTGGGGTGAGACGCGCTGGTTTGCAGGCTGCACTCTCCCCAATGAGTTGGCCACAGACACCAAGTCTCACCTTGAATCCCTGCATCTCATTTACACGTTTACCACTGCCATGAATTCAAATGAATCAGCACTTCAAAACAAAAAAGTAGGATGAATTATATCGAAATGAAGGATGAGTATAATAACCAAACAATTGGTGGTTAATGTATCTTGAGCTAACTGAGGCTAGGTACTGTCAGCAATTGAGAAAAATCGTAGCCCGAAAACTAAGCTTGTCATTTTTTCTTTCTTCTAAACAGTGTTGTTTTCGTCAACAATGACGATAACGAAAATATTTCGTCTACGAAAATTTTTTTCACGATGATGACGTGATGATTCTTGTTTTTTACATGATGCACAACTGTAATTTTCTGTTTATTGTTCAATAATCTAATTGTAACATGTAATTGTAACATGTTTTGATGCATTATAAAATATTTATGTCTGAATTTTGAGGGGGGGCTTGGAACGGATTAGGGCATTTACATGGAAAAGGCGTGTCTACTTACAGAATTTTCAGGTTACAAAACTACTTCCAGAACCAATTAATTTTAGTAAGTAGGGGTACCACTGTATATCGATTCTTGGTGGGAGCATATTGATAACCTTTACGGCAACAAAGTATTGTGATATATCTTGTTTTTGATATTTTGTCACACCCCTGCTATAAGACATCAGAATAATGAAATTCTTTCCTCGGGATGGACAAGTCAGAGCTGTTGTCTGTCCCTTTAAAACAAATAAATAGTATCGTATTTTTCGGACTATAAGTCAGTTTTTTTTCATAGTTTGGCTTAGGGTGCGACGTATGTGTGAAATTATTAACTAGGGCTGTCAAAATTATCGTGTTACGGGCGGTAATTAATTTTTTAAAAAATCAACCACGTTAAACTATTTGACGCAATTAACGCACATGCCCCGCTCAAACAGATTACAATGACAGCACAGTGTCATGTCAACTTGTTACCAGAGATGTCCTGATCGATCGGCATCCCGATCGATCGGGTCCGATCACGTCATTTTCAAAGTATCAGAATCGGCAAAAAAATATCGGACATGCCTTTTTTTAATATATACATTTTTTTTTTTTTTTAATTAAATCGTTTTCTAATTGTATTTAACGTTACAGACATAATGTGTTACACTCTTCCAGAGTCTTTAGTTTAAGCTTAAGTTAGGGTTATCAAATTTATCGCGTTAACGGCGAGAGTTAATATTTTTTACATTTATTACGTTACAATATTTAACGCAATTAACGCATGCGCTGCACGACCCACTCACGCATTGTCGCGTTCAATCTCTAATGGCGCCGTTTTACCCATACAGTATATAGAGCTAAAAGGCAGCGTAAAATGAGTAGAGTGAATTTTGGCAGCCTTTGGAGCCTATTTTTTAATGGCTAAAGCCTTACAATCCCTCTCCCAACGATTAGAATAATTGTGGGAAGCAATGTGGGGAAGAAAGATAGTAGTTGATATTTCTCTTAACACACTATGTTATTTCCCAACTCAGAGAAGATATATCAATTGGTACCACAACGCAGTCATGGTTGCACTTCCCATCATGCATTTGGGCAGAAGTTAAATGGCTACAGTATCATTTACTGAAAGCTCAACAAATACACTAGATGGCAATATTTAGTCACAATATACAAAGTCACATTTATCCTTTAAGAATTACAAGTCTTTCTATCCGTGGATCCCTCTCACAGAAATAAAGTTAATAATGTAAATGCCATCTTGAGGATTTATTGTCATGATAAACAAATACAGTACTTATGTACTGTATGTTGAATGTATATATTTGTCCGAGTTTTATTCATTTTTTTTCTTAATGCATTGCCAAAATGTATATGATCGGGAAAAATTATCGGGAATGAT
Organism: Corythoichthys intestinalis; assembly: GCF_030265065.1. Taxonomy (NCBI): domain Eukaryota; kingdom Metazoa; phylum Chordata; class Actinopteri; order Syngnathiformes; family Syngnathidae; genus Corythoichthys; species Corythoichthys intestinalis. Next base: position 13,790,021 of record NC_080396.1, on the reverse strand, counting down.
TGGAATTGAATCGGGAGCAAAAAAAAAAGCAATCGGATCGGGAAATATCGGGATCAGCAGATACTCAAACTAAAACGATCGGGATCAGATCGGGAGCAAAAAAAACATGTTCTGAACAACCCTACTTGTTACATGTTTTTTTTTGTGTGTTTTGTCGCCCTCTGCTGGGGGTTGGGTGTGACTGATATTATGGGTTTAAGCACCATGAGCATTGTGTAATTATTGACATCAACAATGGCGAGCTACTAGTTTATTTTTTGATTGAAAACTTTACAAATTTTGTTAAAACGAAAACATTAAGAGGGGTTTTAATATAAAATTTCTATAACTTGTACTAACATTTATCTTTTAAGAACTACAAGTCTTTCTATCCATGGATTGCTTTAACAGAATGTTAATGTTAATGCCATCTTGTGGATTTATTGTTATAATAAACAAATATAGTACTTATGTACAGTATGTTGAATGTATATATCCGTCTTGTGTCTTATCTTTCCATTCCAACAATAATTTACAGAAAAATATGGCATATTTTATAGATGGTTTGAATTGCGATTAATTACGATTAATTAATTTTTAAGCTGTGATTAACTCGATTAAAAATTTTAAACGTTTGACAGCCCTATTATTAACCCATTAATATATCATTTCACATGTTATTTTGGTGTTTTGGAGTGACACTGATGGTTTGGTAAACTTGTTAGCATGGTATTTGTGCTATAGTTATCGGAATAACTCTTAATAGGTATGTTACGTTAACATACCGGCCACATTCGCATTTCAATGTTCATGCATCATGTACTGTACATACTGTACACTTATTCAGCATGTTGTTCTCTATTGCATTTTTATGTTATATTCCCTTTCAAGATGATATATCCGTTCTATGTGTTGAATTTTATCAATTAAATTTCCTCCCAAAATGCGACTTATACTCCGGTGCGGCTTATATACAGTGGGGAGAACAAGTATTTGATACACTGCCAATGGGAAAACCCATTGGCAGTGTATCATATACTTGTTCTCCCCACTGTATGTTTTTTTCCTCTTCGTTGGGCATTTTATGGCTGGTGAGACTTATACTCAGGTCCGATTTAATAGTCCGAAAAGTACAGTAGGTCATTTCTGAGGGTATGGTACAGTACTGACCTGCCCGTCTGCCTGCTGAGCGTTTGGGTTAGGTTCTGGATCTCCCTCTCAGTCTGCGACACCCTCTCAGCAGCCTGGAACAATCTCACATTCAGACTTCTCTTGGCACTCTTGCCCCCCTTGTAGGCCTCTACCCCGGTGAGTGCGGGCGAACCCGCCGCCGCCTCTTCGGCGGTATTGCGCTGCTTGGCGCCGAGTTTGTTGTTAAGAAAGTCAAAAACGGTGCGGCGCTCCCCGTTGGCTTCTCTTGGCTTTCGTCGGCGCTTTGGCCGACTGGTTTTTACATCATCATTTGGCTTGCCGTGAGCGCGTCTCAAGGTTAACTCGGCACATTGGTCCAGTGATTTGCCTTTGGGTACGAGCACTGCCATGACTGGCTCGACTCGGCCCTCCTGCGTTTTACCTAAACCTAAGGAAACAAAAGGGACAAACTTGCTCAGGAAGCTTGGTTTACGGTCTCGATCTGTATTCATGTCTACTTCGATACATCGTAATGCTCCACACATAAATCATGGTGCCATTTAGAGTGAGGTAGATGATAAAGCAGGGGATTTTTTTTAGGTGTGGTTCCATTGTGATTGATATGTTGCAACCACAGCGACGTGGTAATGCATATCAATGCAACTGGGAACAGAGAAATAACCAAAGCCGTTTCTCGTCTTAGAACTTCTGACCCTGTCATGTTGTGTTTTTAGTTTCAAATTGATAGCTCAGCCTGTCTGGAAACATCAAGGTGGAAACATCCTGGACAAGAAGCGGGTTGTAATTCACATCAGGCACTAATCAGATACATGGCCTCTTTTTCTTTTGTCTTAGTAACGTTACCTTGCAATTCAGATCAGTTGATCAGGAAATGAGAACCTAATTGGAGTAATGCCTCATGTCACAACTTTGACCTTCAGTGAATTGCGATGGCAGCTTGTGGTTTTTTTAGATAAATGTGACATAGCTTTAGGCTTCCGTCATAAATCAACAGGCACTTGTATTAACTTAACTAGCAAGCTGGATATAATTGTCAATCTATGGCACAAATTGGCTAAAAATTGAATCAAAAGATGAAAATTTGCAGGCATGAAAATGGGTCAGGGGTTAAAAAGGTGAGAAGGCTGTGGAGGAAATATGTTCCGGTACACTGCACAACTAGGACTTTCCCAAACGACTCACTTTCTCCCGATTAATCAGCCGACAATTTTTATGATTAGTCGACTAATCTAATATCTTTTTTCCATTTATACTAATTTAGCAATGGCATTTTTCATGACGCTTATTAATTCACAAAATTTTTTGGAACACTTAAATTCTGTACAAAGTACAAAATAACACCTAAATAACAACAATAAATCACAAACAATGAGGTCAAATTCTGATAGCATTAACTAGCGCAAAAGACTAGAATGTAAACAAATTCAAACACTGAGTTCACCTTTCCAACATAATTCAAAACAATTCTTAAAAAAATATCTAGCATTAATATTATAGTATACTACCATATATAATAGTATTATAATCATTGCCAATCAGATTTTTCATCAAGGGTGTCATTTTAAAGCTATTAGTGTAGAATCTGAATTCTGAAGTTTGTGGGATTAACTCCAAAAATCCTTATTTATATTACGAACATGACGTGCTTTTATTTTAAAATGTTTACCAGAAGTACGTTTGCTAAACCGCAAACAATAAGCTTTACACTCTGCAAAAAAAAGCTCTTTTTGCCATTGCATGTGGTGTTATCAATTTTTTTCATTTGCAAATGCTGTTAACCAACGATTTTTCATGTTTGAAGTGTCACCTTTTAACCGCAAGTTTCCGTTTTGGAGAAGACTGCCAATTTTTTTAAAAGTAGGTTGTCTTCTTTCCCCATTAGCCTCAACGTAACAATGCCAACATTTACAGTGTTTAATATAGATGTGTTTCCTTGTTTTGTATGTCTGAACTTGATTTCTTCGGTGCGTTGATGACCAATAAACATCTGTCAAAGGAACGGGAGTCTCATATGCCATCAACACGCACGTGTACACTAGCAGTGCAACGGTTTGCGGTTCAAAGCCGAACCGTACGGTTCGCCCTGTACGGTTCAATACGCCTTTATGAACCGCGCCTTTTCGGTTTTGCAATTAACTAATTCACTCCCAGCCATTTTCACCCATTTCAAGGCCCTTCGCTCCTGGCCGTTTTATTGCATTTTGACTGATTTTGCAAGGCCCACAGAAAATTCTGTTCTATTGCTATATACACTTGGAACCCACCAAAAGAAAGATTAGACTCTCCTCTTTCAGCAGAAAAAAAAGTAAGTTCGTATCTTATTCCATTCTTTAGAAATCAGCATTAGAAAATAGCTTAGTTTGAGCAATTTTCCAATTTCTGATGAAAAAAACAAAGAAAATTAGCTTTTTGTAAATGCATATGTTTCAAACATATCTTTGACTTTAACAAAGCTATTTTTTTGCATTAGTTACATTCCAAACATCTGAATAATGTTTTCCTTTTACAAAATAACATGAACAACCAGACAAATAGAGCTTTAGATAGCAAAGTAACAATTTATTCACACACGACTACTGAGAGATGACGGTTTGTTGCCGAGATGACACCGTTGTCGCCACGTCAGCTGAGTAAACTTTTCCCTCATCGTTGTCCGTCTCACAAAGATGGATTATTTTTGCATCTCTGCGGGGTCTGCTTGGCGAGCCGCTCCACAGGGGGGTTTCACTTGTTTTGCACGGTCTTCCAGCGCCTAGCATCCCAGGCGTCCTCTCGTTGTTTTGTTCGGTCGGAGCGCCGCCTGGCTTCATGCCCATTTCAAGGCCCTTCGCTCCTGGCCGTTTTATTGCATTTTGACTGATTTTGCAAGGCCCACAGAAAATTCTGTTCTATTGCTATATACACTTGGAACCCACCAAAAGAAAGATTAGACTCTCCTCTTTCAGCAGAAAAAAAAGTAAGTTCGTATCTTATTCCATTCTTTAGAAATCAGCATTAGAAAACAGCTTAGTTTGAGCAATTTTCCAATTTCTGATGAAAAAAACAAAGAAAATTAGCTTTTTGTAAATGCATATGTTTCAAACATATCTTTGACTTTAACAAAGCTATTTTTTGCATTAGTTACATTCCAAACATCTGAATAATGTTTTCCTTTTACAAAATAACATGAACAACCAGACAAATAGAGCTTTAGATAGCAAAGTAACAATTTATTCACACACGACTACTGAGAGATGACGGTTTGTTGCCGAGATGACACCGTTGTCGCCACGTCAGCTGAGTAAACTTTTCCCTCATCGTTGTCCGTCTCACAAAGATGGATTATTTTTGCATCTCTGCGGGGTCTGCTTGGCGAGCCGCTCCACAGGGGGGTTTCACTTGTTTTGCACGGTCTTCCAGCGCCTAGCATCCCAGGCGTCCTCTCGTTGTTTTGTTCGGTCGGAGCGCCGCCTGGCTTCATGCCGCCAGCGCTCTGACCATGCTGCCCGGCCGTTCACTGCTGTTGAATCGGGTTGCCTCGTCTTACAAAATGCGCTACTGCCCTCCAGTGGCCAGTTTTATTGCTTTAAAATGGGTTTTGAGCGTTGTTCTTTGTTTCTCAGATACAGCGGAAGCTATATATGCTTCTTATAAAAAAAAAAAAAAAACGCAAAAGGCGTATAAATACGTTTTTGGGACAGTGGAGCATTTAAAAATAGAACGTATTTATACGTTTCTGGGAGCAAATGAGTTAATGTATTCCGAACGCTTATGGAATGAATCGATCGAGCTCTGTGTGCCTGCGTGTGACGTGAAGCACCGCTGTGGAGAAATTCCCACCCCACAAGTAAATGTCGGATCGCTGTCAAGCACCTGTGTAATAATACATGAGTATTGTCCTCTTTCGCTTACGAAAGAAGTGAAAGTGAAACAAGAAAGAAAACAAATAGCTATGGCAAGCGGAGGAGTGGAGAGACCGAATTTTGAGGAAGCACCGACTTCTTTCAAATCTGCGGTGTGGCAACATTTTAGTTTCCCCGAAGACTACAATGCGGAGGGGGAGAAAATATTGAAAAAAAAAAATGCAATCATTGCTCAGCGCTTGTTCCCCATGCTAATGGCAACACTTTTATAAGATGACTCCGGCACCTCAGCCGGCATCACCCACAAATATCACTTTCTCAGGGCAGGACAACCCCGAGGATGACACCAGTGAAAACACACAGCGGGCTTCGTTAATTTATTTGCAACGCTTGACCCGCGTTACATCATTCCCTCACGGACATATTTCTCCAGCAACGTAATCCCCGACATTTATGAAATAGCACGCAAAGCCATCGAAGATGATTTCGCTAAAGCACATAGTTTCGCCCTGACCACTGTTAGTTGGACAGAGTGCTACTACCTAACTGTGACGGTCCACTATAATTCATACCTGTCAAGTTGTACGGTCTCGTCGTAATTTGTACAAGTGAGCACTGATTTTTAAATGTGTACGCCGTACGTTACGTTCAAAATCTGCACGGTTTTCGTGCATTACGTTTTTTTTTTTTTTTTTCATCATCTGTTCGGATTTGGTCACCGTTTCTGCAACGAGACAATGTCCGTTAGTACGTTGGTTGAATGATGCGACAAAAGTCAGACACGGAGAGGGAAGAGTGTTTGTTGAGACGCTGTAGCAAACGTGATGCTAGGCTTGGTGGGTCCAATATTTCCTGACTGTAGCCGACAGCATACAATCTACGCCTAGATATCTCATGCATATAGAACTACATGTTAATGACAGACTCGGTTGCGTTAGTAAACAGCCGCCATTTTCGAGCAGTAAACTTCTCAGAAAGGCTCTGTTGTAGTAAACCTTCCGAGCGAATCTAAGCAATTTTTTATCTAAAATATTCCTTAAAAATCTTGACTTGAGTCTATCTTTAAAGGATGAAGCAGTTTTAAAATTTTCACATGTCGAAAGTAGACAGAAGGGAACTAATGCAAAAACGGAAGCAATTTTATCAACTTTAACGGTTGATTCACAACATTAAATGACCTCCAAACATAGCAAAGGTTACTATGTTTTGTTTTGTTTTTTTTTAATGAAAAAAAAAAAAAACACGAAAGGTATCACTAAGCAAAACAAAGGCAGTTTTTAAAAATTGAAAAAAAAAAAAAAAAAAAGCAAAACGCAAACCGAACCGAAACAGTGATTCCAAAACCGAGGTTCAAACCGAACCGTGGGCTAACTGAACCATTGCACCCATAGTGTACACGCACGTACGGATGTATACACGCATGCATGCGACGATAAAACACAGCCGTGAAAATTATCGCCCTCATTTTTATTTATCGTATTATAAATGGACTCATTGCATATCGCAACAGGCTTAGCAAAATCAATAAAAAGTGTCGTTAGTTAGTTAGTTAGATGGATTTACAATCTGCCAGCTTGTAATTGTCTCCTGTAGTCTTACAAAATTACATTTGGGTGACGGTGCTTTAGGTGTTCAATCACGGCCGACGTGCAGCCAAGCTTGGCATTGAAAAGACAGGACACAACATTGACTTATTTCAACGAAACAAAGGAGGGTACAATGTTTTGGCCACTCTGGTGCGCTTTTTTGGCTTTGTGCCGCTTTCCCCGCTTTCATACCAAGCGTCTGTCAAATAAAGAAATTACAAAAATTCTGATTCAATTTAGCTCCAAAGCACAAAGCTGAAAATCCATTTTAAAGCAATAAAACTGGCCACTGGAGGGCAGTAGTACATTTGGTAAGACCCGCAACCCGATACAACGGCAACGAACGGCCGGGCCGCACGGCCGGGGCGCCGGCGGAAGACGACCGAATGGCGTCCAGGATGCCAGGCGGCGGACGACCGAGCAGAACAACCTAGAGGACGCCCGGGATGCCAGGTGCTGGACAACCGAGTAGAATGACCAGGATTACAAGTGCAGCGGACGATTCCGTTGACTCCGTGCTGCTCGCCGAGCAGACCCCGCAGAGACTCAAAAAATTCATCTTTTTGAAACAGACGGCGATGAGGGAAAAGTTTAACCCGCTGTTGCGGCCACAATAGCGTCATCTTTCAGTTAGTTATGTGTAAATAAATTGTTACTTTTCTATCAAAAGCTCTATTTGTCTTGCTGTTTATCTTATTTTATAAAAGGAAAACATTATTCAGATGTTTTGGATATAACTAAAGCAAAAAATATCTGTGTTGAAGTAAAAGTTATGTTTGAAATGTAAGCTTTCACAAAAAGCTTAAATTCTCCGTTTTTTCATTAGAAATTGGAAAATTGCTCAAACTAAGCTATTTTCTAATGCTGATTTCTAAACAATGGAAAAAGATATGAACTCACTTTATCTTCCTGCTGAAAGAAGAGAGACTAATCTTTCTTTTGGTGGGTTCCATGTTTATATAGCAATAGACCCGAATTTTCTGTGGGCTTTGCAAAATCAGTCAAAATCCAGTAAAACATCTAGGAGCGAAGGGGGTTGCACCGGTGAAAATGGGTGGGAGTAAATTAGTTAAGTGACTAGCGCTATCTAGTGTTAAATCTGAGAAGTGCAACAGAATTTAGGCTGAATTCAAATTCATATTCATTCAATTATATTTTTATAATTTGCAATGCAAACTGGGCAGCGGGCCACAATTCCCCAAGGACCGTATTTTGCACTTGCCTAGTTTAACCAATGGGGTTTTGCTGAAACAGGCAGCACCTGACTGCAATCAACTGATTACACTTGTAAGACACCAGACTGGTGAAAAGATGTTCTCTTGATCGGTTGGAATGAAAACCTGCACCTACTGCAGCCCTTTGTGGTATAGTTTAAACACCCCTGATATATATGTTCCAAAGTCAAAATGTCTCAGTTAAAAAACTGCGCTGGCATTGATGGAAGTAGTAATTTAATATTCTAAGTTCTCATAAATAGAAGTTAATCATTGTTATTTGTATTTCAAGACGTGGTGTAATCCTTTCGACTCCATGTTGGCAGGTACATTAATTGGTTGGTCTTCTTTAGTGAAGTGGTAAAATAATGCACTGTACAGTGGACCCTGAAGTAGAAATCTGGGTTGTATGCATCAGTGAGTCAGCATGTGAGGAAGCAAGAGGCTCTAACAAAAACTTCCAAATTGAATTCAGCATCCTCAGTCTGACTGGGACATGACCAAATGTCATTTTCTGTGGATTAAAAAAATGTGACATTCAGCCATTCTGCCGCCCTAGTGTCATTTTGTGTGAGTAAACCACAGCAATCATTTCCAATGTGACCTGAAATACAGTCCCTGACAAAAGTCCTGTCGCTTATCCATTTTGTAGAAACAATTGCTAATAACCTGACTTTTAATTATTCAATTGGTTTCAGAAATGGCTCATATAAAAGCTAAGACCCTTAGAAAATTGCTCAAACTAAGCTATTTTCTAATGCTGAACTTACTTTTTTTCTGCTGAAAGAAGAGAGTCTAATCTTTCTTTTGGTGGGTTCCATGTTTATATAGCAATAGAACAGAATTTTCTGTGGGCGTTGCAAAATCAGTCAAAATCCAGTAAAACGGCCGGGAATGAAGGGCCTTGCTCTGGTGAAACTGGCTGGGAGTGAATGAGTTAACTGGCTGCAAGTGTGATTTGGTTATTGCCATCATCTGTTATGTGCCCCAGGTAAGTAACAGGTGATGTTAATTACACAAATTAGAGAAGCATCACATGATTTTTCAAAGGGTGCCAATACTTTTGTCCGGCCAATTTTTGGAGTTTTGTGTAAAATGATAAAGATTTAATTTTTCCCCCCATTTTCTTTTGTGTTTTTTCATTGCAAGCAAAATAAATGAAGATATTACTACCAAAGCATTTGTAATTGCAATCATTTTCTGGGAGAAATTGAGCATTATCTGACAGAATTGCAGGGGTGCCAATACTTTTGGCCAGCAGTGTAACTAGAGGGAGGCGAGGTAGCGAGCGACGGGCAGATGGATTGAGCGAGCGGCTTTGTGAAACATGCGGAATGAATCGAAAACCAAATTTAGCCCAAGCAATTGCGTTATTTCATCAATTTCGAGAAAGAGGATGGTCCAGATTTGTCATTGTTTTCTTCGGATGAGTCGGCGAGCATACAATTTATTGATGAAGTCATCAGGAACAGGGGTGGCGTGGCTCAGTGGTAGAGTAGTTGTCCCCCAACCCAGAGGTTGTGGGTTCAAGTCTCCGCCCTGATGAACTCGTCTAAGTGTCCTTGAGCAAGACACTGAACCCCACATTGCTCCTGGTGCTGCAACACCAGTAGGTGAATGGCGAGATAGTGTAAAGCGCTTTGAGTGCCTTGAAAAGGTGGAAAAGCGCTATATAAGTATAACACCATTTACCATCAGGAACATCAAAGAAAGCAGTCTTGCATGCCTCCCAGAATTCAACAACATTCTTGGCTTTCGTCTTCTATGCTTCCTTTTTCATCCTACCCCAGACATGCTCAATTATGTTCATGTCTGGTGACTGAGCTGGCCAGTCCTAGAGGATCTTGATCTTCTTTGCCTTGAGTAACTTTGAGGTAGAGATTGAAGTATGCAATGGAGCACCATCCTGCTGCAGAATTTGTCCCTTTTTATGGTTAGGAATGTAAGAGGCAGCTAAGATTTGTTGATATTTCAGACTATTTTTGTTGCCTTCCACCCTGCTGATCTCTCATGGTGCAGACATTACAAAACCGTGTGGGATTTGCCAAGGCCCACAGCCTGTCAAAAGGATGGACGCTGGAAAACTGGCAAAAGGTGGATTTTTCAGATTAATTACACCACAGTCGCCGCAAATATTGCAGGAGACCTACTGGAGCCTGCATGGATCCGAGATTCACCCAAAAAACAGTGAAGTTTGATGGTGGCAAAATCATGGTCTGGAGTTACATCCAGTATGGGAAGTCATACAAAATATTACATTTGGATCTCACAGCATCACTACTTAATTCGCCTATGTTATGTAATATATTTTTGTATTTGAAGTACATTTTTTGTTCAATTTTCACACTACTTTCTGTAGGCAACAAAACTTGTCTTGCCAATATTTGACCTTTTATGTCTTTATTATATAATAAATCTTTTTTTCAGTGAAACAAATATATTTTTGTATATTCAACATCATTTGGGAGGGTCTTTGCTTTCATATGAGCCATTTCTGAAACCAACTAAATCATTATAAGTCAGGTTATTAGCAATCGTTTCTACAAAATGGATAAGCGACAAGACTTTGGTCAGGGACTGTATAGATGATTTATACTGCTAAACATTTGTGTCTAGCAAACACAGTGCAGTACAGGTACATTACATCCTTTGAAGTAGGGGTGGGAACCTCTTGCTACTAGGCCTGAACGATATTGGAAAAAACTATTGTTGCGATTTTTTTTAGGTTTGCAATATATTGCGATATTATATTGCGATATTAAAAAAAAAAAAGATCTATCTTTTTTAAAGAAATTTTCACTAAATGACTTGAATAGCTGTTTGGAAATACTTTACATAACACACCGTGACCACAGTGTATTCATATAATACCGTTTAATTTGTGAATGATGAAGATTTCTGTATGAAGGTATCCAGGAAGTCATGTCTGCACAAAATAGATCATTTATTGAATACAATATTTTACACTTCAACAGCAGCAAATAAATTAAATGATAAATAAAAGAGCAGGTGCATTAGTCCCCTAAGTTTTTGACAAAATATAACAATAAATAAAAACTTCTGTAAAATAACAACAAAGTTGTCAACATATTTGAACAAAAATATTAAATATGACAAATAAAAAAGTTGTTCACAAACTATAACAATAAATAAAAACCTCAGTAAAACAACAAAGTTGTCAACATATTTGAACAAAAATATTAAATATGACAAAAGAGTTCACAAACTATAACAATACATAAAAACCTCAGTTAAACAACAAAGTTGTCAACATATTTGAACTTAAATATTAAATCTGACTAATAAAAGTGCAAGTGCATTAGTCCCCTGAGTTGTTTACACAAAATATAACAATATAAAACTGCAAAACGGCAACAAAGTTGTAAAAATATTTCAACAAAAATATTAAGTATCAAAACTTTATGTGCAGCTGTACTATATATAGTTATTTGAAAAATACGGTTTACAATAAATTTAAATATAAAAGAAACAAACTCAATTGAACTTGTAAATAATTGAACTGAATAACTGCAAATAACTGATGAATAACAGAACCTGAATAAAAAGAAGAAAAGACATTCCTTCAGCTGTGTTATGTATTTGTCTGCATATCGTCCACCTTCCTTGCTCAGCAATTCTCAACTGGGTCTCATAGGTTTTTGGCCAAGACTATTAGTTTATCCACTATAGCAGGCTTGAGACAAGAACGTTGGCACTTAACAATGTTCCCACCTGTGCTAAAAAGCCTCTGATGGGGAGCTCGTAGCAGGAATGCATAGATACCTGCGTTTTAAATGGTCCCACGTTTGACAGATTACTTCTTGTTGAGGCAACCATGGCGAGGCACTGTCGACAGGGCTGTTTTTTGTCCCTTATAGTCTTGTTCTTGCCAAAATACTTCCAAAACTCCTTTTGGATACAGTCTTCCTTGCTCCTCCAACGTGTTGATTGCTTGCTTTCACTTTGAGAACGGGCCCTCCTCCCTCCGCTCTGCTGTTCGGCCCCTCCTCCCTCCACTCCGCTGTTGCAGGGGGAGGGGGAGGAGCCGATGACTTGCTGGAGAGAAAGAGAAGCTGTGCGCTTTTTTTCCCCTCTCCTTCCTCAAAACAAACGTTTGTGGATTTAAAAAAATGAAATGAAAAAACTATCGCACGTCCTTGCGATGGGACTATTGCACATGCGCACATCGCGATGGCGATGTTTAAACGATATATCGTTCAGGCCTACTTGCTACCCCACAATACGATACGATTTCCAATATGAAGCTCACGATAACGATGATCTCACGATATAGCAATACAACGATTATCAATATATTGGTCAGGAAATCATACTACAAAAAAACTAATAAACAGAAAAAACAAGCTATATTCATCCTTCTGCTGTAAGTTTATGTCCAGTCCATTTGAACTGGGAGGGGGGCAGCAAATTAACCCCTCCCACTTCTATAGACATCAGTGGCAGCCAATTAATGCCAGGCAAGGAGGTGATTTTGGGCCATTTTAGGTCATTACCTGTTGATTTTCAGTCACTTCCTGTTGATTTGGGGAAGTGATGCACGATAATGCATTTTTCAGCCGATACCGATAACCGATAATTTCCTCCTCGTTCCAACCGATAACCGATAATGTCAAGCCGATAATTTTATTAAAGATTTATGTAAAATTTTAAAGTATACACAAGAGAAAATATTGCTGTGCAAAAATAATATTGCTCTTTTTTTTTCAACATCAAATGTGAACAAGTAGTAGTAGTAGTAGTAAATTCCAACATCTAAATAAAGACAGATTGTCTGACATTGTGTAATGGTAAACTTTTGGCAACAATTACTTACAGAGTAAATACATAAGTTGCACAAAAATGGCTTTAAAAGTATGCCATTCCTAAAGTATAACATTACTACACAGCAAAAACACAGCTCCTTAAGACTAGTTAAAGTCCCTTGTTTTCAGTGTAAATCTATTGGAAATAAGTTAAATTAACTGACAGCACTTCAAGTATATTTCACTCAGATTTCTTGAAGAAAAATGGCCAGCTGAAAATAAGATTAACAGCCTTATTTTAAGCAATAAATTATTATACATAATCCTAAAAAAAAAAAAAAAAAAAAAAAAAAAAAAAAAAAAAACTTGTCAGAAATGTTCTTTATTCAAGAATATGTATGGTTCAAAACATTATTTGAAAGCAATTTTTTCTTGATTTAGGTGAAAAATGACCTTATTTTTTTTAGATGTTTGGGCTTAATAAGAACAAATTGCAATATTTAGTTCAAGTAAGTGGAATAATCTGGCGCATTCAACTAGTCTTCAACACTCAAACAAGATGGGGAAAATTATTTGACTAGATTTAAGAAGAATGATCTGATTAAGACGTCATAAATTTAAAGCGTACTGAATGCATTACTGACTGGATGACTTCTTTGTGTCGTTTGGTGCATGTTACAATTATCAACTAACCACTGTGCCGTCATGATAAACATGGTTTGTTGACATCACCTGTGTAAATGTCCGTGGTAAAACTGATGTGATCGACATGTCTTTCACGAAGAATCGTGGTCGTATAAACTGCATTATTTTTTCATCCAGGGGTTTGGCTATCGGGTCATTTCGGGAATTTCCTCCCGCCTGTGCCCTTCAGTCCAGTCCGCCTGGCTGCCAAATTAGCACCCGCGCCAGGCCTCTGTCTTGAACCGGAGTGGCGGCGGCAGCAAAGTTCGTACCGTACATCCGCCCGCCCCGGCCGGCTCGCTGCGGCGCATGGCTCTGCTCTCATGCTCTACCCGCCTAGGGCGAGGCGGCGGCCTGCCGGATCGGCGGGCTCCGTCGGAAGACAGCTACTTGTCAACTATCGATCTCGTGAGGTGTTTAGCCATAGATGGGAGTTTGCCACTCGCTTTGGGCTGCATTCCCAAACACCCCGACTCCGGGAGGACCGCAGCGTCTCTGTATCGTCACAAGCCCCGTAGCTTCCTTTATAGTTTATTTGTTAACAATAGCTTTAGCATTCGTGCTAACAGCAGCATATTTGTTCCAAAAATCATTGTGATGCAGTTTTAAATGGCTGCTGGGTTAGTGCTAGTGGTGTTCAATGAGAACGCTTTCTTTAGGCCTTGAGGAACTGTTTTGTAGATGGCGAGAGCGTCGTTTATTTCATTTCACACACGGGAAAAGCAACGCACGCTAGTGAGAGCGCCTCAACACTGATGTGTAACACCGCCTCCTCTATGACGCCGTACTCCTAAACCCCTCCTCCCACAGGGGCTTCAGAGAGGGGAGGGGTTGAGCAGGGGGCAGTGAAGAAGTGGAGAAAACTGCTTGGTTGCGCACATTTGGAGGCTAAATCAAGTATATAATTATCGGATTGCATTATCGGTTGATTTTTTTATTATCTGTATTATCTGTGTGACGTCATAATTGCCATTATCGGCCGATAATTATCGGCAGCCGATATTATCGTGTATCTTTAATTTGGGGGCATTTTATGGGCACTTCCTGTTGATTTTGGGTTACAGAACAGGAAGTGAGCCGGGAATCCCACTGAATAGGCAGTGACTCAAACTCAAACAGCAGTTATCTGTAAATGCCCTAAAATGAACAGAAAGTGACCTGTAAATGCCCTGAAAATCGGAAAAAGTGACTGTCAATGGCTGCCATTGAGATAACTGAAACACTATTATGTAGTAAGATTTTGGTAGCAACTTGCTGTTTCCTTCATTTTTTTTTTTTTTTTTTTTTTTTTAAAAACATTGATACCTTTTCAAAGCAATATCTCGATTCTTGGCATGAGCGTATCGATAACCTTTTGGGATGCAAAGTATCACGATATATCACCATTTCGATATATTGTCACACCCCTACTTTGAAGTGATGGTAGTTTCGGTATGTTTTCACCAACCTTTGCCATATTCATAGCCCATCTTCAGCATTAGCTTAGATCCGATGCCCCTGGTGTGGACCTCCCAGCCTCCAAATGAAGAAGTAGTATTTGCAGTCGATTCGCCAGCGGGCTCCAAAACTTTAGGGATGTTTCAATCAAACACAAAAGTGAAATAAGAGAAGAAAACAAACATAATTTGAAAATAATAAAAAGCAGTGATTATGTTACTTAAATCAGAATACAAATATTTCTTGCTTCTTTGGCTGCCATTGACGGCAAGACACCTCCAGTCTATTTGAACTGGATTGGACATTTACAGCCATCAATGGCAAACATCGATTTTACATGGATAGGACTGGATAGGACCATATGCAAATTAAATTAATCAGGAAGAGAATGTGCTTTGTGAGCTAACTCTTCATCATAAATTTCAATATATTTTTTGTTTCCGTGAGGAATGTTCTATAATATGTGCAGGTTCAATAATTCCAGAGCTACTAGCAGCATATATAGAATAAAAACTGATTGAAACATGCCTTTAGCATAAGCTGCATCATCGTCAGCATTGTCCGGGTCTGAGTCAGAGGAGGGTGTGTCTTCCTCTCTTAGTGGTGGGATGATGCAGTCGGCTTCAACAACTGCGTCTTTTAGCAGCAGGGAGTCAAATTTGACTGTGTAGACGCCATTGTCAATACCTATATGGGAGAAAAACATATAAATCAGGCGATTGTGTGGTTGATCAAAAGCCCTTTTTGCAAGGAGCACTGTTTATATGTCAACTATGAATACTACACATGCATGTTTGTTGTCTGGACATTTTTGTAAAGCCCTCGTCTTTGATATAAATATTGATGCTAGTGGGTTGTGCAAACTCTCAAAGGAGTCCAGCACCTGTGATTCTGGCTGGGTACCAGATGCCATCCTCGTGCCGGGTCAAGCAGGACGAGCCTTCCTCGAGGTTACTGAGGTCACAGTCCACAAAGTCTCTGAGCTCTGACACGTACACAACTTCGCCATGGGAAAACCTTTACATAATGTAAACAAACAAACAAGGAAGGGATACCACCGGTATGGCTTAAGAACGTCAGGAATAAAATAGACACAATGCTCAATTTAAGAATGTCAACAAAAGGTATTGCAGATTTAGTACATAACTAAAAGAGTTTAGTTCATGGTCACCTTGCTGCAGTATAATTCTGCTAATGTTACTGCAGTGTATCCTTTTCAGTTCAAAACATACAGTACAGTATTTTTAAAATAACAGGAAACGGATATACGTACAGTATATTATTATTATATTCCCATCACACTAATAATAGCCATTGAAATGATTCATCACAAGCTGGAGATTTTCTTCTACCTGATTGACAATTATTTCGAAAATGTAAAACCGAAAAACAGACTTTTGAAGGAAAATGAAAATTATTAGAAAATGCAATGTCTGGAGAAATTGCGATGGTAGCTTTGTTGTGATCGTTGGTTTATCCTGTCACTTTCTGTTGATATTGAGGCATTTCAGAGTCACGTCCAGTTGATATCACGTGACTTCCTGTTAATGATGGGGCATTTCGGGATCCCTTCCTGTTCATATCGGGTCACTTTTGTTGATTCGGGGGCATTTTGGAGTCACTTCCTGTTATTATCAGGCAAGGGCGTAGGTTTGCATAGGGATGGTAGGGACATAACACTACCAACTTGTCAGGATGCTCAAATTGTCCCCACCAGCTTTTAAGAAGCCTTATTTGCATTATATAATGAGTTGAGTTATTTAGGTAATTTAAATTTTCTTCCCATATGTTGTAAGGATATAATAGAACCTACCATTATTAAGTGAATTGTTTTCATTATGTTCAGACTGACATATATCACATTTAATTTGCTGAATGTGCCGGTCTATTTTTTACCCCCTCAAACGAAGGTTTGATTGGCTGATGACTTGACCACCCCCCACCAAACAGACAAACATGATGCACACTCACACGGCACGACAGATTCAATTTAACAACATGCCGCCTCTTCCGCCCCCTTCGAAGAGGATATTAGAAGTTCTTTTTTCAGCTAGCGGCAGCCACTGTAAGTAATGTAAAAAGACGTCAATGTTGTGGAGGTGGAGGAAACACCACTAATTTCTTAATTTAAATTGCAATCAGAATTAGCATAACATTAAACTCTGATAACTTGCTAACCTGCAAAACTACTGCGGTCAGGCTAGCCTCCACAAGGAACAACAAAGTCAAGCTAGCTGTCCCTCCCTCATTTGCATCACTGTTTGCATTATGTGCATTACAGTAATGCAACACAGTGGCTTCAGAGTGCAAGTCCTTTTGTTAAAAAAAAACAAAAACAGAAGCTATCCAAGAATGGGTGCACTTCAGGCGGACACTGACATGAACATGAACTGATATGAAAAAAAAATCTGTGAAATTAAATCACACATAAGAATTTCATGAGACTACTTTGGTTCGAGTCTTACCGTAGTCTACTATGCCTCAGATGTAGATCGGTCCTTGGATATCTTAGATTTTTTTTTATTTCAATTTTTCCCGAAACTACTTTTATATAACAATACTTTAGTTTGAGTCTAAGGGTGCTCCACTGTCACTGACCCATTCTCGGATAGCTCCCTGTTTTTTTAAGAGACCTGCATTTCAAAATGTCTCGTTTGAATCGAACGTTGTATCACCTGAACCAATACACATAAAAGTTAGTATAAGTCAATACAGATTTATTTTGCATTGATCATTTAGCCTATCAATAAGTTAGGTTCATATTCGTGAGAAATGTATCCATGAACCCCGTTCAATAATCTGTTTTGGCCTTATTAATGTCCCGTCCCCAGCAAAAAGTGTACATGCATGTTATGCTGTTATGTCGTCCCAACCAATGTTGACACCAAACTTACGCCCTTGTTTTCAGGTTACTTTGTATTGATCTGGGATCAATTTGCGGTGACTTCCTGTTGAGTCACTTGGGTTGGAAATCAATAGTGATGGAAGTTTTTGTGCCATTGAAATGAATGGGAAATTTTGGCCTTTAGAAGTGAATGGGTATGTTTTTGGCAAATTTTGGCTGAACCCTACGTTTTTGGCTAAAAGTATCTACAACTTTTGTGCCCCTTAGTATTTTAAATTTTTAAAAATCAAATCGGCTATTCCACAACTTAGGGACAAAGTCTGCATATGATCAATCAGCACACTGTTTAAAGCTGTTGTTCATAATTTTTGACACTAGGCTCAATGTTCTAGTTAGCAGTGGTTTAATTAGTTGGTGGAGTTGATTTCAACAAATTCCGTGCAGTTTTCAAGTTATTTGTTAGTTTCAGGGCTACGGAGTGGCTAAGCTAGCGCGAGTCAGAGGGGCCAACTTAGCATGCCAATAAAAAAATGATACAGATCTTCGAACAGATCCAACATAGTCAAATAAATTCAAAACACAGATCACTGTTCCAAAACACACATGCGGCCAAAACAATGTCACACAAAACTGCCGTAATTCATTTCATTCTGCAGGACTGCATTTTTTAGATGCTTAATACGACACAATAGAGAGGAGTGCTAAGGCCTCTCGCGCTCAAGCTGCATTCGACGGAAGGGGGAAGTCGGACTTATCCCACTCGGAAGGTACCAGTTGCGACCTCAAAGCGTTCCAAGCGAATGTAAACAGCAAAGATGGCTGATCGCAACAGGTGGATTTTTATTTTGGCTGTAAAAAGACATTTTGACCTCCAGCAAACCTGCTTTCTCATAAGTGATCAAATAGTGAAGGCGTTCTAATGATATTTTTCCAAATCGGAGGTTGGAAACTCTGACTTCCCACCTTCCTCGAATGCAGCATCAGTCTGCTGAGTTAACTGACAGCCGGCGAAATGTGCATTTAGAGGCTGTGGAAACAGACAGAGGAAATGGGCAAAGGCACGTTTCCACAAATCCCCTATGAAGAACGAGGAACAATATAAACTGGTTACTTATTGCTGGCTATGACACAAAAAAAATCCGCCTGTCACTCCGCCTTGCTCCTCTGCAGTTTTTGGATTCCAAGAGTCAGGGATGATTTTCAAGTGTGCATATGTTGTTTTTTATTGGCTCAGATGGCCCAACTGACTTGTGCTAGCTTAGCCACTCCAGAGCGCTGAAACTAACAAATAACTAACAAACTACATGGAATTTGTAGAAATCAACTGCACCGACTAATTAAACCCTCGCTAACTCGAAGATTAAGCCTGATGTCAAAAATCCTGACCTTCACTTTTAAGTCTCGACCTTGGAACTTGCAGAAGAACGAATAGGGCTGCCTGAGTTTCGGAAGCTTAAGATCCGATTAAAAAAATTATGTGATTACAACAAAAACTGTAGGACAAGTGGCGTTTTGAAATTCTAAGTATTCAAGTATTATAGATGGTAGCTTTTGCATGACATGCTAAGCTACCATCGCTACCATCAATTATATATTGTGTGTTTCGGTGGCGATTGGTCTAATACTGCAAAGGAAGCTCAGCTTAACCCTGGGGGATAAAACGATAACAATAATTATCGTCATATAATTTTTGTCAACAGAAATAATCAAAACTTTCGATAAAGGTCGATAGATTTACACCGGAGAAGGGGGGCACTGGTACAACGTAAACGTGAAGGTGACCTGTCACAGAGCAGCATTAAAGCCTGATACTGTGGACAGACTTATTTTACTGGCCCGTAACTTTTTAACCAATGGCTGTGCAATGCCCAGCATTTTGTTAACTTTAAATTTTGTGCTTTTGTAATCCACGTATGTGTGAAATTCTGTGTAGTAGTTTGTCACCATGCATGCATCTTTTTCCTGACATTAAAGATTGGTTAAAGCGGCATCTGGGTTTGTCAACTTACACTCAGTGGCAAAAATCAGACTTCAAATTTGAAAAATTATCGTGATAATTATCGATATCGACCGATAAGAATTTTTTTATTGTGAAAACAATTTTTGTCATATAACCCTGGCTTAGCTCAGCTCCCCCAAAAGGTTAAAAAAATCAGTCGTCAAATGTATACTGTTGTGTGTACATGTCATTGACTAAAAATGCACTACAACACCCTCAACTATTCTTCAGAATTAGCTTCTTATCACTGGTTACGATGCAGCTTGCTTTTCATTTATTCACGCAGCCTCACAGTTCTTTAAACTAGGAGTGGGAACCTCTTGGTACCTCACGATACGATACGATTTGCGATACAAAGCTCACGATAACGATGATCTGATGATACGGCGACACAAACGATTATCAATACATTGGTCAGGAAATCATTGTAGGATATTCTACAAAGAACTAATAAACAGAAAAACAAGCTTCTGCTGTGAATTGGAATGAGTTTATCACTAGTAGAACGGATTGAACGTCTATGGCCGTCAGTGGCAGCCAAAGCTAGGCAATGAGGTAATTTTGGGCCATTTACGGTCATTTACCTGTTGATTTTCAGTTACTTCCTGTTGATTTTTGGGTATTTATGGGTCACTTCCTGTTTATTTTGAGTTACAGAACAGGAAGTGACCTGGGAATCACCCAAATAAATAGGTAGTGACTCAAACTCAACAGGAAATTACCTATAAATGCCCTAAGACAGGGGTGACCAATCCCGGTCCTTGAGAGGCCCTATCCAGCTTGTTTTCCATGTCTCCCTCCTCTAACACACCTGAATCAACTAATCAGGATCGTTATCAGGCTGCTGCAGAGCTTGCTGATGAGCTGATCATTTGATTCAGATGTGTTAAAGGAGGGAGACACGGAAAACAAGCTGGATAGGGGCTCTCGAGGACCGGGATTAGGCGCCCCTGCCCTAAAATAAGCCTTAACTGAGACACTATTATGGTGGAAGATTTTGGTTCCTTTTTATTTATTTATTTTTTTAGACATTGGCACCTTTCTAAAACGATATCTCGATTCTTGGCAGGTGCATATCGATAACCTTTTGGAATACAAAGTATCACGATATATCACCATTTCGATATTATGTCACAGCCCTACTTTAAACAGTGTGGAAGCTGTGCGTCTCCAGAGTAGAGAGTGCATTGTTCCACTGCTGCGAAACAAGACAAGTCATTGGCCAAAGGCTAGGTTTATTCCGCCCACTGGACGCTGTGTGTCTCTGGGGGTCTATAGGTAGTGGGCGGGGCTTGGCTGGCTCGGATGCTTTGCTTTTCTGCATGACTCTTGCATGTTGTGCCTGAGGCGAAATCACTTTTGATGGACAGCAAAATGAGCGAAACAGTGATCTTGTATGGGAAGAATTTTTCAATTTTTTTCCCCGTTGTTCTGAGTGGAACCGGAAACTTTCATAATCATTCTAGCGACACTTGCTTTGTTGAAAACAACTAGCGAAAAATTCTACTTCTGTTAGGTAAGGAAACTTGACTTCTGGCACTCTAGTTTCTTTCCCTACTGAGTAGGGGGTGCCACTGAGCCCCTCCACAGTCACCGCTGAGCTTCTCGTCATTGAAAGATCAGCATTTGCTACTCGTGTGTTAAAATACTAACAAAAGCAAAAATACTAACAGTGATAGAAGAGGATATAAAGGTCACCTGCAATTATCCTGGAAGCGACATTTATCCTCCAAATAGAATGGACATGGTTTCATGGACTTCTGTGTGGGATAAATGTACAAAACTCTAATTTGCGCCTCGTCTCCGTCTGGTGCTTCTGCTCCGACCACCATGGCATTGTGGTACTCTAGGGTCCCCCACGACGTCCTGTAAGGCGCTCTAACTTTGGTACCACTCAATGTTTCTTCCTCTTCCTCCTCCCCCTCCTCGTCTTCACACTTATCTTCTACACCAGCATCTGTCTCCTGGTCCGGTTCCCTCGTCTCAGAGTTAGTTCCCGAAAACTCCCCAAGCTCACTATAGAAGGCAGCAAACTCGGAATCGAAATCTCCTTTTGTGTCAGGCTTCGGCGCCTCGGCCTGCACTCCGCCAGTGTTCTCCAGGGAGGCCAAAAGCAGACTCTTTTGAAAGGACAACAGGCTGGCCTTGGTGAGTTCTATCAGCTGGCATAGGTCCTGTTTCAGTTTGAGTAGGTCGCATTGCTGGGAAGGGTCCAGGCCAGCAGCCAGAGTGGCATCCACTTGCTGCAGCTGGGCTTCATATGTAGAGATGGCGCCCTCCAGAGTTTCCTCATCCATAGTGCCGCTTCACGCTGGGAAGGACAGCAATGACAGGCATCCAGCCTTTAAGGAAGACTGCAGGGGGAAATTCATTTAAAGCAGAACAGTGTTAAAATACCATACTATATGACGTTGACCAATCTAATCCTATTGTTGGCAAGAGTACAACTAGGACTGGTTGCCAGCAAGATCACTCAATTAATTGAACATGCAGGTTGCACTATTTGAACTTGCATTATCTTTTATGTACTATAAGTGTCCACCCTGAATTTTGAAACCTCCTAAAACCACCCAAATGCCAAAAAATCAATGGTCCAATCCCAGGCTCCGGCCTTCCTGTGTGAAGTTTGCATGTTCTCCCTCTGCCTGCGTGGGTTTTCTCCGGGTACTCCGGTTTCCCCCCACATCACAAAAACATGCATGGTAGGCTGATCGAACGCTCTAAATTGTCCCTAAGTATGACTGTGTGCGCGAATGGTTGTTCGTCTCCTTGTGCCATGCGATTGGCTGGCAACTGTTTCAGGGTGTATCCCACATAATGCCCATAGTTAGCTGGGATTGGCTCCAACGCCCCCATGACCCTCGTAAGGATTAGCAGCTCAGAAAATGAATGAATGAAAGGTTTACCGTTAACACATGCATTAGGCTACTGCATTACACTGGAACCAGGCATAAATGAGAAACTGATTTCCATTCAAAATTGTATTTTTTCACTGATTTACAAAATTCCATCTAAAACTCCATCAAATTTTTATTTTCCCCTCATTTCTTCAAATCTAAAAGCCAAATCTCAATTTTATCTATTCAATAACATAGGATGCACTTTAAAATAGAAGATAATGTAAACATTGACTTTTTAAAATAATAGATATAAGTAACATGCATTAACAAAAAAAAAAAAAAAAGTACAAATGACATACATTATGCACAGTGAAATGGAATATATTTTAAAGACAAAGCACTTTTTTTTTTTTTTTTAATTATAAGGAAATAAATAAGTAGCCTTACATAAATGAACAAAAATAAGTCCAAAGTGCACATTAAAAATCAAATAAACCTCATCAATTCTTTCCTTTCTCTTAAAGATCTGATCAATTTTCCATTGCATTGCTCCTTTAATTCAACAAGCTTATTTTTCCAAAAAACGGAGAGGGCTCTGGCTGCAAACCGCTCCTCTCAGGCTCCTCTACCGCTCATCTCAGTCCTGTTTTGCACCAAACTCTCTTGGGGAGAAAGAACGTGCATTTGAACCAATCAGAGACAACGATCATTGCTCATCACGTGTCAGTATGACATCCAATTGAACAGACAGCAGAGTCCTTTTTTTTTTTTTTTTTTTTTTTTTGCTGCCTGCGACGCGACTTGTCAGAGGCAGAGAGAGAGAGACGCTGGAACAAACTACGTCGAAGAAATAAATGAATATTAAATATCGGTGGAAATGGATGACGCTACACACGCTCTTTATTAGGCTTGTTGTTAACACTTGTGTATGTAAATCTGACGTTAGTGGCAGCGTGGCAGTTTAACAGTGTTTGGACAGTTGCCGTCATATTTGCGGGCTCAAAGCGGCGTTCCGGGCGGTTCCGCCTAATAAACTCATAGCGGAACTCCGTTCCGGCTCGTTCTGGTCCACTTTCACCCCTGGTCATATCGTACGGTATATGGTATTTTTTATGTCCTAAAAATGCAGAGAAATCCATCGCTTGCAGCTGAAAGGCTCAACCCTCCCCCACCAGTTGTGGCTCAGTGTCAGTGAGTCACTTGTGCTACACGATGGCGGGAGGAGGTAGCCTGCAACTCCAGACTCACTGGAACAGCGGTGAGTCTGGAGTTCCAGGCTAGGGAAGAGGTGAAACTCCTGAACTATTTTCCCCATCGAAGAAAAACAAAATCGCTGGTGTAGGAATACTTCCGCTACAGAAAAGTAAGAGTAGGAGGGCCAACCGACATGTTAATACGTTTGCAGAGAGTGGCTGCCGAGGAGGCAATACCTCGAATATGATTTCGCATTTATACAAAATTAAAGGTTAGATTACTAAACACTGACATGAACGTTTCCCACCAGCTAAGAGAGTTAACTTTAGCATGTTTAGTGTGTCTAGCGGTGGTAAAACATGTGTTTTTTTCTCTCTGGCAACTGTCTGTGTTGAGAAACAGAGTGTGTGTATAATGTAAACATAATACGGTAACGAGCCATACACACATGCTTTGTAGGAAAATAATTCAATTATTTTTTTTGTGATGGTAATAATGTTGAGCTGTGGCTGTGGGTTTAGGCTCATCTAAAGGACTGCATTTATTTTAATTTTATTCAGAATATTTTGTTATTTTTATTTTATCATTTTAACCTAACATAATACTGATGTTCAAATTTGCTAATGTTTTGAAAAATAAAAATCCTGCTCAATGGAAAGATGTTTTGTTTTAAAACCCAGATATATCAAAGTAACTTTTTAGAGCTTTAATTGCAATACTGTGAAACCGTGATATTTTGGCTTAAGGTTATCATACTGTCAGAATCTCATACCGGTACATGCCTAATTGAGATTAAGAGTCTTGATTAAGTGGCCAGGCCATGCCATGGATCTCTGCTAGCCTGACCTCAGTGTTTTCTCAACATCAACTTCTTCTTCTTTTCCTTTCGGCTCTTCAATTCAGGGGTCGCCACAGCGAATATTAGTCCATTATGCTGCCAATGTAGTTTTGCAATGAAAAACGGTATATTGTTCCAATTTCCTTAATTTCACATGATTACTGTGTTTCACCACAAAATGTGGTCAGCTCTGTGACCTGCATTAATAAATGCAATAATAACAATGATATAATACGAGTAAGTGATATGAAGGCCAACACATTTGTTCTTGCCATGCTTATATGAGACTTTTCTCAATGTATGACAATTTCTCAAAGTGAATGCTTTGAAATGCCTCAAGTGTGACTGTAAGTGTTAATGGTTATGTCTTTTGTGCTTTTGATAATTATTCGGGTGTGAAATCCAAAACGGACCTCAGTTTTTCTTTATCATGTCAAGGTATTTTTCTCCACAATTTTATTAGCAGTCTATGTTGCTACATGCACAGCCATATCCTTTGTAAAAACATAATAATGTTAAATAAGTATTGCAGTCAATATTTGAACATTTTTTTTGTTTATAAAACAAGTAAATAAGTAGTGTTTTTTTTTTCCCTTTATGAAAACGGGGATCACATAGCTCAAAACCTTAATGCAGGGGTCCCCAAACTACGGCCCGCGGGCCAAATACAACACGCCTCCACATTTGGTCCAGCCCCCTGAACAATACCAGAGAGCATTTTGAAGTTTTTTTTTGTTTTTTTTTTCTCAATAGTGTTGTTTCCTGGCCTTTTCTGTGAAGAACTCAGAACTCAGTTATTTGGTTATTATCTATTTAATTAATAGTTTTTATTATTATTATTATTATATTACATTATTGTTTTTATTTTATTTACTTTTGTTCCGTGAAGAATCCAGAAAGGGTTATTTGATTGTGGCTTTCTGAAAAACAATACATTTTTACATTTAGGCACTCCTGCAATCGTCACAGTTTTATTGTTACAAACTGACCCCGGCCCCCCATCAGAGAAGGGAAATGTTATGTGGCCCTCACAGGAAAAAGTTTGGGGACCCCTGCCTTAATGTGATAGGGGAAAACTGGATTCTGCACTCATTTAAAAAAAAAAAAAAAAAAAAAAAGCTGTCAGACTTAAAACAAACAGAAAGGTTGTGGTACATAAATATGAAAAGGATGAAATTCTTTAAAATTATTTTGACAAAGAACCACTTACTATTAGACAGGCCCCAACACTTACGGATTTTAAATCACGCCTTAAAACATTTTTTTTTTTTTTTTTTCAGCTTTTAATGTGCAATGACAGTTTATGACCTCGTCTTTTATGTATTTTATTTTATCTGTTTGTTTTATCTTTCAAAGTTGACTTATTTTTGCTGTGTTATGCTATGTAAAGCACTTTGGTCTCCTTGGCGGATTTTTTAATGTGAAATACAAATAAAGTTGATTGATTGATTGAAAGAAATTTAAACATTACAGTATCAGCCTGGGGTTATTATTATGGACACGCAGAGCAAACTAATTATTCAGGCGAAAATGATAACATAAAGCCATACATCAGGTTCAGACACACCCAATAAAATACTAGTAACTGAATGAATCGGTTTGCCAAATTGCGTTTTTGGCACACTGACACTTTCTACTTACAAATTTAGGTACCAGAATTTTTTTTTAGAACTAAATATTTGATTAGCAGTGAATTAAAGAGGAGCTAACCTAGCGTAGAATAATCAGCCTTCCAGCTAGCCCTCAGAAATAGTCAAAATATCAATGGCATTACCGTCGATGTCTGGCGAACTGTCCGAGAACAATTCTTCGTCAGGCGATAATTATTAAAAAGATAAGCTGTTCAATGGAAATACTAATATTTAACCAAAAAAAGCTAACAACTCATTGGCTCTAATCAAGTATATTATATTTATATCGCTCTGATTGAGTTATTTTCAAAGCAAAATGCCTGTTACTAACATGAAGATGTATTGCATGTTGTACGAATAGTTTACGCTTTATAAAGAGTATTTTTGGAATTCATAATGATCGTTCACTTTTGACGTCGTGTGTTTTAAATAATATTCATAGTTATAATTTTAAACTACAGTCCATTATTTTTATAAACTCTCGGATGTAGATACTCTTCCTCAATTCTTACACTTCGTCGAATAGGAAATGCGTCATCGGCGCAAGATGTTAACGTCACAATACGTCGCCACCATGGCCGTCTGTCACTACTGTTGCAGTATTTGCGTGTCTTGAGAAATGTGTATTTTACAGCCAATTGACCAAATTGAAGGTATGTTCTTATTCTTATTTACTATAAAAACTAAGAGTACTGGTTAAGAAGCTACTGCGTTTTAAAATTTGATGACTTCGAGTGTAGATGTGTGCATGGTTCAGTCTAGTGCAATTAGTCCAAATCATAATTGAAACAATTCACATAACATATACTGCATATACTTAATGATAGACTGTGGCTATTCTGTGAGTGGGATTAACCTTCAATATTGTTTGTATTTGTACCTCCCATTTTTTTTTCTTCCTAACCCACAGAGAAGGGATCTCAGCTGCGATGCCTCCGGCCAAGGCACTTATAAGCGATCCAAAGATTGCTTTTGCCTACCTACGTCCAGCTTGTGTCCTGCTGACTCGCGTGCCTACTTTAAAAAATGTTGAGACATTGAGCGCTCAGTTAAAGGAAATCCAGGATGCCACCTTGCAGCAGCTTCAAGAGTATGTCCTCTTCCCCCTCCGCTTTGTGCTCAAAGTCCCCGGGCCCAAAAAGGACAAACTTGTGCAAGCTGTGGTGGAGACTATCAGTCACGTCCTGGAAAACACCTGTGTTCAAAGCTGGCAGACCCTCCACGACCTCTTCTCAGAGCTCTGCCTCTGCATTTGCTCCCCAGCCAATCCAGGGAAACCTGCAGATACATCAGAGGAGGTGAAATTAACAGTGCTGCGATGCCTGAGCGCTTTGCTTCATGCAGCATATGGCGATATTGTCTTGGAATTCTTCAAAGTCACAATGTTGCCAGAGCTGGGAGCTGCCGTTTCACTCTTACTGAATTTGGCAGAGAAAGAGAAATCCAGAGATGTTCAGATAGCAGCTTTGGAGTTCCTGCAGGCTTTGACTCTGCAGTGTGACTGCATTGAAGATCATGTAGTTCCCTCCTCCGAGGAACGGGAAGAAGTAGGCAATGCCATGGCTTCGTTCTTACCTGGAATTACAATGGCGGTTGCCAGGATCATTACAGGGGATGTCAGACAAGGCCATGGAGTCACAGTAAGAGCCATCAAGGTACATATATCTTCTACACAACCACTTTATTAACCATTGATCCAAAGTTGTGATAGGTACACCCATTCATGTCATTTTTATCTGATTTTCTTATCAATAAAATGCACAAAAATAGTACCAGCAATGTCATGGAATTAAATATGAAGTAAGCGTGATCCTTTTGACACTGTCATTTGAGGTCTGGTCCAGGACGGTCAGCCTCGTCATGGAAGACGCTCAGCTTCAATCTAGTGAGCCACCGAAGTCTCCCTCGACTGACCTGGGGAGGATTGGGCAGCTAATGGTCGTACGCACACAGGACTGGGTAAAGAACACATCCGGAAAGCTGTTCCTGCTCCTGAAGAAGATCATCTCAAGCACGGTGGCACATCAACACTGGAAGGTCCGACTGGAGGTGGTGGAGCTGGCTGAACACCTGTTGGACAAGTCTAGTCAGTCTTTAGGAGAGTGTGTTGGACTGCTTCTGGAGACATTGGTTGGAGCAATTAATGATGAGGAGCCCAAAGTTAGAGAAAGGTATGTTAGATGGGAGGTACGCACAGTGAAAGGTTATTATTAGCTTATTTCTGTCACATTTTCTCCTTTTTAGGTGCAAAGTTGCACTCAGAAATGCGTCCAAGAAAAATCAAGAATCTGTCAACCCCAATGATATCAAATGTAAAAACAACTGTCAGAACTTCACTGACGTTCTTTCGGAAAATCTTCATACTCTGGCCACTTCAATGCCCAGACTAATGCGGACCTCTGATGACCAGAAGAAGATATTTACCCTTAATGTCTTTCTGGGTTATTTAAAGCTCCTAGGACCTTTGGTCTCTGTGGTGCTGAACTCTGCTGTGCATCTTGAGAGGATTTCCAAAGCTCTGATGCAGGTAGTACCTGCTGTAGTGCAGGACATTTTATATTTTATGAAAGGAAATGACATGATAGGAGCATATCCAATTTACTGTACATGCATTAACCCATTATAGCGCATTTAACTCATTAGCTACCATTGATGGCGCTAGAAATCCAATCCATTCAATTATTCGCTGCCAGCCTCTCCCAGTCGTAATGGATCGGACGTGTAGCGCCATCAATGGCACTGAAAGGTGAGCATTCAGAGCTAGCCCTCAGTTTTTATTAATTGGACGTCTATCTTTGTCAATGGCAGGCAATGAGTTAAATACTAGGAAATATAAAACACACTATAAACACTCAGGTATCTCTGAAGTTCCGCTCTGAGACCCCCAATTTGGACAGACTCAAAATTTTCCTATATGCATGTGTGATACATCATTGGAAAGCTTAAAATCTCAATTTTCTGGGGGAAGAAAAATTTTGAACAGAGGGGCATTCAAAAAAAATAATTTAAATAGCAAAACCCTATCTGGAGGTGGGAGCACGCGAGAGCAGAATTAAAGACGCCATGACTTTAACGAGATATTATCGTGTACTTACCTTGTTTCGATCTAAAAACTCCATGTAGCATGTATCACTGAGTATCAAGACACAGCTGTGAATGGCCACAGCTGGATTTGGGGGGGATTTTAAGGGTGAAACATGGTAATATACCAAGGATCGGATGCAGAAATCGCAGACATCAAGGAGTGGTCGAGATTTTCTTTTTCATATATTTACCCTTTTAAACTTTTTTTTTTTTTTTTCAAATTTTCTTTGTTTGGATTCATTATTTATCATCTAACATATCGGAGAAAATGCGACAGTAACAAAAAAACCATACAATTAAGCAATAGTTATGAGGTAGATATCCGTGACTTTTTTACACCAATTTTTTTCATTGTGACGTATTATGTTTAAAAGTTTGAATTTTGCGAGTGAATAATTTTTTTAAAGTCGTTTTTTTTTTTGTTTTTTTTGCGAAATACTAGACATCAATTAATGATTCTTAGCTAAAGATGACAGACGTTTTGAATACCGGTAATAAATATAATTACTTACCTTCTTTTTATGGCTTGGTTGAAACAAAAGCGGTTGCGCGACATCTGTAAACGGGGGTTTCCAGGGTAAAACGGACAAATTAAAAATAGTTCGGGGGCTTAATGCGCCATGAATCTGCTATGGCAGCATATAGACATATTGTTCTATCAAACACAACAGTTGTTTTGGCTTAAAATACAGCAGTTTCTTTTAAAAAGGAGTGCAAGAGCAGAAACTGCTTTTTCAGTCTTGTCTGTGTTTTCGCCATATATTTTTAAATCTAATTTTAAAAAAAGTTTAGATTGATATTGGAGACCATACCCACAGTGAATTTCTGTTTTTAACCATCTTTATTTAATTTTTTAAAAACATTTTATTAATTTATACATTTATTTATTCATTAAAAATAAGAAAATCATTCATAACAATAATCAATTTTAAAACCGGTGGTGGTCATTATTATTATGATTTGGTGTCGATGTACAAGCCTCATGCCAGGACTGTATTATTTTTTTATATAAGACCAAAAATAGTCAATTGCTCTATAAAGGGTTGAGAAATATAAAAACCGTTGACCCAAGAACACAACATAAGTGTAAACCACTTGGTCTTATCACACCCTAACACTTTTCTAACTGGTACTACACAAACACAGTTGGGAGTCTAAAATGTTATAGTGTGCTGTATTTTCTATTGATCATTTACTTTATTACTGAAAAACAAGCGTCAAACAAATTCCTCTGATTTTGCAGGTGCTTGAGTTGGACGTCACAGATGTCCGTATTGTAGAAGAACGAAGTCACAGTGACACAATAGAAACAAGTTCAGATTTCCATCAATCAGCTCAAACACGGAGGAAGCGTTTCCTCTTCTTTACAGATGAGAGGATCTTTTCTGTGCTCGCAGAGATCTGTCGAACTTTAGGTATGAAGGCGCTATCCGCGTAGCATTATGTGTCACGTCCCATCCAAATCCATGGAGTTATTTTACTATGTTGTACTTATAGGTTACTATGGCAACATTTTTCTATTGACGGACCACTTCTTGGATCTGTACCGGCAGTCCTCGGCATACAGGAAGCAGGCCGCCATGGTTCTCAATGAAATCATCAGAGGAGCTGCTGGAATCGCTGTCGTTGCAGAAGAAAAGTCCTTGGAGGGCGAGGATAGAGGGCTACAAATCTCCCAGGAAGAACTTAAAGGGGTGGTGATGCTGGTCATGGAGGAATACATCAGTCTCAACAACTGGCATTTGATCACAGTCAATCAGGAAACTGACAGAGATCGACAGGACCAACAGGTGAGGAACCAGAGCAGTCATAGTGAGTAAGTATGCATCCAAATTTGGTGGGTCGCATGGAGATCAGTGTAAAGATATCTTCTTTGTACATGCAGTTGTCATAATGGCATGCAAAGGTTTGGCATTGAAATATATATATAAAGCCTAGAAAGTTTCATTGTACAGTATAACGGGATTTAAAGCTTCGCCCTGACGTGCACCACATAAAACGAGCTAAAGTACAATAAGGCTAATATAAAAACGCAGGTTACAGTGTACACAGATTGGGAATAAATTTAATAAGAGACTTGCAGCAAGTGGTGATGTAGTGATATTATAACAGAGCGCAACAGTGCTCATATGATGATTTACAGTACTCAGACAGTGAGGCAGATGGCTGACCTGATATGATAGTGCAAATGACAGTTAATGCATATGTATTCATGTAACAGTGCAAAAATTCCATAATGTAACTGCAAATATTGCATATGCAGTACCCAGATTAAGCAGTTCCCAGCATGTGACAATGTTGTGACATTAGCAGTGCAATGACAGTGTCATTTCAGTGTAAACACCCCTCGCATTTCTGCAGATATTTAAGTATATCTTTTCATGGGACAACACTGACAAAATGGCACTTTGACACAATGAAAAGTAGTCTGTGTGCAGCATATATAACAGAGTTAATCTATTTTCCCCTCAAAATAACTCAAAATAAACCCATTAATACAGTGGGGAGAACAACTATGTGATACAATGCCGATTTTGCTGGTTTTCCCACTTGCAAGCCATGTAGAGGTCTGTAATTTGTATCATAAGTTCTCTTCAACTGTGAGGGACGGAATCTAATACAAAAATCCAGAAAATCACATTGTATGATTTTTAAATAATAAATTTGTATTTAACTGCATGAAATAATTATTTGATACATTACCAACTAGTAAATATTTTGGCTCTTAGTTCTTTTTTAAGAACCCCTCCTGTTCTCCACTCATTACCGGAAGTAACTGCACTTGTTTGAACTTGTTACCTGTATAAAATACACCTTTTCACATGCTCAAACAAACTCCAACCTCTCCACAATTGCCAAGACCAAAGAGCTGTGTAAGGACATCAGGGATCAAAAAATAGACCTGCACAAGGCTGGGATGGGCTACAGGAAAATAAGCAAGCAGCTTGATGAGAAGGTAACAACTGTTGGAGCGATTATTAGAAAATGGAAGAAGTTCAAGTTGACGGTCAGTCTGCCTCGTTCTGGGGCTCCATGCAAGATCTCACCTCGTGGGGCATCACTGATCATGAGGAAGGTGAGGGATCAGCCCAGAACTACACAGCAGGACCTAGTCAATGACCTGAAGAGAGCTTGAACCACAGTTTCGAAGAAAACCATCAGAAACACATTACGCCGTCATGGATTAAAATCCGACAGCGCACTCAAGGTCCCGCTGCTGAAGCCAGTGCATGTCCAGACACGTCTGAAGTTTGCCACTGACCATCTGGATGATCCAGAGGAGCAATGGGAGTGTGGTCGGATGAGACCAAAATGGAACTTTTTGGTCTAAACTCGGTTCGTCGTGTTTGGAGGAAAAAGAAGGATGAGTACAACCCCAAGAACACCATCCCAACCGTGAAACATGGAGGAGGAAACATCATTTTTTGGGGCTGCTTCTCTGCCAAGGGTACAGGACGACTGCACCGTATTGAGGGGAGGATGGATGGGGCTATGTATCGCCAGATCTTGGCTGACATCCTCCTTCCTTCAGTGAGAGCCCTGAAGATGGGTCGTGGCTGGGTCTTCCAGCATGACAACGACCCAAAGCACACAGCCAAGGCAACTAAAGAGTGGCTCCATAAGAAGCATCTTAAGGTCCTGGATTGAACCAGATCTGAACCCGATAGAAAATCTATGGAGGGAGCTGAAACTCCGTGTTGCCCGGCAGCAGCCCCGAAACCTGAAGGCTCTGGAGAAGATCTGTGTGGCCAAAGGAGTGGGCCAAAATCCCTGCTGCAGTGTGTGCAAACCTTGTCAAGGACTACAGGAAACGTTTGGTATCTGTAATAGCAAACAAAGGTTTCTGTACCAAATATTAAGTTCGATTTTTGTGATGTATCAAATACTTATTTCATGCAATTAAATGCAAATTTATTATTTAAAAATAATACAACGCGATTTTCTGTTTTTTTGTATTAGATTCCGTTACTCACAGTTGAAGAGAACTTATGATACAAATTACAGACCTCTACATGCTTTGCAAGTGGGAAAACCAGCAAAATCGGCGGTGTATCAAATACTTGTTCTCCCCACTGTATCTAAACCCCTGGCAACAAAAGTGAGTACACCCCTTTGAAAAAAGACGTACATCCCTAAATGTCCAAATTGAGTACTGCTTGTCATTTTCCCTCCAAAATGTCATGTGACTCGTTACAGGAGTGCTGTCATGATTGCTGCAGAGATTGAAGAGGTGGGGGGTAAGCCTGTTAGTGCTCAGACCATACGCCGCATTCTACATCAAATTGGTGTGCATGGCTGTCACCCCAGGAAGAAAGCCTCTTCTGAAGACTGTACACAAGAAAGCCCGGCCGTCTCATCAGACCACAGGACATGGTTCCAGTAATCCATGTGCTTTGTTGACATGTCTTCAGCAAACAGTTTGCAGGATTTCTTGTGTACCGTCTTCAGAAGAGGCTTCCTCCTGGGGTGACAGCCATGCACAACCATTTGATGTAGAGTGCGGCGTATGGTCTGAGCACTAACAGGCTGACACCCCCCCCCCCCCCCCCCCACCTGAAATGCTGGCAGCACTCCTGTAACAAGTCAAATGACATTTTGGAGGGAACATGACAAGCAGTACTCAGTTTGGACATTTAGGGATATACGTTTTTTCAAAGGGGTGTACTCACTTTTGTTGCCAGGGGTTTAGATATTAATGGCTATATTTTGAGTTATTTTGAGAGGAAAATAAATTAACTCTATTAGAGATGCATGATAATATCGGTCACCGATAATTATCGGCCGATAATGGCAATTTTGACGTCACACAGATAATCCAGATAAAACGAAATTCAACCGATAATTCAATCCGATAATTATATACTTGATTTAGCCTCCAAATGTGCGCAATCAACAGTTTTGTCCAATTCTGCTAGTTGCTGCTAGTTCTGCTAGTAAGGAGGTGTTTTTGGAGTGTAGTAATGTGATATATGTTAGGAATGGCTTACTTTTAAAGGCATTTTTGTGCAACTTTGGTGTTTACTCTCTAAGTAATTGTTGCCAAAGCTTACCATTACACAACGTCATTGTCATTGTTTAGTTGTTGGAATTTACTACTTGTTCACATTTGATGTGGAGAAAATATAGCACTAAATTACATTTTTGCACAGTAACATTTGATCTTTGTATACTTTAAAATTTTACATACATATTTGAATAGAATTATCGGCGTGACATTATCGGTTATTGGGTGGAAGGGGCAGGAAATTATCGGTTATCGATATCGGTTGAAAAATGTATTATTGTGCATCACTAAACTCTATTATTTTTATAAGCTGCACACAGACTACTTTTCATTGTGTCAGTGTCATTATGTCAGTGTTGTCCCATGAAAAGATATACTTAAATACAGTGCCTTGCAAAAGTATTCGGCCCCCTTGAATCTTGCAACCTTTCGCCACATTTCAGGCTTCAAACATAAAGATATGAAATTTAATTTTTTTGTCAAGAATCAACAACAAGTGGGACACAATCGTGAAGTGGAACAACATTTATTAGATAATTTAAACTTTTTTAACAAATAAAAAACTGAAAAGTGGGGCGTGCAATATTATTCGGCCCCTTTACTTTCAGTGCAGCAAACTCACTCCAGAAGTTCAGTGAGGATCTCTGAATGATCCAATGTTGTCCTAAATGACCGATGATGATAAATAGAATCCACCTGTGTGTAATCAAGTCTCCGTGTAAATGCACCTGCTCTGTGATAGTCTCAGGGTTCTGTTTAAAGTGCAGAGAGCATTATGAAAACCAAGGAACACACCAGGCAGGTCCGAGATACTGTTGTGGAGAAGTTTAAAGCCGGATTTGGATACAAAAAGATTTCCCAAGCTTTAAACATATCAAGGAGCACTGTGCAAGCCATCATATTGAAATGGAAGGAGCATCAGACCACTGCAAATCTACCAAGACCCGACCGTCCTTCCAAACTTTCTTCTCAAACAAGGAGAAAATTGATCAGAGATGCAGCCAAGAGGCCCATGATCACTCTGGATGAACTGCAGAGATCTACAGCTGAGGTGGGAGAGTCTGTCCATAGGACAACAATCAGTCGTACACTGCACAAATCTGGCCTTTATGGAAGAGTGGCAAGAAGAAAGCCATTTCTCAAAGATATCCATAAAAAGTCTCGTTTAAAGTTTGCCACAAGCCACCTGGGAGACACACCAAACATGTGGAAGAAGGTGCTCTGGTCAGATGAAAGCAAAATTGAACTTTTTGGCCACAATGCAAAACGATATGTTAGGCGTAAAAGCAACACAGTTCATCACCCTGAACACACCATCCCCACTGTCAAACATGGTGGTGGCAGCATCATGGTTTGGGCCTGCTTTTCTTCAGCAGGGACAGGGAAGATGGTTAAAATTGACGGGAAGATGGATGCAGCCAAATACAGGAACATTCTGGAAGAAAACCTGTTGGTATCTGCACAAGACCTGAGACTGGGACGGAGATTTATCTTCCAACAGGACAATGATCCAAAACATAAAGCCAAATCTACAATGTAATGGTTCAAAAATAAACGTATCCAGGTGTTAGAATGGCCAAGTCAAAGTCCAGACCTGAATCCAATGGAGAATCTGTGGAAAGAGCTGAAGACTGCTGTTCACAAACACTCTCCATCCAACCTCACTGAGCTCGAGCTGTTTTGCAAGGAAGAATGGGCAAGAGTGTCAGTTTCTCCATGTGCAAAACTGATAGAAACATACCCCAAGCGACTTGCAGCTGTAATTGGAGCAAAAGGTGGCGCTACAAAGTATTAACGCAAGGGGGCCGAATAATATTGCACGCCCCACTTTTCAGTTTTTTATTTGTTAAAAAAGTTGAAATTATCCAATAAATGTTGTTCCACTTCCCGATTGTGTCCCACTTGTTGTTGATTCTTGACAAAAATTTAAAATTTTATATCTTTATGTTTGAAGCCTGAAATGTGGCGAAAGGTTGCAAGGTTCAAGGGGGCTGAATACTTTTGCAAGGCACTGTATCTGCAGAAATGTGAGGGGTGTACTCATTTTTGTGATACACTGTATATACACAGTGAGGATCTATGATTGAAATTTCAGACCTCTACCTATTTTCTGAGTGGGTCAACTAGCAAAATCACAAGGCGTGCAAATACTTTTGCTTATCACTGTATGTGACAAATTCAATTCATCACACTGATTGGCCATTGACGATCTCTCGGATGGCAAGCATTTTCAGTTGCTTGTGATGGATTCATATGTGGTATTAGAAGTGTTACTACCATGGGTGTGGCAGAACTAAAAGCGAGGAGCAGATTACCCCGAGTAAGATTCACCAGTTTTTGCTTTATTGAGAATTTCAATTTCATGAAGTTTTGTTTTATGTGCAGGCCAAAATAGTAACCTCTGAAATGCATGATGATGATGTTTCTATCTGTAGCTGCTGAAGCCGCACGTCCTCCTCTCCATATCCAACACTTGTGCCGACCCTCTCCAAGTCATCCCTGCGTCCTCGCCCGCCTCAACGATCCACCAGCTCAACAGTAACATCTGGCAGCTGTGCATCCAGCTGGAGGGCATGGCCTGCTTTGCTCAAGCCTTGGGAGACAACTTCCGTCCCCTGTTGATGACATCGCTGTACCCTGTGCTGGAAAAAGCAGGGGAGGAGACATTTCTGATCAGCCAAGCAGCGCTGGACACCATGTGGGACATCAGCAAGGCATGTGGCTACTTGTCTCTGAAGGAGCTGATCAATGAAAACTCGGACTATCTCCTCAATGACATCTCACTCAATTTACAGAGGCTCAGCCAGCATCCACAGGTGAGTTTTAGCACGTAACCATTACAGAAAGGGTTTTACTTCTGTTTGTCTTGCTGTCCAGGCTCCACGAGTGCTAACTGTAATGTTGGCTCACTCTGACTCCACGTTGTTGCCTCTGGTCCGAGACATTGTCCAGGATGTGCTAATGGCTCTCGATCTCACCTATGATAACACAGCCTCTCTCTTCTGCTCTGTACTACACGCACTCATGAAGGCGCTTGGTAAGCTCTCACAAGTGATGCCTTTTTTCAAATTTACACTTGGAATAATACACAACTACTCAAAGGAAAGACAAAAATTGCTCAGAGCACACCTCACCTCATTTACATTTATTATCCTGTTTGCTTTTCATCCAGCAAGGTGGTTTCCTTTGATTTCTAAAACAACCAAGGTGTCTGCCAGATCAAAACAGACCTCCATCAACCAGGAAGTCTTCGACATTCGCCAGTTCCTACTAAACTATCGTAAACAAAAAGAGCTGGCGGAAGGCATTGGAATAGACCAAGACGACGCTGAAGACCTTGGTATGAATGCAATGTAAATTCAGTGCTCATTTGGTTTAAAAAGACATGTTGCGCTAACATCGCCTCTTATGTAATTATCGCATTACGTCGAGCTGCTTCGGATTTTTTAAGACTCAATGCTGACCTGACGTGACAATACGTATCGTATTTTCGGACCAAAAAACGCGCAATGACGACGGAAAAAAACCCATATAAATCGCACCGGATTATAAGTCACATTTTGGGGGGAAAATATATTAGAGGAAATCCAACACCAAGAACAGACATGTCATCTTGGAAGGCAATTTAAAATCAAAATAGAATACTGTAGATAGCAACAGGCTGAATAGGTGTAGGGTATGCTAACGTTAGATGACGCATAAACAACGCACTGGGAACGTACCGTTTTCAGCTGCATATTTCACCACTTGCAGTTTGTAATCTGTAGAATATGATTTTCTTTTCTTTTCTTTTTTCTTGTTCATCCCTTCTCAGTTGTATTTATAAGTTACCGCCAATGTTGAAACGCCAGTCTTAAGCACCCTCTTGCGGTTTAGTGTGAAAATAACATGTGAAATGAAAAAATAATGTGTTGATAATTTCACACATAAGTCGCTCTAGAGCAGGGGTCCTCAAATACAAATCTTGAAGGTCCACAATTATTATTTTCATACAAGCAAGGATCCAGTTATTCATGTCGGTAAAGTACAAGGCAGGTCAAAGGTGGTAATGGTGGTTTTCCTTCGACCAAACAAAAATACAATGTACATTCTGATTAACTAAAAATGAATTAACAAAACTTTTTTTTTGACTTAAAATAAAAATACACACACAAAAAAAACATGCAAGTACAATGTTTACACATGTAAACTAAATAATTGACAAGATCTGCCATTAAGGTGCAAACAATAATTACTGACAGTACATTTTGTAATTGTAAAACACTGCTGGACACAAAAAGAAAACATGTGGAAATAGTACAGTACATGTTCACCTGTTCAGAACATAAATGACAAATTCTGTCATTAAGGCGCAAACATAACAATTATTGACAGTAACTAACTGTAAAACACTGCTCAATGAGAGAAATAGCATTAGTCGCAAAGCTGTTTACTGACATCATCAGCCAGTACTTCAGTGCGTCTTGTGGTTGAGGAATCTGAGAGTGAGATTTTCATGCCTTCTCAATTCTGATTTAGGAGGAAACTTATCTTCAAAAGAGCTGTGCTCTTTAACATAATGGCGTTTCACATTTTTACTTTTTATCAGAGCATCTGTCTTTAAGCATATTAAGCACATAGGTTTGGTACTTGCAGTTGGTAAAATGGACGCATATTTGTCATTTCATTCCTCCTTGAAATGGCCATTTTTTGCTGTCCACTTTTCTTCTCTTGGTCAACTTTGAGCATACTATCTACTGGGATTGCAAAGTGCCGGGTGCGACTCGTGTTTCACACTGCTGCGATCCGCCACGCTAGCTAGTAGCATGCAGGCTCTCTCAGCGCATCCATGCACGCTCTCTCAGCCAATCAGCACACCGTTATCATAGAGATGACATCAGAAGTGGGAACATGGAAGATATTTGACTAAAGATGAAACAGAATTTAGCGATAGAATAGTAGCACATAGCGATAGATCGGCGATTCATACAAATGATGTTGAAAAATAGTTGTTGTTTTTTTTTTTTCGTTTGTCCGTTGGTCTGCAGAGAGGAGTGCTGTGGACCGCGGTCCGCTAATTGAGGACAGGCTCTAGAGCAAGGGTGGGCAAACTATTCCACAAAGGGCCGCAGTGGGTGCAGGTTTCTGTTCCGACCCATCAAGAGGAAACATTTTTACCAATCTGGTGTCCCGGTCCTAGAGAGCCCCTATCCAGCTTGTTTTCTGTTTCTCCCTCCTTTAACACACCTGAATCAAATGATCAGCTAATCATCAAGCTCTGCAGCAGCCTGATAACGATCCTGATTAGTTGATTCAGGCGTGTTAGAGGAGGCAGATATGGAAAACAAGCTGGATAGGGGCTCTTGAGGACCGGGATTGGGCACCCCTGCTCTAGAGTATAAGTCACACCCCTGGTCAAAATATGGAAAAAAAAAAAAAAAAAAAAAAACTGCGATTTATAGTCTGAAAAATACGTTTTTTATAAGTTTTCCTGGGAGTGTGATACAATATATTACTGTTTTTGTAGAGATCCCTCCCCCTGTAGAGTTTGAGGAAAATGCTGAGGATGGTTGTCCAGATGTGAAAGCAGAACTTCCCACGCACCTAAGCATTACCAAAGATGTTATGGAGCGCTGCATTCATCTGCTGTCTGACGCAAACCTCTGCCTCCGCCTCAAGGTACAATTGTGTAGGTTATAGGAAGCGACAAAGACAAAAATATAATAACAGCACGCTAGTAACTGTAAGACTGGAAGAACAATTTTGCGAATTACAGTTCCCATTAGGGCTGCACCTATCGATTATTTACGTAAT
Source organism: Corythoichthys intestinalis (assembly GCF_030265065.1). Lineage (NCBI taxonomy): Eukaryota > Metazoa > Chordata > Actinopteri > Syngnathiformes > Syngnathidae > Corythoichthys > Corythoichthys intestinalis. The sequence goes on along the minus strand of NC_080396.1, from coordinate 13,750,135 downwards.
CAATTAATCTATCAATTAGTTAGTTTGAATAATCCAGTAATCGGATTAGGAACATTTAATGCTGTTGAGAATAAATTTTAGGAGATGTAAAACAAAGGCTAGCTAGGATTGCACTCTCAAAAGAGCATTAAATGTAAATACAAAATAAAATTCCTGAATGTTTTTTCAAACTATGCAGAATTGCACTTTTATTTAAAATAAAATCCTGATCTTAGTCTCAAATGGTGAAAAAAAATAAATCAATGAGGATCTAAGTACAACGAAAAAAACAATTGGCTAACTTGCATAGCAAAAGTCCGCTATCTTTTAATGCTATAAAATGCTAACGTTTTTTTCTTTTTTCTTTTTAACAATGCCCTTAACAAATTGTTCAACACGTATTCCCTCAAAAAAAATGCTAAAAATACCTATAAACAAATTACAACTGATTAATAAAAACATTAACTCAAACAAAAACTTACCTTATGTTGGTTTTAACAGAGAGCAGCTGGATTGAGCCATGTTAAATAAGTTATGTCATATTTACTGTTGCCACTAGAAGGTAGTGTATCCACCCAAATCAATAAAACTAAATGCAAACACTTTCAAAACAAATCATTACAACACCACTTTAATTAAACAAATACTCGAAGCAGCAAAAGTTGATTCCTTTTTTATCAACCTTTTTTCTAATCACTCGAGTTAAGTGATTAATCGTGGCAGCTCTAGTTCCCATGCAGTCCTTACTGTACTGTACGTCATCATGTCAGACTTTCTATTTACTATGCTATTACAACTATACTATTTCCGGCATTCAGCAGACAGAGTCAAACATTAATGTACTTTACAACACCTTTACGATACGTTTTCCTCTAGGCGCTGGATGTAGTGGAGCTGTGCGTTAGTGTGCTGAGTGAGAGGGAAAATGAATTGTTACCCATGGCCCATCGCTGCTGGCCCGCACTTCTGCAGAGATTGACAGCTGATGACCCACTAGCCGTCCTCAGAGCCTTTAGGGTACGCCCCCCCCCTCCAAAAAATTGCGTGATGGGAAAAGAAGCCCATTTGCAGGGGTAAGTGGGATCTTCATTTGGATGGTCACTGCATCGTATCTATGCATCGCTCTTTCAGGTTTTGTGTACTTTGGGTCATACTTGTGGCGATTTCTTGAGAAGGAGGGTCTCCAAGGAGATTTTGCCAAAGCTGAGCTCTTCTCTGGCTCAACAAGCTCCCGTTAGTGCAAAAGCTGGACCCATCTACACGCACACTTTGGCTTACAAACTGCAGCTGGCTGTACTTGAGGGACTGGGCTCACTGTGCCAGAGCTTGGACCTTGGTAAGTAAACAAAACCACACACACAATGCATCACTCAGTGCTCCAAACGAATTTTATTTTAGTCACAGTAGCCCCGAACCTAAAACTTTCACGGGAACACTGTGAATTAACTTACAAAGTACGAACTGGATTCCAAAAACGACACAACAGAAATTGTGAGTAAAAACTGAATTCAATGATGTGGAAGTGCCATTTTTCGACATTTTATTCAGAATAGTATATAAATGACAGGTCAAAAGTTCAAACTGAGGAAATGTATATTTTTAAGGGGGTGGGAAGATATTGGTTTTAAATTCCAGTTTTGTGACCGAATCTCAAAAAAGTTAGGATGAGGCCATTTTCACCACAGAGGCATGCTTTCTTCTTTTTAGAACAGTCTGCAAACGTCTGGGGACCAAGGAGACAGGTTTTTCAAGTTTAGAAATGCTGTCCCATAGTTGTCTAATACAGGCCTGTAACTATTCAACGGTTTTGGGCCTTCTTTGTTGCAACTTCCTCTTTATGATGTGCCAAAGGTTCTCTATAGGTAAAAGATCTGGACTGCTGATTTATTCATACCCATTTTTTTCACTCCATGACCTGTTTGTAATTAAGCATGCATGCACAGCCTTGCCCAAAATTGTTCATTTTCCTGGGATTTGAAAACATACTCCATATAAATACGTCCATATGCAGATGAACCACCAGAGGGCAGACTTTGATAGCTATTCAAAATACAATAGTCTCTCTTGAACACTTCTACTCTAGTTTTATAGAATGTAAAAATAAGTATTTCCTGATGAAAATATAAAATAAATACGTTTCAAAAAGTGTTAGTAACACTGTATTTGACTTTGTACATTCGCCATAACATTCCTAGTATTGATCAACGATGACTTCTCCTTAGTCTGTTTTGGTATATCTTCTTTTTCCCGTAATGTCAGGTGTTAGTTTAGGCGCATTATCTCTACCTTAGTCTGTTTTGGTATGTCTTCTTTTTCCCGTAATGTCAGTTGTTAGTTTAGGCGCATTATCTCTATTGCCCCCTGGATTTGAAGAGAACTAACTCCAGTATATATACACCGTAATTTACTACTTTTTTTTTTTGTAATTTGCTAATTTTCCTTCATTTTGAATCCTGCGGCTTATAGTCCAATGCGGCTTATTTGTTGATTTATTTGGGGTAATACTTTATTGACATTGGTGTCATAAGACTATCATAAGACCGTCATAATTATGACATAACACTATCATGGACATTACTGAATTTTTATGACAGACGTCATCCGGCAAATTATGACACTAACTCCAATAATGTCCAATTCGGATCTTTTACATCCATTCAAATGGGAGGTAATCTGTCGGATAACACTATATGACATCTTTAATAACATCTGTCTGCTCATGACACATGACCAGCAATTAATGAAACAACTGGAACAGTAACTGAAGAAATAATTAGCGCAAAATACGAATTTTGATCGTTATTTACATCTGTACCGCTGCAATGCATGCTAGTAGGCATGTTGGACCACAATAGAAAGCAGGTGGCAGCAGAGGTTGACTGTCTCCCCCAAGGGAGCAGTGATGGCCAAATGAAGCTTCTTGAAGCAATGAAGCTTTGCGGTCAATTGATTGAAAGCTTCATGATGGTTTATTTGGTCTTATGACAGTTGTATTATGCCGCTGTCAAATAAAGTGTTACCGGTTAATATCTTTCAGTCAAACTATCCCATTATACAGTGAGGACAGCTGCGGCTTATATCCCAGTGCGGCTTATCTATGAACAAATGCTGTTTTCGTGCCAAATTTGGTGGGTAGCGGCTTATAGTCTGGTGCGCCTTATAGTGCAAAAATTACAGTATATATATATATTTTTTTTCTTCTCAAATGTATTCACCACCTGACTGCGAGCACTGAACAGTACGGGACAAATACAAATACTGTTACACCCTTAGTATATGTATGTATCTATGTGTACACTATATACTTATGAATATGTATATACTGTACAGTTTATCAAAAAAGTGAGTACACCCCTCGCATTTCTGCAGATATTTATCTTTTCATGGGACAACACTGACAAAATGACACTTTGACACAATGAAAAGTAGTCTGTGTGCAGCTTATATAATAGCTAATCCATTTTTCCTTCAAAATAACTCAAAATATAGCCATTAATATCCAAACCCCTGGCAACAAAAGTGAGTACACCCCTTAGAAACTACATCCCTAAATGTCCAAGTTGAGTACTGCTTGTCATTTTCCCTCCATAATGTCATGTGACTCGTTACAGGAGTGCTGTCATCATTGCTGCAGAGATTGAAGAGGTAGGGGTCAGTCTGTTAGTGCTCAGACCATACGCCACACTCTACATCAGTGGTCTCAAACCGGTCCTCAAAGGGCCGCAGGGGGTACTGGATTTCATTCCAACCAAACGAGACAAATACCTTTTCACCAATCTGGTTTCTTACAAGTGTAATCAGTTGATTGCAATCAGGTGCTGCTTATGTTAGTAGAAACCTCATTGGTTGAACTGTTTGTGCTGGATCTGTTGGAACAAAAACCAGGACCCACTGCGGCCCTTTGTGGAGTCGGTTTGAGACCGCTGCTCTACATCAAATTGGTGTGCATGGCTGTCACAAGAAAGCCCGCCCGCCCGCCCATCTCATCAGACCGTTGGACATGGTTCCAGTAATCCATGTGCTTTGTTGACATGTCTTCAGCAAACTGTTTGCTGGCTTTCTTGTGTACCATCTTCAGAAGAGGCTTCCTCCTGGGGTGACAGCCATGCATACCATTTTGAGGTAAAGTGTGGCGTATGGTCTGAGCACTAGCAAGCTGACCCCTTACCTCTTCAGTCGCTGCAGCAATGCTGACAGCACTCCTGTAACGAGTCAGATGACATTTTGGAGGGAAAATGACAATCAGTACTCAATTTGGACATTTAGGGATGTGCGTAGTTTCTATGGGGTGTACTCACTTTTGTTGCCAGGGGTTTAGATATTAATGGCTATATTTTGAGTTATTTTGAGGGGAAAATAAATTAACTCTATTATATAATCTGCACACAGACTACTTTTCATTTTGTCAAAGTGTCATTTTGTCAGTGTTGTCCCATGAAAAGATGTACTTAAATATCTGCACAAATGCGAGGGATGTCCTCACTTTGGTGATACAGTGCATATGTATAAAATAACGCAAAAATAGATCGAAATTGATAAATACTAAGCTTTGTCAGGCTCATGGTATTTTTCGTAGTTTAAACATTGTTTTCTTCATTATCAGGGATCTAAGAAATGGGTGATTTGCATACTTGAAACTTTAAGCAACTTTCGAATTAAGGTTGTTTATACTACTGTAATGTTTGGCCTGGATGTTTGGATTCTCTAATGATTGGATTATCTGTCTGTGGCGGGATCTCTCTTTGATTGACAGTGAAATGAGTAAATCAGCGATCTTCAAGAAGCTGCGAGCACGCTACACATCACTGCAGATAATATTAATATAATCATTTACTAGACTTTCTTATGAAGACAAAAATCAATGGTAAATAGAAGGGAAGATCAACTCCTAAGATTGATTTAGTGTCAAAGGTGGGGAAAAGTAACAAGGTCTTTTTAGCTGTCCTGGTATGACAAGGTGAGCTATACTATGAAACTATCTCAAGATGTGGTCACATATTATATAAATATGCATTTTAGGTTTCCTTCACTGATATATTGCTCGCAACATTCCCCTAATCTGGAAGTTGCTTGCAAATTTAATAATAATTGCATCTTACACACCTTTAAAATTTATGCTGGATAAAATTGTGCGGGAAAAGCAATGGCTGAAATTGTAATGAAGTCACCATATTAAAATCCCAGCGGGGCACTTTTGTTTAATACCTGCAGAATTTTTAAATCATTTTCTCGAGAGGATGAAACCTGTCCACATCACACCCTATTTATTAAGTCTGCAATGGCCACTTCATCTTCATTCTTCAACATGTCTCACAACACATAGTGGAGCGTTTAAATTTTTTTTTTTTTTTTTTTTTTTTTAAAGTAGTACAAACGCACACATTTTTATTTAGTAATTTCAGTGCTGTGAGCACCTTTTCTCACTTGAGGTTAATTTTGTGCAAGTATAATGAGAGCTGCTCCCAAGTCAATCAGCATATTAAATGTTAAAGAGGGAGTGATGCAGGCAAGTGTTTCATTTTGTCTTTTTTTCCCCTTTATAATGCTTCATTTTATACCAATAAATAGTCACTCCAGATTGACTTGAAGGTGCAAGAACACTACTATTCTTTCAATAATATTTTTATCCAGTGAGGAGCAGAAGTATTTGCACCTCCTTGGGATTTTGCAAGTTAGAAAATAGGTAGAGGTCTGAAATTTCAATCATAGATTCATTTCCATTTATAAAGACATAAACCCCCCCCCCAAAAAAAACCGAAACTCACTTTGTATGATTTTTTTCAATAGTTGATTTTAGTGATGCACGATAATACATTTTTCAACCGATATCGATAACCGATAATTTCCTGCCCCTTCCACCCGATAACCGATAATATCACGCCGATAATTCTATTCAAATATGTATGTAATTTTTTAAAGTATACAAAGATCAAATGTTACTGTGCAAAAATGTAATTTAGTGCTATTTTTTTCCACATCAAATGTGAACAAGTAGTAAATTCCAACAACTAAACAATGGCAATGACGTTGTGTAATGGTAAGCATTTGGCAACAATTACTTAGAGAGTAAACACCCAAGTTGCACAAAAATGCCTTTAAAAGTAAGCCATTCCTATTATACAGTTGGGAGAACAAGTATTTGCAGGCATGAAAATCTCTCACCTTTTGGCGAAATTCGCCATTTTGAAGTCAAAAAGGGCGACCTACGTGAATTGCGTAGATCCGAGGAGAAATTCTTTTTGGGGGGGGGGGGCGGGAGATTTTATTTAATTATTATTATTATTATCATCATGTGATTAACTTAGTACGTAAACTAAGCACTTAAGAAATCGGTTCTTTAAAAAATTGACACTTGGACAGTCAGCAAATCCTTCTAGATGCTTCGCTGACGAGAACCAATCATCGGCCCAAGCTGCGTTCCATTATTCCAAACGCGTGCACTCCTTACGCGTGTACATGGAGTGCTCGTAGAGCCTTTGGTTGCATTGCAAAGCTGCGAAAACAAAAAGCAGGCCTTATCCGCACCGGGGCAGACCAGAGCGCAGCATACACACTTGGAAAAGGGGCATATTGCCTGTATTTGCCAGCAGATTGAATTTGGTGAGTAATGGTTTCAATCGTTTTCACATTTTGCGATATAAAAAAGTTACTGCCATTCGTTGCAGCTTGCGTTTAACACTGCCAGAGCTAGCCAAATCTCCCATGAAAAAAAATAGCTCCCGTTAAATTGGCGTCAAGCTTGTGTATTTTGCGGTAATATGAACGAAGAAACACACTGTTGAGTCAAATTAAGCGGCATGCTCTCGGATGGAGGGGGGCGCCCCGTATTGCTCCCGTCGTCCACCTGAGACGCGTTATTTTCGGCCTGGACTTGAGCTGACGGCCGGTGTCGGCACAACACCGGCCCGACGAGTGGTGGGAATGACTTTCAGACTTTTCTGGCTTTTCAGAAATACAGGGATCCCTCGTTTTTCGCGGTTAATGGGGACCAGAACCCGCCGCAATAAGTGAAAACCGCAAAGTAGCCCCCGAACCCCATTTTTTTGGTGCGTGTTCAATGTATTTATTCAGATTTTACATTGGAAAAAAGATACATATATATATGACATGTTTTTTCGCTTTTTTCACCAAAGTATCATTTATAAATGGTTTTCAAACACTTCAAAATGTAAGAATTATGGTAAGTTTTAAACATGTTACTGCCCCACCGAATTATTTTTAAACAAGAATAAAGTAGTAAGAAAATGCTTGGCTTATCTAAATGCTTCATAGTGAGTCTACTCAAACCCTCTCAGGCTTTGTTAAACGGTGATTGACACATGTGCGCAGTTTTTCTTTTTATATATATTTTTTTTGTTTGAAGCAACTTATTTGATTGAATACTAAAGACACAAATGTCCTAGCCAAAATGTGGCCCAAACGCAAAACAACATTACTTCAATGGAAAAATTTGTTTCAATCAAGAAAAATAGTTTTCAAATGCTTTTTTTGTCTCAAATTTATTTTTGTAATCAAAAACAATTTTATTTATTGAAGTGACTTTTTTTGGGATTAAAAGTATATACTGTATTTTGATTGAAGCAACTTTGTTTTTGATAGAAGTAACTTTGTTTTTTGATTGAATAATAAAAACAAAAATCTACCTCCATCGTTATTGAGAGAAAGAAATTAAGAAAACTTTAAAACTAAAAGCCACCGGGGAGTCTGTTTTTTTTTAATTTTTTTTTTTTATATATTTATATTTCATTACATAGACATGCCTCGTAGGGAAAGGAGATTGAGGGATAAAAAAAGGAGTTGGATGAGGCTGCTAAAGGCAGTGGATACCTCATCAGCTGGGTGAATAGCAGACCTGGTAAGAACAAGTTTGCAAGGATAGTCGGGTATTAAATACAATTATAAACACAATTACAATGTTATTTTTCTATAAGATTTTATGTCATTGCTTTATTAATCATTAGGTGCTAGAGTTGTTAAGTATGGATAATAATGAAATTATAGTTTTGAGAAAACTGTGCTGTTGGTGGCTCAGTGACCATCTGATGTGGTTTGTTCTCAGATGTACAAGTTGAGGAAGGAAGTTTTGATGCAGAGGTTGAAGGAAGAAAAAAGACCAGACTGACTGAGTCACAGCCAGAAAGTGTTGATGGCAGTTTTGATTTCTATTCACTGTTGCCCCCTCCCAATTAAAGTATGTCACAGTCGCATCCAATTATTATCTAAAGCTGGTTAAAATTGAGGTTATGTTGTTTTAAGGTGTATTAAATACTTGTTCATGTGCCCCTTTTGATCTACGAGCACCCGCCCCTCCACCAGTCTCTGCACGGCCCTGCTAAAACACAGTGTGGGTCGACAGAGCTCAATATTTTGTTGGGGTGTACAGTGTACTGGAACATATTTCCCCCACACCCTTCTCACCTTTTTAACCCCTGACCCATTTTCATGCCCGATTTGATATCAAATACTTGTTCTCCCCACTGTATATCACATTACTACACTGCAAAAACACCTCCTTAAAACTAGCAGAATTGGACAAAACTGTTGATTGTGCACATTTGGATGCTAACTCGAGTATATAATTATCGGATTGCATTATCGGTTGAATTTAGTTTTATCTGGATTATCTGTGTGACGTCATAATTGCAATTATCGGCCGATAATTATCGGTGACCGATATTATCGTGCATCTCTAGTTTATTTGTAAATTACTGGGGTTCATAAGTGTTTTTACCCCTGAGAAAATCAGTGCTGCTATTTAGTGCAGAAGCTTTTGTTTGCAATTGCAGAGGTCAGACGCTTTCTGTAGTTCTTCATCAGGTTTTCACATATAGAAACAGGAATTTTTGCCCATTCCTCCACACAAATCTTCTCTACATTTGTCAGGTTTTGGGGCTGTTGTTGAGAAACATGAAGCTTCAGCTCCATCCAAAGATTTTTTTATTGGATTGAGGTCTGGGGACTGGCTAGTCCACTCCAGAACCTTGATATGCTTTTACGCAGCCACTCCTTGGTCAGGTTGGCTGTGTGCTTCGGATCATTGTCATGTTTGAAGATCCAGACACGACTCACCTTAAAGTCTCTGACTGAGGGAAGGAGGTTGTGGCTCAAAATCTTACGATGCATTTCCCCATTCATCCTCTGCTTTATACAGTACAGTTGTCCTGTCCCCTTTGCCGAAAAGCAGCCCAAAGCATGAGGTTTCCACCCCCATACTTCACAGCGGGGATGGTGTTCTTGGGATTGTACTCATCCTTCTTTTTCCTCCACACACGACAAGTAAAGTTGGCACCAAAAAGTTGTACTTTGGTCTCGTCTGAGCACATGACTTTCTCCCATGACCCCTCTGCATTATTCAGATGGTCCCTGGTAAACTTCAGACGTACTGGCTTCAACAGGGGAACCTTCTGAGCAATGCATGATTTTAAACCATTGCACCGTAGTGTTCTACTGACAATAGTGTTTGAAATCTAAAAAAGGGTTAAAGGTCCTAAGTGTTAAAAAAAAAAAAAAAAAAAAAGTTACCTTTTCTTTAAAGGTCTAGAGCAGTGGTCCCTAACCACCGGTACCGGTCCGCGGAGCATTTGCTACTGGGCCGCAGAGAAATAAAAAATTTATTAACGACCGCAATCTGACCTGTGGCCCTTGACACATCAATATTCCTGTCTACTCTATAGAGCCTACCCACGTACCACGTGCTCGCTGTATGGTTCCGCCCACTTGTCCGTCAAAACATAGTGTTAACCTGTTACGGCTACGTACATTTCTCCTATTTACGGCGTGTTTTTCTGCTCCTTAACATTAATAATCAAAATGGTGAAGGCGTGTGTGGCTGTTGGTTGCACTAACAGAGAAGATGGAAGGAGAGACTTGAAGTTTTACCGTATTCCGAGGGATCCAAAGAGGAGAGCGAAATGGACGGCTGCAATTCGACGTGAAAACTGGACACCAAAAAAATCACCACAGACTATGTAGTAGTCATTTTATATCCGGTAAGATGCATTTAATATATATTTAGAGGGTTTTGGCCTGACAACCACAATTAAGATCATTGCTAGGCTAATCGCCGACGACATAGTTTCAAATTCAAGATGTTTGTGACTTCCCTTTCTTCCACCATCGTTATTTTTTGAATAATATTTAGCTGGTACCAAGTGAAAGAAACTGGCCTCGTCTACGGGGCTGACAAATAACCACAATTAAGATCATTGCGAGGCTAATCGCCGACAACATACGACGTAGTACGACATAGTTTCAAATTCAAGATGTTTGTGACTTCCCTTTCTTCCACCATCGTTATTTTTTGAATAATATTTAGCTGGTACCAAGTGAAAGAAACTGGCCTCGTCTACGGGGCTGACAAATAACCACAATTAAGATCATTGCTAGGCTAATCGCCGACAACATACACGTATGTATGTAGTGAGAGTGCTATCGCTAAACCATATAAACATTAAAAGCCTTAACTCCATTGACAAACGACATGAAATACATTAGACTTGACAGTGGATGTTAGCAATAACAAAAGATTTTGAATTGAAAATTTCGTAACTCACCTTTCCAAGCACAAGATAGATTCCTGCCGAATTTTCGTGGACGAGGACCTGTTTCACCCAACCAGCAACGAAGTATTTATAAGCCTCCAAGCTCTTGAAGTTTTTCATATATTCGTGAGAATAGGCTGATTTAGTGTGGACAAGATAATTGTAAATATCTGCGTAGCAGATGTCAGGCAGACAGGGCGAAGACAGTGGGTCGAAAAACATCGATTTGGGCATCAAATATGGATCCGGCGACTGTATAGAACGAAGCTTTTCCTCATAACGCCTTTTATGCAACAGATCCAGTGAGTTTGGGGCATCAGAAAGCACCGGGTCTTCCATGAAATGCATTTTAAATTCCGCCATCAATTGAAAACAATGCTAATACAGAGTCAAAATGACGGACAAGTGGGCGGAACCATACAGCGAGCACGTGGTACGTGGGTAGGCTCTATAGACTAATCCAAGTAAAGATTTCAATAGGTCGCCATCTAGTGGTTGGCCGCAATTACGACGGTGTTTGCACACCTATAGCAGCCCAGCGCCAGTCAATGTAAGCACTAACTTTAGCTGCTGTTGGCTGTGTGTATGGGCAGCGACGTCTTTAGACATTTTTTTATGGGGAAAAGGCCACCTGCGGAGCCAGAAGAGGAGCCTACAACCAAATCCATTCGGCATAATATGTGGTAAAAAAGGTTGATTCAGTGCATGGTGAGTGACATTTTCCCTGCACTTATTATTCGTTTTTGGCCTCGACGTGTTATTTTATATTTACTGTCATTTTCTGCCACACAATGCCATTCCGTGAAAAAAAAAAAGGCCCACATTACACCGGTCCGTGGTGCCACTGGGGACCACTGGTCTAGGGGTCCCCAACCTTTTATCGCACCACGGACCGGTGTGATTTGGGTCTTTTTTTCACGGACCGGTGTCCTGTCAAATTTTGCACGCTTATAAAATTTGGCTCCCAAAGGTTTTGTGGTGGTGAAAAAGCCCTCTTTTATATTCAGTTCGACTCTCAGTGTTATCCAACGGTGCTAAAAAACTATTTACATCATAAACATACATGTGCAACACGAAAATGGCGTAAATACAGTGGGGCAAATAAGTATTTAGTCAACGACTAATTGTGCAAGTTCTCTTACTTGAAAATATTAGAGAGGCCTGTAATTGTCAACATGGGTAAACCTCAACCATGAGAGACAGAATGTAAGGAAAAAAAACAGAAAATAAAATTGTTTGATTTTTAAAGAATTTATTTGCAAATCATGGTGGAAAATAGGTATTTGGTCAATACCAAAAGTTCATCTTAATACTTTGTTATGTACCCTTGGCAATAATGGAGGCCAAACGTTTTCTGTAACTGTTCACAAGCTTTTCACACACTGTTGCTGGTATTTTGGCCCATTCCTCCATGCAGATCTCCTCTAGAGCAGTGATGTTTTGGGGCTATCGTTGGGCAACACGGACTTTCAACTCCTTCCACAGATTTTCTATGGGGTTGAGATCTGGAGACTGGCTAGGCCACTCCAGGACCTTGAAATGCTTCTTAGGAAGCCACTCCTTTGTTGCCCTGGCTGTGTGTTTGGGATCATTGTCATGCTGAAAGACCCAGCCACGTCTCATCTTCAATGCCCTTGCTGATGGAAGGAGATTTTCACTCAAAATCTCTCGTTACATGGCCCCATTCATTCTTTCCTTTACACAGATCAGTCTTCCTGGTCCCTTTGCAGAAAAACAGCCCCAAAGCATGATGTTTCCACCCCCATGCTTCACAGTGGGTATGGTGTTCTTCGAATGCAATTCAGTATTCTTTCTCTTCCAAACACGAGAACCTGTGTTTCTACCAAAAAGTTCTATTTTGGTTTCATCTGACCATAACTCATTCTCACAGTCCTCTTCTGGATCATCCAAATGATCTCTAGCGAACCGCAGACAGACCTGGACGTGTTCTTTCTTCAGCAGGGGGACACGTCTGACAGAGCAGGATTTGAATCACTGGCGGCGCATTGTGTTACTGATAGAGGCCTTTGTTACTCTGGTCCCAGCTCTCTGCAGATCATTCACTAGGTCCCCCCCGTGTGGTTCTGGAATTTTTGCTCACCGTTTTTGTTATAATTTTGATGCCACGGGTTGAGATCTTGCATGGAGCCCCAGATCGAGGGAGATTATCAGTGGTCTTGTATGTCTTCCATTTTCTAATAATTGCTCCCACAGTTGATTTCTTTACACCAATTTTGTCTCTGGTGTCCTTCGACAGCTCTTTGGTCTTGGCCATAGTGGAGTTCGGAGTGTGACTGACTGAGGTTGTGGACAGGTGTCTTTTATACCGATAATGAGTTAAAACAGGTGTCATTAATATAGGTAACGAGTGGAGCCTCATTAGACCTCGTTAGAAGAGGTTAGACCTCTTTGACAGCCAGAAATGTTGCTTGTTTGTAGGTGACCAGATACTTATTTTCCACTCTAATTTGGAAATGAATTCTTTAAAAATCAAACAATTTTATTTTCTGTTTTTTTTTTCCACATTCTGTCTCTCATGGTTGAGGTTTACCCATGTTGACAATTACAGGCCTCTCTAATGTTTTCAAGTAGAAGAACTTGGACAATTGGTGGTTGACTAAATACTTATTTGCCCCGCTGTAAATGCTTAACGACACGGTGAAGTCGTTAAGTGAGAGGGCTACGTGCTATTGTTGTGTGCAGCTAACATGGCAAACGTAAGTTAATATTCCTTTCTTTAAAGAAAGTTTGTAGAGTTTACTTTGGAATTGCTGCATTCGCGGCCATTTTTAACGTTACGCGCATGGAAAATTTGTCAGAACACCGAAAATGTGCGGCAGAAAAATATAGCAAATATAAAAGAACATTTATTTTTTAGCCCCGTTGTGTTAAGTGCAGGGAAAAAAATAACTCACTCGCTGAATCATAGGGAGGCCTGAGCTTTTTTCGTTGAGACGAGATGGTCCCATCAAAGTCTGATGGGAGAGTGAGAGAAGCCCGCTTCTCAAAGATACGATGTTGGAAATTGTAGCACGGTTTTCAATGCTCTCCTAGCAATGTCAGGATATTCCGGAATTACTTTCATCCAGAACCTCGGTAGAGTTGTTGTCTCAAATGTACGTTTAAGGTCGCCGTCATTTGTGATTTCTACAAATTGATCCTCCTGTTGCACAGACATGCTCGAATCACTCGGTTCATTCACAAGTGGGTCACGAATCCACTCCTTCGCAGTTTGTGGGTCTTTAGTGATTGGGAAGTAGCGTAGGTTTTGTTTTCTTCGAGGTTGTAGGCTCATCTTCTGGCTCGTCAGGTGCCCTTTTCCCTGTAAAAAATCTGTCCAAAAACGTCTGTTTATCAGTCATTCTAGTGTGGGGGCTAATTATTCCCGCGAACAAATGTGATGGGCCTGCCCTACGTCAGACATTATTATCGAGGACAAGCGCACATAGATATACAAACCAAGATGTACTGCTAGCAGTCCAATCAATGGATTTCTATGACTACATTCCATCCTGGAGTATTATATCTAGAGTAGACAGGGATACTGGTGTGTTAAGGGGCACAGGCCTTGCAGTGACCACTGTCCCTGAAGGGGTTAAAAATCTTAAAACTAATATTATATATATAAGTTTTCGTGAATGGAGTCCAAATCGAAAATCTCTTCCGAACAAATTGTAGCCCCAAAATCAGAATTGAATTGACTCGTTAGGAGAATTGATGGGAGATTAGTGCCTCAAGTGCCAGATATTGCAAGTTGAGTCATCAATCGTCCATATAGACCCTACCCACGTGACGTCACAACTCCGCTCTCCTGACTGGTGCCGCCCACTTGTCCGGCAACACATCGTGTTGACCTGTTACGGCTACGTACATTCCTCCTATTTACGACGTGTTTTTCTGCTCGTTAACATTAATAATCAAAATGGTGAAGGCGTGTGTGGCGGTCGGTTGCAATAACAGAGAAGATAGACGGAGAGACTTGAAGTTCTACCGGATTCCGAGAGACACGGAGAGGAGAGAGCGAGATGGGCTGCTGCAATTCGACGAGAAAACTGGGCTCCAAACGATTACCACAGATTATGTAGTAGTCATTTTATATCTGGTAAGATGCATTTAATATATATTTAGAGGGTTTTGGGCTGACAACCACAATTAAGATCATTGCTAGGCTAATCGCCGACAACATACACGTATGTATGTAGTGAGTGCTATCGCTAAACCATATAAACATTAAAAGCCCTAGCTCCATTGACAAATGACATGAAATACATTAGACTTGACAGTGGATGTTAGCAAGAACAAAAGATTTTGAATTGAAAATTTCGTAACTCACCTTCCGAGCACAAGATTCCTGCCGAATTTTCGTGTACGAGGACCTGTTTCACCCAACCAGCAACGTAGCATTTATAAGCCTCCAAGCTCTTAAAGTTTTTCAAACTTTCGTGAGAATAGGCTGATTTTGTGTGGACAAGATAGTTGTAAATATCAGGGTCAGGCAGAGACGGTGAAGGCAGCCGGTCAAAAATCATCGATTTAGGCATCAAATATGGATCTGGCGACTGTATAGAACGAAGCTTTTCCACATAACGCCTTATATGCAACACATCCAGTGAGTTTACGGCATCAGAAAGCACCGGGTCTTCCATGAAATGCATTTTAAATTCCTCGATCAATTGAATCCAATGCTAATACAGAGACAAAATGACGGACAAGTGGGCGGAACCATACAGCGAGCACGTGGTTTTATGACGTCGGTGGGTAGGCTCTATAGACCTCTGCTGTTACACTGTTATTTAGATGGCTTTTTTTCCTAAACAAAAACAAACAAACAAACAAAAAACACTCTGAACTCTTATTTTTTTAAGTGTAACTATGTAAGAATAAAGCGTTTTGCCATTGTCGGTTTAAATTATGAATACTGTATTTTTCGGAATAGAGGTCACACTCGAGTAAGTGTCACACCAGTCCAAAAAAAATGAAAATGACGAATGAAAAGGGAAAATACCGTATATAAGTTCCACTAGAGAATAATTTGCATTTTTGTGGGCGAATTTTATTTACAAACATACATTACTGTAATAATAAAATGGAGAACAATAGACTAGATATGTATCTGTTACCATAACATATCAGTTTTTCAAATGAACAACAGAACAGAAGTTGTTTACCAAATCACAAAGAAAAATTCCTTGAAATTCTGAATTGAGATTTTCATTCTGTTTTTCTGAGTTGAACCTTTCAAACTTTCAAAATCATCCTAGTGACACTTGCTTTGTTTAAAATGACTAGCGAAAAATCGAGCTTCTATTTCTGTTTTTTTATTTTTCATTTTTTTTAATTGTAGCAGCTTGTGTTTGAAGTAGGGCTGCAGCTATCGAATATTTTAGTAATCGAGTAATCGACTGAAAATTCTATCGATTAATCGAGTAATCGGATAAAACAAATTTTTAGGTGAAGAGCAATTATAAATATACATGAGAAAACAAGACATTTCATCTAATCTTGAACCATTTTCAGTCAATCAATGTCTTTATTTCCGATGTATATTGTTGAAAACAGCCAACAATTGCATCTGAGATGTAACTAGAATTTAAAAAAAGACTAATTCACTGCTTTCACTCAAAAAAACTTTTAGATCTTATTGAAAAAAAAAATTATATATATCTTACCTAAAAATCCCGTTACGGTTGATAACACACATCACTTAAAAGTTAGGATTTTTTCCCACGTGTTTCAATTGAATTTCTATTTGTGTCAAGCCATTTTTAAGTTCTAGTTAAGTTTTAAGTTAGTCTAAACTGTAAGTCCTGATAGGATTTTGAGTTTTTGCAGTGTTCAAAATAAATGTGTGATACAGGCTTTATTGGAGCACATTAGGGACCAGTGCTACTTGGTGTTTTATCCAGCAATGACTACTGAGCTAAAATTGATAGTTAGCATTATTAAGTTTTTATTTTACACCCTCATCACTCCACAATGCTATGTTATGTTAAAGCCTGTATGTAAGACACGTTAGCCACGCATCGACAGTGGTCATAATTAATAGAAACCAAGCCCTCCACAGGGCTAACGTTACGTGAGCTAGTAGTGACAGTAGCGTTAATCTTATTTATTAGCGCTTAGCGCTCTTTATTAGCGCTTAGCGCTCTACTGCTTTAAGATGACGGCTGTTTACTAATGCTGCCCAGATGCGGCCGAGTCTGTCATTTCGCATCTAGTTCAACATACATGCGATCTCTATGAGACGCATCAGATGCTACCTGCAACCAACGTAGCATCGTGCGGGCTAGTATTTAGCAACGTCGGCGTCGTTTGTAGCGGCTGTTGGCTGCAGTAAGTTTTTTTTTTTTTTTTCCCTTCTTCCTCTCTGCACGTGACATCAGCGCGTTGTCCCGCATTAAAAGTTGTCCGAGCAAAACGTGATGCTTAGAGCTGTCAAAATAAACGATTACTCGAGGTGAATAAAAGGACTCGGATCAGTTTTTAAACTCGAGTTACTCGAGTTGCTCGAGTATTCATTTCAGCTCTAGTTTGAAGACTTGACTTCTGGCGCTCTAGTTTCTTTCCCGAACAAGCAGCGGGTGCCGTTGACGCCTTCCACCGTCACGAAGCATTCGCAGGCGAACACAATTTGCGCTTCCCATAATCGAAAGCCTACAACCGCCACTGGTATGTAGGGATTTATTTATAAAAGTAGGGGAAAAGACATTTTCCATAACACAGAGAGACATTCGTAGCATGGCAGCGAGGATATGACGGAGCTGCAGAAGTCTGTGACTCACGTGACTCCCCATTTGACTAGAGCGTACCTCTGGGACGACTGCAGCAAGCCAATTAGCGAGCCTCAGTCACAGAGCAGTAGACGCACAAATGGACAGAAGCAAATAAGCCCCGATTTTCAGCTGCTGCTTCAATTTCACATTTTCTTCGTTTAGCACAACGGCGGCAGCAGCAGCGCCCCTTTCCGCTCGAGCATTGGTGATGACTCGCCTTGCATTCCAAGCATCCTGATTCCACAAAGGTGGTCATGAGTGCAGCAGTAGCAGATAGAACGGAAGAAAAGGGATAAAAGGGGGAGCTGAATAATCCCATTGAACTGGGAAATGTGCACCACTTCTCTTATTCTTGACACGCGGCGAGCGTGGGTCGGCCCGGAGAGGGAATCTGACGTGTTTTGAAATGAGGCTTGAAAGGAAGCCTGCTTTGCACTTAAGGAATGGCTAAGTGTCTGTCGGGGATACGAGGAGTCGACGGGGAGGGGCCCGGTGTGGTTGGACTGGTGTCAGAATAAAGAAAATGAGATGAAAGAGTCCAAGCAAGGCGAAAAGAGAGGGCAGGAAAAGCGGACGTTCTTCTTGGCTGTAAAAGTCCAGTAGGGCTTAGGCAAGGTGCTTCTGTGGACCTGAATGTGCATTAGGAAGTGAAACATGAAGGGCTTTTCATGCCAACCCACCACATTCACCTTCAAAATAAAAAAGGAGCAGATGAAAGTAGTCTTTAATCACCCAGAGATAGGAACAGGGATTTCATTATTAGAACCACTGCTTAAAAAATTCAATTGGCATCATTTTCAAAAAAAGTTTTATTCAACCTGGAAATGTCTCATTAAGCAGCATCAGAGTGATGACTACAAAACATATTAAATGATATATAACAGCAAGTAGTTACACTTCCAACAATTAAAATGCCATTCAAATGAGATAAAACAGTTACATGTTAAACAGGCTGTCTCAAGTGCATACTTGATCCGTATTCCATGAGCACTGCAGAACCAACCCATGGGCAGACTCTCTGAGAACACGTCACAGGCAGCACAGTACCGTAGTATTACAGTGTATCACAAAAGTGAGTACACCCCCGCATTTCTGCAGATAGTTAAGTATATCTTTTCATGGACAACACTGACAAAATGACACTTTGACACAATGAAAAGTAGTCTGTGTGCAGTTTATATAATAAATTTATTTTCCCCTCAAAATAACTCAAAATATAGCCATTAATATCTAAACCCCTGGCAAAAAAAGTGAGTACATCCCTTAGTGAAAGTTGTCAATATTAACATACAACATGTCATCTGTCAATATTTTGTGTAGCCATCGCTATTATCCAGAACTGCCTTTTTTCTCCCGGGCATGGAGTTGACCAGAGCTTCACAGGTTGCCACTGGAATGCTCTTCCACTCCTCCATGAAAATTTGCGCACCTTCCGCTTGAGAATCCCCCCAAAATGTTCTGTTGGGTTCAAGTCAGGAGACATGTTTTGCCAGTCCATCACCTTTACCCTCAGCTTCAGTAAAGCAGTGGTTATCTTGGAGGTGTGTTTGGGGTCATTGTCATGCTGGAACACTGCCCTGGGACCCAGTTCCTGGAGGGAGGGGATCATGCTCTGCTGCAGTATTTCACAGAACTTGTTGGAGTTCATATTTCCCTCATTGGAATGTAACTCTCCAAAACCTGCAGCACTCATGCAGCCCCAGACCATGACATTCCCACCACCATGCTTGACTGTAGGCATGACACACTTATCTTTGTACTCATCACCTGGTCGCCGCTACACATGCTTGAGACCATCGGAACCAAACAAATTAATCTTTGTCTCTTCAGACCATAGGACATGGTTCCAGTAATCCATGTGCTTTGTTGACATGTCTTCAGCAAACTGTTTGCGGGCTTTCTTGTGTACCGTCTTCAGAAGAGTCTTCCTCCTGGGGTGACAGCCATGCACACCAATTTGATGTAGAGTGCAGCGTATGATCTGAGCACTAACAGGCTGACCCCCCACCTCTTCAATCTCTGCAGCAATGCTGACAGCACTCCTGCGACGATCTTTCAAGGAAAGCATTTGGATCTGACACGCAGCACGTGCTTCTTTGGATGACCAACCCGAGGCCTGTTCTGAGTGGACCTTGCTCTTTTAAAACGCTTAGCCACTGTGCCTCAGTTCAGTTTCAGGGTGTTGGCAATCTTCTTGTAGCCTTGGCCATCTTCATGTAGCGCAACAATACGTCTTTTAAGATCCTCAAAGAGTTCTTTGCAATGTGGTGCCATGTTGGAACTTTCAGTGACCATTATGAGAGAGTGTGAGAGCTGCACTACAAATTTGAACACACCTGCTCCCTATGCTCACCTGGACCTAGTAACACTAACGAGTCACATGACATTTTGGAGGGAAAATGACAAGCAGTACTCCATTTGGACATTAAGGGATGTAGTTTCCAAAGGGTGTACTCCTTGTCTTGACACTCACTGATGTGGAGTTTTTGGATTGAAAGAAGGTAAGTACCCGATAATATCTCGTTAAAGTCATGGCACCTTTAATTCTGCTCTTTCATGCTCTCACCTCCAAATAGGGTTTCGCTGTTTTATTTTTAAAAAAAAAAATTTTTTTAAATGTCCTCCTTTTCAAAATGTTTCTTCCCCAAGAAAATTGAGATTTTAAGAGAGATTTCCATTGATGTATCACACATACATATCGGACAATTTTGAAAGTTGGCCAAATTGGGGGTCCCATGTCTGGGGCTCGGTCGATACTGCCTGCAGCAAAAATAAAAACTGTCCCTCTGTCCAATGACACTGTAATTTTTGTTCTATTAATTTTTGTCTTTCCGCTCAAAAACAGATCTAAAACTGACCATAAATGCTCAATAATGTTGAGGTCTGGGGTTTGTCCCGGCCATACAAGAACCTCCACTTCATTAGAATGTCCCGCATGCCTCCTTTAGCAGTAATGTTCAATGATTATGATGCCAAAATGTTAGTTGTATGTCCATTCCGAAAATTACAGTAATTGCCTAACGATATAATTTATTTAATATAGGACACAGTATATATTGTTTTTGTGCTGCTAACCCGTCTCTGTTCAAATGAATGTGCCGTCAATGGCAGCCAATTTGTTAGATATGTTTTAATCTGAGGTAGGCATGTGCCGGTATGAGATTTTGACGGTACGATAACCGTGAGCAAAAATACCGCGGTTTCACGGTATCACGGTACTGCAATTATAGCTCCAAAATTTTGAGATGTATGGGTTTTAAAAAAAAAAAAAAAAAAAAAAGAAAAATAATTTTTTTTTTCCATTGAACAGGATTTTTTTTCAAAACATATTTGCAAATTGGAACATGAATATAATGTGAAAATAGATAAATTAACAAAAAATAACAAATATTTTATATAAAATTAAAATAAATAGAACCTAGACTATACTCACAGCCACAGCTCAAGTTGCTCAATATTAGAGTAAGAACAAGATAATTGCTATAAAAAAGTTAAAACACTTCTAAATAAAAATATATACTGTATGGCTTTTTTAGAGGGGGGGAGGGGGGGGGGCTCAAGTGAAGTTTCGCCATTTTCAGCCACTGTGTCAACTCTGGTCTACATGATGCCATGCCTTTGTGTTAAAAAGAACAAAGAATTCATAAGTTAATTAAAGTTAAGTTAGTTAAAAATGTATAAGTTAGTTTTATAAATTAGTTAAAATGTAAATATTGTTGAGGAAAGGTTTCATCTACAAAAAAAAAGTGAGGCGTGAGACCTCCTTTCTCTAATAGCGATCTTTTGACGCGATCCTTTTTCTTCCCCCCTTCTTCCACTCAAGCTTGTTTCTCACTCAGCGGCTGTGAGACATAGAATCTCGACGAAGCTGCTCTCCCAGCTTAGCCTAGGCTAACATTCGTCTTTGTAAGTTTTAGTTAGTTTGTATATTGAACTTGAAAGGAAAATGTGTGTTTTGTTTTTGGCGAACCTTTTAATGGTGCTACTGCTATCCTGTTGAACCTAATCACGCGTGGAAAAATCGAATTGTACAACGTTTTAAATGTATTCATTTGTATATTTCACCACGATTTGAGAGCTCAATAAATTGAAGAAAAGTACCCCTTGTGTTTGGAGGGTGTGTTTTTGGGTTTGCTGGCTGTTTAGCAGAATAGCGTCACTTGCCACATTTACATGGAGCCAAATATTCCAATTATAATCGGAATATTTGTTCAAACCGAATAAATGTGTTCCATATAAACACCTCATTCGGAATGAACAGGCCCAAACCGAATGGAACTTCATTCCGATTCACAGGGGTGGAATATTCCTTTTCCCAAACCGATTAGAAGTAAAATTATATCATGTAAACAGGGAAGCGGAATGGTGTCTGGTTGCGTTCTTTCTGCGCATGCTCCGTACTGACGCGGTGACGTCACTTGGTGACGCAAGTAACGTCACTAGCAACATGGCTTCCAAGCACACGCACAGCGCACCCACACAACTTTTTAAATGAACGGCGTATCATTCTGAAGTTTTGTTTCCACTCGAAAAGTTAAAACAGCAGCTGATCTGACGATCAATCTCCATGTTTTGCAACCTGACGCTTTGTTTTGATTAATTTGCGCATGTCAGACGGCAGTTGTCAAACGTCCTTTCGGAATAAAGGCAGTCACATGTAAACGCTGGATCGGAATAGATGAAGTGACATGTAAACAGCTGATGTGAAATTTCCATTTGGAATGATTTGAATCGGTATGAATAAAAGTCAGCATGTAAACGTGGCTACTGACACTCACGGCAACAAACAGGGGAAGGGTGAGTGCTGCTGCACCAAGCCACTTCGGCTGCATTTTGGCACATGAAAAATAGCGAATACCGTACTAAGGTATGACGGAAAATTTTAGTGGTTTTGAAACCGCGACGTTTTCACACCACGGTAAACCGTGAAACCAGTAACTGGCACATGTCTAATCTGAGGTCATAAGACAGTTTTAATATATATGACCTGCAAAAAAACAAAATGAATACTAAATAATTCCTGGCCTTTTTCTTGATCTTTTCTATGTCTTGTTTGCTGATCTGTGTATTTTCAGCTGAAGCAGACTTAGACGTTGTTTGCGAAGCATGCCTGCCCTACCTAAGCTGCAGACAACCCATCAAACTGCAAGAGGCCTGCCTGAGGTAAAAACAAACATCACCTATTCCGAGTTAAATCACCTCGCCAGGCGTGTGAATGAAGTTATTGAATTTGATCCATCATAAAACCTTTTTACAGGCAAGGGTTAAAGTAATATTTTATCATTAATATTCTTTAAGCGTTGAAGTCAATTAACCCTGGATGATAAATACTAAATACTTATAAGCAGGGGTGAAAGTGGGCCAGAACGGCATCCCGTTAAGAGATTCTGCGCCGGCACAGGGTAAAATGGTGCTTTGATCCCAAAAATATGACAGCAACTGTCAAAACCCCATGCTAAAAACAACCTGCCTGGCTGCCACACAGGCATCTCCAAGAGGAAAACAATCTACTAACGTCAAATTTACACAAGTGTTAAGTGCGCAGTTTTTTTCATAGTTTGGCTGGGGGTGCGACTTATTCTCTAGAGAACGTTATGTGTGAAATTATTTACACATTATTATATCATTTCATATGTTATTTTTGTGTTTTGGAGTGACTCTGATGGTTTGGTAAACTTGTTAGCATGTTCTTTATGCTGTAATTATCGGAATAACTCTTAATAGCTGTGTTACGTTAACATACCGGCCACGTTCGCATTTCGTTGTTCATGCATCATGTACATTATCATACTGTACACTAATTCAGCATGTTGTTCTCTATTGTATTTTTATTTTAAATTGCCTTTCAAGATGTTATGTCTGTTCTTGGTGCTGGATTCTATCAAATAAATTTCCCCCAAAAAATGCCATTTATACTCAGGTGCGACTTATAGTCAAAAATACGGTAATACGTTGACGAGCATTTTTGTTGTTGTTGTTAGTTTCACATCATTTTTTAGGGGAATTCTAAAGCTTAGACTAGCTTAGCTTAGAACAGCTATGCCTGGCCAACATCATCATCCATTGAATATGGTACGCCCGGTGGGGCCTCTGTTGTACAATTAACGTCTTTAGTGTGGCAAACTCAAGCTCACCATTTTGGCGGTGCACGCCGGTGTGTCATGGTCAATCCTCGGTTCTCGTTCAGTAGTTGTTATCGCTTTTGAAAGCTGTGGTTTGAAAAAATTACGAATATCCAGCTTGCATCTTCTGTCCTCCAGTGGTTTTGGCTAAGCAAAGCAAATTACCATCTTTAAGGTGCTAGTCACATGATATGTTTGAAAAATAATTTTGGCCCTTCATAAAAAATACTTTTTTTGTTCATTTCATTCATTTTTGTTGTTTGTTTTATTGCTTTACAACAGGGGTCTCCAAACCGGTCCTCGAGGGCCGCTGTGGGTCCTGGTTTTTGTTCAAACCAATCAAGCACAGACCTCCCGATCGATCGGGTCCGATCACGTCATTTTCAAACTATCGGAATCGGCAAAAAAATATCGGCCATGCCTTTTTTTAATATATATATTTTTTAATTAAATCGTTTTCTAATTGTATTTAACGTTACAGACATAATATGATACAATTATCCAGAGTCTTTAATTTAGGCTTAAGGTAGGGTTATCAAAAATATCCCGATATCGGCAGCAATTAATTTATTACAAAATGTATCACATTAAAATATATAATGCTATGAATATATGCGTTGCACGACCCTCTCTCACTCATTGTCGGGCTCAATCTGTAATAACGCCATTTTACCTATGTAGAAAGTGTAAAGGCAGCACTAAATGAGCAGAGTGAATTTTGGCAGTCTTTGGAGCCTTCCTTCAATCGGATATAACCTTGCAAACCCTCTGATTAGAAATATCATGGGATGCAATGTGGGGAAGCAAGGTGGCAATTGATCTTTGTCTTGACACCTTAAGTTATTTCCCAAAGCAGAGAAGATATATCCATTGGTAGCACGACGCACAGTCATGGTTTTACTTCCCATCATGGTTCCACTCCCCATCATGCATTGGGGCAGGGCTGCAGTATCATTTACTGAAAGCTCAACAAATACACTAGATGGCAATATTTAGTCACAATAGACAAAGTCACAAGTCTTTCTATCCGTGGATCCCTCTCACAGAAAGAATGTTAATAATGTAAATGCCATCTTGAGGATTTATTGTCATAATAAACAAATACAGTACTAATGTACCAGAGGTTGCGCTAGACATTTTCGTTGTCTGTCATTTCGACTGACAGGGTCATAAAAATCCGGTCATAATCTATTTTTACCCGTCACTTAAATTTTTAAAATGATAATGATGACATATTCAATAGAATTTAGTTTTCAATCATTTTTAATTAATATTGTAACGCTTGCTTGGCGGCGAAAAATTAGACACGGAAGTCGTGGTATTTTTATCCCTCTTTTTACTCTGCTTACCGCCAACAACACCAACAAAACAACAACTCCGCCCCCAAAGAAAAAGAGGCAACTATATAGACCCCAATCACCAACGTCACACAATGATCTTAATTGTGGTTGTCAGCCCCAAATCTTCTAAATATATATTAAATGTATCTTACCAGATATAAAATGACTACTACATAGTCTGTGGTGATCGTTTGGTGCCCAGATTTCTTGTTGAATTACAGCAGTCCATCTCGCTCTCCTCTTCGGGTCTCTCAGAATACGGTAGAACTTCACGTCTCTCCGTCTATCTTCTCTGTTACTGCAACCAACCGCCACATACGCCTTCACCATTTTGATTATTAACGTTAACGAGCAGAAAAACACGCCGTAATAGGAGGCATGTACGTAGCGGTAATGTGTAAACACGACGAGCTGACACACAATATGGCGGCTCCAGTCAGGGGGGCAGAGTTGTGACGTCATGTGATTGGGGTCTATTCACAGGCGGCAATCTAGTCCACCAATTGGATGACGCGCTGGCACACCGGGTGCACCAATAAGAACCTCGCGTTAATGTGTCAATCACGGTGCCGCCGCCAGACCCCGGTGACGCTACAATATTCTGACAGAATAGCCAACGACGTCATGCATTAAGAGAGACAATAGGTAATTAATATGCTCACTCGCTACCCTGTGGTCTGGGGTGTGAATTGCAACCTGTCAAAATGACAGACGGACTTCAGTTTTTTCCGTCACCGTTTTAAAAAAACGGTCAACGACGGAAAATATTCGGTTAACGCGACCCCTGTTATGTACTGTATGTTGAATGTATATATTCGTCCGAGTTTTATTCATTTTTTTCTTAATGCATTGCCAAAATGTATATGGTCGGGAAAAATTATCGGGAATGATTGGAATTGAATGAGGAGCAAAAAATAGCAATCGGATCGGGAAATATCGGGATCGGCAGATACTCAAACTAAAACGATCGGGATCGGATAGGGAGCAAAAAAAACATGATCGGAACAACCCTACTTTTAACCAATGTGGTTTCTACAAAAACAAGAATCACCTGACTGCAATCAACTGGTTACACTTATAAAACACCAGATTGGTGAAATGGTGTTGTCTTGTTTTGTTGGAGTGAAACCCTGCACCCACTGCGGCCCTGTGTGGAATAGTTTGGAGACCACTGCTTTACAACTTTTATAGACAACATTTTACCAGGAAACTCTTAAATTTAAATTCGTGTACAGGAAATTCAATTACATACAATGATATTTTTGGCCCCCCTTAATCTCCAAGTATGACTTTCACCCCTGCTTACAAGTTATGCCTCTAAGATATCTTGACATGTTGGATCACGTACCCAATTTTATACACCCACAAGACT
The DNA here is from genome assembly GCF_030265065.1 of Corythoichthys intestinalis. Lineage (NCBI taxonomy): Eukaryota > Metazoa > Chordata > Actinopteri > Syngnathiformes > Syngnathidae > Corythoichthys > Corythoichthys intestinalis. Next base: position 13,724,008 of record NC_080396.1, on the reverse strand, counting down.
TGATGAATCCATCCCAAAATGTTTTCCTCTCCACAGTGTTTTTCACCACTTGATCCAGGTTGACCCCGATGCCTTCTGGTTCACATTAAACGAGTTACACTGCCCGTCCTCCTTCGTCCCACCGCACCCTGACCTACAGCCAGTGCGACTGAGCGGGATGGGACGTCCCCGAGACGAGTACTCGGACAACGTGCTCAAACTGCTGAGGGAGGAATATGGCCAAACGGGCGATGAATAGAACCGTTGACGGCAAAAAAAAAAACTTAGGTTAAAAAGACAGTCAAGACATTTATCATGTGCATTCCAGCAGTTTTAACTGTGGAGAATACAAATAAAAGTCAGCAATTTCCAGAATTGCTTATCATAAATGGTGGCAGACATTTTTAAATGTCTGTACTGTTTTAGCCAATCATTTGAGTGTCCCAGACTGCCCACCCTTCCTTGTGACATTAGTGATACCCATTGATCTGTTTCCTTAGTCTGTGTTTTAAGACTAAGTGGTAATATTCCAAAGTAACGGTGTGCTCAATGTAGATACAGTTCCATTTTAGAGCAGATCAAGTGGCAGCCAATGAGTTAAGTGTTTTTGAATGAAACAACTTGAGCCCTGCCTGGGAGGTGGTGGTCATCCAAAGGCCTTCCTCCTGCTATTTACAAGCAGCTGACATATCACCCATCACTGCTGTTATTGCTACGCCATTCATGTTATGTTTTAATGAATTAGCTCAGTCCCTCTCTGTTATCGCATCACCCCTCTGGTCGGGGGGGAACCCCGAGCCTCCCAGCTCAACAGCTCGGAAATGAATGTACAAGCCCTCCGGTGTGTGGAAACAAGGACGACACCTTTTCTGTTTAGACGACCCGGCTTAATGTTAGCAAATGTGCCGTGCCGTCTCTTTATCTCATTGTGTGCCGCAGCTATTTATCCCCCCGCCAGCGCTGACAACAGACCCATTAGTCATCAGTGGCAACGCGGTGGGAGGGGCCTCTGACACCAACACTTTTGCTGCTGCTTTAATACATGCACCAACAGTGCATGGTAATAGTAAATAACTAAAAGGTTGAGCGTTAAAAAAATAATAATAATGGGTAGTGTCATGTTTTGGTCAGATTCAGTGCAGTTATGTGATAATGAACAAGTTTCTGTGTGTGGATTTCAGCTGATTGGTAATAATACAATACATGCATGTTATTTATGCTGAGCAAAAAATGATAATAGTACTGCAGCTTGCAGAATTTTGTTTTGGACAGGAGAACCGCAATGTCCACGTAACATGTATTTTGTACTTTCTATTTGTTATTATTGTACATTTCTAATCAAGTACAATTTCAGAGTACTATTTTTGCTTAATAAAAAAAAAAAAAAAAACATTCCAAAATATTTTTGGGTATTAGGTTTCATATGTCTGTGTTCTAGATAACTCAAGAAGGGATAAAGGAACTTGTGGGATATTTTTGTAATATGAAAAGAAAAAGATTAAAATTGGCTGGTTGTAAGGTTGAAGGTCACAGAGGTAAGAAAATGAATTCTATGATAACGGTTCAACTTAAGCTTTGCAGAGTAGGTGATTGGGATGAAAAAGTGTCAGAGGTATGAAAGATGATCATTTGAATTTGGCTGCTCTCAGTGCTGTAATTTTAGGATTTTTAATGTTTAAGCATTATTCCTCATGCACAGTTATGAGCTGTAGTCATCATGCCAAGAAAATACTTTGTGAAAATATTTCTACACTGCTGGCCAAAAGTATTGACACCCCTGCAATTCTGTCGGATAATGCTCAATTTCTCCCAGAAAATGATTGCAATTACAAGTGCTTTGGCAGTAATATCTTCATTTATTTTGCTTGCAATGAAAAAACGCAAAGGAGAATTGGGGGGAAAAAATCATCATTTTACACAAAACTCCAAAAATGGGCTGGACAAAAGTATTGGCACCCTTTGAAAAATGGTGTTGCTTCTCTAATTTGTGTAATTAACAGCACCCTATACTTACCTGTGGCACATAACAGGTGGTGGTATTAACTAAATCAACTTGCAGCCAGTTTACAGGTGGTGGCAATAACCAGGGGTGAAAGTGGGCCAGAACGGTCAGGAACGCAGTTCCGGTATAAGATTCAGGGCCGGAATGCTGTTCCAGTACACGATGCCTTGATTCCGAAAATATGACTGCGACTGTTAAAACGCTATGTAAAAAAAAAAAAAAAAAAATGCCAAGCTGCCACACATGCATTTCATCTCCAAGAAGAAAACAATCTACCAACATCAGATTAACATACACAAGTGTTAACAACAAGCATAATAAAGTGCTTGTGTAGCGTCATCCATTTCCACCAATATTTATTATTTATTTTATTCCACAGACGGCATGGAGGTTTCCCCAGCTGCTGCAGATATCTGAGTAACGATGACGAGTCAAGTCAATGTGCGAATGCACGCAGCAAAGCAAAACGCCGAGACTCATTTATCCGTTCAATTTCTGAACTGCAATTTCCGTGCAGTTTCTGAAATACTTAGACCAGCCCTTCTGGCACCAACAACCATGCCACGTTCAAAGTCACTCAAATCACCTTTCTTCCCCATACTGATGCTCGGTTTGAACTGCAGGAGATTTTCTTAAACCATGTCTATATGCCTAAATGCACTGAGTTGCCGCCATGTGATTGGCTGATTAGAAATTAAGTGTTAACGGGCAGTTGGACAGGTGTACCTAATGAAGCTGCCGGTGAGTGTATATACAAAACAAGATGTACTGCTAACAGTCCAATCAATGCATTTCTATGACGACCTCCTATCCTGTAGTTGTATATTTAGAGTAGAAAGGGATATTGGTGTGTTAATAAAATGTATTATTATAATTAAGCGGCACAGGCCGAAGTCAATCAGCCAGAATTGAGTCGTCAATAAATTATTTATCATTTCTGCGCAGCCCGGTACCAAATGCGCCACGGACCGGTCCGCGGCCCAGTCGTTGGGGACCCCTGCTCTACATTATGGGGCTTAGAGTCCCATGGGGGTATTCAGTTGTGGAGGCCTTTGAGCGCAAGAAACTGCTACAAGCGAGGTATGCGGTCAGCACTAGGCTTGACCCAGGGAAGAGGACGTCTCTGCTTTGCTTAGTCCCTTGAGCTGGAGCATTTTAACAACCTCTAATCGGGCATGCCCGTGATCTACCAGTCACTGGCCACCATCGATGAGGGTGTCTAATGATAAAGGCCGAAACACCCTGACTCGTTGGAACACGACTGATGATGTGTCCCAAATTTATATCTTTTCCATCACAGTTTCCAAGCCACTCTCGACATCAAGGCTAAGCTCATGTAAATAACATCTATTGGCACAATGGACAGAATAACACCACGTCCAGTGTTTATGGTTCTTCTTTATTTATTGAGTCGGTGATCACTGAGGCTTCACTGACCGGCAACAAGATCACAACCACAAAGCACAATGATCAATGTTTGTATGTCATTTATTTTCTTTGATAAAGGCAAACACACTTAAGCATGAGATCAAACTGCGTAGACAAATTTACATGTTCCTTCTTTTCCCGCATAGCCTTCAGATCTTAGCAATGGTGGATGGAATCCCTCAGACCAGTGGTTCTTAACCTGGGTTCGGTGAGAAAGTCTCAGGGGTTCGGCAAAGGACCCGCAGGGCAATATTGTCATACGCTGACTAAATCTAAGTGGCATGTTAGATTGGGTTTTTGACTGTCTTGCCCCTAATTTACATGCTTTATTCCATTTCTTTCAACTGCTTATTCTCTATCTGATGGGAGGAGAAGCTGTTTTGCTCAGTGGAAGGTTGACTCACAGTTGGTATGAAAAAGTACAACAGACTGATTTGCAGTATGGACTCAAATTTTTACGTGTTTACAGACATGCTGTTAAAATGAGAAAAAATAAGGTAAGATGTACAGTCCCTGACAAAAGTCTTGTCGCTTATCCATTTTGTAGAAACAATTGCTAATTACCTGACTTTTAACTATTCAATTGGTTTCAGAAATGGCTCATATAGGACTCTCCCAAATGATGTTGAATGGACAAAAATATATCTTTCACTGAAAAACGATATATCATTTAAAGAAGACATAAATGTCAAATTTTGGCAAGACAAAAATTTGGCGCCGACAGAAAGTCGTGTGAAAATAGAACAAAAAATGTACTTCAAATACAAACATGTTACATAACAAGCGAATTAAGTAGTGGTGCTGTGAGATCCAAATGTAATATTTTGTATGACTTCCATGGGCTTGAAGGACTGCATCCATGCGGTTCGGCAAGGATTCATACACTTTATTGATGAAGTCATCAGGAACATCAAATAAATCAGTCTTGCATGCCCCCCAGAGTTCATCAACATTCTTGGGTTTCGTCTTCCATGCTTCCTCTTTCATCCTGTTAATGTCTGTTGAATGGGCTGGCCAGTCCTGGAGGATCTTGATCTTCTTTGCCTTGAGGAACTTTGAGGTAGAGATTGAAGTATGTGATGGAGCACCATCCTGCTGCAGAATTTGTCCCTTTTTATGGTTAGGAATGTAAGAGGCAGCTAAGATTTGTTGATATTTCAGACTATTTATGTTGCCTTCCACCCTGCAGATCTCTCGCACACCCCCATACTGGATGTAACCCCAGACCATGATTTTGCCACCATCAAACTTCACTGTTTTGTGGCAAAAGTTTTTCAGATGAATCCATTGAATTACACCACAGTCGCCGCAAATATTGCAGGAGACCGACTGGAGCCCGCATGGATCCGAGATTCACTCAGAAAACAGTGAAGTTTAGTGGTGGCAAAATCATGGTCTGTGGTTACATCCAGTATGGGGGTGTGCAAGAGATCTGCAGTGTGGAAGGCAACATAAATAGTCTGAAATATCAACAAATCTTAGCTGCCTCTTACATTCCTAACAATAAAAAGGGACAAATTCTGTAGCAGGATGGTGCTCTATCGCATGCTTCAATCTCTACCTCAAAGTTCCTCAAGGCAAAGAAGATCAAGATCCTCCAGGACTGGCCAGCCTAGTCACCAGACATGAACAGGTTGAAAGAGGAAGCATGGAAGACGAAACCCAAGAATGTAGATGAACTCTGGGAGGCATGCAAAACTGCTTTCTTTGATGTTCCTGATGACTTCACCAATAAATTGTATGAATCTTTGCCGAACCGGATGGATGTAGTTCCTCAAGCCCATGGATATCATTCAAAATATTAAATTTGGATCTCACAGCACCACTAATTAATTCACTTATGTTATGTAACGTATTTGAAGTACATTTTTTGTTCAATTTTCACACTACTTTCTGTAGGCGACAAAACTTTTGTATTGCCAAAATTTGACCTTTATGTCTTCATTAAATGATATATCTTTTTTCAGTGAAACAAATATATTTTTGTACATTCAGCATCATTTGGGAGGGTCTTAGCTTTCATATGAGCCATTTCTGAAACCAATTGAATACTTAAAAGTCAGGCTATTAGCAATTTTTTCTACAAAATGGATAAGCGACAAGACTTTTGTCAGGGACTGTATTGGTTTTGAATTGGATTTTTTTTTCTAATTCTGAAGTGTTCCATTAATGCATAGGTGAAACTCATGGGGTTCGGTACTTTTAGCAAGGTTAAGAACCACTGCTTCAGACTCTTAATAATGTTCCTCAGGGTGGGTTGTTGTTCCCTTGAATAGAGCAGAACTTTCCACAAGGTCTTTGAGGCAAAATAGGCCACATGCTTACTCATCCACATCATCCCAAATATTCACTCTGCCGCACTTGATCCCTTCGGAGCAAAGTAGCAATTCCCACGGTCGAGGTCTGGGCTCCACTCAAGCATGTACACAAGATTATTATTATTAGTGATAGTTACAAAAAAAGTAACAGGGGTGAAATGGATTACCGACGACCCCAAAACCGCTCAGAACTGTGAGACGACCTCTTGGAAAGGCGTGGGCTATGATTGGCAGATTTTCGATAAATACTAAGATAGGTTTTTGAAAGTCATTCATCTGTCTGTACAGCACTTGTTGGAAAAGCAATGACATGAACAAAGGATAAAATACAACAACAGATTAACAACCAACCCATTTTCATAAAGAAAAAAAAGTGGGCGGCACAAATGCACCAACTTTGTATATATTTAGTTGAAAAGGCTTTTAAGAAAATGGACAAACATGCATTCACTTGGTGTCATATTATACAATGTTATATACAAAGCAGATTAGAGGCTTTGAGTTGAAAGAGTTGAGGCTTTCTTAATGGCTAATGCTAGCAGTAGAAGAACATTATTATGATTATTAATAAAATACTAGGCTGAATATACCAAGATTGTGTTTTTTCTAAGAAACTCACCTAACCAAAATGCTGTACCATATTCTTTTTCCTCATATATTAAGCATGTGAGATCCTTGTGAAATACTTGATTTTTTTCTTATGACAGTCACTGAATAAAATCACTATTAGTATGTTAAAAGAGACAGTGACAAATGTAAACAGTTACTTTGTGTTTGCCATAGATGCTTAATAGGACTTGTTTAATTTGTTAGCAGGATTATACAAAAGCATTCTTTTCTCGTAAAACACTAAGCATGTGTATAAATAAAATAAAATATGAAATCAGGGGTGTCCAAAGTCTAGGGGCCACTTTCAGAAAAATCAAAGGATGCGAGGGCCAACTTGAAATCCTTGGTTAAACACAACCGGAAACAGAAAGTTGGCCCTCCAAATTCATCGAAAAATTATGTCATTCGTTTGTGCTGAAAAAAATGTCGTCTGTGCAGCTATCGTTTTTGAGATACAGTGGTACCTTGACATGTGATCGCTTCAACACACGATGTTTTCGGCATCCGACGTAAAATTTGACTTCCCATTTGTTTCTACATCCGACGACATGCTCGAAATACGACATGACAGCACCGCAGACAGGCGTACAGCTAATTTTCTTGTGAGAGAAATCAACACAGATTTCAAAAAGGTTTATACAGGTGGTCAAACAAGGAAAAAGGTGACACCATTGAAATGAAGATGCAAATTATAGAAAAATATGAGCGTGGGGTGCGCACCCGTGAACTGGCTCAACAATACATCTCCACGGTCCTCCTCTGACCACCGTTTGCCAGGCTTTATAAGTTAAGATGACAATTATTATTGTGGTAACATCGCCAAAAAATCCCCAGTTTCATCAGGTTTTTTTCATTTATTTCAGAAGTTATCCAACTCAAAACGCCTCCTGACCGCCAGCGTTCAGGTACAGAAAAAAACGTCCGCCACATTAGAACCCGATTCGTTACACTATTACAGGAATTATTATTATTAGAGATGTCCCGATCGATCGGCGTCATTTTCAAAGTATCGGAATCGGCAAAAAAATATCGGACATGCCTTTTTTTTATTTTTTATTTTTTTAAATAAATCGTTTTCTCATTTTATTTAACGTTACAGACATAATATGTTACAGAGTCTTTAGTTTAGGCTTAAGGTAGGGTTATCAAATTTATTCAGTTAACGGCGGTAATTAATTTTTTTCTAAGATTTATCACGTTAAAATATTTAACGCAATTAATGCATGCGCTGCACGGCCCACTCACGCATTGTCGCGTTCAATCTGTAATGGCGCCGTTTTACCTATATATAGAGCTAAAAGGCAGCGTAAAATGAGTAGAGTGAATTTTGGCAGCCTTTGGAGCCTTTTTTTAATTGGCTAAAGCCTTACAATCCCTCTCCCTACAATTAGAAACATCGTGGGAAGCAATGTGGGGAAGAAAGGTTGTAATTGATCTTTTTCTTAGCATCCTATGTTATTTCTCAACGAAGATATATCAATTGGTACCACTACGCACAGTCATGGGTGCACTTCCCATCATGCATTTGGGCAGAACAGATGGCTACAGTATCATTTACTGAAAGCTCAACAAATACACTAGATGGCAATATTTAGTCACAATATACAAAGTCACATTTATCCTTTAAGAATTACAAGTCTTTCTATCGGTGGATCCCTCTCACAGAAAGAATGTTAATAATGTAAATGCCATCTTGAGGATTTATTGTCATAATAAACAAATACAGTACTTACGTACTGTATGTTGAATGTATATATTCGTCCCGAGTTTTATTCATTTTTTTCTTAATGCATTGCCAAAATGTATATGATCGGGAAAAATTATCAGGAATGATTGGAATTGAATCGGGAGCAAAAAAATTGGATCGGGAAATATCGGGATCGGCAGATACTCAAACTAAAACGATCGGATCGGGAGCAAAAAAATATGATCGGAACAACCCTAATTATTATATTATTATTCCGATGTTTATTTATAATTTATTTGTTTTGCTATGTGTAATTGCCATTTGTAATAGTACCAGCAGTATTTATTAAGGATTTAGTGTAGATTTTTGGACTGTGGAATGAATTAATGGGATTATAATGTATTATTATGGGAAAATCCTGCTCGACATACGACCATTTCGATTTACAAACAAGGTCCTGGAAGGAATTAACTTCGTATGTAGAGGTACCAGTGTATTACCAATTCCTTTATAGGTTAATCCGAGGTCAACCAGCCCCCCATTTTGATTAAAAATTGTGTCAGTCGTTTGTGCTGCGTTTGTGCTGTAAACAAATGTTTGTTTCTCCTGAGATATTAATTTCCATTGAGGACGTGAGACGCAGCCCACCATTTACTGCCAAATGGACCCGAAAGGGTGCCATTCATGTGTGTTGTGTTTGCACTAGTTGTTGGGACACCCGTCTGTTATAGAGTTGGTACGCTTCGTCAGCCACGACGGAGGTGCTGCGATTAACATCATCACTAGAAATTATTCTCAAATCAAAAGCAGCTCAAATGTAGCATAAATGAATGGCACCATTTTGGGTCCATTTTGCAATAAATGCAGGGCTCTGTGGCGTCATCACTCGAAATTAGTGTCTCAAAATCGATAGCAGCACAACCGAAAGTCTTTATAGCACAAACGATTGACACCATGTTTAATCATTTTTAATCAAAATGGCGAGCTGGTTGACCTCAGATTGACCAATAAAAGAATTGTTTGTATCTCAAAAACAATAGCAGTACAAACACTTTTTTTTTCCAGCACTAACGAGCACAAACCTAGCAAATACGAATTACATAATTTTTCTATAAATGTACGTTTGATGGGGGCCAACTTCCCGGAGGTTTTAAAAGGAGGATGGGATTCTGGTTATGTATGATATATATTATATTTCAATATATGAATTTATTTTTAAACGACTAAAACAAACATTGCAGAACAAAGAGAAAATGTCTGGCAACAGCAAAAAAAAGTCAAGAAAATCAAAACCAAGATAGTCCAATGTATGTAATTGGATATTTTTTAGACAATAAATTGCATCAGAGTACACAGTCCCTGACAAAAGTTTTGTCGTTCATCCATTTTGTAGAAACATTTGCTCATAACCTTACTTTTAATTATTCAATTGGTTTCAGAAATGGCTCATATGAAAGCTAAGACCCTCCCAAATGATGTTGAATGAACATGTTTGTGTATGTATGTTTGTTTTTCTGAAAAGAATCATCATATAATGGCCACATAAAGGTCAAATTTTGGCAAGACAAAAGTTTGGTCGCCTACAGAAAGTAGTGTGAAAATTGGAGAAAAAAAAATGTACTTCAAATACAAAAATATGTTACACAATATAAGCGAATTAAGTAGTGGTGCTGTGAGATCCGAATTTAATATTTTGTATGACTTCCATGGGCTTGAAGGACTGCATCCATGCGGTTCGGCAACAATTCATATAATTTATTGATGAAGTCATCAGGAACATTAAAGAAAGCAGTCTTGCATGCCTCCCGGAGTTTATCAACATTCTTGGGTTTCATCTTCCATGCTTCCTCTTTCATCCTGTTCATGTCTGGTGACTGGGCTGGCCATTCCTGGGGGATCTTGATCTTCTTTGCCTTGAGGAACTTTGAGGTAGAGATTGAAGTATGCGATGGAGCACCATCCTGCTGCAGAATTTGTCCCTTTTTATGATTAGAAATATAAGAGGCAGCTAAGATTTGTTGATATTTCAGACAATTTATGTTGCCTACAGATCTCTTGCACACCCCCATACTGGATGTAACCCTAGACCATGATTTTCCCACCACCAAACTTCACTGTTTTCTGGGTGAATCTCAGATCTAGTAGGTCTCCTGCAATATTTGTGGCCACTGTGGTGTAATTCAATGGAAGATTCATCGGAAAAATCCACCTTTTGCCACAAAACAAATATATTTTTGTACATCCAACATCATTTGGGAGTGTCTTAGCTTTCATATGAGCCATTTCTGAAACCAATTGAATAATTAAAAGTCAGGTTATTAGCAATTGTTTCTACAAAATGGATAAGCGGCAAGACTTTTGTCAGACACTGTACAGTTTAGCCTATCATTCAAACGCAGACGCACATTTTGGTTTATAAATAACCGGAGGTTTGCATTTTTATATATTTTTTAACAGATTGGATTGGATTTGGAATCTTACAACATCTCATATACATCGTGAATGTATAAAAGACATACATAAACAACGATCGTTGATCCATTGTACTTTTTGTCATCCACTCTGTGATTGAATGCACATCAAGATGTTTAAAAAAAAAAAAAAAAACACACACACATATGCAGATGGGTGTGGATATTTTTCCTGAAATGGAGTTGGTGTGGAGGTTGAGTGTTTTTTTTTTCTTGACAGATGGGGCTAAATACATGTTTTTAAAAAGCCCTGCTAGGTGTGACCATGGCCTAAGTCACATTTGTTTTGGTGAATATTATTTTTGAACAAACATTATCGTAATAGTATATCAATAGAATAATAATAATAATATAGTAATAAAACAGAGACCAACAGGTCAAATAGGCAGCTGTTAACGTTAACATATTAAGTTTTTCCGATAACCAAAACCTAGGCAACACGTATTAGTCACGTGGGTATAAGTCACAGGGCCCTGCCAAACTGAAAATGTGGGACTTATAGTCCAGAAAATACTGTAAGTTTATTTATGTAAAACAAAATACTGAAATTCTACAGTTTCCTACATAAAGGTGACTAGCCCAATCTAGTGTTAAAGCTGGGAAGTGCAACAATGTAGGTTGAATTTAAGGGTATTTTGTAGGCAATATTCAATGATATTTTCATCTTTTTTTTTTTTGTGATTTGATAAGGAATTAGTATGTAATTTTGCAGTTCATCTCTTGAAGCAGCTCGATTCTGATCAAAGAATATCAACATGCGTTTATATTTGAAGTATGTCATGTGGGACCGGAAAATCTAATTTGTCTCACTTCAATCGTGAATATGAATCCAGTTGGAAAACAAATTGATTGCTGTTGCCGTTATTGTTTAGCCTCTGGGCAGCGCGGTGAATGTGAATTAAATGTCGGCGCGTGAAGTGCACTCGTTAGTCAAAATGGTACACTCCATCCTTTTGAAATGTCTTACATCACGGGTGTTCAAACTATGGCCTGTTGACCCGCAAATAATTAGCAAAATATCATTGACTATGGAAGGCACAAGAAGCTTGAGTTCAACCTGCATTCTTTTGCATTTCTCGTCTTGAACATAAATGGAGCTAGTCACTTAAAGCATGCCTCTCCATTAGCTAAGGGCAGTGTACTTCAACCACTGTGCCGCAGCACACTACACACATTAAATCAAGCACTTTCACCTAATTGATGTAAAATTGTTTTTGGAAAATGAATCTGAAAATGCGCAAAATCTGGTGTCTGTGTTGTCCAATGGTTGGTAATCAATCAAAACTCTTCCATATCTGTAGCTGTCAATAGGTCGCTAATTACGTTGTTTAGTGATGCGTAGTAGGTAAGATTGGCATTGGAGCTACAGTGTATCACAAAAGTGAGTACACCCCTCGCATTTCTGCGGATATTTAAGTATATCTTTTCAACACTGACAACACTGACAAAATGACACTGTGACACAATGAAAAGTAGTCCGTGTACAGCTTATATACCGTATTGGCCCGAAAATAAGACGCTGTTTTTTGCATTGAAATTAGATTGAAAAAGAGGGGGTCGTCTTATATTCGCGGTTTAGACATTATACCCATTCACGACGCTAGATAGCGCCAGATATCATTGAAGCGATGTTCTGTCATGACAGATCTCAGCGGTCTAGACATTATACCCATTCACGACGCTAGATGGCGCCAGATATCATTGAAATTGTTCTGTCATGACATCTCAGCTACTCTCAAGTTCGCATTATTTTATTGCAATGTTTTTCCTTATTCAGATTTGTTTCAAGACTACAGTTACAGTTAGACTTGACTTTGATGGTTAATGCAGTTATTGCAATTTTGTTGTTTTATCACAATAGATTGGTTTATTTACATTTCAAAAACCAGAAGTCATTCATTTACGAATGTGATTGCACTTTAGTTTACATATTTGAATGTTCAGATATTAAGATTTGAATGAGGCAAAATAACATGATTTTTCTCTCAAATATATTGTTATAATCATTTGTTTCGGATGTACTGTAATTATTTTCTGTATAAAAATTAATTTGGTGTTCAAAAAGTCTTTTTTCAAACTTGAGTCTTGAAAAAGAGGGGGTCGTCTGATTATCAGGGCCGTCTTATACTCGGGCCAATATGGTAATCGAGTTAATTTATTTTACCCTCAAAATAACTAAATATAGTCATTAATATCTAAACCCCTGGCAACAAAAGTGAGTACACCCCTTAGAAACTACATCCCTAAATGTCCAAATTGAGTACTGCTTGTCATTTTCCCTCCAAAATGTCATATATATATATATATATATATATATATATATATATGTACAGTGGGGAGAACAAGTATTTGATGGCAATTTATCAAATACTTGTTCTCCCCACTATATATATGTATGTATATATATATATATATATATATATATATATATATATATATATATATATATATATATATATACATTCAACAATCCACAAGATGGCATTAACATTATAACATTGTTTCTGTTAGTGATTGAAATACACCACAAGGTGTCAATGGCGAATCTTGAATTAACTCAGAATTCAAGCCAAATAGTATGTTTTGTCCCTCGACTGACGCCGTAGTTCCCTGTTTACTGGTCCATGCATTGTACCTCACGGTCATTTGAGTGCTGGCTTCACAACGTACGAGACCTCTGATAGTTTGTATATTGTGACTAAATATTGCCATCCAGTGTATTTGTTGAGCTAAAGGAAATGTTTGAATAGAGTTTGACCAAAGTCTGAGTACATTTTATGTGTATTTTGCATAACTATTTTGATTGGGAATGCCAGTTCTCTTTGCACTGTTGTTTAACTGTGTGAGAATAGATAAAATAAATAAAATAAGATAAAATGCTGTTTACTCTCATGATGCAGGAGTGAGTTAGAGTTACGGCCTGCCGAGAGCTGTAAGCTGTGTTAATGTTGAAGCTGAATGTGCTAATAAAGAAACAAAGTGCCAGCACGTCACGTGTGGTATACCTTTGTTAAGAAAAAGCATAAAGAAGACACCTTTCTCTGCCTCTTAGCTCTCAAGTGCGTCATTGTAATCTGTTTGAGGCAATGCATGAGCGGGACATTCTGCGTGTGCGTTAAATGCGTCAAATATTTTAACGTGATTAATAAAAATTTTTTTTTTTTTAATTGACAGCACTATTAAAAATAAACATACATTTTAATACTCAATCTTATCTACCCAAAAGTATTCAAGTTGGCCCTTGCATACTTTGATTTTTTTTATGCGGCTCTTGGAGAAAAAAGTTTGACACCCCTTGTTTTACATAATCCTCCATAAACCAGGAAGCCTGCTAACTAACAAATGGATTTTTACTTTTGTTCCAATTTTGCCTTGCAGAGGTCTGGATAATTATTTAGGTGCAACCAAGGATTATGTGCAAGGTAACATGACGTCAATTTGGTCATTTTAGGAAAAAGTGCGAATACCATGAAGCCACCCATGACTGACCGTAAGCATTCTGCGCTACAAAAATGATCTGAATTTCCAAAGTAGAGATAGCTACACGTTCCCACCACACAGCCCTCATAAGCCGTGCTTTACATTTATATGAGATTGTGGATTTGGCACTATGTGGGAAGTGTCGCTATTATGCACATTGTAATTTGCAATTTTTATATGCTTTATTTTATTTTTTTTTCAAATGTAATCAGATTACAGCGCACAGCTGGGCTCATTGGAGCAGTCATTGTTGCTATGGTTACTGTCCACATCCCTCTTCCTCAGCTCTTTGCCTGCTAGGTGCTGATCACTACCACCGGGGTGGCTGTGTTGAGTGGCAGTAGACGAAGGGCGCTTGCCGTGCTCATGGGGCCGTCCCTCATGAGCATGCTGGAACCCCGAATTGCTCTTGGTGTCATCCAGCACCTGGAAGTTGTCATACTGGTTACTGGTGACGATGTCGCTCTCGGCTACTACCTGCAGGTAGGCGCGAACGCGGTGGTGCCGCGCCCCTTCTTCGTCGCTGAAGTCGATGACTCGACATTCATAGGTGCCCTCGTCGGATGATTTGACGCGGGACAGGCGGAGCTTGTGAGAGATGTTACTTCCAACAACCTTTACTACCTGGTAACAAATGAGAAAAAATGGAAAAAATATTTGGAGGGGTGATGAAAAGTTTTTACTGTTGGAACCTTAAAAAGTGCGTACGACAGGAGAGAAAAAATGTCTTAAATAGGATTATTATGTGAATAAGAATCATATTTTGAGACGATTGGACTATATACAACAATTTAGCAAAGCGCAGATGACGAGAAATTCGTCTTTTAATCTGCCGGTTAGCCACGCCTACCATTATAGGGCTCTAGCGTCCCCAACATGTGGATGGCGTCAGCGGAGTCATGATTTCATCTGATTTAGTATGCAGCCCATTGAGGGGGGATTATTCACAACGAGGAAAACACGAGCCGCAAAATGTCATTGTTTCAGTCTCTCTACTCCAATATTTTTACAGGATATTCTTTTCATCCAAGTATTTTTCCCCAATAGCTAAATAAATGGCATGGTCATGACAAATAACAGTCTTGTGCTAAATAGAATATGAAATAATAAAAATGCATTTATTCAGGACGACATGGCAAAATTACTCCATAATGGTCAAAACTGTCGACTGCACCTTTAGTGTCGCACCTCCCGAACAATATTTTATGCCACCTAAATTAGGCTTATGTCATTTCCCTTCCCGGCTTCGGAGATTGTAAACAAACCAAGAGGCGTGACAGCTAGCCGACATGCTAACCCAAACAGAGTGATGTTTCAAAGTCTTAGAAGCGGAAAATCACACATAACTAGCCCGGGTCATTTCACATGACGACTGGGTTGTCGATCGGCAAGCCGATCGGCAAACCGCCCGGCAGAGAGCAATTTACAGCTCGTTCCCCTGCTACTACGGAGAGGAGAGCTAGCCGGGGAAGCATCTGGACAATGACCGCCGAACAAACCGGCCGACATCAGAGGAGCATGTAGCTACCAAATGGTCAACATGCATGTGGTAAAATAATGCTTTACTACACGGCGAAGTCGTAAACAGCGACTCAGTGGAGGAGGGCGGATGCAGTTGTTGTGCAGCTAACATGTGCAGCTAATTTGTATGAGGAGAGCTTTTTACATGCCCATCCATGATCAAACGTAAGTAGTCCTTTATTTAAAGAAAGTTTTTAGTGTTTACTTTGTAATCGCTGTATCCGCGGCTATTTTTAACTCAAAGTTGCAATTTCTGATCGGTCGGAAAATTTGACAGAACACCGGGCGCATGAAGAGGGGAATAAGCCGAGTATAGTGCTTTCCCGGCGGGGGGATGTGCGACAAGCCGCCTGTCATCGGCCGAGGGGACAAGGATGGTGTCCCATGGTCCCACAGTAGTAGGGCTTGTTTTGGCCTATATCCACCGGTGAATGAGAACCTTTTGAAACCTCAAAAAGGCGCAGACGCCTCTCCCTCGTTCAGCAAGATTTTTCTGCAGCCGTTTTGCTGGCGTGATGCGAAAAATAAACGTATTAATCCGCAAAATCAGCTGAATCCTTAGTCCTTCTCATTCAACAGTACGGCTGTAGAGGGAAGAGGACTCCTTCCTCCGTACACGTCACAGCGCCCTCTTTCTCAACTTGAGACTGTTGCCGGAAGTCACTCATTTTCATGGCGCGGGATTCAAAAAACTAAATAAATATAGCGATCGCTTCCACACACATCCAAGCGGTCCATTTCCTTCAGGAGCATAAAATACCGCGTGTATGATGAAACAAACATGCTTTTTCGTGTCACAGGCACTTTCAACGGGAACAGTGGACATCTATTTATAAGTAATCGTTAGTGTAACTCAATCGTTGTCAGCCAGGGTCGAAGCGTATGTGTTGTGGTGGTTATAAAAAGAGGGAAATGATTACATGAGTGTTAGAAGTTTGATTATTTGAAAAAGGCAAACATGTCTTTCAATTTTACATTTCTTCTTTGGCCATTTTCTCCGATTTTATCGTTTTAGAATTGAATTGAATTGAGAATTGAAAATGTGATTACTCCACAAATTTTTATGGGAGTTAAAACATTTAAGATCCTCAGAAACGCAATAAGGACTAAAGAAAAAAAATGTTCCCCATTTTGAACCGAGTGACGGAACGGCTCAGAATTGAGTACATGCACTGCTGGTCATTGTATTGGCACCCGTGCAATTCTGTCAGATAATGCTCAATTTCTCCCAGAAAATGATTGCAATTACAAATGCTTTGCTAGTAATATCTTCATTTTTTTACTTGCAATGAAAAAACACAAAAGAGAATGGGAAAAAAAATGAAATCATTATCATTTTACACAAAACTCAAAAAATGGGCCAGACAAAAGTTGGCACCCTTTGAAAAATCATGTGATGCTTCTCTAATTTGTGTAATTAACAGCACCTGTTACTTACCTGTGACACATAACAGGTGGTGGCAGTAACTCAATCACACTTGCAGCTAGTTAAAATGGATTAAAGTTGACTCAACCTCTGTCCTGTGTACCACATTGAGCATGGAGAAAAGAAAAAAGACCAAAGAATTGTCTGAGGACTTGAGAAGCAAAGTTGTGAGGCAGCATGGGCAATCTCAAGACTACAAGTTGATCTCGAAAGACCTGAATGTTCCTGTATCTACCGTGCGCAGTGTCATCAATAAGTGCAAAGCCCATGGCACTGTGGTTAACCTCACTAGATGTGGACGGAAAAGAAAAATCGACGAGAGATTTCAACAAAAGATTGTGCGGATGGTGGATAAAGAACCTTGACAAACATCCAAAAAGTTCAAGCCTTCCTGCAGTCCGACAGTACAACAGTGTCAACCAGTACTATCAGTCGGTGTTTGAATGAAAAGGCACTCTATGGTAGGATAGCCAGGAAGACCCCACTTCTGACCTAGAGACATAAAAAAGCCAGGCTGGAGTTTGCCTAAACTTACCTGAGAAAGACAAAAATGTTTTGGAAGAATGTTCTCTGGTCAGATGGGACATAAGTAGTGAGTCCAGACCTGAATCCAATAAAACACCTGTGGAGAGATCTGAAAATGGCAGTTTGGAGAAGGAACCCTTCAAATCTCAGAGACCTGGAGCAGTTGGCCAAAGAAGAATGGTCTAAAATTCCAGCAGACCACTGTAAGAAACTCACTGATGGATACCGGAAGCAATAGTTCGCAGTTATTTTGTCTAAAGGTTGTGCTACCAAATATTAGGCTGAGGGTGCCAATACTTTTGTCCGGCCCATTTTTTGAGTTTTGTGTAAAATGAACGTGATTTAATTTTTTTTCATTCTCTTTTGTGTTTTTTCATTGCAAGCCAAATAAATGAAGATATTACAACCAAAGCATTTGTAATTGCAATCATTTTCTGGGAGCTATCTGACAGAATTGCAGGGGTGCCAACAGTGTACTTCCTGTTAGCTATACAAACATAATGTCTTTTCCAATATGTTTTTGAAGCCTGAAAAACATACAGAACGACTAATATGGAGTGAAGGAATACACTTTTTAGTGGTAGACCTAATACAACATAGCTCTAAGTGTTTACACATTTTTAGTAAGTATCCACAAACATGCAGTATAGATTTACCAATAAATCTCTAAATTGACTTGGGTCTTATTCTACTTTGACAATTGAATATGTTGTAATGAAAATGCAACACCAATTGTCATCTCACTACTAAATATTCTTCACACAGACATTGGTAAAACTAAGCACGTGTGTGTGTATCTGGTCTTTCAATTCCCTTCAGCTAAATGGAACTATATCTTCTCATTACATCCCTGAATGTTGTTAATATTCCCAGCTGACAGCCTACACAAGCATAGCATTCCTACTCAACTTGAAGCCTATACACACAGTACGGTGACCATTACCACATTGTAATGAGGTGTGATACAATGGCCTTATAAAAAAATACAAATGATACCTTGTATGTATTCATTGAACAGTAAACCTTCAATGTGATACAGTGTATCACAAAAGTGAGTACACCCCCTCGCCTTTCTGCTGATATTTAAGTATATCTTTTCATGGGACAACACTGACAAAATGACACTTTGACACAATGAAAAGTAGTCTGTGTGCCGCTTATATACCATAATTTTGGGGCTATAAGGAGCACCTGACTATAAGCCGCACCCACCAAATTTGACACAAAACAGCATTTGTTCACAGATAAGCCGCACTGGACTATAAGCTGCAGCACTCCTCACTGTATTATGGAATATTTACAATAGTAACCGGTGTCGATGTCGCCACTCACCCCACAAACTCACACACAAAGCAGCCGAGAGACAGAGTTGACAGCCTGCGCGCACATTTGTTGCTTGTGAAGCATCCAGAGTCGACGGCTGTAAATACACCATTTTGTACTGTTTATTGTGCGTTTTCAATTGTGGTCCAATACTTGGGGCGAGTTTATGTGATTGTTTTTGATGACGTGTGGATGCTAACTGATACATGCTAGCCATTTGTTATTGCTGTATCAGCAGCTACTTGTAAATTGCTGTTATGGAAGATGAGATATTTGATTTCATTTTATTTTAGTTTCATTCTGCAAGTGTTGATGTCATGAGCTGCTGAATAAAGTCAGCAAACAACACGGATGTCTGACATTATCATTTTGGAGCTAAGCTCATTGTCTAGCTAGGAATTAGCTCCAACGTCTTGGCGATGACAGTACAATGTTTTTGGATAGTTTTTTTTTTTTTTTTTTTAATTTAGAGGTTGTTTTGATGTATTTCACGGGTTAATTCCAGTTTACGGGGAAATCCAGGTTACATCGCCAGCGCAGGAACCGAACTCATAGTGTTGTTTGTTTTTTACTCAAAACTGTGTGTGGTCTATTATTTTTACACTGCCAATGATTTACATGGCATTATATGCTCTCTATACACCAAGTTAATGTGAAAACCAGAAGGAGCAAAAGAACACTTATAAGCAGTGTCCGAACCACCTCTTTTGGCTGGCATTTTTTAGAAAACAGCGTTGCCTTTCATTTGCGGTAGAGATCATCGAGGATGACACCAACGTGATAATCACATAATGCTAAATAATCGAAAATGAATCCCATCCTTGTGTGTGAAATGGAATAAGCAACAAAGGCAAAACAGGAAATGTAAATGTAATCAGAATGGCATTGGTGCCTCATGTAATCATCTTCGATCCAGAGCGGCTATTAACTCACGCTTATCTTTGTAGCATCCTTTGGCATCTCCTCCTCCGGTGATACCTGGGGGGGAGAATTTACATCTGAATAAAATGATGAGAAAAAAGTGTATTTTCTTCCCATAAAATATAAGTTTTAAAAAATCTAGGGTGCATGTTATAAACTTAACAATTTACATACACATGCGGCGATCAGGTCATGGCAGTTCTGTTATCTTGCTGACTGTTACCTCATTGGTTTTCCACGGCTGTCTGTCTGTCCAGTCCATGTGATTCCGAATGTACCACCACTGGATTTCCAAAGAGTAAGAAGGCATCCCGGCTCCCCTGAACGAGCAGGCCATTTCCACATCTTGACCCCTCTGTGCAGTCATATCATGAGGCACCTCCGTAAACATGGCTGGACACATAAAAGTAAACACAGACAAATAGTTAGTGCACTTATCATTCTATTGCTGTTATAAACTAGTGTTGTTTTTGGCAGCCCTTTTGATTTTCATCTTAGGTCATGTCCACACCTAGCAGGTTTTTTTTTTTTTTTTTTTTAAGACTGAGGATCCTGCCCTCATATGCTCGGAAAAAATAATTACGTCAATACAACCACGTTTGGAGAGAAAAAAAAATAACTGTCCATAATCCGCATGTGTTCCTCAATTCCTCAATAGGAAGCAATGCAAGAGTCTGTAACGAATGGAAGCAAAAAACACGTCTAATAAATTGATCTTAACCCACTGCAAAGGTTTTTTTTTTTTTTTAATCGTTTTTTTTTTGTTTTGTTTTAATACATTTACATATACAATACACAGTGTATCACAAAAGTGAGTACATTTCTGCAGATATTTACCAGTAATTATATCTTTTCAAGGGACAACACTGACAAAATGACACTTTGACACAGTGAAAAGTAGTCTGTGTGCAGCTTATATAATAGAGTTCATTTATTTTCCCCTAAAACTAATTCAAAATATAGCCATCAATATCCAAACCCCTGGCAACAAAAGTGAGTACACAGCATGGGAACTACGTACATCCCTAAATTCCCAAATTGAGTACTGCTTGTCATTTTCCCTCCAAAATGTCATGTGACTCGTTACAGGAGTGCTGTCAGCATTGCTGCAGAGATTGAAGAGGTCATTCCCACCACTATGCTTGACCGTACTTATCTTTGTACTCCTCACCTGGTCGCCACCACACATGCTTGAGACTATCGGAACCAAACAAATTTCCTTTTTTTATCACCTCTTTTCGCATTCCAAAATGGAACCAACGTCAGTGCATGAGTTCCTGGAAAACTTCAGTAGTACGTGAATTTTCAGGCCTCTGAAATGGCCATACTTGTTTCTGGTCATTTAACCAGAAGAAGAAAGATTTCCGCTTCATGCTTAAGTGTTGTTGTTTTTTACCATTTAAGGAGATTAGCTAAATACAGTGCCTTGCAAAAGTATTCGGCCCCCTTGAACCTTGCAACCTTTCGCCACATTTCAGGCTTCAAACATAAAGATATAAAATTTTAATTTTTTGTCAAGAATCAACAACAAGTGGGACACAATCGTGAAGTGGAACAAAATTTATTGGATAATTTAAACTTTTTTAACAAATAAAAAACTGAAAAGTGGGGCGTGCAATATTATTCGGCCCCCTTGCGTTAATACTTTGTAGCGCCACCTTTTGCTCCAATTACAGCTGCAAGTCGCTTGGGGTATGTTTCTATCAGTTTTGCACATCGAGAGACTGACATTCTTGCCCATTCTTCCTTGCAAAACAGCTCGAGCTCAGTGAGGTTGGATGGAGAGTGTTTGTGAACAGCAGTCTTCAGCTCTTTCCACAGATTCTCGATTGGATTCAGGTCTGGACTTTGACTTGGCCATTCTAACACCTGGATACGTTTATTTTTTAACCATTCCATTGTAGATTTGGCTTAATGTTTTGGATCATTGTCCTGTTGGAAGATAAATCTCCGTCCCAGTCTCAGGTCTTGTGCAGATACCAACAGGTTTTCTTCCAGAATGTTCCTGTACTGGGCTGCATCCATCTTCCCGTCAATTTTAACCATCTTCCCTGTCCCTGCTGAAGAAAAGCAGGCCCAAACCATGATGCTGCCACCACCATGTTTGACAGTGGGGATGGTGTGTTCAGGGTGATGAGCTGTGTTGCTTTTACGCCAAACATATCGTTTTGCATTGTGGCCAAAAAGTTCAATTTTGGTTTCATCTGACCAGAGCACCTTCTTCCACATGTTTGGTGTGTCTCCCAGGTGGCTTGTGGCAAACTTTAAACGAGACTTTTTATGGATATCTTTGAGAAATTGCTTTCTTCTTCCCACTCTTCCATAAAGGCCAGATTTGTGCAGTGTACGACTGATTGTTGCCCTATGGACAGACTCTCCCACCTCAGCTGTAGATCTCTGCAGTTCATCCAGAGTGATCATCGGCCTCTTGGCTGCATCTCTGATCAGTTTTCTCCTTGTTTGAGAAGAAAGTTTGGAAGGATGGCCGGGTCTTCGTAGATTTGCAGTAGTCTGATGCTCCTTCCATTTCAATATGATGGCTTGCACAGTGCTCCTTGAGATGTTTAAAGCTTGGGAAATCTTTTTGTATCCAAATCCGGCTTTAAACTTCTCCACAACAGTATCTCGGACCTGCCTGGTGTGTTCCTTGGTTTTCATAATGCTCTCTGCACTTTAAAAAGAACCCTGAGACTATCACAGAGCAGGTGCATTTATACGTAGACTTGATTACACACAGGTGAACTCTATTTATCATCATCGGTCATTTAGGACAACATTGGATCATTCAGAGATCCTCACTGAACTTCTGGAGTGAGTTTGCTGCACTGAAAGTAAAGAGGTCGAATAATATCGCACGCCGCATTTTCAGTTTTTATTTGTTAAAAAATTTTAAATTATCCAATAAATGTTGTTCCACTTCACGAGTGTGTCCTACTTGTTGTTGATTCTTGACAAAAAAATTAAATTTCATATCTTTATGTTTGAAGCCTGAAATGCGGCGAAAGGCTGCAAGATTCAAGGGGGCCGAATACTTTTGCAAGGCACTGTATATACACTGTACCAAAAGTTTACCTGAATGTAAGAGTAGTTAGTCACTTGGCAAAGTAACTGGTGTTACCTTTCATGTTTTTTGTTTTTTTTTTAATTAAAAAAAAAAAAAAAAAAAAAACATGATCAGACCCGATCGATCGGGACATCTCTAATTATAACAATAAATCAACAAGATGGCATTAACATTATTAACATTTTCTTAAAGCGATCCATGGATAGAAACACTTGTAGTTCTTAAAAGATAAATGTTAGTACAAGTTATAGAAATTTTATATTAAAACCCCTCTTAATGTTTTCGTTTTATTAAAATTTGTAAAATTTTCAATTTAAAAATAAACTAGTAGCTCCCATTGTTTATGTCAATAATTACACCATGCTCACTCATTGTACTGAAAGCCATAAAATCATTTGGACCAAAGCGCCAGCAGAGGGTGCCAAACACCAAAAAACAAGTAACAAGCGGACATTACACTGCTGTCATTTTAATGTTTTATGTGCGTTAATTGCGTCAAATATTTTAATGTGATTAATTTTTAAAAATTAATTACTGCCCGTTAACGCGATCATTTTGACAGCCCTACATTAGATAGATAAGGATCTTGTATCAAAGTGCTGTGAGTGGCTGAAAGGTGCTATGCAAGTGTAACTCAATCTTCAATTAAGAGAATTTATTTTCTCAAATCAATCTTGCTCATTGTGACTCATCACTTGCCCTTCGGAGCACAAACTCAGAAACAAATAAGCGGAGAATGAGATCAATTTGAGATGATCAAATTCGTCTAATAAGATGAGATTTTGCAACAGATAAGTAGCAAATTTTTGCTATGGGTAGTAGTGTTTGGGGATAACTAAAATATGACGTGATGTACAGTATTATCCAGTTTTGTAAACTACCATCATGTTTAGAAGTCTACATTTCTCATTGTAACTATCAAATACTGAATACTATTGATGTTATTCAAGGCACGGAGAAGATATTCAGGACGCCGAAAGCGACGCGTGACTGCATCTGTCAGATTAAACGCTGCTGTCTTTGTATAGAAAACTAGAGGGGTGCAGTGTGTGGCAGACGCACACTATTCATAGAGACAAAGGACACATAAATAACAAACCAACCCTGTATAAAGACACAAGAGAATCAACAGACCCTGAAGAGCAAACAAGCTGGTGTGTATAGAACTGACAGGTGGGAGAAAAAAAAATTCATAGATCTATTTTTACTGGTCTTAATACGCATTTTTGAGTATATAAATATAAAATAGCATCTTCAAAGAGAGCTATTTAACCGTATATTTATTTAACAGTACGGTGATTTAGCTGTTAGCACGAGCTGCCAACTTTTAGAAAAATCTTGGAGTGAGATTTTGTTGGGGGTGACCAAAATTTTGCGTGAGAAATTGGATGTGTGGCGTGTGTGCGCGGGAAAACAGGCAATTGCGTGTGTCTCACGCTCAAAGCGTGAGAGCTAGTATTTTAATTTAAATTAAAACGCTAACGATGGACTACGTTAGCCTATTTTGTTGACCAACAGTAACCGTTATGTTTGGTGACATTTAAGATAGAATCCCTTTTAGAATACTCGCTCAAAAGGCGCTCAGTAGGCGCAGGAGGCTGCGCTTTTTTTCTGGAAAAAAGCAGTGGCGCCTCCAGAAAGTTTTCATAGGGGTGGCCAGATGGGGCCACTTAAAATCTTGGGGTGGCCAAAACTAAAAGCCATAATTTCAGGTTTTCATATATATTATTGCAGTAAAAAGGTCAGGGGAAAACTATCAGAAAGACTTAAGGACACGGCTACTGATATACTTTGGTGTATTGTGTAATATTTGATGTTACTAATGATTTAATGTGCATAGCCCATAACTGTCCAGTCAACATTTTGAGTTCCATAATTATTCTGTTTTATTGTGTTATGTATATATTAGGCATAAGGTGTACATTTAACTAGGGCTGTCAAACGATTAAAATTTTTAATTGAGTTAATCACAGCTTAAAAATTAATTAATCGTACTTAATCGCAATTCAAAGCATCTCTAAAATATGCCATATTTTTCTGTAAATTATTGTTGGAATGGAAAGATAAGACGGATATATACATTCAACATACTGTACATAAGTACTGTATTTGTTTATTATAACAATAAATCCACAAGATGGCATTAACTTTATTAACATTCTTTCTGTGAAAGGGATCCACGGATACAAAGACTTGTAATTCTTAAAGTTTGTATATTGTGACTAAATATTGCCATCTAGTGTATTTGTCGAGCTTTCAGTAAATGATACTGTAGCGACCTAACTGTTCTGCCCAAATGCATGATGGGAAGTGGTGCAACCATGACTGTGTGTGTGGTGGCTGCAAATGCTACAGCTTCTCTGCATTGGGTACACTACAGGGTGTAAAGAAAAAGATCAACTCCTGTCATTCTTCCCCTCCTCGCTTCCCACAATATTTACAGTTGCTGTGGAAAAGATGACAAAGCTTTTGCCAAATAAAAGCACGGCCCCAATGAATGCTTGTATCTACTCCACTCTGCCTCTTATCTCTGTATATAAGTAAAACGGCGCCATTGTAGGCTGTTTGCGGCAATGCGTGAATGAGTCGTAACGCGAATGCGTTACTTGCGATAAATATTTTCATGTGATTCATTTTAAAAAATTAATTAGCGCCCGTTATCGTGATAAATTTCACAGCCCTACATTTAACTAAACAAAATAAATGCATTAATTTGGGAAGAAATGCATAACTGATGCTATATACAGGTATATCTATATCTAACGATATACTGGCAAGCGGGGTGGCCAGTGGGGTGGCCAACCAATTTATAGGGGTGGCCGTGGCCACGCCCTGGTGGCGTCACTGGAAAAAAGCGCCAAGTGTGAACACGGCCTAATACTAAATAAACAATGCTATATGAGCTGATGTTTTGAGCATGCTTGCAGTAGGCAATACTACGAGGCTAACAAGGTGATCTCCTACTGCTTGTTATGGGAACTGAGTTTACATTTACAACACAAAATCAAGTTCACACACACAAACACATTTCTTTCAAGATTTAAAGTTTAAAAGAGTGGGTACTTAATGGACGATATACTGTATGTCACTTAGGCTACGTTCATACTACCGGTCTTAATGCACGAATCCGATTTTTTGTCATATCTGTTTTTTTGGCGTGCCCGTTCAGACTGCCTTTGTCCATTGGGACCATTCAAGTATTACGCATGCGCACTAATTCGCAGTCCGTCAAGCGCTGAGCAAGACGACCCGCATGCGCAGAAGCATCAAAACAAATGACCACACATGCTGGCTGTCATCCGTCATTCCAGGGCAAATTATAGTTTGATTTCCAAAAAGAGGACACAAATAACAGACATAAATAATCCCAGTTTAGGTTTATATTCAAAGTATATGGATCGATAGCATGCACGCACTGTCCGTGCATGTCACACACACATACGCGCAGTTTGCACCGACTCTCGGCCGTGTAAGCAATGTTGAAATATTGCTTATATGGAGCAGACAGAAAAACGATCATTCTCAGGCTTATCCTCAACCCATTTTTATTTTTTTTATGACTGTTGTCAAGTCCGACCCTTCCAAAAAAGCCGTGTTCAACGCAAGCTAGGCGCTAATGACGCACAGCTGCACCGCTACCGTGGCGTCTCTATCGCTTTTTGATGAAGTAATTGCTGCATGAATTCCGATTTGAGAGACTGGACAGTACAGACCGCCGCGACAGTCTGGAAAAATGTGGCCCAGATCGGATTTGAACCACATACGAAAGTGACCCAGATCGGATTTGAAATGGTCCAGTTCTATGCCACTTGTCACGTTCAGACCGTCAAGACTCGAGTCGGAAAAACACGAAAAAATCGGATTCGTGCATTAAGACCTGTAGTATGAACGTAGCCTGAGGGGCAGTTTACATGGCGACTCTGCGACACGAAGACGCAATGCCTGAGTATCGGAATTGCCTCGCGTGCATATGGTGTCGGCAAAGACGGAAGGCGAAGACAGAAAATTCTGAATCCTGCCTCCAAAGTGGAAGAATTCGATTGCGGGGGTATGAGGGGGGCTTGCTTCGCATGCATATCAAAGGCTACTGCTGCGCGGGACCCGCACCGATAACGTCAGCACTAGTACACGTCACATTGGGCGTGCGCAGCGGTGCTATTAAACATTAAAAACAGCAAATGGCAGAACGTCGGCTTTAAATGACTGTTTTAATAATATTTCTAAATTTAAATATGTTGAATGTTTCCATTTTTGTGCCTTTTGGAGGGAAAGGAAAATGCCATTGCTTCGAATGGACGGGCATGTTTTCTTCCGGGCTGAGGAGCCCCGTGGGGTCAAAGTGCATCATTCGCTGTTGCCTTGTAAATCTGCACTGCCCCCTAGGGCCTGGCATGAATACTACATCGTTTTAATGCGGAATCGCGACATTGTTCGAATGGAGACGAAACCATATAATTGCACATTTGAAAATTTTCGTCTTCTCGGAGAGTCATCATGTAAACCGCCCCTAATTATAACATACCTAATCTCTGTCTGTAATCGTCAAATTGGATATGACTTTCTTCAGAGATTCTTTCGAGTTTCTCGAGATTTGAGTTTCTCCCGCGATTGTCTTCTTGAAGGTCTTCTCTTCTGTCGCAACTAGGATGTTTATGCAGTGAATAGGGTTACAGTGGCGAGTAGCGCCATCTACTGTCGGAGAATTGGAAAAAGAAACGAACGCGTCTCGGCCCAAAATCAGATTGTTTTTTTTTTTGTGCGTGCGATATTGGATGTGTGGCGTGTGTGCGTGACAAACAGGGAATTGCGTGTGTCTCACGCTCAAAGCGTGAGAGTTAGCAGCTCTGATGTCTGCCTCACAGTCAAAAGATTTGGAATCGAATATCCGTCCTAACAATTTGTGTACATCTCGCATGTTTCACACATGAATTTTGGGTTATCTAAAGAAGACTCAAATTGGTCCGTAGGTATGAATGTGAGTGTGAAAGGTAATCATGTCGCAAAACCCCGTAAAAGCAAAAAAGCAGGCAAGAGTGTTGATGAATTGCCCTTCACTAAGTCCTGAAGAGAGGAACATTAAAAGCTTCAAGTCTAATGTTTTCCTTGTACATTGATCAAAAGTGCCTGTGGTTGCCATCTGTGATATGCTGGTCGCAACCTCTATTGATTTGACATGACTGAACTAGCAACAAAAGCCCCCACGTTCTTGTTGATAATATTCAAAGCTGCATGGGTCACTGGTGTACGAGAGATAGCAACGGTGAAATTGCTCCGGGCGCTGATAATCTGTCTTCTTCTCACTTAGCTATAAGCCTGTAACACAAAAATTAATGTACTGTAAATCTCAGGATGGCCCTATTGCTATTATTGATATACAGTCCCTGACAAAAGTCTTGTCGCTTATCCATTTTGTAGAAACATTTGCTAATAACCTGACTTTTAATTATTCAATTGGTTTCAGAAATGGCTCATATGAAAGCTAAGACCCTCCCAAATGATGTTGAATGTACAAAAATATATGTTTCACTGAAATTTTTTTTTTTCATTTAATGAAGACATAAAGGTTAAATTTTGGCAAGACAAAAGTTTTGTCGCCTACAGAAAGTAGTGTGAAAATTTAACAAAAAATGTACTTCAAATACAAAATAATGTTACATAACATAAGCGAATTAAGTAATGGTGATGTGAGATCCAACTTTAATATTTTGTATGTCTTCCATGGGCTTGAAGGACTGCATCCATGCGGTTCGGCAAGGATTCATACAATTTATCGATGAAGTCATCAGGAACATCAAAGAAAGCAGTCTTGCATGCCTCCCAGAGTTCATCAACATTCTTGGGTTTTGTCTTCCATGCTTCCTCTTTCATCTACCCCAGACATGCTCAATGATGTTCATGTATGGTGACTGGGCTGGCCAGAGAGGTAGAGGTAGAGATTGAAGTATGCGATGGAGCACCATCCTGCTGCAGAATTTGTCCCTTTTAATGGTTAGGAATGTAAGAGGCAGCTAAGATTTGTTGATATTTCAGACTATTTATGTTGCCTTCCACCCTGCAGATCTCTCGCACACCCCCATCCTGGATGTAACCCCAGACCATGATTTTGCCACCACCAAACTTACCGTAATTTCCCGAATATAAGGCGCGCCCGTGTATAACGCGCACCCCAAATTTACTTGTAAAATCTAGGGGAAATTATTGTACCTGTGTATAACGCACACCCTAATTTTAGCACCAATAAATAGAAGAATACAAGAAAACAGAGCTCGTGTACAGATACAGAAATGTCATTTTACTGACTGGTGAAACACAGCACAAGCATAGCACATTGGTAGTTCAAAACATTACCATAAACTGACAATATTTACGGTAATAATATGATTTGACAACTTCTCCAACTTACCAGAATCTAGGAAAAAACAAAACAGATGTGACTTTTCTTTTAAAGGCTGCTGCATAACTTGCTCGTTTCATCATGATAAATAAATGTTTCCTCCATGGATTGATACGGTAAAATGAAAGTGAGAACGTAAATTGGCAATCCAAGAGAGCTCATCGCTGTCGACACGACAGTAACAATAGGAACTATTGTTATTTGGGTTTGAGTTTCCCGAGGGACAGACATAGTTGACGGACACAGGAAGTCTGTGCTGTTACGTTTGTTATGGTCCGAGTTGCGGAGCTGCAATAAACGTTGACTAAAATGAGTTCAAGTAACTAAATTCTATGCTCTATGAAGAGTGAAAAAAGCAGAATTTAACACAGACGAAATCATTCGGCCGATCAGAGTGAAGTATTACCGAAACAAAACGGTGATGTCACATACCGTAATGGTCGGCAACGGATCGCCGCATATGTTTCTTCAACACAACATGGCCGTGTCAATTTTTTAAAAAATCGTTTTTAATGATATTGTGACATCAGGCGGGGACAGGTAGTGGAGGGCCGTTACATTCCTTTTCCAGAGCTGAAGAATCAAGCCAAAATGGCCACCAGCCCAAAGACTACACTTCCCAGCATGCCGCACAACGCAGTCAGGTGTGGCTGCATAAGCCACCTAATTGCAGCTGGCCTGGAGGACAATATAAAAGACGACCAGATGAAGCGAAGGGGGAGGCGAAAGATGATTGACAGAGAGACTTGGAAGAAAGTTGCCATTTTTAAGACATTTTAGTATTTTGATAAGAACAGACCTAAGTTGCCATTTTTGAGATATTTTAGTTGATTGTTTGCTTTGTTACTGTTTGTGCCACATTTCGGCCTATTTCTTTTGCGGAAACCCGCTGTTATTTCTGATTAAAGAACTGTTTGGTTGGACATATTGGCGTCTCAAGCTCCTTCCTGGCCAGGCCTGCCTCGTGTGCGGTTACAATATATAATACATGTATATTTCTGTCGCCATCCATGTACCCTTTTATAATACGCACCATGATTTTACAAGTTGATTTTGGGGGAAAAAAGTGCGTGTTATATTCAGGAAATTACAGTAACTTTTTACTGAGTGAATCTCGGATCCATGCGGGCTCCAGTAGGTCTCCTGCAATATTTGCGGTGACTCTGGAATAATTCAATGGAAGATTCATCTGAAAAATCCACCTTTTGCCACAAAACAGTGAAGTTTGGTGGATGCAAAATCATGATCTGGGGTTATATCCAGTATGGGGGTGCGCGAGAGATCTGCAGGGTGGAAGGCAACATAAATAGTCTGAAATATCAACAAATTTTAGCTGCCTCTTACATTCCTAACCATAAAAAGGGACAAATTCTGCAGCAGGATGGTGCTCCATCGCATACTTCAATCTCGGCCACAACACAGCACGGAGACCGTGCTTATCAAAGTCCTAAATGATATTCGTCGGAATACCGATGCAGGCAAATCATCTGTTCTGCTACTATTGGATCTCAGCGCCGCATTTGACACGGTTGATCACAACATACTACTCAGCAGATTGGAACAGTGGGTAGGGCTTACTGACACTATTCTTCAGTGGTTCACATCCTATTTACATGATAGGGATTTCTTTGTGTCAATCGGAAACTATCAGTCAGAACGAACCAAATTCACGTGTGGAGTCCCTCAAGGGTCAATTCTTGGACCACTCTTATTTAACATCTATATGCTTCCGTTAGCTCAGATAATGGAACAGTATGACATCTCCTATCACGCCTATGCAGATGACACACAACTGTACTGTGTCCCCACATGATTATAATCCCTTAGTCTCCCTGAGTAAACGCATTCATCAAATCAATGAATGGATGTGCCAGAATTTTCTCCAGTTAAATGTGGAGAAGACAGAGGTGATCATTTTTGGGCCAAAAAAGGAAAGGTCAAAGATAAGCAGCCAACTTAGCACAATGTCACTTACAGCTACAAATCAAGTCAGAAACCTGGGCGTAATTATTGACTCAGACCTAAAATTTGATAGCCATCTAAAGTCCGTCACTAAATCCGCTTATTACCACCTACAAAAATATAACCAGAATTAAGGGGCTTCCGACACAACAAGACATGGAAAAACTTATGCATGCATTCATTTTCAGCAGATTGGACTATTGCAACGGTATATTTACAGGTCTTGATAAAAAATCAGTCAGGAAGCTGCAGCTAGTATAGAATGCTGCCGCCAGAGTCCTCAGAAATACAAGGAAGCTGGACCACATTACACCGGTTTTGAAATCGCTACACTGGCTTCCAGTGAGTCAAAGGATAGACTATAAAATACTACTGCTCGTCTACAAAACACTTAATGGCCTTGGACCAAAATACATGCTTGACTTGTTAGATTCCTAGGAGACATCTAGACCCCTAAGGTCGTCTGGAACCGGTCTTCTACATGTTCCAAGAACAAGAACCAAGCAGGGTGAGGCAGCATTTAGTTATTATACTCCTCACCTCTGGAACAAGTTACCCGAATCTCTGAAGTATGCTCAAACTGTTAGCTCTTTTAAATCAGGGCTAAAAACGCTTTTGTTTAGCACTGCATATCCATAACTGTCTATATATTTCAATCTACCTGCTTTCTATTCCTCTTGTGCTTATCTCCATTGCTGATTTCAATTATTATTGGGAGTAGTAGTTTTTGTTTTATTTTTATTTTTGTTTTATTTGTATTTATTTATTTTTATTCTGTGATTAAGTGCGATCTTTTGTCTTGGTTTTTACGTTGTATTGATTTAAATGTGATTTTTATGATTTTCATGTGATGTAAAGCACTTTGAATTGCCTCGTGTTGAATTGTGCTATATAAATAAATTTGCCTTGCCTTGCCTTGCCTCAACCTAAAAGATCAAGATCCTCCACGACTGGCCAGCCCAGTCACCAGACATGAAGAGGATGAAAGAGGAAGCATGGAAGATGAAACCCAAGAATGTTGATGAACTCTGGGAGGCATGCAAGACTGCTTTCTTTGATGTTCCTGATGACTTCATCAATAAATTGTATGAATCCTTGCCGAACCGCATGGATGCCGTCCTTCAAGCCCATGGAAGTCATACAAAATGTTACATTAGGATCTCACAGCACCACTACTTAATTCGCTTATGTTATGTAAGATATTTTTGTATTTGAAGTACATTTTTTGTTCAATTTTCACACTACTTTCTGTAGGCGACAAAACTTTTGTCTTGCCAAAATTTGACCTTTATGTCTTCATTAAATGATAAATCTTTTTTCAGTGAAACAAATATATTTTTGTACATTCAACATCATTTGGGAGGGTCTTAGCTTTTATATGAGCCATTTCTGAAACCAATCGAATAATTAAAAGTCAGGTTATTAGCAATTGTTTCTACAAGATGGATAAGCAACAAAACCTTTGTCAGGGATTGTAAGGTTATCAACAGTTAATTCAAATGTAATAAAACTCATTCTAAATCTAGCGTCAATGCTGTATTTGTAACTTATGAATAGCTAAATCAGATAAAGCACTCGTATTAGTACTCGCTGTCATCTATCAAAGGACAATAAACATTCTACATTTTACGATAAATACTACTGTAATGTCAGAGTTGTTAGTGCAATCTTATTTTCTTTTAAGGCTACCCCGAATGACAACAGCATTATATAATCATATGCAAAAACAACATCTAAACAACGATAATAGCATCAGTTTATTCTATTGTAAACAATTATTCCATCGCTCCACCAATCTCCACTATCACATTGATTCAAGGCTATCCCGGGGCAACTCCAGGCTATCTAATGTTGTATCTCTTACTAAAAATCCTTCTCTAATGTCCAGAGTGCCACCATGGAGAACTTATAAGGCGCCCTCAAGTGTTGTCGTTATCTCCAAGACAAACCGAAGACGGCTCGCAGCCGCCGGCTACCGATCAATGCTCCAAATCGTGCGAGTCGAGTCATTTAGCAGAGGAGAAAGAGGGGTACGTGGGCTGTGGCAAGGAACGCGGGAGAAAGATTCATGAGGCTGAGAAGAAAATTAATGTTCAGCTGAAAAGCAAACATTAAATTCTGGGGCCGGCAAAATATTCCATCGTGGCTCCAAACAGGAAAAAGAAAACAAATGTCATCACTGCTGCAGAATTGGAAATTTAAAAAAAAAATACTATAGTTTTATTTTTGTCAGTTAATTTGTTAATTAGCAAGTTAGCTAGGCCACAAACTTGTTCACGAGTAGGCTTGTCAATTATATACTCAATTGGGCTATGAATGAATGAATTAATAAAAACAAAAGCATTTCTTAATGACAACTCTAAAGTATGCTGCCATTTAAGAATGAAAAAGTAAGTTGGAGAGGGTTGTGAAATAAAATCAGCCATAATGCGCTTCAATTCAAGGGCCTCAAATCGATTTATTACGATTAGGGCTGTCCCAAACGACTAATTTCCTCCCGATTAGTCAGCCGACTATTTTTACGATTACTCGACTAATCGAATTTATTTATTTTTTTAAATTTTTTTTACTACTTTAATAATGACATTTTTGTTGAAGCTTATTAATTCACAAAAAACATTTTGGAACACCTAAATTATTTATTAACGTATAGATAAATAACATAAATATCAATAATAATTCACAAACAATGAGGTCAAATGCTGCTGGCATTAACTACTGCAAAAAATGTAAACAGAAAAACCCTGAGACTTCGCCTCTTTAACAGTTCTAAATGTTAAAATGAATTGGAATGTCCCGGACAACCATTTTCAGAATACTTTGTGTGAGTTCAGATGCTTTTTCTGTTGTGCATTCCGCAATTTTGAAGGATGGGAAAAACTGTTCAACTTTTGTTTGTTTTAACCTGAAAATAGATCAAGTAGAGGGCACACTGAAATATTACCACAATTATTTTGAATGAGAGGCACACATACTCACAGTAACAAAAATTAAATATATAGTATTAATTTCATAGTATACTATATGTACTGTATATACACAATGATACTTTATAATCAGGGGTGCACACATTTTTTTTGCCCAGGTTCTCAGAGGAGGACCTGGAGATGTGACTTGGTCCTCATTGAGCTTGAGAGCCGACCCGCCAGATGCGATAAAATTATGACAAGCTTTACTTAGAGCCAATTAACTTTAATTAATTATATTAACAATTAATGCTTGATTAACATCAACTGGCACAACAAAATAGCCATTACTTTGAAGTGAAAAGTAAAGAAATAAACATAAAAGCACCAATTCAAAATAAAGGGCGTTATGCGGCTCCCACATTAACTCCAAGCCTTTGTAAAAGTGGGATGTCCTCCTCATAAGACCTCATTGAACGTGCATGTTTAGCTTTGTAAAATGTGAGCAAAAACACGTTTGTCAGTGCATGGCACTGTTCTTCATTACCTTTATTCTGCCACTTGTCCATAGAGCGAGTGGGGTCCTGACATCGATAGTTTGCTTGATTGTCACATGCTCTGTTTTTTTCGTGCTTTCAAAGTTTGGATGGCTGAAATTCTTTGACCCTACATAAAATGCGCTGCTCTTATCAGCGACATTGGGATTCTCACGGCACATTTCGTACCGCATTTCCGTGCGAGCATCATTTGCTTCTAGCCACGGTACCTCCTGCAGCCACTTTTCAGCAAAAGTCCTTTTTTTCGGTAGCTCCGGTGACGTCTCTGTCGTCTGTCTGTCTTTTGACGGGGGTGGGGGAACACGGAAATAATTAATCAGTGTGGCCTGCCTCTTCGACATTTTGAGAAGTTAATTTCTCGTGTCCGCCGGAAATACAGTGGTCAGCTGTCGGTACGCAAAAGCGTATGGAAGCCGTTGAGGGCCAGCGCGTTTGTCTACATCCAGTACGCATGCGCGCATGCGGACCACTTATGTGCACCCCTGTTTATAATATATAGTAACTAACTAGGGTTGTTCCGATCATGTTTTTTTTGCTCCCGATCCGATCGTTTTAGTTTGAGTATCTGCCGATCACGTTATTTCCCGATCCGATTGCTTTTTTTTGCTCCCGATTCAATTCCAATCATTCCCGATAATTTTTCCCGATATATACATTTTGGCAATGCATTAAGAAAAAAATGAATAAAACTCGGATGAATATATACATTCAACCTACAGTACATAAGTACTGTATTTGTTTATTATGACAATAAATCCTCAAGATGGCATTTACATTATTAACATTCTTTCTGTGAGAGGGATCCACGGATAGGAAGACTTGTGTCTTTGTATATTGTGACTAAATATTGCCATCTAGTGTATTTGTTGACCTTTCAGTAAATGATACTGAAGGCCATGCCCAATGCATGATGGGAAGTGGAACCATGACAAGTGAAACCACGACTGTGCGTAGTGCTACCAATTCATATATCTTCTCTGCGATGGGATATAACTCAAGGTGTTAAGAAAAAGATCAATTGCTGCCTTGCATCCCCAAATTGCTTCCCATGATATTTCTAATCGTTGGGAGAGGGATTGTAAGGCTTTAGCCAATTAAAATAAGGCTCCAAAGTCTGCCAAAATTCACTTAACTCATTTTA
Source organism: Corythoichthys intestinalis (assembly GCF_030265065.1). Taxonomy (NCBI): domain Eukaryota; kingdom Metazoa; phylum Chordata; class Actinopteri; order Syngnathiformes; family Syngnathidae; genus Corythoichthys; species Corythoichthys intestinalis. Next base: position 13,688,294 of record NC_080396.1, on the reverse strand, counting down.
CGCTCCCTTTTAGCTCTCTATTTTGGCAAATCGGCGCCATTACAGATGGAGCGCGACAATGCGTGAGTGGGTCGTGCAGCGCATACATTAATTGCGTTAAATATTTTGACGTGATACATTTAAAAATAATAATAATAATACCGCCGTTATTGGAATAAATTTGATAACCCTACCTTAAACCTAAAGACTCTGGATAAGTGTAAAATATTATGTCTGTAACGTTAAATAACAATTAGAAAACAATTTAATTAAAAAATTATATATATATATATATATATATATATATATATATATATATATATATATATAAATTTTAAAAAGGCATGGCCGATATTTTTTTGCCGATTCCGATACTTTGAAAATGACGTGATTGGACCCGATCGATTAGCATCCCCATCGATCAGGACATCTCTATAACTTACATTAGTGCAGTCATGGATTACAGTAAGCAGGCCAGTGCTGTTTCCACATATCTTTACTATATTATGTGTATACAGGATATATGTATATATTTTCCCCAAATGGGAGCTTCCATGATCCTAATAAATTAAAAAAAAAATTTTTTTTTATTATATTATATATATATATATATATATATATATATATATATATATATATATATATATATATATATATATTAATTATTTAATTAAATAAAAATGCACGTTGATACGACGCACATAAAGGTAACTTCCATTTTAAAAAATCGTTAGAAAGTTGTATGGACTTACAATCCGCTAGTTTGTTGTTTCTTGTTTTTTTCAAAAATTATACTTGGGTGACGGCGCTTCAAGTGTTCGTTCATAGCCGACGTGCTACCGTGGTATGTGAGCTCAGCTTAGCAAAGAGTACACACAGTGGCACCCTCCATAATTTCCTTGAAATAATTCCAGGCTCTGGCTATTCTGGTCCGGTTTTTTGGCTTTATGCCACTTTCACGTGCCACCAATTCTGCCCTTTTTGGTAATTGGCGGTGTTTTCAACTCCTCGCCGTAGTGAGGAGTGAACCGGCGATTCACTTGTCTCGTTGTCGTCGGTTCGTCGAGGAAGGCGGCGGCGTGCATAAAAACACCGAGATGCGTCGGATGGCTCTTTATGGATACTTTTATTGACCAAAAACGTGGGGGATGCAGCACATGAACTCCACCCAACCCGCGCACTTTCCCAACTCACCGATCTCGATCTCGCTTCCTCTCTCTTGCTCGCCCACTTTCTTCCTCTTTGCTCAATCTGACAATGCCGGTCACATTGAAATAACAGCAGCCCCCTTGGGGGTGCCAGTAACAACCGCTTGCATTGCAAGCGCCCGCCATTATTCACTTTATCCGCATGTAATTTTTTTTTTTTAAACCCGTCATTACCCGTCGACGCTATGTTTTGCCCGTCGACGCATTTACGTCATCGATGACGTCAACAACGTTGACTAGTCGGGACAGGTCTAATTACGATATTAGGTAAATATTTGACACAACAGTTACATTTAACCTAAAGCACTAAAAAAAATGCAATTTTCATGTTTCTGATCATTTTGTTGCTCAAAACAGCATATCTAAGAGAATGATATGGATTGATATTTTATGATGGGATTAATTTCAATTAATGTTGCACCGATACCGGCCCGAAATGGTGGCATCGGTATCGGCGAGTACCAACAAAAAGGGCGCAGATACCATTTACTGGCATCACTTGAATGCAGCTGTACTGCCCTCACCGGGACGCTACTGCTCACCCTTGACTATACAGCGAGCTTAACTCCCAAATGACGATGCTGGACATCGGTATGATTTTTTGACTTTGAATTTTTTTATCTAACGTCATAACTTGAAGAATGAAACTCAAAATAGAAATGAAACAAACAACTTCGTCCTCAGTAACAAACCTGTTCGCAACGACACAAATCCGCGATGATTAGCTGCTAATACAGTTATAACATTCACAAAAGGTTAGCATGCATTCGCTAGCGGCCGCACATCATCCAAACAACTACACAACCGGCTTTAAGTGTCCGATTGCGAGTAGAAACACACAACAACAATATAAAAGACGATACATATTATTTGATTATTTTACAAGCATAAAAAATGCACATAGGCTAGCAGCTGTGTTTTCCTCTCTCACTAGCTCGCTCACTCACTCAGATGCTATCAACAGAGGCAACACCTTAATGTATAGTCTTTTGTATTGTTGTTGTGTTTCCACTCACGATCAGACACTAAAAGCCAGTTGTGTAGTTGTTTGGGTAATGTGCGGACGCTAGCGAACACATGCTAACCGTTTGTGAAAGTCACAACTGAATTAGCAGCTAATCATTGCGGATTTGCATTGTTGCGAACATGTTTGTTACTGGGGACGAAGTTGATTGTTTCATTTCTATTTTTAGATTCATTCTTCAAGTGATGACGTTAGGATAAACGGCAAAATAGTTTAAAATTACCGATGTCCCGCATCGTCATTTGGGAGTAAACAGCGAGCTAAACTCCCAAATGATCATCCAAACAACTACACCACTGGCTATAAGAGTCCGATCGCGAGTGGAAACACACAACAACAATACAAAAGAAGATACGTACAGGCATTGCCTCTGTAGATAGTTTACAAGCATCAAAATTGCACGTAGGCTCACAGCTGTGTTTTCCTTTCTCACTAGCTCGCTCACTCACTCGGTTGCTTCGTATCGGCGCGTCTTCTTCTGGCGTGCAAGCTTGCTCATCTTCACGTGAGCAAGTGCAAGTGCGCCACCATTTAGAATCAGGGGTGAAAATGGCCAGAATTTCTTGCCGGAACTCCCTGACAAAGTTCGGCACGGAGCCTTTTTTGTTGCCTTCCACCCTGCAGATCTCTCAGGGTGCAGACAATTCAAAAACAATGTGGCATTTGCCAAGGCCCACAGCCTGTCAAAAGGATGGACGCTGGAAAAGTGCCAAAAGGTGGATTTTTCAGATGAATCTTCCATTGAATTACACCACAGTCGCCGCAAATATTGCAGGAGACCTACTGGAGCCTGCATGGATCTGAGATTCACTCAGAAAACAGTGAAGTTTGGTGGTAGCAAAATCATGGTCTGGGTTTACATCTACGGTAGTATGGGGTGTGCGAGAGATCTGCAGGGTGGAATGTAACATAAATAGTTTGAAATATCAACAAATCTTAGCTTTCTCTTAGCCTCTTACATTCCTAACCATAAAAAGGGACAAATTCTGCAGCAGGTTGGATGTAGGCGACAAAACTTTTGTCTTGCCAACATTTGACCTTTATGTCTTCATTAAATGATAAATCTTTTTTCAGTGAAACAAATTATTTTTGTACATTCATCATTTGGGAGGGTCTTAGCTTTCATATGAGCCATTTCTGAAACCAATTGATATAAATATATATATCTAGAGCAGCGATGTTTTGGGGCTGTCGTTGGGGAACACGGACTTTCAACTCCCTCCACAGATTTTCTATGGGGTTGAGATCTGGAGACTGGCTAGGCCACTCCAGGACCTTGAAATGCTTCTTACGAAGTCAATCCTTTGTTGCCCTGGCTGTGTGTTTGGGATCATTGTCATGCTGAAAGACCCAGCCAAGTCTCATCTTCAATGCCCTTGCTGATGGAAGCAGATTTTCACTCAAAATCTCTCGATACATGTCCCCCAATTATTCTTTCCATTACACAGATCAGTCATCCTGGTCCCTTTGCAGAAAAACAGCCCCAAAGCATGATGTTTCCACCCCCATGCTTCACAGTGGGTATGGTGGAATTCAGTATTCTTTCTCCTCCAAACAAGAGAACCTGTGTTTCTACCAAAAAGTTCTATTTTGGTTTCATCTGACCATAGCACATTCTCCCAGTCCTCTTCTGGATCATCCAAATGCTCTCTAGCGAACCGCAGACGGGCCTGGACGTGTACTTTCTTCAGCAGGGGGACACGTCTGGCAGTGCAGGATTTGAGTCCCTGACGGCGCATTGTGTTACTGATAGTAGCCTTTGTTACTGTGGTCCCAGCTCTCTGTAGGTCATTCACTAGGTTCCCCCGTGTGGTTCTGGGATTTTTGCTCACAGTTCTTGGTATGAGTGCAACACTAATTTCAATTCAATATTGCTTTACCAATCAATTCAGATTGATGCATCTTTACATCCTGACAGCGAAGATGTTAACCAAACAAAGGTGTAATTCTTAATTTTGTGCAATTAATTAGTTTTTTGTTGTTGCTGTTTTTTTGTTTTTGTTTTTTGTGATGGGGTGGGATAATCATTCTGATTCATGAAAGCTTTTTGGTGAAATATTCGTTTGGAAAAAAATATTCTTGAGGGTTTAGTACTGCACTGAAATAATTTGCATTATTTTGAATGTGATTTTTTTTTTGTTGTTGTTGTTGTTCTCCGAATTTCACCCTTTGCTAACATTAATTTAACATTCTATGTTAGGTGTCACCTATTATTAATGGAGCATAAAACACATTCATCTCTCAGCACAATTTTTAATGGGACAATACTGAGCCTCTCTTTTTAGCCCACTCCATGTGACTCATGCAGCAGCTGTGAATGCTGCTGATGCTGCTCATTGTGCCCTGCTGGTGCACAACGCCTCGAACATACAAAATAATCTCCTCAGCTTCCAAAAGTTTCATCAAAAGAATTGAGCAAGATGCCACCATCACGGGTTATTACAATGCCAAATGAATGAATATACGCTACTGGTGTGTGTTTGTGTGGTGCGCTATTTCAATTTCCCTTCGGCTAAATAAAACTATCCGTTCATTACATGGCTTAATTTAATTAATAATTGCAAATCATAGCTTACACAAACATGACCAAATACCTTCCAGCTCAAAGTGCAGGCAGTATCCACACAACATTGTGATCATTAGCATTAGAATAATGAGAACTGATATGCATTGTCGGAAACATTGTGTCAAAAATTGCTAATTGGATTTATAATTAGAAATGTTACTGTGTCATACTGAGAGCTGTGTTTAATGTTTTAGACTGACATATCACTAATAATAGGGTTGTCAGCTCCCTCAAAATAAAAATAAGGGACACCTCATTGGTAGTGCCGGTCAGCCTGATAACCGTCACCCTTTAATTATTTTTTTGTATGCGAAAACAGATTTTTTTTAAAAAATTAATAATTCTAATATAATACTTTGACTCAAACCTGAATTAATTAGGTGCATGTTTGAGTGATATAAGCACATGGGAAAACAATGGTTGTCGGCAATGTATTTTTAACACAGTCCCTGAAAAAAGTCTTGTCGCTTATCCATTTTGTAGAAACAATTGCTAATAACCTGACTTTTAATTATTCAATTGGTTTCAGAAATGGCACATTTGAAAGCTAAGACCCTCCCAAAAGATGTTGAATGTAAAAAAAAAAATATTTGTTTGACTGAAAATTGATTAATCATTTAATGAAAACATAAAGGTCAAATTTTGGCAAAACAAAAGTTTTGTCACCTACAGAAAGTAGTGTGAAAATTGAACAAAAAATGTACTTCAAATACAAAATTATGTTGCATAACATAAGCGAATTAAGTAGTGGTGCTGTGAGATCCAAATTTAATATTTTGTATGACTTCCGTGGGCTTGAAGGACTGCATCCATGCGGTTCGGCAAGGATTCATACAATTTATTGATGAAGTCAACAGGAACATTAAAGAAAGCAGTCTTGCATGCCTCCCAGAGTTCATCAACATTCTTGGGTTTCGTCTTCCATGCTTCCTCTTTCATCCTGTTCATGTCTGGTGACTGTGCTGGCCATTCCTGGATTATCTTGATCTTCTTTGCCTTGAGGAACTTTGAGGTAGTGATTGACGTATGCCATGGAGCACCATCCTGCCGCAGAATCTGTCCCTTTTTATGGTTAGGAATGTAAGAGGCAGCTAAGATTTGTTGATATTTCAGACTGCTGCAGAATGTGTCCCTTTTTATGGTTAGGAATGTAAGAGGCAGCTAAAATTTGTTGATATTTCAGACTATTTATGTTGCCTTCCACCCTGCAGATCTCTCACACACCCCCATACTGGATGTAACCCCAGACCATGATTTTGCCACCACCAAACTGTTTTCTGAGTGAATCTCGGATCCATGCAGGCTCCAGTAGGTTTCCTGCAAAATTTGCAGCGACTGTGGTGTAATTCAATGGAAGATTCATCTGAAAAATCCACCTTTTTCCACTTTTCCAGCGTCCATCCTTTTGACAGGCTGTGGGCCTTGGCAAATTTTTTAATTGTCTGCACCTTGAGAGATCTGCAGGGCGGAAGGCAACATAAATAGTCTATAATATCAACAAATCTTAGCTGCCTCTTACAGTCCTAACCATAAAAAGGGACAAATTCTGCAGCAGGATGGTGCTCCATCACATACTTCAATCTCTACCTCAAAGTTTCTCAAGGCAAAGAAGATCAAGATCCTCCAGGACTGGCCAGCCCAGTCACCAGACATGAACATCATTGAGTATGTCTGGGGTAGGATGAAAGAGGAAGCATAGAAGAGGAAAGCCAAGAATGTTGAAGAACTCTGGGAGGCATGCAAGACTGCTTTCTTTGATGTTCCTGATGACTTCATCAATAAATTGTATGCGCGCCAAGTCATCCGAAGAAAACAATGACAAATCTGGACCATCCTCTTTCTCGAAATTGATGAAATAACGCAATTGCTTGCGCTAAATTTGGTTTTCGATTCATTCCGCATGTTTCACAAAGCCGCTCGCTCAATCCATCTGGCCGTCACTCGCTACCTTGCCTCCCTCTAGTTACACTGCTGGCCAAAAGTATTGGCACCCCTGCAATTCTGTCAGATAATGCTCAATTTCTCTCAGAAATGATTGCAATTACAAATGCTTTGGTAGTAATATCTTCATCTATTTTGCTTGCAATGAAAAAACACAAAAGTAAATGGGGGGGGAAATTAAATTGTTATTATTTTATACAAAACTCCAAAAATGGGCTGGACAAAAGTATTGGCACCCTTTGAAAAATCATGTGACGCTTCTCTAATTTGAGTAATTAACAGCACCTGTTACTTACCTGTGGCACATAACAGGTGGTGACAATAACCAAATCACACTTGCAGCCAGTTAACTCATTCACTCCCAGCCACTTTCACCAGAGCAAGGCCCATTGCCCGGCCATTTTACTGGATTTTGAGGGATTTTGCAAGGCCCACAGAAAATTCTGTTCTATTGCTATATAAACATGGAACCCACCAAAAGAAAGATTAGCCTCTATTCTTTCAGCAGAAAAAAAAGTAAGTTCAGCATTAGAAAATAGCTTAGTTTGAGCAATTTTCCAATTTCTGATGAAAAAACAGAGAAAATTAGCTTTTTGTAAACGCATACATTTCAAACATAACTTTGACTTTAAAACAGCTATTTTTTGCATTAGTTACATTCCAAACATCTGAATAATGTTTTCCTTTAACAAAATATCATAATGAACAAGAAAAATAGAGCTTTTGATTGCAAAGTAACAATTTATTTACACATGACTGAGAGATGACGCTGTAGTTGCTGCGTCAGCTGAGTAAACTTTTCCCTCAACGTTGTCTGTCTCATAAAGATGGATTCTTTTTAGTCTTTGCGGGGTCACCTGGGCGAGCCCGCTGTACTGGTGGTCCCAGTCGTTTTGCTCGGTCGTCCAGCGCCTGGCATCACGGGCATCCTCTCGGTTGTTTTGCTCGGTCGTCCGCCGCCTGTCAATATTCCGCCAGCGCTCCGACCGTGCTGCCCGCCCATTCGTTACTGTTGAATCTTACCAAATACGGTACTGCCCTCCAGTGGCCAGTTTTATTGCTTTAAAATTGATTTTCAGCTTTGTGCTCTGGAGCTCAGTTGAATCAAAAAAACGTAAAAGACGTATAAATACGTCTTTGGGACACTGAAACAATTTAAAATAGAACGTATTTATACGTTTTTGGGAGCAAATGAGTTAAAATGGATTAAAGTTGAGTCAAACTCTGTCCTGTGTCCTTGTGTGTACCACATTGAGCAAGAAGACCAAAGACCTGTCTGACGACTTGAGAAGCAAAATTGTGAGGAAGCCTTGGCAATCTCAAGGCTACAAGTCAATCCCCAAAGACTTGAATGTTCCTGTGTCTGCCGTGCGCAGGTTCATCAATAAGTGTAAATCTGTAGCTAACCTCCCTTGATGTGGACGGAAAAGAAAAATTTGACGAAAGATTTCAACGAAAGATTGTGCGAATAGTGGATAAAATACCTCGACTAACATCCAAACAACTTCAAGCTGTCTTCCAGTCCAAGGGTACAACAGTGTCAACCCGTACTATCATTCGGCGTCTGAATGAAAAGGGACTCTATGGTAAGATACCTAGGAAGACCCCACTTTGACCCAGAGACATAAAAAAGCCAGGCTGGAGTTTGCCAAAACGTAACTGAGGAAGCCAAAAACGTTTTGGAAGAATGTTCTCTGGTCAGATGAGACAAAAGTAGAGCTTTTTGGGAAAATGCATCAACATGGAGTTTACAGGAAAAAAAGCAAGGCCTTCAAAGAAAAGAACACGGTCCCCACAGTCAAACATGGCAGAGGTTTCCTGATGTTTTTGGGGTTGCTTTGCTGCCTCTGGCACTGGACTGTTTGACCACGTGCATGGCATTATGAAGTCTGAAGACTACCAACAAATTTTGCTGCATATTATAGGGCCCAGTGTGAGAAAGCTGGGTCTCCCTCAGAGGTCATGGGTCTTCCAGCAGGACAATGACCCAAAACACACTTCAAAAAGCACTAGAAAATGGTTTGAGAGAAAGCAGTGGAGACTTTTAAAGTGGCCAGCAATGAGTCCAGGTCTGAATCCCATAGACAGGGGTCCCCAACCTTTTTTGCACCACGGACCGGTGTGATTTGGGTCTTTTTTTCACGGACCGGTGTTTTGACAAATTTTGCAACCCATCAAAAACTGCAACCATGCGGTTCTGCGCATGCACGTAACATTAAAAATGGCCGCGGATGCAGCGATTACAAAGTAAACTCTACAAGCTTTCTTTAAAGAAAGGAATATTAACTTACGTTTGATCGTGGATTGACAAAAGTTCTCCTCAGACCCATCATGCCATGTTAGCTGCACACCGCTAGCTCACCGTCAACGCCTTCGCCGTGTCGTTTAGCATTAATTAAAAAGCCCGCTTCACAAAGATGCGATGTTGGAAATTGTAGCAAGGTTTTCAGTGTTCTCGTAGCGCTGTCAGGATGTTCCGGAATGACTTTAATTTTCTCAAATGTACGTTTAAGGTCGCCGTCATTTGCGATCTTTACAAGCTGATCCTCCTGTTGCACAGACATGCTCGAATCACTCGGTTTATTCACAAACGGGTCACGAATCCACTCCTTCGCAGTTCGTAGGTCTTCGAGGTTATAGGCTCATCTTCTGGCTCGTCAGGTGCCCTGTTTTGCCGTAAAAAAATCTCTCCGAAGACGTCTGTTTTCCAGTCATTTTCGCTAGTGTGGGGGAACAAATGTGCTGCGCCCGGGGATTAGTCATACGTTATTATGGAGGACAAGCGCACATAGATATATTATATATACAAAACAATATGTACTGCTTGGAGTCCAATCAATGGATTTCTATGACGACGTTCTAATCTATACTGTAGTATTATATCTAGAGTAGACAGGGATATTGATGTGTCAAGCAGGGGCACAGGCCAAAGTTAATTCGGCCAGAATGCGGTCGTTAATAAAATATTATTTCTGTGCGGCCTGGTCGCAAATGCGCCACGGACCGGTACCGGTCCGCGGCCCGGCGGATAGGGACCCCTGCCATAGAACACCTGTGGAGAGATCTGAAAATGGCAGTTTGGAGAAGGCACCCTTCAAATCTCAGAAATCTGGAGCAGTTGGCCAAAGAAGAATGGTCAAAAATTCCAGCAGAGCAGTGTAAGAAACTCATTGTTGTTGTTCACCGTTATTTTGTCTAAAGGTTGTGCTACTAAGTATTAGGCTGATACTTTTGTCCGGCCCACTTTTGGAGTTTTGTGTAAAACTGTAATGATTGAATTTTTTTTCATTCTCTTTTTTGTTTTTTTTATTGCAAGCAAAATAAATGAAGATATTAATACCAAAGCATTTGTAATTCCAATCATTTTCTTGGAGAAATTGAGCATAAGCTGACAGAATTGCAGGCGTGCCAATACTTTTGGCCAGCAGTCTATGTATCAGTCTTATATTGTCCTTCCTTTAAATTAGTACAGCCCAAACCTTATCTCTGCAGGTGTTTTGTTTGTGTTTACTGTGCATATGTGAGGACCTTCACACCACCCTTGGGTTGCAACCTTGTCTATTTGAGCTCCCTGCTGTTTTTGGCCTGCCTCTCCACCGCATAGATTTCCCTCTTAATCAAACCCAAATAAGGATGGAAGGGTTAGGGGTGCTTCCTCAGCTGGGGGGTCAATTAGAACAGCAAGGACGACTTGTTCTTTCCTCTAATTCAACACATGACAGAACTTCTGCATGCAGTCTATTAGGGTGTGAACCTCACAATATGGTGGCACGACAATCAACAATTCATTGGTCAGGATATCAATCTATGATATTATACAATACAACAAATAAAACCAAGCTATTTTTAAATTGGGGGATGAAAAACTGTTTATTTTCTGAACTGTTGCAAATTATCTGTCAAAACCTTTGTCTTCCCTACAGAGAAGGAGAATATTTTAGTGCAACATTCCTGTAAATAAATACAGCAACACTGTATTATTGCAACATTCTCGGACACAAATGAGTATCCCTCGACTGAAACTCAAAATCTACAGGAAGTGACCCAGAAATGCCTTGAAAACAACAGGAAATGACCCAAAACGTGCAGTAAGTGACCCCGAATGCCCCATATCATTAGAAAGTCACCCATAATCAACAATAAGTGACCAAGTAATGCCCCAAAATTCACAGGAAGAGACCAATGAACAAGAAATGACCTGGAAATGCACTAAAATCAACAGGGAATTACCTAAAATATATATATGAAGTAGGGCTGGGTGATATGGCCTTAAGTACTTATCATGGTAAATTGAGCAGATCTACCCTGATAACGATAAATGACGAAAAATTCGCCCAAGCTGAATTTTATATACCGTATTGGCCCGAATATAAGACGGTGTTTTGTGCATTGAAATAAGACTGTCGTCTTATATTCGCGGTCTAGACGTTATACCCATTCACGACGCTAGATGGTGCCAGATATCATTAAAGCGATATTCTCTCATGACAGATCTCAGCTACACTCAAGTTTAACCAGTATGTATTATTTTATTGCAATGTTTTTCCTTATTCAGATTTCTTTCAAGATTACAGTTACAGTTAGACTTCACTTTGATGGTTCATGCAATTATTGCAATTTTGTTGTTTTATCACAATAGATTGGTTTATTTACATTTCAATAACCAGAAGCCATTCATTTACGAATGTGACTGCACTTTAGTTTACATATTTAAATGTTCAGATCTTAAGATTTGAATGAGGCAAAATAACATGTTTTTTCTCTCAAATATATTGTTACAATCATTTTTTTTCGGATGTACTGTAATTATTTTCTGTTTAAAAATTAATTTGGTGTTCAAAAAGTATTTTTTCAAACTTGAGTCTTGAAAAAGTGCTTGTCGTCTTATAATCAGGGCCGTCTTATATTCGGGCCAATACGGTAATTTGAAAATCTGCATCAATGCACAAAATACAAATTAACCGTTTCTTGTTGATTTATTTACCAGCTTTTAATTTAACATATTTAACAATTGTACATGCAGTGAAAACAATAAGCATTCAAGTATGAACATTTACAACAGTTTGTATGACTTGAACAATGTACAACATTAAGGGGTGTCAAACGATTACAATTTTTAATCGAGTTAATCACAGCTTAAAAATTAATTAATGGTAATTAATTGCAATTCAAACCATTTCTAAAATATGACATATTTTTCTGTATTGTTGGAATGGAAAGATAAGACACATGACGGATATATACATTCAACATACTGTACATAAGTTCTGTATTTGTTTATTATAACAATAAATCCACAAGATGGCATTAACATTATTAACATTCTTTCTGTTAAAAGAATCCACGGATAGAAGGAATTGTACTTCTTAAAAGATAAATGTTAGTACAAGTTATAGTAATTTTATATTAAAACCTCTCTCAATGTTTTCGTTTTAATAAAATTTGAAAATTTTTCAATCAAAAAATAAACTAGCAGATCTCCATTGTTGACGTCGCCTAGTGGTGACGTCACAGCCATTATTCCACAGTGTCTTTAACTAAGTAAGGTAGTGATTGTAATACACCACAAGGTGTCAATGGTGAGTTTTAAGTTTTAAATTACTTAGAAATCAAGCCAATGAGTGTGTTTTGTCCCTCGACTGACGCCGTAGTTCCCTTCACGGTCATTTGAGTGCTGGCTTCACAACGTACGAAACCTCTGATAGTTTGTATATTGTGACTAAATACTGCCATCCAGTGTATTTGTGGAGCTAAACGTAATGTTTGAATAGAGTTTGACCAAAGTCTGAGTATGTTTTATGTGTATTTTGCGTAGCTATTTTGATTGGGCGCTTTTCTTTTTGTGAACATTAATTTTTTTTTTTTTTTTTTTTTTTTTTTTTTTTTTTTGAGAGAATAAGAATAATGAGAGGAATATTATTTTTGTTGTGCTTTCACTAAATGATACTTATGTTTGTTTTGAAGGAGTTGCCGAAGCTTATGCCAATAAACGGCGCGGTCCAATGAACGCCTGTGTCTACTCACCTTTCTCTGCCTCTTAGCTCTCAATGTGCAAAAAACGGTGTCATTGTAATCTGTTTGAGGCAATGCATGAACGGGTCATTCCGCGCATGCATTATATGCGTCAAATAATTTAACGTGACTGATTTAAAAAATTAATTACCGCCCATTAACGCGATAAATTTGACAGCAATAACATTATAAGTATCAATATGGCCACTGTGCAAAAAGGTCATTGTAACACGAATGACTTACAGGAAGAGGGGTTTGAACAGGAGATTTCAAACAGAGGACCGAGTATCAGACAACTTATTGTCAGGGGCTGCTGTGACATGATTACTCAACATAAGTGTTTACTTCAAGGTTTCAGGTTTTTTTTCCCCAGAGCATTTTCTTGAAATACACGCAGGCAAACATGCACCCCCTGTCCTCCACACACACACGCACATTAAAGCTATACTGCTCTAACTCTTATGCCAATGAAACAATTAAGATTCTATGATAGCAGTAATGACACAGAATAAAGCAAGCACATACAGAAAAATAGCTGTGGCGATTAAATAGTCATATTATAGGCTAGACTGTTGGATAATACTTTATGTTGAATGCTGTACCACCCTTTACCGCTCGGGCTTGGGGTCGTTCGCTGCTGGCCCCTTCGGCGAGCCCCTGGACGGACAGAACGGGTCAACGCGCCCACCTGCCTCGCGCCGTCGCAGGCCGGGGCGCAACATAAAAGCTATCAGAGAATTAACACACACACACACAGATACAAAAATAACGCAACATACTGATTGCTAGATGCAGTCCGTGCCCAATCCACTCATTAAGTTCAGCTGATTCGACAAGGTTAGAATCGCTGTCACAGATGGTGATGGTGACTTTCTTGGCACCACACTATGAGCGTCGACTAATTCAATACTTGAAATGTCTGTGGCCTGGCAACCAGTAGCCCTTTCACTATTATCCAACTCCATCACATTCACTTGTAGCGTTAGCCGCTAGCATTAGCATGCCAGGCTTCTGTTTGTTTGATTTCCTGATGGCCACGCAACTTCACACGTAAGCACACTCGCTGCTTTTATAAAGGGGAATGAGCATAGCCAAACAACACATAGTCAAAGCGGGCTGAAAAGACAATCTTTTTCGTTTCATTAAAAAAACGAATTTCCCGACATCGTCTCAACTACGTCTGTCATCGTGAACTATCTCGGTAATGGTGACGCCCGGCTCTATTACGAAGTGACCCCAGAATGCCCCAAAATGTGCAGAAAGTCACCCATAATCAATAGGGAGTGATCAGTAAGTACTCTAGACCCAATATTAACTCAATGCCTGCCATTTCAAACTATAGCCGTCCAATTCATTTTAACTGGGAGGACTGCCTTTAAATGCTTTAAATTTCATTGCAATTGACGGCGCTAGATGTCCGATCGATTCATTCATTCACCCAATCCTATTCAAAATGAATTGGACCTTGAGTGACGTCAATGGTAACCTATGAGTTAAGAGACTCACGGAAAATTTTGCTAGCAACCTTTATTGAATGGTAAATGGTGTTATACTTGTATAGCAATGACATATTTTTAAAACAAAGTATCGATTCTTGGCGGGAGCATATCAATAACCTATTGGGATAGAAAGTTTTGCGATATATCACCATATTGATATATTGTCACACTCCTACAGTCTATATCAGTGGTTCTCAACCTGGGTTCGATCGAACCCCAGGGGTTCGGTGAGTAAGTCCAAGGGGTTCGGCAAAGGTTACACAGAATACACAGGACCCCATTTTCATACTCTGACTAAAGGCAAAGTGTCATTTTAGACTAGGTTTTGGACTTGTTTGCCCCCAATTTACAGGCTTTTCTTTTTTCAACTTTTCAATTTTCAGTTCAATTTCTTTCAACTGCTAGCCCTCTAGCTAATGGAAGGAGAAACTGGTTTCCTCAGTGGAGGGTTGACACTTAGTGAGGTAGAAGTCTCACAGAACTACAGGCAGCATAGACTGCACTGATAATAAAAATAAATGGCATCATTTTACAACATGAAAATAGTATCTGATGTAAAGATTTGACAAAAAAAAAAAACAATGAATAGATAAAAACAAAAAAAGAAACAGTGTAATGAACTGAGTTTAGTCAATTTTATTGACCAACATGAAAAATCAACAGCTAAAGGCAAAATTCTTTGTCATAAATTTAAATATTCGAACGGGAATTTAGATTATAGCTTGCTAGCTAAGCTATATCAGTTTTAAATGTGAAAAAAAACTTTATTACATTCTGAAGGGTTCTGAAGGGTACCTTTAATAAGGTTAAGAACCACTGGTCTATATAAACTCAAGTATAGCGCAGTAGTTGATTTCACATACAGTGGGGCAAATAAGTATTTAGTCAACCACTAATTGTGCAAGTTCTCCCTCTTGAAAATATTAGAGAGACCTGTAATTGTCAACATGAGTAAACCTCAACCATGAGAGACAGAAAGTGGGGAGAAAAAAAAAACAGAAAATCACATTGTTTGATTTTTAAAGAATTTATTTGCAAATCATAGTGGAAAATAAGTATTTGGTCTATACCAAAAGTTCATCTCAATACTTTGTTATGTACCCTTTGTTGGCAATAACAGAGGCCAAACGTTTTCTGTAACTCTTCACAAGCTTTTCACACACTGTTGCTGGTATTTTGGCCCATTCCTCCATGCAGATCTCCTCGAGAGCAGTGATGTTTTGGGGCTGTCGTTGGGCAACATGGACTTTCAACTCCCTCCTCACCCCGTGGCGTCAAAATGATAACAAGAACGGGAAGCAAAAATCCCAGAACCACACGGGGGGACCTAGTGAATGACCTACAGAGAGCTGGGACCACAGTAACAAAACCTACTATCAGTAACACAATGTGCCGCCAGGGACTCAAATCCTGCACTGCCAGATGTGTCCCCGTGCTGAAGAAAGCACACGTCCAGGCCCGTCTGCGGTTCGCTGGAGAGCATTTGGATGATCCAGAAGAGGACTGGGAGGATGTGTTATGGTCAGATGAAACCAAAATAGAACTTTTTGGTAGAAACTCAGGTTCTTTTGTTTGGAGGAAAAAGAATACTGAATTGCACCATACGCACTGCGAAGCATGGGGGTGGAAACATCATGCTTTCGGGCTGTTTTTCTGCAAAGGGACCAGGACGACTGATCTGTGTAAAGGAAAGAATGAATGGGGCTATGTATCGAGAGATTTTGAGTGAAAATCTCCTTCCATCAGCAAGGGCATTGAAGATGAGACGTGGCTGGGTCTTTCAGCATGACAACGATCCCAAACACACAGCCAGGGCAACAAAGGAATGGCTTCGTAAGAAGCATTTCAAGGTCCTGGAGTGACCTAGCCAGTCTCCAAGTCTCAACCCCATAGAAAATCTGTGGAGGGAGTTGAAAGTCCGTGTTGCCCAACGACAGCCCCAAAACATCATTGCTTTAGAGGAGATCTGCATGGAAGAATGGGCCAAAATACCAGCAACAGTGTGTGAAAAGCTTGTGAAGAGTTACAGAAAACGTTTGGCCTCCGTTATTGCCAACAAAGGGTACATAACAAAGTATTGAGATGAAATTTTGGTATTGACCAAATACTTATTTTTCACCATGATTTGCAAAAAAATCTTTAAAAATCAAACAATGTGTTTTTTCTGTTTTTTTTTTTTTTCCACATTCTGTCTTTCATGGTTGAGGTTTAACCATGTTGACAATTACAGGCCTCGCTAATCTTTTCAAGTAGGAGAACTTGCACAATTAGTGGTTGACTAAATACTTATTTGCCCCACTGTATATGGCCTCTATTTGAAATTCTTAAGCGTGGATTGGTCAATTGTGATCAAGAATGCAGTGTGGTGAGATATGCTATCTATTAGATTAAAGGCCATTCAATTAATTAACCCACAGAAATGATTGGAGATTTATTATTTCAATTAAGATGAGATGAGTAAACACTAAGCCTCCTTACTGACTGCGCATGTCACCACTCACGTCAATCCACGCGCTCGTCAGTAATAATTAGCTGCTAATGAGTCTCTCTCACGGCCTAATAATAAGCTTGGCGGTCTAGTAATGAGCCTTGGCACAGTATGGCAGAAAACAGCTGCTATACCTTACTCGGAGAACCTGTAGGAAAACTCCACTAAAGTGCAAACAGAACCCAGTTTGAGCAAGTGGAATTTGCTCATTTGCATTTTCTAATGAGCTAACAGTGATGGACCACACAGCTGGAAGTCTGATATTCAAGTTTAAGTCATGCTTCAAAAGATTCATTTATGTCTCTCACCATCAAGTTTATTCCACAGTGTACTTTCCAGTTATCAGGTGAAACAGCATTTTTCTCACCTACTCTGACGTTTATACTGTGGACTTCACATGTCTTTAAAATGGATTAAATTTCTACCTTTGAGTCAGTAGGAGAGGTAGATTCCTTCCAACGAATGACTGAAGATTTTTTTTTTTTTTTTAAATTCAAGCCCTGAAGAGAAAGTAAACTTGAAACCCGCTGTATATTTTGTACTGCATACCAAATGGAGAGCCACGAATGCATCTTCAAGGTGAAAGATTTAAGCGCCTTTCAGACATGCCCTGAAAGTGCGTACAACAGGAGAAAAAAAGTCTTAAATAGCATTATTATGTGAATTACAATCATATTTTGAGACGATTCGACTACATACATCAATTTGTCAAAGCGCAGATGATGAGAAATTAGTCTTTTAACCCTTTAACGCTGAACGTGTCGGCAGCAACGCGTTTACGCATGTCGTCTTTGAAGCTTCGTCACGCTGTAATTACGTCACCCACGTGCCGCTGGTTGGTCTCATTTGAAAGTACGGAAGTTGATGTCCAAACCAGTTTTTATTTGAAGTCAATCGACCAAGAAAAACGGGAGCTAATGTCATTTGAGTTTTATAGTTTTATTGCACTCATAAATATGCATTAAAACGCTGCGTGGACCATGTATCTATCTCCATATTTCCATCATTTCTTGTCCTTCTTCAAAACCGAAAGCAGCACAAAAGACTACATATCCCAAGAGCCGTTGTGATGTCAAGAAGGACGAACCGAATGTGGATATTTTTAATAAATTTCCGAGCGAGGCGCCAACTAAGGAAAAGGAGGCATGCGAAGCAAGCAACGGCCGGTTGGTTTAAGCGAGCGACTTTGAAACGTTCAGAATGAATCTAAAACTAAATTTAGCGCAAGCTAATGCATTATTTCATTAACTCAAGGAAGAAGATGATCCGTATTTGTGATTGTTTTTCTGGGATGAGTAAGCGTCTCGACGAGTATAAGTGACAGGCTGACAGTAGCGCGCAAACGGCGAAAGAGTAGGCTGTGTGACGTTGTGTATGACGCAGCTCCGTGACCTGTTCATGCAGAAGCTTTGAGTTCGCAAGAAAAAAAAAAAAAAAACTTTATTGGGTCGTATGCCAGAAAAATTGAATTGAACTGAACTACTTGTCAATATTTTTTTAAATACTTTTTTTCAATGTTATATATATTTTTTCTTCACTATAATCTTTTCAATTTTTATAAAGATGAGTGTTCGAGAAGCTTGATTGCATGTACGTATATACTATAGATAAGGTGATGGGTATAATACCTAACTTCACAAAGAGATATCCTCCAAACTCCTTTTGTGTTAGATGATTATATATTATTTTTTTCTCACTATTTTGCACTGTATTTAACCCGTTTTGACCATAGTATGTGTAAAGGCCAAAAACGCCTATGACCATACTTGCTGTTTGTGTTGAATTGTCAAACATAAAACTATTCAATTTTATTTTTTTCTATTGAATGTTTATCCAAACAAGTAGAATAAATATTATCAAACTTCAAAACGGTTGGTCGAGCATGTTTGGTTGTCAATGGGACATCAACATTACAAATTTTGAAAAAAGATTTTGGGATTTTTTTTTTGTCTTTTTGGGTCCAAAATGTGGATTATAATTGGTCAGTGAAGAAAACAACAGTTTGGACATGAAGTTCAAGGTGTCCTTAAAAAAGGGACCCAACTTGGCCATTGTGAACATTTTTTTCTTTGAAATATAAAGGCAACATCAAATGCATGCAAATTCGGCCAAAATAGGCTTAGGTGTTAAAGGGTTAATGCATCGTTCAGCCACGCCTATCAAGTTAGGGCTCTAGCGTCCCCAACAGGAGGATGACGTCAGAGTCATCTGTTTTACTACTGAGCCCATTGAGGGGGGAATTATTCAAAACGAGGAAAATACTAAGAAGAGAGCCGCAAAATGTCTTTGTTTCAGTCTCTCTACTCCTATATTTTTACAAGATATTCTTTTTATCCAAGTATTTTTCCCCAATAGCTAAATAAATAGTATGGTCATGACAAGCCTTGAGCTAAATGGAAAATGAAAATAATAAAAATACATTTATTCAGTACGACAAGGCAAAATTACTCCATAATGGTCAAAACTGTCGACTTCACCTTTACTTTCACACCTCCCGAATGATATTTTATGCCACCATAGTTGATCGGGTTTTTGTCATTTCCCTGCCCCGGCATTGGAGAATGTAAATAAACCAAGAGGCGTGACAGCTAGCTGTCATGCTAACCCAAACTGAGTGATGTTTCAAAGTCTTTGAAGCGAAAAATCACACATAACTAGCCCGGGTCATTTCACACGGCGGCGGGGTTGTCGATTGTTTTCACTGATCGGCAACCTGCCTGGCGGTGAACAAATTAGAGCTCGTCATTCCCCTGCTGAGGGCAGAGGGCTTGTTTTCGGGGAAGCAGCTAGACAATGTCCGCCGGAGCTGTCACATGGTCAACATGAAAATGGCATAAAATAATGCTTTACTACACCGCGAAGATGTAAACAGCGAGAGAGTCATACAAGAGCGGCTGCATTTGTTGTGCAGCTAACATGGCAGAATGTGTCTGAGGAGAGCTTTTCTACATGCCCATCCATGATCAAATGTAAGTAAAATAGTCCTTTATTTAAGGAAAGATTGTAGTGTTTACTTTGTAATCGCTGTATTCGTGGCCATTTTTAAAAGAAGTTGCAATTTCTGGTCGGGTGGAAAATTTGACAAAACACCGGGGCACACAAAGAGGGCAATAAGCCGAGTATAGTGCTCTCCTGGCGAGGGGATGTGCGACAAGCCGCCGGTCGTCAGCCGAGTGGACAAGGAGCATGTCAGCAACAAAATGCAAGCCACCTCTGTATTAAAATGATCCCAGTATTTGACATAATAGAAAACACGTTGTTTAATCACTTCCTCGTCCAAAGGTCCCACAGTAGTAGCGCTTGTTTTGGCCAATATCCGCGTTGAACAGGAACATTTGAAGCCCAAAAAGGCTCACACGCACACACGATGCGAAAAATAAACGAATGTCCGCAAAATCAGCTGAATCCGCAGTCCATCTGCATGCTATAAACCAATGCTGTATTGCGAGATGCTGACCCGGGTGAAGTCATATTAGCATTCGTCCTACACCCGAGACTGGAGCCGGAAGTCACTCATTTTCATGACGCGAGATTCAAAATTTGAATTTATAAAATGATCGCTTCCACACACATCCAAGCGGTGTATTTCATTCAGGAGCATAAAACACCGTGTGAAATATGAAATAAACATGCTTTTTGAGGTCATATGCACTTGAAGTCTGGTAATGTGATGGTGGTTAAGCCTGTTCACGCTTATGCGTGAACAGAATCTGCCGATTCACTTTACGCCGACATTACACGGTAATTTACTGCTTAGCGACCAAGTCACAATTGCGGATCGTTTGCGGTAGGCGTTGTCTGAATACAAACGATAATGTTCAGATTCAGACTCACAGGTTGATGATGTAAGTATCTAGAGTGTCGTCCTGAGTACTCAATGTAATTTCCTTATTTTTCTTACTGCAACACGATTTTTGACAAGCAATAAGCAAAGAACATCAAAGCCATCAAGATGGCAAACTGGGAAGAAAGAAAAATCCAACTGCTGCCTGATCTCAGGGCTGATAAAGAATTTTTGAATTAGGACGGCACGAGATTCTAGAGTTTATAGTGATGCACGATAATACATTTTTCAACCGATACCGATAACCGATAATTTCCTCCTCATTCCAACCGATAACCGATAATGTCAAGCCGATAATTCTATTAAAAGATTTATGTAAAATTTTAAAGTATACACAAAAGAAAATATTACTGTGCAAAAAAAATAATTTATTGCTCTTTTTTTCAACATAAAATATGAACAAGTTGTCAATTCCAACATCTAAATAATGACAGATTGTCTGACATTGTGTAATGGTAAACTTTTGGCAACAATTACTTACAGAGTAAATACCTGAGTTGCACAAAAATGCCTTTAAAAGTAAGCCATTCCTAACATATATAACATTCATACACTGCAAAACACACCTCCTTAAAACTAGTAAATCTATTGGAAATAAGTGAAATTATCTGCCAGCGTTTCAAGTGTATGTCTCTCAGATTTCTTGGAAGAAAAATAGCTAGCTGAAAATAATCTTAACAGCCTTATTTTAAGCAATACATTATTTTACTTAATCCTAAAAACAAAAACTTGGAAGAAGAAAAGATTTTGAATAATATTTGTGGTTACAGAATATTATTGTTATTTCATTACAACAGGAATGTGCATATTTAAATTGATAAGTGTTAATAAGTCCCAATAAGTTTTGATTATCTACTGTGACTGTAATTGAGCAGACAAATAAGTTAAATTAATTTGAAAAGTGATTGCTAATGTTATATGCTTTGTTGCACACTGTGAAAATGATTAACTCAAAAGAGCGAGATGTCATGTACCCATTCTGCAGCGCTTTGTTTACATTTGCGGCACTCACGACATTTGCTTTACAGCAGCTAAACTGATACACGGCAGTACTATTTGGATGGAGTTGGAGCTCGCATCTCCGTGCGTGTTGTTTTGTGCCTGAGTTTTGTTAAGCTGAAAATAAAGGCAGCGTTACAAAGTCATCTGACCGCTCGTCATTTTACACACTGAATGCGTTATTGACTGGCTGACTTTGTTTTTTCCATGTTTAAATTATCATCTAACCACTGTGCCGTCATAATAAGCTTGCTTACTGGACATCACTTTTCCAAATGTACGTGGTGAAAATGTGATTGGCATGTTTTTCATGAAGAATGGTGGTCGTATAAACTGCATTATTTTTTTATCCAGGGCTTTGGCTCTCGGGTCATTTCGGTAAAAAAAAATCGTGTCTTGCCTCAGCGGCGGCGGCTACATTCATACCGGATAATCCGCCGCACCGGCTGGTTCGCCGCGGCGTATTCGGGGCCTGGCTCTGCTCGCACGCCGTGAGGGAACGCTCGAGAAACCGGGGTGTTCGCCGGAGGTCCTGAAGCAGGGGAACCGGGCTCTGCCCGCCCCGCCAACGGCGAGGCGACGGCGGCGGCCTGCCGGACGGGCCAGAGCGGCGGGCTCCGTCGGAAGACGGCTACTTGCCGACTATCGGTCTCCAGTCGTGCCGGTGTTTAGCCTTAGATGCGAGTTCACCACCCGCCTTGGGCTGCTTTCCCAAACAACCCGACTCTGTATCGTCACAAGCCCCGTAGTTTAACTTAGTGTTTACAATAGCTTTAGCATTCCCGCTAGCAGCAGCCTCATATTCGTTCCAAAAATCTTTATGATGCAGTTTTAAATGGATGCTGGGTTAGTAGTTTTGAATGAGGTAGCTTTCTTTCGGCCATGTGGAACTTCTGCGGACATGTTTCGCAGATGGCGAGAGCGTCGTTTTTCTAGTAACAGCCGCCATAATATTCAACTATTTCTTGTCGCGTAACTCCGCCTCCTCAACCCCTCCTCCCTCAGGGGCTTCAGAGAGGGGAGGGGTTGAGGAGGCGGCGTGCTGAATTCATCTGTTGTGCACATTTGGAGGCTAAATCAAGTATATAATTATCGGATTGCATTATGGGTTGAATTTTTTTATTATATGGATTATCTGTGTGACGGCATAATTGCCATTATCGGCTGATAATTATCGGCGACCGATATTATCGTGTATCTTTAATAGTTTACAACAACATCACTAACAAGTTGATGAGCATAAAAGGGCCCCCCAGAGTGGAACGTCCAACAAGAGAGGGGTGCTTGTGGACAATTATCGCGAGCCCCTCTACACTTTCGTACGCCCATCAAGACAATCGTCCGGTGTGTGTGCAAGTAGGCATGCGCCGGTGTGAGATTCTGACAATATGATAACCTTAAGCCATAACATCACGGTATCACAGATCACGGCATTGCAATTACAGCTCTAAAATTTGTTACTTTGAGATGTCTGGGTTTAAAAAAACAAAAACCTTTTCCATTGAACAGGATTTCTCTTTTATATTTGCAAAATTGGAACATAAGTATAACTACAGTATATGTGCGGTGGGCTTTCTTGCACTCAGACTTGTTTGAAATCACACCAGTGCTATTTTTTATTAGTTTCGAGCGTTGCTTTCGCTTTGGGAAGAGGTGGCGAGCGGCAGTTAACATTTAAAGAAAGCAGAGAAACGGGAAACAGTGCGGGCTCGGCGATGCCCCCCGCCCTCCTCCTCTTAGCTCACTATTAGCCCGCTAGCTTGTTGAGCAGCGTTTGTTTTTACTGCTGAACCATTGCCACTAATAGCTGCTGTTTTCCTTTTGGACATTATTTCCCTCGACATTATTGTGCAATGAACAAGAACAAATTAACAAGAATCCTACAATGTATTTCATAATGGGTCAAAATCATTTTTCAAGCAGATTATGTGACTAGCACCTAAGACACTAGCTTTTGTTTTGCTAAGCCAAAACTACACCTGTGGAGGCAAGATGGGTACTTAGAATTTCTGTAAACCTAAGCTTTCAAACGCAACCAACAACAACTGAGCTTGAACAGTTTTATATATGTGTACTATAGAGTATTGGCCAAAAGTTTGGCGACACCTCAAAGGTGGACACTCTGAAGAATGTGGAATATAAAACCTGTTTTGAGTTAATTCACTTTTTTTGCCATTTCACATGTTCGTTCATAGTTTTGATGTATTCACAGAGGATTTACAATAGTAGGGAAATATGTAAAACGTAAAAATGTTTAGGTGTGTCCAAACTTTTGACTTTTGTTTCAGTCATCAACATGCTTTGCCCCCAGCCCCACAAAAGTAAAACTCCGCCTATGGTTACAAACACTGACAATAAAATGTGCATAAAGGCTGGTTACAAACTGTAGAAGTGCTGGCTGTCTTGTTACATGTAGGCTTAGTTTCGAGTTTTGTCACATTGTCCTGTAATGCCAAGTGCTTCCTTGTTGAATTGGATGTAGAGTTTTTAGCGGCCGACAGTCTTTTTCAGCCAGCGTAAAGTTGGCAACGCACGAAGATATTTTTGTCATCTCTACTGGACAGAAATGTGAAGTAATGGCTGTATTTCCAGTGAGCAAAAGCATCCATTTGCGGTATATATCCTGCCTTTCTCTCTTAGCCTCGCTGCCTCGTCAGAATGCTATGTTGTTGACCGCCGTGGCAGACAGCCTCAAACAGCATCGTAATACACGTGACCCTTTTTTTTGTTCCCCGATAAGAAATGCTCTTCGTACATGACTACAGTATTCTTCATTCTACATACATTATGAGGCAAAAACAAAATAGTAACGCACAGGCACTAGGAAAACTAACTTTAATCGGATTACTGGCTTGGAAAAATTAACGCGTTAGATTACTCGTTACTGAAGAAAATAATCAGATTACAGTAACGCGTTACTTATACTGACAACACTGGTCATGACAAATAAGAGTCTTGTGCTAAATGAAATATGAAATAATAAAAATGCATTTATTCAAGACGGCATGGCAAAATTACTCCATAATGGTCAAAACTGTCGACTTCACCTTTACTGTCGCATCTCTCGAACGATATTTTATGCTACCTAAATCGGGTTTGTCATTTCCCTTCCCCGGCTTCGGAGAATGTAAACAAACCAAGAGGCGTGACAGCTAGCCGACACGCTAACCCGAACCGAGTGATGTTTCAAAGTCTTCGAAGCGGAAAATCACACATAACTAGCCCGGATTATTTCACATGACGACTGGGTTGTCGATTGTCTTTGCCGATCGGCAAACCGCCCGGCTTAGAGCAATTTACAGCTCGTTTCCCAGCTAATACGGACAGGAGAGCTCGCCGAGGAAGCAGCTAGACAATGACCGCTGAACATTTACATGCCAATCCATGATCAAACATAAGTAGTCCTTTATTTAAAGAAAGGTTGTCGTGTTTATTTTGTAATCTCTGTATTGGCGGCTATTTTTAACTCAAAGTTGCAATTTCTGATCGGTCGGAAAATTTGACAGAACACCGGGCACATGAGCACAATAAGCTGAATATAGTGCTCTCCAGGCGGGTGGATGTACGACAAGCCGCCGGTGTTGTGCCGAAAAATAGCCGTCCAGCATGCATGGCAGCCACAAAATGCAAAATGATCCGAGTATTTGACATAATACAAAACACGATGTTTAGTCACTTCCTAGTAAGTACCATGGTCCCACAGTAGTAGGGCTTGTTTTGGCCAATAATGGGAACCTTTTGAAACCCCAAAAAGGCACACACGCCTCTCCCTCGTAGAGCAAGATTTTTCTGCAGCCGTCTGGCTGGCGTGATGCGAAAAATAAACGTATTAATCCGCAAAATCAGCTGAATCAGTCCTTCTTATACAACAGTACGGCTGTATAGTGAAGAGGACTCCGTCCTCCGTACACGTCACAGCGCCCTCTTTCTCAACTCGAGACTGTTGCCGGAAGTCACTCATTTTCATGGCGTGGGATTCAAAAAACTAAAAAAAATATAGCGATCGCGTCCACACATATCCAAGCGGTCCATTTCATTCAGGAGCATAAAATACTGCGCGTATTATGAAATAAACATGCTTTTTTGTGTCACAGGCACTTTAAAGGGTTAATTCCGACTGGCACGGAAATTCGAGTTACGTCGCAAGTAGAGATGCCGATCGATCGGGGTCCGATCACGTCATTTTCAAAGTATCGGGATCGGCAAAAAAATATCGTCCATGCCTTTATTTAATATATATATATATTTTTTTTTTTAATTAAATCGTTTTCTAATTGTATTTAAAATTACAGACATAATATGTTACACTCATCCAGAGTCTTTTCAGTTTAGGCTTAACGCAGGGTTATCAAATATATCCCGATAACGGCGGCAATTGATTTATCAATAAATGTGTCACGTTAAAACATTTAACGCTATTAATTTATACGCTGCACAACCCTCTCACTAATTGTCAAACTCAATCTGTTATGACGCCGCTTTACCTATACCTATAAAAGGCAGCGCACAATGCGTAGAGTGTCTTCTGACAGCCTTTGAAGTCGCTCTCCAATTGGCTCAAACCTTGCAATGCCCCCTCCCTATGATTAGAAATATCATAGGAAGCAATGTGGGAAAGCAAGGTGGCAATAGATCTTTGTCTTAACACCTTAACTTATTTCCCAAAGCAGAGAAGATATATCCATTGGTAGCATGACACACAGTCATGGTTTTACTTCCCATCATGGGTCCACTTCCCATCATGCATTGGGGCATGGCTGCAGTATCATTTACTGAAAGCTCAACAAATACACTAGATGGCAATATTTAGTCACAATATACAAAGTCACAAGTCTTTCTATCCGTGGATCCCTCTCACAGAAAGAATGTTAATATAAATGCCATCTTGAGGATTTAATGTCATAATAAACAAACAAACAAACAGATAACAAACAAACAAATAAACAGTACATAAGTACTGACTTATGTACTGTATGTTGTAGAGGTGTGCAAAATTTCCGATTCTTAGATTATTCACGATTCGGCCGTGGAAGATTCGAGAACGATTCACAAACATCCAAAATCCGATTATTGAAATATGCCAAGTAAAGCGGAAGTACAACACACTCAGCGCGCCGCGCGGTCTTCGGGACGGAACGGAGCGGGAGTAGCTAAACATCATGCTTCTCATTAACCGGCCCCTCGGGTAATGCCAACGCTCAACTCACGGCTCTAGCTTAACTCATGCCACGAGATAAAAAAACACAACAACATACCTGACTGCTGCCGAAAAGCTGCTACAAGTACAGCTAAGCTACATAATGTTACGGTAGATATCATTTATATAGGACTAGATGCAATATAGACTCGGTAGCGGTAGCAGCACATCTGCAAAAAGCTAGATGCGGGCGTTAGTAAACGGCCGCCATCTTAAAGCAGTACACTTCCCTGCAATGCTGTTGTAGCGAACCTTCCAAGCAAACCTAATTAACTTTTTATCTATAATACTCCTAAATCGGTAAAATATTGACTTGAATCTATCTTTAAAATAGTTTTAAAACTTTCACATGTCAAAAGTAGACAAAAGGGAAATTATGGAATAACGGGAGCAATTTTAACTACTTTAACAGTTGATTCACAACATTAAATTAATTGAATGTAGTTTAAAGCTGCTGATACAGAATGGGGACTGGAGTTTTTTTATTTAATGTTATTTTTGTATATTTGTTTACTGCTATATGTTAACTTGATACTGAAATAGTGGTTTGGTTTAGCCTGAGAGTATTTTTGAACAATTTTGGAACTAATGTACAAAACTTAGAAATAAAAAAAATAAAAAAGGAGGGGGGTGCATCAATAATCGTTTTATAATCGAATCGGAGCCTCTGAATCGT
Organism: Corythoichthys intestinalis; assembly: GCF_030265065.1. Taxonomy (NCBI): domain Eukaryota; kingdom Metazoa; phylum Chordata; class Actinopteri; order Syngnathiformes; family Syngnathidae; genus Corythoichthys; species Corythoichthys intestinalis. The sequence goes on along the minus strand of NC_080396.1, from coordinate 13,660,861 downwards.
AATCGTAATCGAATCGTTAGGTGCCCAAAGATTCCCAGCTCTAGTACGTTGAATGTATATATTCGTCTGAGTTTTATTCATTTTTTTCTTAATGCATTGCCAAAATGTATATGATCGGGAAAAATTATCGGGAATGATTGGAATTGAATCGGGAGCAAAAAAAAGCAATTGGATCGGAAAATATCGGGATCGGCAGATACTCAAACTAAAACGATCGGGATCGGATCGGGAGCAAAAAAACAAGATCGGAACAACCCTAGTCGCAAGCGTAGGAAGGGAACTCGTTCGTAACCTGGGGACTACCTGTATTTATATTTGAAAACTTTTTCAATTTTGACTTGGGAAGAGGAGGGGCAAATGAAGACGCTGTCAATGACAACAAATAAGTTGAATTATTGCCCTATTAAAAAAATCATGGAAGATTTATACTCAAGGGGTGAGACAGTGCCTTGCTCAAGGGCAGAGTAGCCACCAAGCAAATAACTAATACGTATTGTTGATGGTTTTAAACTCCCTACTGACAAAACATAACCTAAACACAGCATCGAAGAGCCGGTCGATGAATTTGGAGATGTGCTGTACCCTGACAGACACGGCAATCGATAAAGCCATCTCCAAGGTGAATCTCTATCTACATCAGCACAACAACAGACACAGTGCAGAGTCAGCCTTCTGTTCAATCAAATATTCTCAAAATACCTAATTATACTATTAATGGAGGCCAGCTCAAATTGCATCCCTATCATATCCTCAGAAAGAAAGACAAAATAAAGTAAATGTACAGTATATAGATATGTAAAAAACTACTTAATTTCAAGCACACCTAAAATGATTGTGGACGTTGACCTGCGAACTAAAAAGTAGAGCCTTTCTTTCTGTATCGGTGCAGCCAACATGGTGAAGTCATGGGCAGCCAGCAAAAATGACAAGCATCTTTGCACCAGCCGTACTCTCCTGGGCCGACGATCCAGCGGAGGAGGCGGAGATGAGAGCAGCCTTATCAGTATTGAGCATCTAATCTGGCTAGCCTCTCTAATGCTACCCGTGTGTCCTCTCCTGCACCGACACAGGCACAGAGATTGGACTTTGACGGCATCACGGGCTGGAAGCCAGCACCTGAAATTTACTACTTAAAAGGTGAGCCCTCCCTGCTGGGCCCGACTCACGACAAGAAGAACTAAAGAGACTGGCGGAGGGGAAAAAAGGATAAATCAGCTCAAGCTTGTTTCATTCCTTATGCATCAATCACTTCCCTGCCGCCGGCTTATACATGGATTGCAAACAAATATTAACATTCCGTGCCATATTTCTTCAAAAACAAGAAGGGCTGGATAAGACTATTTTCTTTGACAACACTCTTCCACGAGTAAATGGATAATGCTTGTGGGGATTTGCAATATGTACATTTGCAATGCAACTCCTACTAGTGGACCTGTTCCAAGTCACTTAAACAACAGTGCTAAAGTCCTTATCAGCTTGTCCTTTCCTCAATTAAAACACTTTGTGTATGTATTGTTAGAGGAGAAGCATTTAGGATTAGACAACAATGTAACAATGTTTCTTATAACCAAACTGTTGTTTTTGGCAGAACCTTAAATTTTCATCTTAGTCTTTTTGACAGTAATACTCATTAATCTTGGTTATATCTTAGTCATTTCAAAATGTGCTTGTCTTTGTCAAATTTTTGTTGGCGAAAACTCAGACTGATTTCGTCCAGTTTTAGTCGAAGTTTACTCAAAATGTTTCCAACAATTTCGAATGAACATTGACAGACGAGCACATATTGTACGCCAGCTTGGTGATAATACGAACTCAGCAGGAAAACAGTACATTATTTTCAATTAATCATACCCACCAGGACACCACGAACTGTATGTAAAAATATTTTATCCGAGAGTTAAGGCTGAGTTATGCTTCTGCGTTGCGGTGACGACGTGGTGAAGATGTAGACGCTACGGCGTCAATGAGCGGTCGATAGTTCTGCGGCAAGGGAACGCATTGCTCTGTAATTCACCGCCAAGCCACTACAGGGGTGTGGCGTTTGTACAGTCCCTGAAAAGTCTTGTCGCTTATCCATTTTGTAGAAACAATTGCTAATAACCTGACTTTTAATTATTCAATTGGTTTCAGCAATGGCTCATATGAAAGCTAACAACATCCCAAATGATGTTGAATGTACAAAAATATATTGGTTTCACTGAAAAAAGATGTATCATTTAATGAAGACATAAAGGTCAAATTTTGGCAGGAGCTGGTTGACCTCAGATTGACCAATAAAAGAATTGTTTATATCTCAAAACAATAGCAGTACAAACGATTTTTTTCCCCAGCAAAAACGAGCACAAACCTAGCAAATACGAATTTCATTATTTTTCTATAAATTTGCATCTGACGGGGGCCAACTTCCCGGAGGTTTTAAAAAGAGGATGGGATTCTGGTTATATATGATATATATAATATTTCAATTTATAAATTTATTTTTAAAAGAGTAAAACAAACACTGCTGAACAAAGAGAAAATGTCTGGCAACAGCAAAAAAAAAGTCAAGAAAATCAAAACCAAGATAGTTCAATGTATGTAACTGGATATTTTTTAGACTATAAATTGCATCAAGAGTATACAGTCCCTGACAAAAGTCTTGTCGTTTATCCATTTTGTAGAAACATTTGCGAACAACCTGACTTTTAATTATTCAATTGGTTTCAGAAATGGCTCATATGAAAGCTACGACCCTCCCAAATTATGTTGAATGAACAAAAATATATTTATTTCACTGAAAGGATTTATCATTTAATGAAGACATAAAGGTCCAATTTTGGCAAGACAAAAGTTTTGTCACCGACAAAAAGTAGTGTGAAAATTGAAGAAAAAATGTACTTCAAATACAAAAATATGTTACATAACAAAGGTGAATTAAGTAGTGGTGGTGTGAGATCCAAATTTAATATTTTGTATGACTTCCATGGGCTTGAAGGACTGCATCCATGTGGTTCGGCAAGGATTCATACAATTTATTGATGAAGTCATCAGGAACAATGAAGAAAGCAGTCTTGCATGCCTCCCACAGTTCATTAACATTCTTGGGTTTCGTCTTCCATGCTTCCTCTTTCATCCTACCCCAGACATGCTCAATGATGTTCATGTCTGGTGACTGGGCTGGCCAGTCCTGGGGATCTTGATCTTCTTTGCCTTGAGGAACTTTGAGGTAGAGATTGAACTATGCGATGGAGCACCATCCTGCTGCAGAATTTGTTCCCTTTTATGGTTAGCAATGTAGGAGGCAAAGATTTGTTGATATTTCAGACTATTTACGTTGCCTTCCACCCTGCAGATCTCTCGCACACCCCCGTATTGGATGTAACCCCAGACCATGATTTTGCCACCACCGAACTTCACTGTTTTCTGAGTGAATCTCAGATCCATGCGGGCTCCAGTAGGTCTCCTGCAATATTTGCGGCAACTGTGGTGTAATTCAATTGAAGATTCATCTGAAAAATCCACCTTTAGCCACTTTTCCAGCGTCTATCCTTTTGACAGGCTGTAGGCCTTGGCAAATGCCACAAGGTTTTTTAATTGTCTGCACCCTGAGAGATCTGCAGGGTGGAAGGCAACATAAATAGTCTGAAATATTAACAAATCCTAGCTGCCTCTTACATTCCTAACCTTAAAAAGGGACAAATTATGCCGCAGGATGGTGCTCCATAGCATACTTCAATCTCTACCTCAAAGTTCCTCAAGGCAAAGAAGATCAAGATCCTCCACGACTGGCCAGCCCAGTCACCAGACATGAACATCATTGAGCATGTCTGGGGTAGGACAAAAGAGGAAGCGTGGAAGACGAAACCCAAGAATGTTGATGAACTCTGGGAGGCATGCAAGACTGCTTTCTTTGATGTTCCTGATGACTTCATCGATAAATTGTATGAATCCTTGCCAAACTGCATGGATGCAGCCCTTCAAGCCCATGGAAGTCATACAAAATATTAAATTTGGATCTCACAGCACCACTACTTAATCCGCTTATGTTATGTAACATATTTAGGGCCCGAGCACTAAGCGTGCGAAGGCCCTATTGTTTTGCAAAGGATTTTTTTTTTTTTTTTTTTTTTTTTTTTTTTTTCAGGGCAAATGAAAACGGCCAATTTGGAGGCCTGAACATGCACGAAAAGTCACCAAAATTTGCACATACGTCCGGAAAATTGTAAATTTCGATAATTTTGCAACATTGCAAAAAAATATAACAAAATGGCTCAGTGGCGCCCCCTTGAAATTTTAAAATTGGCATATAACATTAGGGTCTGTCAGCGTAGAGCAATGAAATTTGGGGGGTCTATACCTTGTCCAAAACCGCTCCAAAAAAGCATTTACACGCATATTCCAAACCCAACAGGAAATCGGTTATTTTGGATCAAATATGAATTTTTTATCGATTTACAGGGTGCACATTTGAGACCTTTTCGCCGAGGGAGTTAGTTGGATCATCTTCAAAATTGGTGAGACTGTTCAGGAGACATATGAGATCATAAGTTTCTAAAATGGTGTGTTTTCATTCACGGGTCTGACCTGGGCGTGGTGCCAAAGTCGGCCATTTTTTCGGCAAAACACCGAATTCAGTAAATGGCTAATAATTCCTTGACACAACTTTCAATCTTTTTCATATCTGCCATGTATATGCGGTATCCCACCCTTAACACGAGTGCATTGAAATATTACCCATTAGGTCTAGCGCCCCCGAGTGAGAACAGGAAATGCCTTTTTTTACGAGACAGGTTCCTCCTCCAAGGGAAAAAAATCTGTTGACCTCAAACCTGCATCAGGGGAGCCTTAAGACCTGTGTTCAGATGCCTGATGAAAAATATTGAGGTTTCGTTGAGGCGGAGGGGTCCAAACAGGAAAGTGAAAATGAACGTCAACAATTTGTCACGCAAAAAACTTTGAACAGTCATAACTCGGCAGATATACAACATATCTGCGCCAAACTTCCCGTGTTTGTTGAGAGTCATACCCTGAAGGTTCTTGTAGGGGTCATTTGCATCAACTCTACAGTGCCAACTAGTGGCGACAGAAAGAAGTTTTAAAAAAGGCCTTTCCTATTGGGTTTTTTCAACATAGAGCAAGGAAATTTGGGGAGTAGATACCTTATGCAAAACTGCTCCAAAAAGTCTCTTGCACCCATATTCCAAATCCAACAGGAAATCGGGTATTTTGGATCGAATGTGAAATTTTCATGGGTTCACAGTAGGAGTTTACATTTGGAGGCTTGAATATGCACAAAAACTCGTAAAAATTTGCACATACATGCGGCTTTAGATAACGTTCGATAATCTTGCAATGTTACGAAAAAATGTAGCAAAATGCCTCAGTGGCGCCCCCTTGAATTTTTCAAAAAGGCGTTTCCTATTAGGTTTTTTTAACAGAGAGTGATGAAATTTGGGGAGTCGATACCTTGTGCAAAACTGCTCCAAAAAGTCTCTTGCACCCGTATTCCAAATCCAACAGGAAATCGGGTATTTTGGATCGAATGTGAAATTTTTATCGGTTCACAGTAGGAGTTTACATTTGGAGGCTTGAACATGCACGAAAACTCACAAAAATTTGGACATACATGTGGCTTTGCATAACGTTCAATAATCTTGCAACGTTACGAAAACATGTAACAAAATGGCTCAGTGGCGCCCCCTTGAAATTTTCAAAAAGGCCTCTCCATTTAGGTTTTTTCAACGTAGAGGGATGAAATTCGGAGAGTCGATACCTTGTACAAAACTGCTCCAAAAAGTCTCTTGCATGCATATTCCAAACCCAACAGGAAATCGGGTATTTTGGATTGAATGTGAAATTTTTATCGATTTACAGTGTGCACATTTTACACCTTGGCACCTAGGGAATTAGTTTGATCATTCTCAAAATTGGCGAGACTGTTCATGAGGCATATGAAATCTTAAGTTATCAAAATGGTGTGTTTTCATTCACGGGCCTGACCTGGGCGGGGTGCCAAAGTCGGCCATTTTTTCGGCAAAATGACAAATTCAGTAAATGACTAATAGTTCCTTCACACAACGTTCAATCTTTTTCATATCTGGCATGTATGTGCGACATCCCACCCTTAACACGAGTGCATTGAAATATTACCCATTAGGCCTAGCGCCCCCTAGTGAGAACAGGAAATGCCTTTTTTTACGAGACAGGTTCCTCCTCCAAGGAAAAAAAATCTGTTGACCTCAAACCTGCATAAGGGAAGGCTTAAGACCTGTCTTCAGGTGCCTGATGAAAAATATTGAAGTTTCGTTGAAGCGGAGGGGTCCAAACAGGAAAGTGAAAATGACTGTCAACAATTTTTCTCTCCAAAAACTTTGAACAGTCATAACTCGGCAGATATACAACATATCTGCGCCAAACTTCCCGTGCTTGTTGAGAGTCATACCCTGAAGGGCCTTGTAGAGATCATTTGCATCAACCCTACAGCGCCAACTAGTGTCAATAGAAAGTCACTCGTTTTTCCAATACATGTCCAGTTCTTTTCAGGTTGGTCATTGTAATTTGAAGACCTATTGTAATACTTATTTACGGCCCATGTCCACGTGTCTCTGTCTGTTGCCGTGACGACCCTTTATTCGCCATTTAAAGGAAATATTTTTTTTCAAAGACTCAGGCAGCTTATATAGCCACAATATTTGGCACACTTCGTCGAATTGGCCCAGTTAGAAGATTAATTTTGGTTTTGAATAAGGGCTTGGCTGCACAGCTCAGTAGTGGCTCCTTTTTTGTAGTACTCTCTCCAATAGGGGTTTTTATCTCTTGGGTGTGGGAATGTAAATAGGCGACTTTCGAGCATGTTATGTTCTAATGAGATGATTAGAGAGGAGCATCTGCCACCACCCTGACCTGCACACAGTCCGAGTTGCGTGACGTCCGAGTTGCGCTAGATTGCGAGGGCCCGTTCAGTCCTGCTTGCAGGCCTAGTTTTGTTTTTGAAATACATTTTTTTTTTCAATTTTCACACTACTTCCTCTTGGCGACAAAACTTTTGTCTTGCCAAAATTTGACCTTTATGTCTTCATTAAACGATGAATCTTTTTTTAGTGAAACAAATATATTTTTGTAAATTCAACATCATTTGGGAGGGTCTTAGCTTTTTGTCAGGGACTGTACTGTTTTGGGGGACTCTTGTTGACTTCCTCTAGTTTTCTTCCGATTACACAACAATGCCAACAGAAATGGAACGCTTGAATGTGTCAGGAACCCTGACACCTGCTCCTTCTCTTGAGGATTGGACAGATGGGTGAGCCTGAGACCAAATGCAGGTGATCATCGTTTACGGCTTACTTAAACTAGTCCCTGGCCTCACCTCATCGCCAGATCAACAACTCCACTCCACTAGTTTGTGACTCTAGCTACTAATCCAGAAATCTGTATTTCCTCGCTTTGGCTCACTTTTGCCTTTGTTCACAGATTCTGCATCTGTCCCCTGCTTTCACAGCTCACCTGCTCACCCACCAGCTGCCTGCCTGACCATTTGGACACAAACTGCCTTCACATACAGCAATAAACAATTGTTACCACTGCCACCTTGCCATCCTTCTCTGCGCTTGGGTCCCCCGTGCTAGCCCAGAAACCTAACAGCATGTGGATCTTCATATCATCAACACTGAACAACAAATGTTGGTCATACAAATGATGAGGCGCAGGGGATGTAGAAGACGGTTGCGGAGGTGGTCTGTCCAACTGTTGATGCCACACAGAGACTAGCAGTCACATTACGAATTCTAGCATCGGGTGGAAGCCAGCAAGTTGCATTGTCCAGCGTTTTAGGGCTGCAGCTATCAAATATTTTAGTAGTCGATTAATCGATGGACTATTTAGCTTGAATAATCGAGTAATCGAATAAGGACATGAAAAATTAAAATACCTGAGCTGAGGCTCAAACAGTATAAAAACTTTTTTTTTTTAATGATCTATGTACAACAAAAGAAATATTGGCCAATTAACTAGAAAAGGTCCGCTAGCTTAAATACTTTAAAATGCTAAAGTTTTTTTCACAATGCTCTTAACAAATGGTTCAGACACATATTCCCCCCAAAAACGGCTAAATATACCAATAAACTAAATTATGAATGCATTAAAAAACATTAGCTCAAACAAAAACTTAGCTTACGTTGGTCTTAACAGGGAGCAGTTGGATTCGGCCATGTGAAAAGAGGCAGACCAGAGGGCAGTGTATCCACCCTAATCAATTAAACTAGGGTTGTTCCGATCATGTTTTTTTGCTCCCGATCCCGATCGTTTTAGTTTGAATATCTGCACATCCCGATATTTCCCGATCCGATTGCTTTTTTTTTTGTTTTTTTTGCTCCCGATTCAATTCCAATCATTCCCGATAATTTTTCCCGATCATATACATTTTGGCAATGCATTAAGAAAAAAATGAATAAATCTCGGACGAATATATACATTCAACATACAGTACATAAGTACTGTATTTGTTTATTATGACAATAAATCCTCAAGATAGCATTTACATTATTAACATTCTTTCTGTGAGAGGGATCCACGGATAGAAAGACTTGTAATTCTTAAAGGATAAATGTGACTTTGTATATTGTGACTACATATTGCCATCTAGTGTATTTGTTGAGCTTTCAGTAAATGATACTGTAGCCATCTGTTCTGCCCAAATGCATGATGGGAAGTGCACCCATGACTGTGCGTAGTGGTACCAATTGATATATCTTCTCTGCGTTGGGAAATAACATAGGGTGTTAAGAAAAAGATCAATTACTACCTTTCTTCCCCACATTGCTTCCCACGATGTTTCTAATCGTGGGGGGAGGGATTGTAAGGCTTTAGCCAATTAAAAAAAGGCTCCAAAGGCTGCCAAAATTCACTCTATTCATATTACGCTGCCTTTTAGCTCTATATATAGGTAAAACGGCGCCATTACAGATTGAACGCGACAATGCGTGAGTGGGCCGTGCAGCGCATGCATTAATTGCGTTAAATATTTTAACGTGATATATTTTAAGAAAAATTAATAACCGCCGTTAACGGGATAAATTTGATAACCCTACCATAAGCCTTAAACTAAAGACTCTGGATGAGTGTAACATATTATGTCTGTAACGTTAAATACAATTAGAAAATGATTTATTTAAAAAATATATATATATTAAAAAAAAGGCATGTCCGATATTTTTTTGCCGATTCCGATACTTTGAAAATGACGTGATCAGACCCATCTCTAAATTAAACTAAATGCAAACACTTTCAAAATAAACCATTAAAACGCCATTTTAATTAAACGAATACTCGAAGCATCAAAATTTAATTAGAATATTTTTTTCTAATCGAATACTCGGGTTAATCGATTAATCGTTGCAGCACTACAGCGTTTTGTTCGATTTCTAATCGTTGCAGCATTACTTAACTTAGAAAGACTTGCGAATGGAGGTCGGAGAATAACCGTCGAGATCGTAGACATTCTACGGCCATATCGTCGAGCCAGTTTACGGACACGCTCACCACGCTCATATTTGTCTATCATTTCCATCTTCATTTCAATGGTAAGCATCACCTTTTTCTTTTTTTCACCACCTGCACCAACCTTCTTGGAACCTATGTTGATTTCTCTCACACAAAAAATCCGCCGTGCGTCCGTCTTGCGGGAAAGCAAAGAAACTGCGGCGCTGTCGTAAATTGTCGTATTTCGAGCATGTCGTCGGATGTAGAAACAAATGGCAAGTCAAATTTTATGTCGGGTGTCAAAAAGGTCGTATGTCGAGGTACCACTGTACTGCGTTTAATCCTGTAGAGTACCCTAGATATGAAATATGGATGTGCTAAATAAATAAAGTTGTCTTACCTCGCCTATATAACAGCTACAACTGACTTTTTAAAATGTCAAAATAATCACATTAAATATTTTATCAGGTATCTGGAGCTACTTGAGCACACACCTTATGTTACAGTGAAAGCACATGAGGTTCATCCCTCTGAAAACCCAATTCAGTGCTACTACCCCCAGAAGGTGTTGAAGTTCACAGGACAGAAGGGTTTACAGACAGGCAAGACAGCTGGAAATAAGCTTTACCATCTGGCTCAACTCCCCATTGCTGGCCAACATGAAGCTTCTTTCCTGCCTCCCTAGCCTGCTTTTTTCCCCCCATTTTTTCCTCACTCTTTCCCTCCCAGAGGATTACTGCTGCGCAAGCGAGGCTCTCGTGGGACGTGCTGACAACAAGGATAAACGAGTGAACTGGCTCGCTGGATCCTCTCTGTCGTTGAAAAAAAAGAGAGAAAGAAACGCACAGGTACACACTAGGCAGGAAGTACATATTCCTTACAGTCACGCGCACAGACACACAGACACACACAAACACCAACAGATGTACAAGGTAGTCACGGGGGATTTAACCAGCAGTGCTTCCTCACACTTCCTTTCCTTCATGCATCTATTAAGGCTGGCAGTGATGTATGGATGGAGATTGTAAGAGGATACAGTGATCCCTCATTTTTCGCGGTTAATGGGAAGCAGAACCCGCCGCGATAAGTGAAAAACCGCGAAGTAGCGCCGCCCGTGTGTACAATGTATTTATTCAGCTATAGCATTGGAAAGAGATACATACAGTGGGGCAAATAAGTATTTAGTCAACCACTAATTGTGCAAGTTCTCCCACTTAAAAATATTAAAGAGGCCTGTAATAGTCAACATGGGTAAACCTCACCCATGAGAGACAGAATGTGGGAAAAAAAACTGAAAATCACATTGTTTGATTTTTAAAGAATTTATTTGCAAATCATGGTGGAAAATAAGTATTTGGTAAATACCAAAAGTTCATCTCAGTACCTTGTTATGTGCCCTTTGTTGACAATAATGGAGGCCAAACGTTTTCTGTAACTCTTCACAAGCTTTTCATACACTGTTGCTGGTATTTTGGCCCATTCCTCCATGCAGATCTCCTCTAGAGCAGTGATGTTTTGGGGCTGTCGTTGGGCAACACGGACTTTCAACTCCCTCCACAGATTTTTTTATGGGGTTGAGATCTGGAGACTGGCTAGGCCACTCCAGGACCTTGAAATGCTTCTTACGAAGCCACTCCTTTGTTGCCCTGGCTGTGTGTTTGGGATCACTGTCATGCTGAAAGACCCAGCCATGTCTCATCTTCAATGCCCTTGCTGATGGAAGGAGATTTTCACTCAATCTCTCGATACATGGCCCCATTCATTCTTTCCTTGACACAGATCAGTCGTCTCGGTCCCTTTGCAGAAAAACAGCCCCAAAGCATGATGTTTCCACCCCCATGCTTCACAGTGGGTATGGTGTTCTTCAGATGCAATTCAGTATTCTGTCTCCTCCAAACACGAGAACCTGTGTTTCTACCAAAAAGTTCTATTTTGGTTTCATCTGACTATAACACATTCTTGTAGTCGTCTTCTGGATCATCCAAATGCTCTCTAGTGAACCGCAGACGGGCCTGGACGTGTACTTTCTTCAGCAGGGGGACATGCCTGGCAGTGCAGGATTTGAGTCCCTGGCGGCGCATTGTGTTACTGATAGTAGCATTTGTTACTGTGGTTCCAGCTCTCTGTAGGTCATTCACTAGGTCCCCTTCGTGTAGTTCTGGGATTTTTGCTCACCGTTCTTGTTATCATTTTGACGCCACGGGGTGAGATCTTGCATGGAGCCCCAGATCAAGGGAGATTATCAGTGGTCTTGTATGTCTTCCATTTTCTAATAATTGCTCCCACAGTTGATTTCTTTACACCAAGTGTTTTACCTATTGCAGATGCAGTCTTCCCAGCCTGATGCAGGTCTACAATTTTGTCTATGGTGTCCTTCGACAGCTCTTTGGTCTTGGCCATAGTGGAGTTTGGTGTGTGACTGACTGACTGAGCTTGTGGACAGGTGTCTTTTGTACCGATAATGAGTTAAAACAGGTGCCATTAATGCAGGTAACGAGTGGAGCCTCGTTAGACCTCGTTAGAAGAAGTTAGGCCTCTTTGACAGCCAGAAATCTTGCTTGTTTTTAGGTGACCAAATACTTATTTTTCACTCTAATTTGGAAATAAATTCTTTAAAAATCAAACTATGTGATTTTCAGTTTTTTTTTCCCACTTTCTGTTTCTCATGGTTGAAGTTTACCCATGTTGAAAATTACAGGCCTCTCTAATCTTTTCAAGTAGGAGAAATTGCACAATCGGTGGTTGACTAAATACTTATTTGCCCCACTGTATAAGACGTTATTCACTTTTTTTCCCCAAATTAAAAAAAAAAACAAAAAAACTTATGTATATGGCGGAAAACACAGACAAGACTGAAAAAGCAGTTTCTACTCTTGCACCCTTCTTTAAAATAAACTGCTGTATTTTAAGCCAAAACAACTGTTGTGTTTGATAGAACAATATGTCTATATGCTGCCGTAGCAGATTCATGGCGCCTTAAGCCCCCGAACTATTTTTAATTCGTCCGTTTTACCCTGGAAACCCCCATTTAGACATCGCGCACCCGCTTTTGTTTCAACTCAGCCATAAAAAGAAGGTAACTAATTATATTTATTATTAAAAATGTCTGTCATTTTTTAGCTTTGAATCATTAATACATGTCTACTATTTCATCAAAAAAAAAAAAAAGACAAAAAAATTATTTACTCGCATGTTTTAAACTTATAAACAAATTACATCACAATGAAAAAAATGGTGTTTTTAAATAAGTCACGGAGTTGATTTCTTTACACCAAGCATTTTAAGTATTACACATGCAATCTTCCAAGCCTGGTGCAGGTCTACAATTCTGTCTCTGGTGTCCTTCGACAGCTCTTTGGTCTTGGCCATCGTGGAGTTTGAAGTGTGACTGACTGAGGTTGTGGACAGGTGTCTATTGTACCGATAATGAGTTAAAACAGGTGCCATTAATGCAGGTAACGAGTGGAGCCTTGTTAGACCTCGTTAGAAGAAGTTAGACCTCTTTGACAGCCAGAAATCTTGCTTGTTTGTAGGTGACCAAATACTTATTTTCCACTCTAATTTGGAAATAAATTCTTTAAAAATCAAGCAATGTGATTTTCTGTTTTATTTTCCACATTCTGTCTCTCATGGCTGAGGTTTACCCATGTTGACAATTACAGGCCTCTCTAATCTTTTCAAGTAGGAGAACTTGCACAATTGGTGGTTGACTAAATACTTATTTGCCCCACTGTATAAATGGCGGAAAACACAGACAAGACTGAAAAAGCAGTTCCTACTCTTGCACCCTACTTTAAAATAAACTGCTGTATTTAAAGCCAAAAGAACCGTTGTGTTTGATTGAGCAATATGTCTATATGCTGCCATAGCAGATTCATGGCGCATTAAGTCCCCGAACCATTTTTAATTTGTCCGTTTTACCCTAGAAACCCCCGTTTACAGATGTCGCGCAACCGCTTTTGTTTCAGCTCAGCCATAAAAAGAAGGTAACTAATTATATCTTTTATTCAAAATGTCTATCATTTTTAGCTTAGAATCATTAATTAATGTCTAATATTTCGTTGAAAAAAAAAAAAAAAAAAAAAAACTTAAAAAAATTATTCACTCGCATATTTTAAACTTTTAAACAAATTACATCACAATGGAAAAAAATGGTGTCTGTAGATAAGTCACGGATATCTACCTCATAACTCTGGCATAGTTTTATTTTTTGCGTTAATGTTGCATTTTCTCCGATATGTTAGATGATAAACAATCGATCCAAACAAAGAAAATTTGAAAAAAATACATTTAAAAGGGTAAATATATGAAAAGGAACATCTCAACCACTCCTTGTTGTCTGCAATTTCTGCATCACGACCCCTGTTATATTACCATGTTTCACCCATGAAATCCCCAGAAAATCCAGCTGTGGCCATTCACATCTGTGTCTTGACACTCGTTGATACATGCAACATGGAGTTTTTTGATCGAAACAAGGTAAGTACGCGATAATATCTGGTTAAAATCATGGCATCTTTAATTCTGCTCTCGCATACTCTCGCCTCCAGTTAGGGTTTTGCTGTTTAAAATAGTTTTTTTTTTTTTTTTTCTTTTTTAAATGCCCTCCTGTTCAAAAAAAATCTTGACTTAAAAATGATTTTCATTGCTGTATTTCAAATATTATGTGTATTTTGAACCTATTCTTCTAATACAAAGGGTGCCCAATCCCGGTCGTCGAGAGCCCCTATCCATTTTGTTTTCCATGTCTCCCTTTTCTAACACACCTGAATAAACTAATCAGGATCGTTATCAGGCAGCTGCAGAGCTTGCTGATGAGCTGATCATTTGATTCAGGTGTGTTAAAGGAGGGAGACACGGAAAACAAGCTGGATAGGGGCTCTCGACGACCGGGACTGGGCACCTCTGTTCTAATAAGTAATAAGTAGGTACAGTAATGTGAAAAAAATAGGCCACCCTATGGAAGCCTGTGTTCTTTCTAACATATTTGGCCATAAGGATATTTAACATCAATTTTAACAATCTTCAGAGATTCAAGTAAAAGAACTAAACAATTAAAACTGAAAAGAATTTTTTTTTTTTTAATAACTTTCTGTAAAATGTAATTTTATATAAATGCAATTTCTGTTGAAGAATAAATTAGGACACTCCCACATTCAGTCCCACTTAAAATGGCTAAAATCACACACTGGTGTATCACATCAGGTGCACATGATTGACATCATTAATGAACAATTAACATTAATGACATACTTACCCAGCGTTTTGGAGGAGGCTTGCCTTATTTAAACCTCACATTTAGTTTGATGCGCCCCTGACTGTTGAAGTGAGAGAAAACACCATGGTGAGCTCAAAGGAGCTGTCTGAGGCCTTCAGAAAGAAGATTGTAGATACTTATGAGTCTGGTAAGGGATTTCAAAAAATCTCAAAAGAATATAAAATCAACCATTCCACTATCCGGAAAATAGTCTACAAGTGAAGGACATTCAAAACAATTGCCAACATGCCCAGGTCTGGCTGTCCAAGCAAGTTCACCCTGAGAGCAGAGCGCAAGATGCAAGAAGTCTGCACAAACCCTAAAATGTCATCACGGGACCTACAGCAGGCTCTTGCTACTGTTGATGTGAAAGTGTATGCCTCTACATTCAGAAAAAGACTTCACAAGTTTAACCTTCACGGTAGGTGTGCAAGGAGGAAACCTTTGCTCTCCAAGAAGAACATGAAGGCCAGACTGAGGTTTGCCAGAGTGAATGTAGGCAAAGACCAGGGCTTCTGGAATGATGTTCTTTGGACATATGAATCTAAAACTGAATTATTTGGACACCAGAACAGAGGACATGTTTGCATAAACCCAATACAGCATTCCAGGAAAAGAACCTCATACCAACTGCGAAGCATGGAAGTGGAAGTGTCCTGGTTTGGGGATGCTTTGCTGCAGCAGGACCTGGCCAGCCCACCATCATCGAATCCACCATGAATTCTAATGTGTATCAGAGGGTGCTTGAGGAACATGTGAGATCATCAGTGAAAAAATTAAAGCTGAAGCGAAACTGGACCCTGCAACATGACAATGACCCAAAACATACCAGTAAATCCACCAAGGACTGGCTGAAAAGGAAGAAATGGAGAGCCCTGGAATGGCCGAGTCAAAGCCCAGATCTTAATCCCATTGAAATGCTGAAACGGGTTGTACATGCAAGAAACCCCTCAAATATCTCAGAGCTTTAAGTATTCTGCGATGAGGAGTGAGGAAAACTTTCTTCAGACCGATGTCAAAGACTGGTATATGGCTACAAAAAGCGTCTCACTGAAGTTATTTCAGCCAAAGGGGGTAACACTAGCTATTAGGTGGTAGGATGTCCCAGCTTTTTCCTCAGTTAGAATATGTATTTTTATTGATATATTTGGTTTAATGAGTAAAACAATGTTAATTTTTGTTGTTTACCTGTAATTAAATCACTTTCTTTTCCAGAGTCCAGAAAAACAAGATCAGCCATTGATATGTGAACATTTCTTAATAAAGAACTGAATATTTAATGCTGTGTCCTAATTTTTTCACATGACTGTAAGTACACTACTAAAACTGACCTTTGTAGTACAGAACTACATTTTCATAATCATAGGTCACCGTCAAAGGTAATTGCAGTCAAATGTGACGATAAACGATAAATTTTGGAAAATATATTATGATTACATAACTTTACTGGTCATTGGCTTCAGCGGTCTTAGTGTATATAAAGGTGATAATGAAGCATTTGAGAAATAGTAGAGTAATTGAATGCAGCTATTTTTGCCGGTGAAAAACTATTATCTGATGGAAAAGTGCCATTTGAATTTAAGCCACCTGGCCTACTTTTCGAAACTTTCCCAAAGGAGTCACATGCGATTAATTCAGAGCCGAAACGACTGTACTTTCCAGCAAGCACCGCCCTTGTCGTCGACAACTCAGGATGATCTTTTCATCTTCTCAGCGGCTGCCACATTGGTGACATCTCCGCCAAATTCCCACCAGTGAAGAGAAAGTACAGACAAGAACAAGGACAGGAAGGTAAAAGAGGGGGGAAAAGCCGAAAGATTAAAATTACAAAAAAAAAAAAAAAAAAACCAAGCCTGAAGGATGTCATATCTAATAGGGAAAAGGGACATCATCCGACAAAGTTTTTGCACAGGAATAACGTTGAACAACATTTATGCGGTGTTTAATCGGAGGCGACGTGGGGCCTAAGTTTGCTTCACTTGTCAATGATTTCACTTGTGTCAACACTGTGTTTTTCTCTCTGAAACTACAATGAGGGGGAGCAAATGAACTCGACACGCCGTGCCACTCGGGCTTAGAGGGAGACATCCCATCATAGTAGGGCCTCATTACTGTAAAACATTTATCTGCAGATAATCTCACACCAACGTCAACCAAGTATGTACTCATTTAGATCACATGACTTTGGTTGCATACGAACATATTAGCTCAAACAAAAACTTTATGTTGGTCTTAACAGGGAGCAGCTGGATTCAGCCATGGTAGATGAGTTATGTCTAGTGCTGTCAAAATTATCGCGTTAACGGGCGGTAATTAATTTTTGAAATTAATCACGTTAAAATATTTGACGCATTTAACACATGCACGGAATGACCCGCTCATGCATTGCCCCAAACAGATTACAATGACGCACTTGAGAGCTAAGAGGCAGAGGAAGGTCTTTTTTTGTGCTTTTTCCCAACAAAGGTATACTGTGCTGGCACTTTTGTTTCTTTATTAGCACATTCAGCTTCAACATTAACACATTTTACGGCTCTCGGCAGGCAACTCTAACTCACTCCTGCATCATGTGAGTAAACAACATTGATGCCGTGTGCACTTCAGGGTGCCTCGGATAATTGTATATCAGAATATTACAAAAGGCGAGTGGACACAGGCGTTCATTGGACCGCGCTGATTATTGGCATAAGCTTCGGCAACTCCTTCACAACAAACATAAGTATCATTTAGTGAAAGCATAACAAAAATAACATTCCTATCTCTCAAAAAAAATAATTTTCACAAAAAGAAAAGCGCTTCAATGAGGCCCTTTTCTCACAGAGTTAAACAACAATGCAAAGTGAACTGGCATTCCCAATCAAAATAGCTGTGCATAAAATACATAAAACTCACTCAGACTTTGGTCAAACTCTATTCAAACATTTCTTTTAGCTCAAAAAATACACTGGATGGCAATATTTAGTCACAATATGCAAACTGTCAGAGGTCTCGTACGTTGTGAAGCCAACACTCAAATGAACGTAAGGTACAATGAACCCGGAAACTACGGCGTCAGTCGAGTCTTTAATTAATTTAGAACTTGCCATTGACACCTTGTGGTGTATTTCAATCACTACCTTATGTAGTTAAAGACACTGTGGAAGAACGGCAGGGAGCCCTTGTGACATCACTGCTCTGCGACGTCAACCATGGCGAGCTATTAGTGTATTTTTTTGGTTGAAAAAGATTTTATCCTTTATTTTGTACATAAGTCACAGACTCACAGCATACATATTTACATTTTACACTTCAAGTATCTGAAGAATAAAGCACAGGTTTGGTGTCAAAAGTTCAACAAAAGACAGTGCACACACTGAATACATCATCACTGATTGAGAGTGCCTCGGTGCTTTAATGATAACGGGTTTACCATCAAAGCTTTCAACGCAGTTTGGGAAGTTCCATAGCCGCCAGAAATCTGCTATGGCTTCCCACTAGCTGGTTGTAGGACACGGCAAAGAAATCGGACAAAACGCTGGGCAACGCAGCTTGCTACCTTCCACCCGATGCTAGAATTTGTAATGTGACTGCCAGTCTCTGTGCGGCATCAACAGTCGGACAGACCACCTCCGCAACCGTCTTCTGCGTCGCCTGCGCCTCAACATTTGTATGATCAACATTTGTTGTTCAATGTTGATGAGCTGAAGATCTACATTCAAGCGTTCGATCTCGTTGCCATTGTTGTCTAACCAGAAGAAAACTCAAGGAATTCGACAAGAGTCCCCCAATACTGCACAAACACAACGTCACACCAATCTAGTGGCTTGGCAGAATTACAAAGCAACGCGTTGTCTTGCCGCAGTACTATTGAATGGTGTCTACGCCACATAGTGTCTACGCCGTCGTTACTCCGTCACCACAATGCAGAAGCATAACTTGGTCTTAACACAGATTACAAGGTGGTGTCACGTAGAGTATTTTGATATGGAAAATGAGTTAATCTATGAGAAAGGTTTTTGATGGGTCTTGAACTGAAAGTTTTCGGCAACCCCAATCTAAAAGAGTGCTTTTCAGAAAAGTACTAGTGAGGAACATAAATGATTACCGTAATTTCCCGAATATAAGGCGCAACCGTGTATAATGCGCACCCCAAATTTACTCGTAAAATCTAGGGGAAATTATTGTATCCGTTTATAACGCGCACCTTAATTTTAGCACCAATAAATAGAAGAATACAAGAAAATAGAGCTCGTGTACAGATACAGAAATGTCATTTTACTGACTGGTGGAACACAGCACAAGCATAGCAAATTGGTAGTTCAAAACATTACCATAAACTAACTATATTTACGGTAATAATATGATTGACAACTACTCCAACTTACCAGAATCTAGGTGAAAACAAAACAGATGTGACTTTTCTTTTAAAGGCTGCTATATAACATGCTCGTTTCATCACGGTGAATAAATGTTTCTTCCATGGATTGATACGGTAAAATGAAAGTGAGAACGTAAGTCGGAAATCCGTGAGAGCTCATCGCTGTCGACACGACAGTAACAATAAGAACTATTTTTATTTGGGTTTGAGTTTCCCGAGGGACAGATATAGTTGACGGACACAGGAAGTCTGTGTGCTTACGTTTGTTATGGTCCGAGTTGCGGAGCTGCAATAAACGTTGACTCAAATGAGGTCAAGAAACTAAATTCTGTGCTTTACGAAGAGTGAAAAAAGCAGAATTTAACACGGACTAAATCATTCGGCCGATTAGAGTGAAGTATTACCAAAACAAAATGGTGACGTCACGTACAGTAATGGATGGCAACGGGTCGCCGCATATGTTTCTTCAACACAACGTGGCCGTGTCAAAAAAAAAAAAATCGGTTTATATTAGGGCTGTCAAAATTATCGCGTTATCGGGCGGTAATTAATTTTTTAAATTAATCACGTTAAAATATTTGACGCAATTAACGTACATGCCCCGCTCAAACATTAAAATGACAGCACAGTGAAATGTGTACTTGTTGTGTTTTTCGGAGTTTTGTCGCCCTCTGCTGGCGCTTGGGTGCGACTGATTTTATAGGCTTCAGCACCCATGAGCATTGTGTAAGTAATTACTGGCATCAACAATGGCGTGCTACTAGTTTATTTTTTGATTGAAAATTTTACAAATTTTATTAAAACGAAAACATTAAGAGGGGTTTTAATATAAAATTTCTATAACTTGTACTAACATTTATCTTTTAAGAACTACAAGTCTTTCTATCCATGGATCGCTTTAACAGAATGTTAATAATGATAATGCCATCTTGTTGATTTATTGTTATAATAAAGAAATACAGTACTTATGTACCGTATGTTGAATGTATGTATATATCCATCTTGTGTCTCATCTTTCCATTCCAACAATAATTTACAGAAAAATATGGCATATTTTATAGATGGTTTGAATTGCGATTAATTGCGATTAATTACGATTAATTAATTTTTAAGCTGTAATTAACGCGATTAAAAATTTTAATCGTTTGACACCCCTAGTTTATATATATATGTCATATATATATTTTTTTGTGTCCATCCATGTACCCGTTTATAATGCGCACCATGATTTTACAAGTTGATTTTGGGGGAAAAAGTGTGCGTTGTATTCGGGAAATTACGGTATATATAATGAATTGCATTGCTCATACTGTTTCTGTGTCATAGTGCCTCAGATTCCTATTTCTATGATTTTCACATCATGGTTCCACACTAGTATGCTTATGTGGTGAGAACACAAAATACACATGGACTGTATCCATTAGAGTAACATTGAACTCCACACCCACTGCGCCGGCAATAGCCTCTCCACAGTGGTGCAATCAGGCCTGTATGGTCACTGCAGAGGCAATATAATGAAAAGCATGGCTGAGGGCAGCAAACGCTGTATAATTGGGCACTCAGGAATTTATGAACAAAGTGTTTTTTTTTTTTTTTTTTAATAGCTCGGTCTGCAATTATGGTCTGCAATCTTGGTCTGTCAATTTTTGATTGTTGGTTTTCAACACCGAGCTTAGCCTAACAAGCTTGGAGGAGTTTTGAAATGTCACTGTGCCACATACTGCATTGGCAGACACTCATATACTGTACAGTAACAAGCATGTTTCAGCGTTCTTGCATGTTTCGACAAGTGAAATTTAAAGTACCTACGACAGGATAAAAACAAGTCTTAAAAAGCATTATTATGTGAATTAGAATCATATTTTGAGACAATTCGACTACATACAACAATTTGGCAAAGCGCAGATGACGAGAAATTAGTCTTAATCTGCCGTTTAGCCACGCCCACCATTATAGGGCTCTAGCGTCCCCAACAGGAGGATGACGTCGGCAGGGTCATGGTTTCATCTGTTTTACTTCTCAGCCCATTGAGGGGGAATTATTCAGAATGAGGAAAATGCGACAAAGAGAGTCGCAAAATGTCATTGTTTCAGTCTCTCTACTCCAATATTTTTACAGGATATTCTTTTTATCCAAGTATTTTTCCCCAATAGCTAAATAAATGGCATGGTCATGACAAATAACAGTCTCGTGCTAAATGGAATATAAAATATTAAAATGCATTTATTCAGTACGACAT
Organism: Corythoichthys intestinalis; assembly: GCF_030265065.1. Taxonomy (NCBI): domain Eukaryota; kingdom Metazoa; phylum Chordata; class Actinopteri; order Syngnathiformes; family Syngnathidae; genus Corythoichthys; species Corythoichthys intestinalis. Next base: position 13,639,552 of record NC_080396.1, on the reverse strand, counting down.
GGCAAAATCACTCCATAATGGTCAAAACTGTCTACTTCATGCACCTCCCAAAGTATATTTTATGCCACCGGAGTTAGTCCGGCTTTTGTCATTTTTTTGCCCCGGCTTCGGAGAGCGTAAACAAACCAGAAAGCGTGGCAGCTGCCCGACATGGTAACCCGAACCGAGTGATGTTTCAAAGTCTTTTTCTCGGCTATCAAAGCGAAAAATCACACAAAACTACTCCGGATCATGTCACACGGCGGCGGGGTGGTCGATTGTCTTCGCCCATTGGCAACCCACCGACGGCGAGCAAGTTACAGGTCGTCGGAATCTTTCTCCTGCTGCGGGCAAATGAGCTAGTTGTCATGATGCGCTGCTGGTTAGATTTTGTTTGTTTCAGGGCCAGCTGTGGGAGCATTCGTGACGTCACACCGGCAGCGAGTTCCAGCTAATCAACACTAATATATAAACGGCGGCGAACCAACACAACGGCGCCGAGAGATTAGTTTGCTGGTCGCCATTCGCACATACTGCTTTCGAGCCGCTCTGTATTTGTCATCTAGGTCGTCAGACGTCTTAGCTTTGTCATCCTCTACCTTGTGCAGGTATCGAGTGTATTTTTGTTTGTCTTTTTGGCTATCTGCCCTTTGCTCAGTTTTCGCGTTTTTGATCCCCGTCGACCTGTATGTCACGGAATCCTTTTGTTAGTCCCACTTTTCCGCGTTCGCGAGTTTGTTTTGATTGTGAATAATAAATCCCCGAACGCTTCCCTTCTGTTGTCTGTGTTTGGGTCCAATCTTGTTCTCCGCATTCGCGGACTGTAACACTAGTTTGCCGGGGAAGCAGCCGGACAAACCGGCCGACGTCGGAGGAGCGCATCGCTGCCACATGGTCAACACGAATATGGCGAAAAATAATGCTTTACTACACGACATGGACGTAAATAGTGAGAGAGCGGCATGCAGTTGTTGATCAGATAACGTGGCAGGATGTGTCTGAGGAGAACTTTTCTACATGCCCATCCATGATCAAACGTAAGTAAATAGTCCTTTGTTTAATGAATGTTTGTAGTGTTTACGTTGTAATGGGTGTATTCCCGGCCATTTTTAACACAAAGTTGCAATTTTTGATGGGGTTGAAAATTTGACAGAACACCGGGCACACGAAGAGGGCATTAAGCCGAGTATAGTGCTCTCCCGGCGGGCACGCGAAGGACCGAGGGGAGTGTGCCGCCAGTCGACAGCTGAGTGGCATTCTCTGTGGACTATTAGCCACAAAATGCAAGCCACCTCTGTATTAAAATGTGTACCATGATCCCAGTATTTGACATAATACAAAAGATGTTTACTCACTTCCTTGTAACTTCAATGGTCCCACAGTAGTAGGGCTTGTTTTGGCCAATATCTGCGGTGAATGGGAACCTTTTGAAACCCAAAAAGGCTGACACGCCTCTCCCTGGTGCAGCAAAAATTTTCTGCAGCACATTTGGCTGGCATGATGCCAAAAATAAACTAATTAATCCGCAAATTCAGCTGAATCCGCAGTCCATCTGAATGCTATAAAGCAATGCTGTATTGTAAGATGCTGACCCGGGTTACTCATTTTCATGGCGCAAGATTCAAAAATGGAATATATAAAACGATCGCTTCCACACATATTCAAGCGGACCATTTCATTCAGGAGCATAAAACACAGCGTGAAATATGAAATAAACATGATTTTCGGTGTCATACGCATTTTAAGACTTTTTAAGACCTGATAAAGACCACTTAGAACTGAATTTAACGCCAATTCTGGAACAAATTTGACAGCCAACGTCAAAAATTGGAAACTCTCTAAACGGCAGAATTGTTTACAGACAATTACACACAATGCAGCACAATTTAAAAATCGAAGGAATTTAAAGCTTTAAATACATATGGTTCTGTTGGGTCTAAAACACCTTCTTTAATTTAGCTGTTGACCCAGAGCGAGGTGACAAAGGCAGGACACAAGGAGGCAGGAGTCAGAGAGTAGACTTTTACCAAGCTGCAGTTTAGGGAGAGGTCTGAGATTGGGCAACGTGCCTAAGAACGTCTCATCAAAGTCTCTCTCAGAGCTCCCTGCGGTGCTGACTTTTATTGAGGGCTTGTTGCTGGGCAGAATATAGTTACAACACTGTTGTCCAATGTGACAGTTTAGATCGAGCAAGTTCCTTATTCTAGTCATTGATTAAATTAACAGTCACACTCATTGATTAAATTAACAGTCACACTCTTGAGCGAGCAAGATAACTTTGTTTTGAACACACATTTGCAACGTAGCAGTGTTTGGGTTCTGTCACTTATGCAAGAGGTGCTGCGCTTCTCCTTCACTCTCCACATCAGAGTTTAGGATGTGTTTCAAGCCAGGCTGCGTTCCAATTTGCTTGTATGGAAACACATGGTAAGATTTGTTTTCTTATCTTGGCAAGAGAGAATATGTAATGTTGCTTAAGCCTCTAAAGGGTTGTGCTGAGTGATCACCATACACTAACTTTAACTCGTTGTGTTAGCTTAGCATTCGCGTTAGCAATAGCATCAACTTTAGCATGGCGAGCATCCTCTTAAATGCTCGAACAACTTTTTTTGATGTACAGTTTGTGGCTTGTGGGTGGGTTTAATTGAAAATAATGTACTGCTATTCCTGCTTTTATCATCACAAAGTTGGCGTTGTCCTTAACGACGCTACAATATGTGCTCATCTGTCTACATTCCCTGATAAAAGTCTTGTCGCTTATCCATTTTGCAGAAACAATTGCTAATAACCTGACTTTTAATTATTCAATTGGTTTCAGAAATGGCTCATATGAAAGCTAAGACCATCCCAAATGATCTTGAATGTACAAAAATATATTTGTTTCACTGAAAAAAGATTTATCATTTAATGAAGACATAAAGGTCAAATTTTGGCAAGACAAAGGTTTTGTCGCCTACAGAAAGTAGTGTGAAAATTGAACAAAAATACAAAAATATGTTACATAACATAAGCGAATTAAGTAGTGGTGCTGTGGGATCCAAATTTTATATTTTGTATGACTTCCATGGGATTCGGCAAGGATTCATACAATTTATTGATAAGTCATCAGGAACATCAAATAAAGCAGTCTTGCATGCCTCCCAGAGTTCATCAACATTCTTGGGTTTCGTCTTCCATGCTTCCTCTTTCATCCTAACCCAAACATGCTCAATGATGTTCATGTCTGGTGACTGGGCTGGCCAGTCCTGGAGGATCTTGATCCTTTTTGCCTTGAGGAAATTTGAGGTAGAGATTGAAGTATGTGATGGAGCACCATCCTGCCGCAGAATTTGTCCTTTTTTATGGTTAGGAATGTAGGAGGCAGCTAAGATTTGTTGATATCTCATACTATTTTTGTTTCCTTCCACCCTGCAGATCTCTCGCACACCCCCATATTGGATGTTACCACAGACCATGATTTTGGTAATGATGTAACCACCAAACGTCCCTGTTTAATGAGTGAATATTGGATCCATGCGGACTCCAGTAGGTCTCCTGCAATATTTGTGGAGACTGTGGTGTAATTCAATGGAAGATTCATTTGAAAAATCCACCTTTTGCCACTTTTCCAGCGTCCATCCTTTTGACAGGCTGTGGGCTTTGGCAAATGCCACACGTTTCTTTAATTGTCTGCACCCTGAGAGATAAATAGTCTGAAATATCAACAAATCTTATCTGCCTCTTACATTCCTAACCATAAAAAAGGACAAATTCTGCAGCAGGATGGTGCTCCACCGCATAATTCAATCTCTACCTCAAAGTTCCTCAAGGCAAAGAAGATCAAGATCTTCCAGGACTGGCCAGCCCAGTCACCAGACATGAATAGGATGAAAGAGGAAGCATGGAAGACGAAACCCAAGAATGTTGACGAACTCTGGGAGGCATGCCAGACTGCTTTCTTTGATGTTCCTAATGACTACATCAATAAATTGTATGAATCCTTGCCGAAGCCCATGGAAGTCATACAAAATATTAAAATTTGGATCTCACAGCACGACTACTTAATTTGTTTATGTTATGCAACATATATTTTGTATTTGAAGTACATTTTTTGTTCAATTTTCACATTACTTTCTGTAGGCCACAAAATTTGCCCTTTACGTCTTCATTAAAAAATAAATCTTTTTTCAGTGAAACAAATATATTTTGTAGATTCAACATCATTTGGGATGGTCTTAGCTTTCATATGAGCCATTTCTGAAACCAATTGAATAATTAAAAGTCAGGTTATTAGCAATTGTTTCTACAAAATGAATAAGCGATAAGACTTTTGTCAGGGACTGTATGTTCATCCAAAACTTTTGAATCTTGAAGATGAAAACAATGAGTTAATGTCGACTAAAACTAGATGAAATCTGTATGAGATTTCGTCGACTAAATTAGACGAAGACATTTGAAATGACTAAAATATGACTAACACCAATAAGTGTTTTTGTCCAAAAGACTAAGACAAAAAATAAAAAGGCTGCCAAAAGAAACACTGTGTCAAAGCAAAACCAAGATGCTAAAAACTATGTTACATTTTTATATACTCTTATTGTAAAGAATGCAAACTGGATGGTTTGCTATCGAAACCAGTGAGTGAGCGAGCGAGCGAAAGTCAAACATTTCCAAGACTCATCAAAAAAAGTACTATATTTCAAATCTATATTTCAAATTATTGAGTTTTGCCCTTCCACGTGGGTTAAAATCAACCGGCAAGTCTACAAAGCATGATAATGGATCGAGACGGTGCTGAGGGGATGTTGTCATTAAAAGATATACCTTGCTGCTGAAGTGTAACCTTCTCACACTCTTTGGAATGAAGTCATCTAAATGTAAATGTTATACTTTCATATCAGCCACATGAAAGTGGGAGTAGGAATCCGATACATGAAAGTGTGCACAAAGGAAGGTTCTCGACATTATTGCTGGATTTCGTATGTAAATTGACAGAAAAGGCTTTGATATTGCCGTCTGTAGACTAGCAGCTCAAGGTTTCATTAAAGCTACAGGTCAACACAATGAATGGCCCTGCATACAGTATGTTGCCAGTGTCTTGTAAACATGCACATCTATGGACAATTTAGAGACTTTGTGAACCAATTACTAGGGGTGTGACAAAATATCGAAATGGTGATATATTGTGATACTTTGTATCCCAAAAGGTTATCGATATGCTCCTGCCAAGAATCAAGATGTCATTTTAAAAAGGTGTCAGTTGCCACGTTTACATGGAGCCAAATATTACAATTACAATCGGAATATTTGTTCAAACCGAATAAATGTGTTCCATATAAACACCTCATTCGGAATGAACAGGCCCAAACCGAATGGAACTTCATTCCGATTCACAGGGGTGGAATATTCCTTTTCCCAAACCGATTAGAAGTAAAATTATATCATGTAAACAGGGAAGCGGAATGGTGTCTGGTTGCGTTCTTTCTGCACATGCGCCGTACTGACGTGGTAAAGGTCACTTGGTGACGTAAGTAACGTCACTTGCAACATGGCTTCCAAGCACACGCACAGCGCACCCACACAACTTTTTAAATGAACGGCGTATCATTCTGAAGTTTTGTTTCCACTCGAAAAGTTAAAACAGCAGCTGATCTGACGATCGATCTCCATGTTTTGCAACGTGACGCTTTGTTTTGATTAATCTGCGCATGTCAGACGGCAGTTGTCAAACGTCCTTTCGGAATAAAGGCAGACACATGTAAACGCTGGATCGGAATAGATGAAGTGACATGTAAACAGCTGATGTGAAATTTCCATTCGGAATGATTTGAATCGGTATGAATAAAAGTCAGCATGTAAACGTGGCTATAGTTGAAAGAAATAAAATAAAAAACAAACCAACAAGTTGCTACCAAAATCTTCCACCATAATAGTGTCTCAGTTAACTCTCAGGGTGCATTGACAGTGCACAACGCCCAATCCATTTAGACTGGGAACGTTCGTTCATTCGAAACCAGAGCATTTAGTCATTTTATCTGATTTTCAGGGCATTTGCAGGTCACTTGCGGTTCATTTTAGGGCATTTACACGTCATTTCCAGTTGAGTTTGAGTCACTGCCTATTCATTTGGGTGATTCCCAGGTCGCTTCCTGTTCTGTAACTCAAAATAAACAGGAAGTGACCCATAAAATACACAAAAATCAACAGGAAGTAACTGAAAATAAACAGGTAAATGATCTTAAAGCAGTAATCTGAAGTAATTTCATAACATGCCAAATAGGGTCACAATTAAAGTAATTAAACATTATCCAACAAATAAAGCATGAAGAAATCATTTATATGTTGTCTATTTGACAAAATAACCGCGTTTCCGAAGTTCGAGCCTGAAAGGGGACGAACCCGGAAGTGATACGTCACACCGGGAACAGCGATGGCAGCTATTGTTATCTTTTTTGTTGACTATTCTTCGTAGTAATTTTCCCCAAATCATACCAAATAATTAAAGTACTATGGCACGCTGCAATGACGACAGTGACTCTGACATTGACATTACTTTTATGTTGGAGTTCGTTTGGGAACGCGTGTGTGTGTATCGCTGAGCTCCCGAGTGACGAGTGGTCAAGGTGGAAATATTATTTTTTGTGAATAAATGTGCATAAATGGAAGCTTCTCCCCCTTTTGGTACTTTTGTTCACGTATCCTACCTACCAAGCGTTACTTATGTAAAGCACACGACAGCTCTGGATGCTAAAAATCTACATAATTATACTGGTATAAGTTTGAAAATGCAATAGCTTACCTTGAGGAACATAAACCGGAGTTCTCAACAGCATACACTCTCCAGCTCCATTGTCATTGAGATGCACTTGCCGCAAGTACATCACCAGTTTTTACCAACTCTTGTCTTATCAGGTACTGTCGTTCCTACTCTCATTTAAGGCCGAGTTATACTTCCGCGTCAGACCTACGCCGTCAAGGAAGAATCGAGTTACGACCCTACGCCGTAGCCTGACGCGCACCTCTCGATTTTTCTAACCTTCGCGTCGCGTAGACGCGTAGACGTAGCGAAAACGGACTGTGATTGGTCCGCTCAGACTGTTGTTTCCGGGCGAAAACACCGCCATTGTAGAATAGAATCAAACATTATTTTCTACACGCAAAAATGCACCAAGCCGACGGGAGTATCATCGAAGAGCAAGTCTCGTCAAGAAATTATTATTGTGACTGCCAAATGGCAAGGTCGGCGATCGAAAAAATAAATAAATGGAAGAACCACTGAGACGTGGGTGGTCAGAATCGAGTGGCCACACGAAGCGGTGACACAGTCGGCCAAAAACTGCCAACTTTTTATCACTTTATGTCGTATTTTTGGTTGGTGCACTTCATCATTTACTGTGTACATATGTTTCAAGTATATGAAGAATAAAGCACAGATTTGGTGTCAAAAGAGTTGTTTTGATCTTTAATTTTCAATAACAGACAGTTAACACACACAATACATCATCACTGATTGAGAGTGCCTCGGTGCTTTTTATGATAACCTTAAAATCAAGCCTCCCAACGCAGTTTGGGAAGTTCCCTAGACGCCAGAAATCTGCTATGGCTTCCCACTGGCTGGTTGTAGGACACGGCAAACAAATCAGCCTGGAGGGCTTTGCAGACCTTGAACGCAGTGCTCGACGCCAGTTTGAAGCTAGCCGCCACAGCTAGCTCTCTCCACCCGAGTCTAAAACTCTCTGTGCGGCATCAAAAGTCGGCCAGACCGCCTCGAAACTGTCTTCTGCGTCGCCTGCCCGTCAACATTTGTATGTTCAATATTTATTCAGTGTTGATGAGCAGAATATTTACTTTCAAGAGTTCCATCTTGCATTGTTTATTTTTTCTCCGACTAGCGGAAGTAAACAAGCATGCCCCAAAACCGTACAAACATAACGCCACATCCCTCTAGTGGCTTGGCGGTGAATTACAGAGCAACGCGTTCCCTCACCGCAGGACTATCGAATGTTGAATGACGCCGTAGTCGCTACGCCGTCACCGCAACGCGGGAGTATAACTCAGGCTTTAGCCTTTGCTGCTCGTCTTGTGAACGACCGACAGTGTTGTCCTGCTTGTCACTTTTCCGATCTGGTTCAAATTGGAAGGGCAGAACCGACGACATGTTGGGGTAGCTAAGAGTGACATGCTGAAAGTTCGGCAACAGGCCCGGTGACATCACGCACTGTGATGTAAGAGTGTGACAATATCTCGATACAGCGATATATCGCGATATTTTACAACCCGATGGGTTATCGATATGCTCCCGCAAAGAATCGATACTTTTATTTAACATATTGGCCATACAATGGAGTATGGATGCTGTAAACTGCTCAATGTTTGTTGAGCAATTCCTTGGCGGTCCACTAGGGGCGCTCGGGAGTGGCGGTGAGGGTAAAGTGCGCACAAGTTCTCTAGAGAAGAAGAGAGGAAGCTCCAAGTGGGTTGAAAAAATAAAAAAGCTCCGTGAGAATGGTGGAGGAAAAAATGAGAAAAATATTGCTACAAATCACACACACTTTAGATTTTACACCAACAAGAAAGGAAGTAAGGTGAACAAGGATTTTGCTGTATGCAAGAATTGTCTAAGAAAAATAAGTTTCACTGGGAGCTGGTGACGTAGTGGACACCGGAGATTGTGAGCTTCGCTTTCATCACTTGAGGTAAGAAAGTTTTGCAATGTAATTGACTTTTTAATGTACATGTATTATTTTGATGACATTTGGTGTTGAATGATATAAAATAAACCAGGACCCTAAACTGGATGAAAATGAATATCGAACAAGCCCACGTGAATTTACCGATTTATTTGAGAACCAATTTCCATCTAGTTTATTACACAAACTGTTATTACTGTCATTTTGACACAATAAGCTATAAAAATGGTTTGAATAGGTTCCAAGATATATAAAGTGATGTGCATGATAATTAATGTAGCCTACATATTAAAAATAGGTACAGTGCCTTGCAAAAGTATTCGGCCCCCTTGAACCATGCAACCTTTCGCCACATTTCAGGCTTCAAACATAAAGATATAAAATTTTAGTTTTTTGTCAAGAATCAACAACAAGTGGGACACAATCGTGAAGTGGAACAAAATTTATTGGATAATTTAAACTTTTTCAACAAATAAAAAACTGAAAAGTGGGGCGTGCAATATTATTCGGCCCCCTTGCGTTAATACTTTGTAGCGCCACCTTTTGCTCCAATTACAGCTGCAAGTCGCTTGGGGTGTGTTTCTATCAGTTTTGCACATCGAGAGACTGACATTCTAGCCCATTCTTCCTTGCAAAACAGCTCGAGCTCAGTGAGGTTGGATGGAGAGTGTTTGTGAACAGCAATCTTCAGCTCTTTCCACAGATTCTCGATTGGATTCAGGTCTGGACTTTGACTTGGCCATTCTAACACCTGGATACGTTTATTTTTTAACCATTCCATTGTAGATTTGGCTTTATGTTTTGGATCATTGTCCTGTTGGAAGATAAATCTCCGTCCCAGTCTCAGGTCTTGTGCAGATACCAACAGGTTTTCTTCCAGAATGTTCCTGTATTTGGCTGCATCCATCTTCCCGTCAATTTTAACCATCTTCCCTGTCCCTGCTGAAGAAAAGCAGGCCCAAACCATGATGCTGTCACCACCATGTTTGACAGTGGGGATGGTGTGTTCAGGGTGATGAGCTGTGTTGCTTTTACGCCAAACATATCGTTTTGCATTGTGGCCAAAAAGTTCAATTTTGGTTTCATCTGACCAGAGCACCTTCTTCCACATGTTTGGTGTGTCTCCCAGGTGGCTTGTGGCAAACTTTAAACGAGACTTTTTATGGATATCTTTGAGAAATGGCTTTCTTCTTGCCACTCTTCCATAAAGGCCAGATTTGTGCAGTGTACGACTGATTGTTGTCCTATGGACAGACTCTCCCACCTCAGCTGTAGATCTCTGCAGTTCATCCAGAGTGATCATGGGCCTCTTGGCTGCATCTCTGATCAGTTTTCTCCTTGTTTGAGAAGAAAGTTTGGAAGGACGGCCGGGTCTTAGTAGATTTGCAGTGGTCTGATGCTCCTTCCATTTCAATATGATGGCTTGCACAGTGCTCCTTGAGATGTTTAAAGCTTGGGAAATCTTTTTGTATCCAAATCCGGCTTTAAACTTCTCCACAACAGTATCTCGGACCTGCCTGGTATGTTCCTTGGTTTTCATAATGCTCTCTGCACTTTAAACAGAACCCTGAGACTATCACAGAGCAGGTGCATTTATACGGAGACTTGATTACACACAGGTGGATTCTATTTATCATCATCGGTCATTTAGGACAACATTGGATCATTCAGAGATCCTCACTGAACTTCTGGAGTGAGTTTGCTGCACTGAAAGTAAAGGGTCCGAATAACATTGCACGCCCCACTTTTCAGTTTTTTATTTGTTAAAAAAGTTTAAATTATCCAATAAATGTTGTTCCACTTCACGATTGTGTCCCACTTGTTGTTGATTCTTGACAAAAAAATTAAATTTCATATCTTTATGTTTGAAGCCTGAAATGTGGCGAAAGGTTGCAAGATTCAAGGGGGCCGAATACTTTTGCAAGGCACTGTAATTATTGAATTTTTAATTTCTATACATTCAATTCATATTTTTTTTAATTTAATACTTCCAACACAAAAAAAAATCAGGATTTCAACTCAAACGCTATGAAGTAGCTAATATTTTTTGTTTTATTTTGTTGTTTTTAAGGTGAGGAAGACTGTGACTGAGCAAGTCTGACATCTTAAATGGTGAAGCAGATAGCGGAAGTGCTCAAACCAAGCAACAAAGGTCATATACGAAGAAAAGACCCACCAATTTTATCATTGCCCCACTCCAAGCTCAACTGCTGACACCTACGGCACTTTTTATTTATTTATTTTTTTAAAGATTTAAAACTTTAAAGAAATTAAGGGTGCCATTCATCATGATCTCTCCAAGCGATATCAGTGGTCGTGGTTGGTTTCCTCTATATGTGCAGGGGCACAATTTGCAGTAGATTTATATTTTACAGCAATGTTGCACAGAAAAGGTGTCACTGCTTAATAAATGACTTAAACAGTATTTTTTCTATTTTTAAATATCTTTTTTTTTTTTTTTTCGTTTCAACAGTTGTATCGTAGAATGTCATGTATCCAATTTCTGACCAATATATCGATAATCGCTGTATCGTGATATAATCGTTATCGTGAGCCGTGTATCGCGAATTGTATCGAATCGTGAGGTGCCCTGAGGTTCCCACTCCTACTGTGACGTAACAAGAATGGCGACCTATCACTTAAAATAATTTTACAAACTTTATTAAAACGAAAACATTAAGAGGGGTTTTAATATCAAATTATTATAACTCATACTAACATTATCTTTTAAGAATTACTTGTCTCAAAGTGCCTGTGACACGAAAAAGCATGTTTATTTCATAATACACGCAGTATTTTATGCCCCTGAATGATATGGGCCGCTTGGATGTGTGTGGAAGCGATCGCTATTTTTATTTAGTTTTTTTAATCCCGCGCCATGAAAATGAGTGACTTCCGGCTTCGGTCTAGCATTGAGGAGGAGGGCGCTTTGACGTGTACGGTAGAAGACGTCCTCTTCACGCTACAGTGTACTGTTGTGTATGAGGACGAAGGATTCAGCTGATTTTGCTGATTAATACGTTTATTTTTCGCATCACGCCAGCCAAACGGCTGCAGAAAAATCATTCTGTATGAGGGAGAGGCGTATGCGCCTTTTTGGAGTTTCAAAAGGTTCCCATTCACCGTGGATATTTACTGTGGGACCACTGGACTTACGAGGAAGTGAGTAAACATCTTGTTTTGTATTATGTCAAATACGAATACAGTGATTACAAAGTAAACACTAAAAACTTCCTTTAAATGAAGGACTACTTACGTTTGATCATTGATAGGCATGTAAAAAGCTCTCCTAATGCTCATTAGCAGCAGCACGTTAGCTGCACAACAACTCCAGCCACCCTCCTCCGGGGAACGAACTGTAAATTGCTCTCCGCCGGGCGGTTTGCCGATCCGCAAAGACAATCGACAACCGGGTCGTCATATCAAATAATCCAGGATAGTTATGTGTAATTTTCCGCTTCGAAGACTTTGAAACATCACTCGCTTCGGGTTAGCATGTCGGCTAGCTGTCACGCCTTCTGGTTTGTTTACATTCTCCGAAGACAGGGAAGGGAAATGACATATGTCCGATTTAGGTGTCATAAAATATCGTTCGGGAGGTGCGACAGTAAAGGTGAAGTCGACAGTTTTGACCATTATGGAGTAATTTTGCCATGTCTTCTGACTAAATGCATTTTTGTTATTTCATATTCCATTCAGCACAAGATTGTTATTTGTCATGTCCATGCCATTTATTTAGCAATTGGGGAAAATACATGGATAAAAAGAATATCCTGTAAAAATATTGAAGTAAAGAGACAGAAACAATGACATTTTGCCGCTCTCTTCGTCGCGTTTTCCTCATTGTGAATAGTTCCCCCTCGACGGGCTGACTGGTCCTTCTCAAGCCATTTATATAGCTATTGGGGGAAAATACTTGGATAAAAAGAATATCCTGTAAAAATATTGGAGTAGAGAGACTGAAACAATGACATTTTGCGGCTCTCTTCGTCGCGTTTTCCTCGTTCTGAATAATTCCCCCTCAGTGGGCTGAATAGTAAAACCGATGAGCCCAGTCTACCGCTGACGTCATCCACCTGTTGGGAACGCTAAAGCCCTATAATGGTAGGCGTAGCTAACCGGCAGATTAAAAGACTAATTTCTCGTCATCTGTGCTTTGCTAAATTGTTGTATATAGTCGAATCGTCTCAAAATATGATTCTAATTCACATAATAATGCCATTTAAGACTTTTTTTCTCTTGTCATATGCTCTTTAAAGATCGAGGATCACTTTAAGAAATGCATGGTTTGCATACTTAAACACTTTGTACAACCTTATTTCACATGAAGGTCACCCATACGGGTTGTTGTCTATTGCTTTAAAATACACAGTGATGACTTGGGACTGGGCGTAATCATACAGTCTGTATTTGGTCGATTGTTTGAGCTAAACAAAGTGTGACTTTACTTCAACCAGTGGAAGAGCTAGCGCAAAGGGTAAGCGCTAGTCCCTATGTCCCATGCTGCTTGATAATTCTTCTTTCCTGGGAATGCTTTTCTGGGAGAGTATTTGCTTATCTTCCATTAGACACATTACTGCCAGTGTTGCATCAAGGCACGTGCACAGACTCACTCGCACATTCAGATTCAGTCACACTTCTCCCGGGAAGCCACTTGGCAGGAATCATGTGTTGGCAGCCTCACAGAGCGAGGGAGGAGGCAGACGGGCGATGTAGCGTGATGCATTCATGGTTTTGGGATCAGTCATTTACTGCCTGAAAGAACTCCTCGGCTCCAGCAGGCCACCATGTAAATTACTCAAAGTATCATTGTGGAGAGACACAGTGATTTGTTTTAGATTGTTTTCCAAGTGCAGCATGGTGTACAAAAGGTAGGCAATTCAGATTAAGGGTGGTTTGACAATTCTCGCCTACTTGAAATTAGCATGTTCTTTTTGTGATTGTCTGGCTTTTTCCCGCCTTCTCAGGTTTTCTCCCATGTTTCACAAGCATGTATACAGTGGTAGTGAGGCAAATAAGTATTTAGTCAACCACTAATTGTGCAAGTTCTCCCACTTGAAAAGATTAGAGAGGCCTGTAATTGTCAACATGGGTAAACCTCAACCATGAGAGACAGAATGTGGAAAAACCCCCAGAAAATCACATTTGATTTTTAAAGAATTTATTTGCAAATCATGGTGGAAAAATGAGTATTTGGTCAATCCCAAAAGTTCATCTCAATATTTTGTTATGGACCTTTTGTTGGCAATAAAGGTGGCCAAATGTTTTCTGTAACTCTTCACAAGCTTTTCACACACTGTTGCTGGTATTTTGTTCCATTCCTCCATGCAGGTCTCCTCTAGAGCAGTGATATTTTGGGGCTGTTGTTGGGCAACACGGACTTTCAACTCTCTCCACAGATTTTCTATGGGGTTGAGATCTGGAGACTGGTAGGCCACTCCAGGACCTTGAAATGCTTCTTACGAAGCCACTCCTTTGTTGCCCTGGCTGTGTGTTTGGGATCATTGTCATGCTGAAAGACCCAGACACATCTCATGTTCAATGCCCTTGCTGATGGAAGGAGATTTTCACTCAAAATCTCTCGATACATGACCCTATTCATTCATTCCTTTATACAGATCAGTCATCCTGGTCCCTTTGCAGAAAAACAGCCCCAAAGCATGATGTTTCCACCCCCATGCTTCACAGTGGGTATGGTGTTCTTCGGATGCAATTTAGTATTCTTTCTCCTCCAAACACGAGAACCTGTGTTTCTACCAAAAAGTTCTATTTTGGTTTCATCTGACCATAAACATTCTCCCAGTCCTCTTCTGGATCATCCAAATGCTCTCTAGCGAACCGCAGACGGGCCTGGACGTGTACTTTCTTCAGCAGGGGACACGTCTGGCAGTGCGGGATTTGAGTCCCTGGAGGCGCATTGTGTTACTGATAGAACCCTTTGTTACTGTGGTCCCAGTTCTCTGTAGGTCATTCACTAGGTCCCCCCATGTGGTTCTGGGATTTTTGCTCACGGTTTTTGTTATCATTTTGACGCCACGGGGTGAGATCTTGCATGGAGCCCTAGATCGAGGGAGATTATCAGTGGTCTTGTATGTCTTCCATTTTCTAATAATTACTCCCACAGTTGATTTCTCTCCACCAAGCGTTTTACCTACTGCAGATTCAGTCTTCCCAGCCTGGTGCAGGACTACAATTTTGTCTCTGGTGTCCTTCGACAGCTCTTTGGTCTTGGCCATAGTGGAGTTTGGAGTGTGACTGACTGAGATTGTGGACAGGTGTCTTTTATACCGATAGTGAGTTAAAACATGTTCCATTATACAGGTAACGAGTGGAGCCTCGTTAGACCTCGTTAGAAGAAGTTAGACCTCTTTGACAGCCACAAATCTTGCTTGTTTGTAGATGACCAAATACTTATTTTCCACTCTAATTTGGAAATAAATTCTTTAAAAATAAAACAATGTAATTTTCTGGGGGGGGGTTCCACGTTCTGTCTCTCATGGTTGAGGTTTACCCATGTTGACAATTACAGGCCTCTCTAATCTTTTCAAGTAGGAGAACTTGCACAATTGGTGGTTGACTAAATACTTATTTGCCACACTGTACCTCTAAGCCTGGGCGATTTAACAAAAACTGTTATTACGATAAAAAAAAATTCTTACCAGCAATATCAGTAATTATCACGATAATTTTTTTCTTTCAAACTTGCAGTTTGATTTTTGCCACTGAGTGCAAGTTGACAAAATCAGATGCTGCTTTAGCCAATCTTTATTGTCAGAACAAAGATTCATGCATGGTGACAAACTGCTACACAGCATTTCACAAATCCAGTGCCTTGCAAAAGTATTCGGCCCCCTTGAACCTTGCAACCTTTCGCCACATTTCAGGCTTCAAACATAAAGAAATAAAATTTTAATTTTTTGACAAGAATCAACAACAAGTGGGACACAATCGTGAAGTGGAACAAAATTTATTGGATGGTATGTTTCTATCAGTTTTGCACATCGAGAGACTGACATTCTTGCCCATTCTTCCTTGCAAAACAGCTCGAGCTCACTGAGGTTGGATGGAGAGTGTTTGTGAACAGCAGTCTTCAGCTCTTTCCACAGATTCTCGATTGGATTCAGGTCTGGACTTTGACTTGGCCATTCTAACACCTGGATACGTTTATTTTTGAACCATTCCATTGTAGATTTGGCTTTATGTTTTGGATCATTGTCCTGTTGGAAGATAAATCTCCGTCCCAGTCTCAGGTCTTGTTCAGATACCAACAGGATTTCTTCCAGAATGTTCCTGTATTTGGCTGCATCCATCTTCCCGTCAATTTTAATCATCTTCCCTGTCCCTGCTGAAGAAAAGCAGGCCCAAACCATGATGCTGCCACCACCATGTTTGACAGTGGGGATGGTGTGTTCAGGGTGATGAGCTGTGTTGTTTTTAAGCCAAACATATCGTTTTGCATTGTGGCCAAAAAGTTCAATTTTGGTTTCATCTGACCAGAGCACCTTCTTCCACATGTTTGGTGTGTCTCCCAGGTGGCTTGTGGCAAACTTTAAACGAGACTTTTTATGGATATCTTTGAGAAATGGCTTTCTTCTTGCCACTCTTCCATAAAGGCCAGATTTGTGCAGTGTACGACTGATTGTTGTCCTATGGACAGACTCTCCCACCTCAGCTGTAGATCTCTGCAGTTCATCCAGAGTGATCATGGGCCTCTTGGCTGCATCTCTGATCAGTTTTCTCCTTGTTTGAGAAGAAAGTTTGGAAGGACGGCCGGGTCTTAGTAGATTTGCAGTGGTCTGATGCTCCTTTCATTTCAATATGATGGCTTGCACAGTGCTCCTTGAGATGTTTAAAGCTTGGGAAATCTTTTTGTATCCAAATCCGGCTTTAAACTTCTCCACAACAGTATCTCGGACCTGCCTGGTGTGTTCCTTGGTTTTCATAATGCTCTCTGCACTTTAAACAGAACCCTGAGACTATCACAGAGCAGGTGCATTTATACGGAGACTTGATTACACACAGGTGGATTCTATTTATCATCATCGGTCATTTAGGACAACATTGGATCATTCAGAGATCCTCACTGAACTTCTGGACTGAGTTTGCTGCACTGAAAGTAAAGGGGCCGAATAATATTGCACGCCCCACTTTTCAGTTTTTTATTTGTTAAAAAAGCTTAAATTATCCAATAAATGTTGTTCCACTTCACGATTGCGTCCCACTTGTTGTTGATTCTTGACAAAAAAATTAAATTTCATATCTTTATGTTTGAAGCCTGAAATGTGGCGAAAGGTTGCAAGATTCAAGGGGGCCGAATACTTTTGCAAGGCACTGTATGAGGAACATTGCACGTGAGGTAATCAAATTGCAGAACATTGCAAACAATCTGAGGTAGACATGCAAACCTCCCCCCAAAATAAATAACCATAAAGAGACAAACTACCGTAGATTTTAATTTATTTATCAGCAGGTTAAAGCCTTTTGTGCATGGTCCTCAGGTGTCTGACTATGTCAACAAAATAAATAGGCAATGAAAAATGTTCAGTTTCAGAAATGTGAAAACCAAACAAACAAGACAGCCATTGGTTTAAAAGTTAAAGGCCAGAAAAATAAGTCTGTCCACCGGCTTTAAAGTGCGTACGACAGGAGAAAAAAAGTCTCAAATAGCATTGTTATGTGAATTAGAATCAAATTTTGAGACAATTCGACTACCGTAATTTCCGGACTATAAGCCGCTACTTTTTTCCTTCATTTTGATTCCTGCGGCTTATAGTCCATTGAGGCTTATTTGTTGATTTATTTGGGATAATAGGGAACACTTTATTTGAAAAGCAGTGTCATAAGACCGTCATAATTATGACATAATACTATCATGGGCAATACTGATTCCTTATGCCATATGACATATGTTATTAATTGCCATCTGGCAAATCATGTCACTAACTCCATTTATGTCCAGCTCGGATCTTTTACATCCATTCAAAGGCGAGATAATTTGCCGGATATCACCAAATGACATCTGTTATAAGCATTCATTATTGCTCATGACAGTGTCATGTCATGATTATGATTGTCTAATGGCAGTTTTATGGCGCCTCTGTCAAATAAAGTGTTCCCAAATACTATAACTAGCAATTAATGAAACAACTGGAACAGTAACTGAAAAAATAATTAGCACAGAACAAGAATTTTGATTGTCATTTACATCTGTAGCGCCGCAATGCATGCTAGGAGGCATGTTGAACAACAAAAGCATTGACAGCAGGTGGCAGCAAAGGTTGACTTTCTCCCCCAAGGGAGTAGTGATGGCCAAACGAAGCTTCTTGAAGCAATGAAGCTTTGCAGCCATTTGGTTCAAAGCTTCATTTTGTCTTATGACAGACACTTATAATACAGTGGGGACAGCTGCGGCTTATATTCCAGTGCGGCTCATCTATAAACAAATGCTGTTTTCGTGTCAAATTTGGTGGGTGGCGGCTTATAGTCAGGTGCGCCTTATAGTCCAAAAATTACGGTATATACAACAGTTTGGCAAAGTGCAGATGATGAGAAATAGTCTTTTAATCTGCCGGTTAGCCACGCCTACCATCATAGGGCTCTCGCCTCCCCAACAGGAGGATGACATCGGCAGGACAATGGTTTCATCTGTTTTACTAGTCAGCCCATTGAGGGTGAATTATTCGATTGCAACGAAGAGAGCCGCAAAATGTCATTGTTTCAGTCTCTCTACTCCAATATTTTTACAGAATATTCTTTTTAACAAAGTATTTTTTCCCCCCAATTGCTAAATAAACGGTATGTTCATGACAAATAACACTCTTGTGCTGAACGATATTTTATGCCACCGTAGTTAGTCCGGCTTTTGTCATTTCTCTGCCCAGGCGTGGCAGCTAGCCAACATGCTAACCCAAACCGAGTGACATCTCAAAGTCTTATTTTCACTTTTCGAAGCAAAAAAAATCACACAAAACTAGCCCGGTTCATGTCAAACGGCAGCTGGGTTGTCGATTATCTTCGCCGATCGGAAACCCGCCCGGCGGCGAGCATGTTACAGCTCGTCGTTCCGCTGTTGTGGGCAGAGGGCTCGTTTGCGGGGAAGCAGCTGGACAATGACCACCGGACCAACCAGCCGACGTCAGGGGAGTGCGTAGCTGCCACATGGTCAACACGAATATGGCGTAAATTAATGTTTAACTACACGACTAAGACGTAAACAGTAAGAGAGCGGCGTGCATTTGTTGTGTGCAGCTAACAAGGCAGGATGTGTCTGCGGAAAACTTTTCTACATGTCCGTCCATGATCAAACGTAAGTACATATTCCTTTGTTTCATTTGTTTTACTATCCAGCCCATTGAGGGGGAATTATTCGATTGCGACGAAGAGAGCTGCAAAATGTCATTGTTTCAGTCTCTCTTCTCCAATATTTTTACAGGATATTCTTTTTATCGAAGTATTTTTTTCCCCAATTGCTAAATAAACGGTATGGTCATGACAAATAAGTCTTGTGCTAAATGGAGTATAAAATAATAAAAATGCATTTATTCAGTACGACATTGCAGAATTACTCCATAATGATCAAAACTGTCGACTTCACCTTTACTGTCGCACCCCCCCTGAACGATATTTTATGCCACTGTAGTTAGTCAGGCTTTTGACATTTCCCTGCCCCGGCTTCAGAGAATGTAAACAAACCAAGAGCCGTGACAGCTAGCTGACATGCTAACCCGAACCGATTGACATCTCAAAGTCCTATTTTCACTTTTTGAAGTGAAATTTTTTTTTTTTTAAACTAGTCTGGATCAATTCACGCGGCGGCGGGGTTGTCCATTGTCTTCGCCGATCTGCAATCTGCCTGGCGGCGAGCAAGTTACAGCTCATTCCCCTGCTGCAGACAAGAGAGCTCGCCGGGGAAGGATTGACAAACTGGTCAATCCTCGGAGGAGCATGTACCTGCCACATGGTTAACACGAATATGGCGTAAAATAACGCTTTACTACACGGCAAAGACGTAAACAGAGAGCGGCGTGAAGTTGTTGTGGAGCTAACATGGCAGGATGTGTCTAGAGGAGAACTTTTCTACATTTCCGTCCATGATCAAACGCAAGTAAATAGTCCCTTATTTAAAGAAAGTTTGTAGTGTTTACTTTGTAATCGCTGTATGTACCTGTGGCCATTTTTAACATAAAGTTCCAATTTTTGATGGGGTTGAAAATTTGACAGAACACCAGGCCCAATAAGCCGATTATAGTGCTCTCCCGGCAGGGGGTGTGCGACAAGCCGCCGGTTGTCAGCCAAGTGGCATTTTTGGTGGACAATCAGCATTAAAATGCAAGCCACCTCCGTATTAAAACATGTGCCATGATCCCAGTATTTGACATAATACAAAATACGATGTTTACTCACTTCCTCATAAGTCCATCGGGCTTGTTTTGGCCAATAACCGCTGTGAATGGGAACGTTTTGGAGCCCAAAAAGGCTCACACGCCTCTCCCTGGTGCAGCAACAATTTTCTGCAGATGTTTGACTGGCATGATGTGAAAAATAAACAAATTAATTCACAAAATCAGCTGAATCTGAAGTCCATCTGCCCACTATAAAGCAATGCTGTACTGTAAGATGCTGACCCGGCTGACGTCACATTCGCATTCGCACCCTCATCCAAAGACTAAAACTACATTCACACCACACGGTGTGATGCCCAATTGTGATTTTCTTCTTAAATCTGAATTTTTTTTGTGTGCGTAGCTGTTCGTATGTCCAAAAAATACGTGACTTGTATTGTGAACAGAGTTCACATTGGACATACTGTACTCTTAGATAAACTAAACTAAATATTAAGAAGTGTAATCCGCAGTTTCCTTTATCATTATACACATAGTACACACAACGTGCTCAGAGCTTCAAGTCAGAGAGAAGATTTTCACATTTTTGAGGGATGTCTCAAAGCAAGTGCAGCTTTGAATCGCCAATCTCAAAGCTGCCTGCAATCATTTTTCGTCAAAACTACTATGTGTCTCTCTTTCGTCCACACACACACAATCACATACATGTGTGAAGGACATTTGCGGCGTGAGGCCCTCTGAAGAAGATAGAAGAAGAGTCCTTGACTGCAAGCTGAGCCTCCAGCTTGTTTGTGCTGGTTTTAAAAGGGAGCATTCCGATTGAAGGGGAAGGCGAGGAGAGGATTCTGGGTTTTATTACACACAACATAAGGATATCGAGCGAGGGGGCGGACTTCAATGATAGAAGGTGCTGAGAGTGGAGTCGTGATGAGAGCCCTGTCCTGCTGTTATGTTTTGCCAAGGGTTAGCTGGATCAATTAGGCTCTAATTCCTCAAGCAGCATAGTTCAGTTTGATATGCCTTTGGTGTTATTATTATTTTTTTTTTTAAATAAATCTCTTTGTTACTTCTTACATTGGTACCATAATTAGCTAATGCAAACAGAATTACCTTTTGGGGTACCAGTCACTTTAATGGGGTACTCTAATTGGGTAATGATTTGGTGTACACTCCAGTATTTTTCACACTGTAGCTTGACTGCCATAGTATGTTAACCCTCAGACATTTCCAGCAGGTGTGTTATTTTGTATGTTAGTAGTGAGACGGCCAGGGGGAATTCAGCGTTTGAAGTGAATGAGTGTGAAATTATGTAGACCGGATGCATGTGTGTTGAAAATCAATAAGACATGAACAGGAAGTTCGTTGACCACAGTGGACTTGAACTTTTTTTCTTATCTTTGAAGCATTATTGTATAGGTAATTTTTGAAAACACCATCACATGTAATGTTAATATCATAATTTTGATGTACAGCTCGTGAGGTGAGAGGCAGTTTCCATTTGATGACCTAAAATTGTAACTGCTACCATGCTAATGCCAATCAAAATTCCAAACTTCTTAGATAGGCCAATTTTGTCATTTCTTATTATCCGTTGTTCTAATGTACAATAAGACACTTAGACGCTTCAGTCAGAATTCACCAACTGAATAACCTTAGTAAAAATAAATTTGGTATAAAAAATATATATATCGCAGAAAACGGACAGGGCTGAAAAAGCGTTTTCTGCTCTTGCACCCATCTTTAAAATAAATGTCTGTATTTTAATCTAAAAGAACTGTTGTTTTTTAGAACAATATGTCTATATGCTGCTATAGCAGTTTCATGCTGCATTATGCCCCCGGACTATTTTTAATGTGTCCGTTTTACCCTGGAGACCCCCGTTTAAGGACACTGCACAACCGCTTTTGTTTCAACCCAGCCATAAAATGAAGGTAATTAATTATATATACCGTATTGGCCCGAATATAAGACTGTGTTTTTTGCATTGAAATAAGACTGAAAAAGAGGGGGTCGTCTTATATTCGCGGTCGAGACGTTATACCCTTTCACAACGCTAGATGGCACCAGATATCATTGAAGCGATGTTCTGTCATGACAGATCTCAGCTACTCTCAAGTTTAACCAGTTTGCATTATTTTATTGCAATGTTTTTCCTTATTCAGATTTGTTTCAAGACTACAGTTAGTTAGACTTCACTTTGATGGTTAATGCAGTTTTTGCAATTTTGTTGTTTTATCACAATAGATTGGTTTACGAATGTGATTGCACTTTAGTTTACATATTTAAATGTTCAGATATTAAGATTTGAATGTGGCAAAATAACATGCTTTTTCTCTCAGATATAGCCTATTGTTGTAATAATTTGTTTCGGATGTACTGTAATTATTTTCTGTATAAAAATTAATTTGGTGTTAAAAAAGTCTTTTTTCCAAACTTGAGTCTTGAAAAAGAGGGGGCCATCTTATATTCGGGCCAATACGGTATTATTCGAAATGTCTATCATTTTTAGCTAGCTAACAAATTATTCACTCGCATATTTTAAACTTTTAAACTAATTATGTTACAATGAAAAAAAATTGTGTCTGTAAATAAGTCACGGATATCTACCACACAACTATCGATCAATTGTAATTATTTCGTTACTGTCGCATTTTCCCCGATGTTTTAGATGATAAATAATTGATCCAAACAAAGAAAAAAAAAAAAAACGTTTAAAAGGGTAAATATTTGAAAAAGAAAATCTCAACCATTCCTTGTTGTCTGTGACTTCTGCATCGCGACCATTGTTATATGACCGTGTTTCACCCATAAAATCCCCACAAAGTCCGGCTGCGGCCTTTCACAGCTGTGTCTTGACACTCAGTGATACGTGCTACCAGAGGTTGCGCTAGACTTTTTCGTTGTCTGTCATTTTGACTGACAGGGTCATAAAAATCCGGTCATAATCTATTTTTACCCGTCACTTAAATTTTTAAAATGACTATATCTTGATGCAGTCACTATATGTATATACTAGGGCTGTCAAACGATTAAAATTTTTAATTGAGTTAATTACAGCTTAAAAATTAATTAATCGTAATTAATCGCAATTCAAACCATCTATAAAATATGCCATATTTTTCTGCAAATCATATATATATTCTGTAAAATAATTTGTTGGAATGGAAAGATAAGACACAAGATGGATATATACATTTAACATACAGTACATAAGGACTGTAGTGGGCATTTCACTCTACTGTCATTTAAATCCGTCTATGCTGTCCTCACTCCGAAGCGTCTACTTTTTCCAAAGCTAGACAGCTGGTGAACAACGCCTTAATAATCAGACTAATCCTTTTTCATCTGATTTATGAATAAAATGGCCTCAAACCATTGTCCTCTTTAGACCGTAGTGAAACTACAAAAAAAAAAAGTACACAAGCATTGCATTAGCAACAACGTTAGCTTAGCACACTATACAGGTTCGCTAAACATAAACAAAAAGCGTCTCATACAAAAAATAGAACATTTCGCTTACTAACATATTATATGTACATTCTTTACAACAACCATACTTACGGACAAATCTTGTCCAAGGATCATATAAGCACAACATTACAACGTAGGCGTCAGCCCGAGACGTCGTGCAGCCATATTGAACTGGCAAGAAAGCAATAAACCATGTCGCAAAGCGACCACAAGAGTTCGCTGTTAGACAGCACAAAAAACCTTGCTGTAAAACTTACCAAAAGGCAGAATACTGTCTGAGCGGGACATGTGCGTTAATTGCGTCAAATATTTTAACGTGATTAAAAAAAACAGAAAATCACATTATTTGATTTTTTAAATAATTTATTTGCAAATCATGGTGGAAAATAAGTATTTGGTCAATACCAAAAGTTCATCTCAATACTTTGTTATGTACCCAATACGGAGGCCAAACATTTTCTGTAACTCTTCACAAGCTTTTCACACACTGTTGCTGGTATTTTGGCCCATTCCCCCATGCAGATCTCCTCTAGAGCAGTGATGTTTTGGGGCTGTCATTGGGCAACACGGACTTTCAAATCCCTCCACAGATTTTCTATGGGGTTGAGATCTGGAGACTGGCTAAGCCACTCCAAGACCTTAAAATGCTTCTTACAAAGCCACTCCTTTGTTGCCCTGGCTGTGTGTTTGGGATCATTGTCATGCTGAAAGACCCAGCCACGTCTCATCTTCAATGCCCTTGCTGATGGAAGGAGATTTTCACTCAAAATCTCTCAATACATGGCCCCATTCATTTTTTCCTTTACACAGCTCAGTCGTCCTGGTCCCTTTACATATAGTGGAGTTTGGAGTGTGACTGACTGAGGTTGTGGACAGGTGTCTTTTATACCGATAATGAGTTAAAACAGGTGCCATTAATACAGGTAACGAGTGGAGCCTCGTTAGACCTCGTTAGAAGAAGTTAGACCTCTTTGACAGCCAGAAATCTTGCTTGTTTGTAGGCAAATACTTATTTTCCACTCTAATTTGGAAATAAATTATTTAAAAATCAAACAATGTGATTTTCTGTTTTTTTTTTTCACATTCCGTCTATCATGGTTGAGGTTTACCCATGTTGACAATTACAGGCCTCGCTAATCTTTTCAAGTAGGAGAACTTGCACAATTGGTGGTTGACTAAATACTTATTTGCCTTACTGTATGGCTAAGGTAGGTGCCTGTTTTGGTTTTAGGTTGGTAGCAGCTTTGGTTTTGAAAATTTGAACGTTTTTGAAAATAGACCCCCTACGAAATGGCCCCGTTTCCCGTGTCATGTCAATAGGTTATGAAGTCTATGGGACAATTTTGAAATCTGGCTAAATTAGGGGTCTCAGGGCGGAACCTCAAGTCACCTGAGTGTTTACCGCCATATTTATATTTAATGGGGGTTGGGGAAGGGATCAATAATTAATTGTTTCTTCAAATAATTGATAGGCTCATTATTTCTTAAAAGATCTGATAATGACTGCCCAATAAGGAGTAATGTTGCTATAGAATAATAATCACACTAGGAGTAGGTGGGGATGGCACTGTGAACACAACAACGAAATAAACATTGTTTTTTTTTTCATTTCAGATTTAACTCAATTCATGAATAAAAGTAATATTGAAGAATTAGTGTTTTCTAAATAGCTTGTTAAAGAACAAGATGTGTGTATGATTTTTCTTGTCTTTGGGGAGAAGAAAATCCAGCAAAATAGTGTAAAAGGTGGCAGTGAGCGCAGGGATTTCAAAAGGAATGCTTGTAAAACAAATCAAGTAAAAGAAATGAGCTGATTGAGCTTTTTTTTAAACATGGTGATGTGTTATTATTTCAGTATGAACCAGTTTCTCGATTTGGCTTACACTGCGATCAATATCTATCCATCTCCATCTCAATGTATTATATAAACTTGTCCGTAGGGTATACATGCGTACTGATTGCCAGCCAATCTCAGGTAAGGTAAATACACCACTAAAGGGAAATTAAGGGATATTGTAGCCATTAATGTGCACTAAACTATAGCTAAGAAAAATTCAAACTAAAACCACTAGAATAGTCTTAACTAGGGGAGTGACAAAATATCGAAATGGTGATATATCGTGATACTTTGTATCCCAAAAGCTTATCGATATGCTCCTGCAAGAATTGAGATATCATTTTAAAAATGTGTCAATGTCTTAAAAAAAAAACAATGCAACCAAAATCTTCCACCATAGTAGTGTCTCAGTTAACTCTAAGGCTGCCTTGACGGTGCTTGACAACCATTCCATTTAGACTGGGAAAGTTCAATCATTCGAAACCAGAGCATTCACAGTCATTCTGTCAGATTTTCAGGCATTTATATGCAGTGTTGGGAGTAACGCCGTAATAGCGTTATTTTTTTTTTCAGTAACGGGGTAATCTAACTAATTATTTTTTCCACCGTTACAACGCCATTATCGTTACTGACGGTCAAAAGCGGTGCGTTACTTACTTTGAATATATTGAATAAACTATCAGCCGTAGCAAGTTGATGGGGGAAAATATTACAATTATGCCTTTGTGATGTATGATTGCTTCTGTGACCTAGATTGTAACAATTTGTTTTTTTGTTTGTATTGTTTTTCATCTTGTTCCCATAGTTAGAAGACGCGCTTGAGTAGGGAATCTCACGAGATAACTTGTTTTGCACCATAGTACGCGCCTGAGTTCCATAGCTAGGATGGAATCTCATGAGATAACTTGTTTTGCACCCAAAATATTTACCATTTGTTGCATCTGTGGCAGCACAGCTCATTTGTCCCATGTGAAAAGTCCTTTTTCAAGGGGGCTGAACCAAAAATAGCTTTAATGTTTGTCATTGGACGGGGCCGCACCGCTCGGAGGCGGAAGTTGGCCTCTCCGCCTTTGAGGGGTGCGTCCTTACAAAAGCCGACGTTTCCGGGCGACCCGTGAAGTCCGCTGGTGGATTAAGCGTACGGATCGCCCAGCTTTGTCCTTTTGCCGCTTTACTGGAGTGTTGCTGGCTTCCCACTCATTTTGTCACGGTAAGCGATTTTCATTGCTAAGGGGACAACTAGTTGTGCTGTAACGATAACGCGGGGATTCTGGGATTTACAAACTCAAATCTAGCGTCACATTACCATTGTTTTTGCTTGTTTTTGATACTTGTTGCTTGCTCTTGTGGGATTGTAATCAATAAATCTCATTTATTCTGTATTTTCTAATCAATAAACATCGTCTATTGAGCAAAAGTGTGCCTGTTACTGATTCACCGCAAACCTGGAAATTTCGGAAAACACAAGTCTACTCTGCTCTGCTTATTTGTCATCCAAGACTTCAGGTTCATGGCAATGAAAATAGTAAACACACATAGCCTACCTTTGCAAGAACGATGGAGTTGCCGTTTGATACGGTCATAATGTGCAGGTCCTGCACCCATCCGCAGCAAAACTGTTCGTAGCTTTTGTAGCGATTTGTAATTTCGGAATCGCTGATGAGTTCAGCAGCATACACCAAACAATAAATACAGCAGAATGTCCATTTCGCGTAATTGTGGAAGCCCGTCGACATCTTTACTCCATTTGTCTTCGGCTTGCTCGTAAGGGTCAACATTGTTCACATCTTTAAGTTTGATCACATATCTGTTCTTCGCCTTAGTAACGAGTTTGTCTCTTTATCGAACTGGCAAGTTAAAGTTTAATGTCCCGCGAGCCAGTCCTGCTTCCAATATGGCTGCGTTGTTGTCAAATCTCACGTGATACCCCATTCTGTGACGTAAACGCTCGAGCCTAATAGCGCACGTACTTCAGAGCCGGTGTTTTCACACACAAACCGGAACAGTGCGTGCGGCAAACACATAGCCTGGTACTCCAGACTCACCGCTGTTCCAGCTGTTGAGTCTGGCCACCATTCAGCGGATAAAAGTTCCAGGGCGGAGCAAGCCGCAGCAAATAGACAGCGGAGTGGACCAATCAGCGACGGGCGGGACGAGGGACTTGCGCTCGGAAGTAAACATACGAAGAGAGCGGAGTTTATTCAACATGGCTAGCGCGAGACAGACTGTTGTCAATGACTTGTGTCGATGTGTTTTTGGTCATTTAAAGCTGATTTTAACGTGGATTGGAACGTATTCTCGGCTCTCCTGTTCGCCATCTGTGTTGTTGCGGAGACGACTTCTGACGCGGAAGAGTGACGTTGCTCGTTAAGAACACTTCACGCAAATAAACGAATCTGATTTGTCGATTGATTTTGTACTTGCTCGAGAGGCCGTTAATGGGCTGGGCACCAGACCATACTCTCAGTGTTTGAAAAACACAGGGAGAACAGTCTGGCCGTGCCAGGCAAGCAAACACACACACGCAAAACAGATGCAGAGGGATATGATGGCAGAGCATTCAGAGGAAAATTTGTCCTTTACGAGGTGGAGATATAAACATTATTTCAAGTTGGTCAAAATTAAAGGAAAGAACGTGCATGTAAAGTGTAATTTTTGTCCCGGGGCAAAGCTTTTGTCAACATCTGTGGTAAGCAATTCAAATCTGTTTTTGTTGCACTTCAAGTGTAGGATAAATCTGTTGCTGGTGAGGTGCAATAAATATTACAAGGTTCTATAACACAACTACCTGTCTGTTCTTCTCTATTCAACTGACTCGAATACTGCTCAGAAAATTTTTTATTCTTTGACATACAACAACTTCTTTTTAAAGTAACGGAAATAGTTACTTTCCCTGGCAAACTAGTTACTTTTACTATAGAGTAATTCAGTTACTAACTCAGTTACTTTTTGGAAGAAGTAGTGAGTAACTATAACTAGAGATGTCCCGATCCGATATTTGGATCGGATCGAACGCCGATATGGGCAAAAAAATGTGCATCAGTATCGCATCGGCCGACACGGAAAAATTCCGATCCGGACTTCCGATCCAATTTTTTTTTTAAAGTCCAGTCCGGGTTTTCCAGCGCACCAATTTACATAATCCATTCCAGTTTTTGCTTCGGTTTCCCTAAAATCCGGTCCGCATTTTACGTCACACCTTCAACAAACTACATTACCGTCTCCCAATTTACTGAGAGACTTTATCAGTAAAAATGTCAGCTGTGTGGCATCATTTCACCTTAAAAGACTCAAAGACGAAGAGGCAGAGTGCAACATATGCCACAATGAAGTCAAGCGTGGTGGTAAAGCTGTAAGAAGTTTTAATACAACTAACATAATCAAGCATTTAGCGAAATACCACCACAAACAATATAAGGAGTATGTTAAGAAAACCGAAGACAAAAAGAAAGGTCCTACGCAACTAGCACCGGCAGAAACTTTTGCTATGCGTGACAAACTGGCACTCGACAGTCCCAAAGCCCAGGGAATAACAAGAGCCATTGCCGATGAATTCATTCTGGATGACGAGCCATTATCTCTCATGAGTAAAGACGCACCATCCAACACTTAGAACCACGGTACAACATGCCCAGCCATCATTACATCCTTGAGCGATTCGGCCATGGAAGATTCGAGAACGATTCAGAAACATCCAATTTCCGATTATTGAAATATGTCAAGTAAAGCGTAACTAATACATAGCGCGGTCTTCGGGACGCAATGAGAAACGGACCGCATTGCGTCCCGAGAGTAAACATCATGCTTGTCGTAGACCCGGGTAATGCCAATGCTCAACTCACGGCTTTAGCTCAACTCATGCCGCTGGATAAAAAACACAAGAATACCTGACTGCTGCTGACAGCCGCTACAAACTACGTCAACGTCGTTTTACTGGAGATAATAGATATCATATGTATATAGAACTAGATGCAAAACGACAGACTCGACTGCGTTAGCAACACTGAAGTATTGAAAACTAGATGCGTTAGTAAACAGCCGCCATCTTAAAGCAGGAGACTTCCCTAACAGGCTGTTGTGAACCTTCCAAGCAAACCTAATTAACTTTTTATCTAAAATACTCCTAAACCGGCAAAATCTTGACTTGAATCTATCTTCAAAACAGTTTTAAAACTTTCACATGTTGAAAGAAGACGGAAGGGAAATCATGGAATAACGGGAGCAATTTTAAAAACTTTAACAGTTGATTCGCAAAGTTAAATGAATTGAATGTAGTTTAAAGCGGCTGATACAGAATGGGGACTTGAGTATTTTATTTACTGTTTTAAAATATTGACTTGATACTGAAATAGTTGTTTATTTAACCCTGAGAGGCTTTTTATACAATTATTGTAACTAATGCACGATACATTAAAAGCATGTAATAGCTTGGGGGGTTTGTGGAATTTTCCACTTTGGTTGTTTGTGTGTTTTGCTTTTTTAAGACAGTTTACAATATTATTTGCACGTTTTGCTGACTGACTATGCCATTTCTGTTTGTTATTTATAATGTTTTGTGTTTGTCACTGAATAAACAGGTCAGTTTCTTGTTGCCAACCGTTGTGTGTTATTCAAACTCACCTAATTCAGCTGGCTAGTTGTTATCAAGAGTACTAAAACCCTTTTCAAAATGAGTCCGACAACTAAGTAAGGAGGCTAAATAACTTTAAACTTTAACACATGCTCAGATAGGCCGGTATCGGATCGGAAGTGCAAAACAATATCGGATCGGAAGTGCAAAAACCTGGATCGGGACATCCCTAACTATAACTAAGTACTTTTTTAAAGTAACGTGCCCAACACTGTTTATAAGTCACTTGCTGTTCATTTTAGGGCAGGGGTGTCCAAACGTTTTACAAAGGGGGCCAGATTTGGTGTAGTAAAAATGTGGGGGGCCGACCTTCGCTGACGTCCTTTTCATAGACAATATATTTAAGCAAATTTTAGCAAGCCATTCTGTGTGTCACATTTGCTTTAATATTTTTTATAATTATTAATTTAAACAATCTCGCAGCTAGCCTCTGTGGCGTTCTCTTTCGACTCTCAATTTGCTTGCTTCAATTTCTCGCTGCTTATCTTCCCTATAATCTTGTCCTACATGTCAGCGTGTCATGTTTGGTAATATCGCCTCACATCGAACTCTTTAAAAACAGCGACTGTCTCTTTGCAAATGAAGCACACACAGTTGCGTATTTTAGTGAAGAAGTAGTCCAATTTTCACCTATCCTTGAAGTGTCGGCCGTCGCAGTCAACTTTTTTTGATTGTTGCCATTTTAGAAAATTGAAAGTACAGTAAAGGGTCACACGGGGTAATGTTGCTTAGAGTGCTTTTAGTGGGTAAATAAGGAGCAGCATTTAGTATGTAAGCTCCTTCATATGCTGGTAACAGTACTGCTGACCAATTTATTAAGTTTGTGTGCATGCCAGACGTTATTGATTTTATGACAGAGGCTGGGGGCCGGATTAAATTTGACCACGGGCCGCATTTGGCCCCCAGGCCGGACTTTGGACATGTCTGTTTTAGGGCATTTCCAGGTCATTTTCTGTTGAGTTTGAGTCACTGCCTATTCATTTGGGTGATTCCCAGGTCACTTCCTGTTCTGTAACACAAAATAAACAGGAAGTGACCCATAAAATACCCCAAAATCATCAGGAAGTAACTGAAAATCAACAGGTTAATTACCTTGGCATTGGTTGACGGCTATAGACGTTCAATCCGTTTGAAGTGGGAGGGTGGCAGCGAATGAACGTTCGTTCATTCGCTGCCATCCCTCCCACTTCAAACGGATTGAACGTCTACTAGTGATAAACTCATTCCAATTCACAGCAGAAGCTTGTTTTTCTGTTTATTAGTTGTTTTTAGAATATCCTAGAATGATTTCCTGACCAATCTTTTGATAATCATTGTATCACCGCATCGTCAGATCATCGTTATCGTGAGCTTTGTATCGCAAACCGTATCGTATCGTGAGGTACCAGGAGGTTCCCACTCCTAGTCTTAACCAGGTATATTCACCTTGTTGTATAATTGTTCCAGTTGTCTTTAATAGTCAAACTACATCCCAGGGAGGAGTTAGAAGTAAGGAAACAGTTGTTCATGTAATTATGTATGAAAAAGCCAACACTGTGTAATGTTTATTCAGTTCTACTGGGATGTGTGCCCATATTAATGGATCTAGTGAAGCGTATGCTTGTCGCTGTAACGACTTGGTGATGCTCCAGCACAAACCTGCACTACTTTACGCCCCTGCGGAAAGGAAGAGTGAGCGGAGACGGGAGGGGCGTTGCCGAGTCAACAACACACACGCAAGTAAAGCCGACAAGCTGCCACTGAATGTTTGCCAGCACCGCATCGACCATTGTTAAATGTTTAACAGTTGAACAAAGCGCTCGTAATTTTGCTCCACTTTATCCTCATTTCTCAGGCATGCCTTTCGGAAAGGTGGAAGATAAATCAGCAGCTGTTCTTGTTTTGAATTCATTGGGGGGGGGGGATGACATCACTCATGAATTTAATGTAACGTACTTTACGATGTAGAGCCTGTGGATAGAGATTTTTTTTATGCAATGTCAATTTTTGGCAGAAAAAAATTCAAATAATAAAATTCGGTCGATTCGTTTTTTTAAAAAATAACTTATTTTAGGGTTCTCTATACAGCCCTGATATTGCAATATCGCATATATAGCATGTTGCTTAAAATTACATGGATTTAATAGAAATGTTGTATGAGTTTTTACATTTCTTCATGAAACACATTTTGTATTGAACACACAATGAACTGAATGAATACAAAGATAACAATAAACAAATCATACCAAACAAATCAAAATATTCGGTTGTACAATTCCCTTTCACTGAAGAAAATCAAATGCAAAGAGTTCAAATATAAAATCCCGATGATTTTTTTTTTATATAAGTATGACACAACTTAAAATGGCTATAAAAGTCTCAGATTTTACACTCGATGCACAAAAATCACCAAATGCAGAGATAATCACCTATATTTTCAGGATCAACAGCAATATTTAACATATATAAGTTTTTGACCAAAATAGCAACTTTTTTTTTTTTTATTTACAGCAAGTTTTCAACAGCTAATCGCTCAATTTAACATCAGAAACTTAATACTTGAGGAAAACATGCAGAATCAATTATAAAGAATATAGAAATAGATTATTAATAAATTCTATATACAATCACAACTTATTATAGAATAGAATAGCCTTTTATAATCATTATACACTATATACTGTTAGCAAATGAGGCTAGCGAGCCCCCTGACGTAAACAAAGCTTTTCTGGTGAAAAATCTTGTGAATAAATGCTTAAAACCCCAAATTCTTCATAGATATGGACGTAAAACTGTCTCAATTCTTGGTTAAAAGCAAAGAAACCGTGCAGTTAGCGTTTATTTTACGTATATTGTCGGAGTACAATGCTACTCTGTTAGCGAATGAGGCTAGCGGCCGCCTGGCGTGAACAGAGCTTTTCTGGCGCAAATACTTGTGAAAAGATGCTTAAATCCCCGAATTCTTCATAGATATGGTCGTAAAACGGTCTCGATTCTTGGTTAAAAACAAAGAATCCGTGCAGTTAGCATTTATTTTACGTATATTGTCAAAGTACAATGCTACTCTGTTAGCGAATGAGGCTAGCGGCCGCCTGGCATAAACAGAGCTAAGGTGTTAAGCAAAGAATGACGAAGTGTCATGTCAATAGGTAATGAAGTCTATGTTTTTACATTCTATGCTGTCATGTGTTATGGTAGACAATTAATTTTGTTGTGTTATGATTAGGGTTGTTCCGATCATGTTTTTTTGCTCCCGATCCGATCCCGATCGTTTTAGTTTGAGTATCTGCCGATCCCGATATTTCCCGATCCGGTTGCTTTTTTTTTGCTCCCGATTCAATTCCAATCATTCCCGATAATTTTTCCCGATCATATACATTTTGGCAATGCATTAAGAAAAAAATGAATAAAAGTCGGACGAATATATACATTCAACATACAGTACATAAATACTGTATTTGTTTATTATGACAATAAATCCTCAAGATGGCATTTACATTATTAACATTCTTTCTGTGAGAGGGATCCACGGATAGACAGACTTGTAATTCCTAAAGGATAAATGTGACTTTGTATATTGTGACTAAATATTGCCATCTAGTGTATTTGTTGAGCTTTCAGTAAATGATCCTGCAGCCATTTAACTTCTGCCCAAATGCATGATGGGAAGTGCAACCATGACTGTGCGTAGTGGCACCAATTGATATATCTTCTCTGCGTTTGGGAAAGAACATAGGGTGTTAAGAAAATGATCAACTACTACCTTTCTTCCCCACATTGCCTCCCACGTTATTTTTAAATGCTGAGAGAGGTATTGTAAGGCTTTAGCCACATAAAAAATGGCTCCAAAGGCTGTCAAAATTCTCTCTACTCATTATACTGTACGCTGCCTTTTAACGCTATCTATAGGTAAAACGGCGTCTTTATAGATTGAACGCGACAATGCGTGAGTGGGTCGTGCAGCGCATGCGTTAATTATTTAACGTGATTAATTTTTAAAAAATTAATTACCGCCGTTAACACAATAAATTTGATAGCCCTACTTTAAGCCAAAACTACTCTGGATGAGTGTAAGACATTTTGTCTGTAACGTTAAATACAATTAGAAAACGATTTAAATAAAATATATATATATATTTAAAAAAGGCATGTCCGATATTTTTTTTTGCAGATTCCGATACTTTGAAAATTACATGATCGGGACATCTTTAGTAATGATGTTTGTTCTTTCTGGCATTTTGACCCTTGTATCCCGTCTTTGAACTTAGTTTCACAAAATACAGTATACGAAGTAGTAGTACGATGGAGAATACACCAGTCAATCTACGCATCATTTTTGTTGAGTGCTTCAGGGGAAAGTATCGGGCAAAGGGCAACCTACATACGTAGTGGATTAGACTACAGACAACCGCAGGGCACATTTAAAGTCGCACATCATTTACACTGAAATTCACACTATCACTGAGATGGCACGGCCTACAGGGGTGTATGACAAAGAAAGCTCCATATCATTTATGTCATGAAATTTTTACAATAACCAAATCACAAATAGTTTTGGTAGCTCTTGATATTTTGTTTACTGAGATCATTAGGTTATAAATGACAGTGGCATTTTTTTCTATGAGGCTGACATAATGTGTGTGTTCGACAAAAATGTGCATGTTAGATTCATTAAAGACTCTAAATTGTACAGTACAGGTGACCTTCACAATACGAGCACCTGACCTTATGGGTTTTTTACAACACGAACATTGTCACGAGAGAAAATGAGTCTGATAATTTGAGCGAATTTTCACCATACACGCACCAGAAAAATCTCTCTCGCTTAGCATGCCCGAGTGTCTCGGCATCCAACCAGTTGGCATGCAAGCTCTCTCTGTCTTTGTTCCGCCAAGTGTCTAAGCGTCCCACTACGGGGCATACAATCTTCTCGTATCAACAGAATCCCCCATCTGCCCACCTGCCACTAATTCTCGGTCTAATTTTGTATCAACGTGCATCTGAATCATTTGTGCTTACAAGTGAACATTACCATGTTCCACAGGGAAATGGCGACAAGAACATAGGTGAGAAAAAGAAAACAATGCCCGGAAATAAACATCCGATATTATCCGGTAGCCGATAATATCAGCCGATAAAAGAATTTTTAAATTATATCGGACAATATCGACATCGGTTTTAGGCCAATATACATGTTGCCTTAAAAGTAAATGTAGAACCCTTCTGCTTTTCTACAAGGGCTGTCACAGCGAAGCACAGCAGTTATGCTAATTGACCATTAGATGTCTCTAAACTCAGGCTAGGTTCATACCGCAGGTCTTAATGCACAAATCCGATTTTTTCGTGTTTTTCCAACTCGATTGAGGTATTAACTTGACAGTCTGAACTAGGGATGCAACGATTACAGTTAAGTCACAGTTCGGTAACGATTTTCGATACAAGGGACACGATTTTCGATTCGATTCAATACATTTAATGTTCTGAAACAAAAAATACAAACATTTTTTTAAAAGTTTTTTTTATTTTGCTAACAAGCAAAAATAACAATGCCATAATATAAACATGCATTATAGAGTATAATATTTATGTGCTTACTTCTTACTGATCTGAAGAGATTTTGTATAAAAGTGTTGGGAACAATCTTTACTGTTTGTAAAGTGAGGCGGAGCACACTGTTGATTGCTATTGCTCTCGTAGCAGGTATGTTTACCACATGAACACCACCTATTTGTGGTCCGAGTCCGTGTGACGTACTGAATAAACAATATTTGCAGCATTATCTATAGTCACTGGTATGGATTGATCTTGCCTGCTTAACTTACATTCAGCCATGGCGGTTTTTAATTCATCGATATAGAATATGGACTACGCGTCCCATGATCACTCTGGGCTCACGCAGCCAATGGCATGGGACTTGGGGGGATCTAACGTAGCACATCTAGGTTGCTATTTGATGATATCTAGTGTTTGAGCGCGATTGTTGTTGGGCATTAAAAAAGTTAACAAACGCCACAGAAGTCACGTCTGCTCTTTCACATCTGACTTTCATAAACAGGACGAGTTTGAAGTACAGCACTCTTTAATTTGCCACTCATTGTTCATCATGTAACCGTGAGTTAGCTCTCTGTGACACACGGTCGTAAAGTGCGTACGCCACGAGAAATAAAAGTCCTAAATAGGATTATTATGTGAATTACAATCATATTTTGAGACGATTTGTCTATATACTGTACAACATTCTAGCAAAGTGCAGATGACGAGAAATTAGTCTTTTAATCTGCTGGTTAGCCACGCCTACGATTATAGGGCTCTAGCGTCCCCAACAGGTGGATGACGTCAGCAGAGTCACAATTTCATCTGATTGAGTATGCAGCCCATTGAAGGGGAATTATTCACAACGAGGAAAACACGACAAAGACAGCCGCAAAATGTCATTGTTTCAGTCTCTCTACTCCAATATTTTAACAGGATATTCTTTTTATCCAAGTATTTTCCCCAATAGCTAAATAATTGGCTTGAGAAGGACCAGTCAGCCCATTGAGGGGGAACTATTCAGAATGACGAAAACGTGACAAAGAGAGCCGCAAAATGTCATTGTTTCAGTATCTCTACTCCAATATTTTTACAGGATATTTTTTTTTTATCCAAGTATTTTCCCCCAATAGCTAAATAAATGGCATGGTCATGACAAATAACAGTCTTGTGCTAAATGGAAAATGAAATAATAAAAATCCATTTATTCAAGACGACATGGCAAAATTAGTCCATGATGGTCAAAACTGTCGAATTCACCTTTTCTGTCGCACCTCGCGAACGATATTTTATGCCACCTAAATCAGGCTTATCTAATTTCCCTTCCCCGGCTTCGGAGAATGTAAACAAACCAAGAGGCGTGACAGCTAGCCGACATGCTAACCCGAACCGAGTGATGTTTCGAAGTCTTCGAAGTGGAAAATCACATATAACTAGCCCAGATTATTTCACGTGACGACTGGGTTGTCGATTGTCTTCGCCGATCGGCAAACCTGCCGGCGGAGAGCAATTTGCAGCTAGTTCCTAGCTACTACGGACAGGGGAGCTCGCCTGAAGCAGCTTGACAATGACCGCTGAACAAACCGGCCGATGTCGGATGAGCGTGTAGCCGGTCAACACGAATATGGCAAAATAATGCTGTACTACACGGCGAAGTCAAACAGCGAGAGACTCCGTGGAGGAGGGTAGCTGCAGTTGTCGTGCAGCTAACATGTGCAGCTAATGTGTATGAGGGGAGCTTTTTACATGCCAATCCATGATCAAAGGTAAGTAGTCCTTTATTTAAAGAAAGTTTGTAATGTTTACTTTGTATTAGCTGTATTCACGGCAATTTTAAACACAAAGTAGCAATTTCTGATCGGTCGGAAAATTTGACAGAACACTGGGCACATGAAGATCGGTGGGGGGGTGCGACAAGCCACCGGTTGTCGGCCGAGGGGACAAGGAGCATGTCACAAAATACAAGCTACCTACATATCAAAATGATCCCAGTATTTGACATAATACAAAACACGATGTTTACTCACGTCTTCGTAAGTCCCATGGTCCCACAGTAGTAGGGCTTGTTTTGGCCAATATCCACCGGTG
This sequence comes from Corythoichthys intestinalis, assembly GCF_030265065.1. Taxonomy (NCBI): domain Eukaryota; kingdom Metazoa; phylum Chordata; class Actinopteri; order Syngnathiformes; family Syngnathidae; genus Corythoichthys; species Corythoichthys intestinalis. The sequence continues at coordinate 13,602,025 of NC_080396.1, read as the reverse complement.
AATGGGAACCTTTTGAAACCCCAAAAAGGCGCACATGCCTCTTCCTCCTACAGCAAGATTTTTCTGCAGCCGTTTGGCGTGATGCGAAAAATAAACGTATTATTCCGCAAAATCAGCTGAATCCTTAGTCCTCATACAACAGTATGGCTGTATAGTGAAGAGGACTCCTTCCTCCGTACACGTCACAGCGCCCTCTTTCTGAACTCGAAACTGTTGCCGGAAGTCACTCATTTTCATGGCGCTGGATTAAAAAAACTAAATAAATATAGTGATCGCTTCCACACACGTCCAAGCGGTCCATTTCATTCAGGAGCATAAAATACTGCGTGTATTATGAAATAAACATGCTTTCTCGTGTCACAGGCACTTTAACCCCGATCTACCACTCAAGAGATCTGATGGACTGTTACGATTACATATTAGTTTGAAAATCGACCGGATCCACCGTATTTTTCCATGAGTGACTTCCAGTCTGCCCGATCCTAGCTACCGGTAATAGTATTGACGCAGGAGGGTCACCTCTCGCGTCAAATAATAAACTCTGTCGTTCTTTTCGTGTGCGTCGTGTTGAGCCGCTTCTGGGACGCGTCTAACACGCGGCCGCACTGCGACTGTTGTGCATTGGCTGATTGACTTTAACGCCCGCGTTTTACTGCGTTCTCGGGGCGGCCACGTTGTCGCACCATTGACGTTTCTGGGTTATACTGCCCTACCATGTTGGTCCTCATTATAGTAGAGAAGAAGGAGTAAATATAATCTACACAAAGAAACTGTAACCCGATCGACTCACAGCCTCGAAAAGTAAGGGTTACATTACATCAGAAACTCGTTTGGTATGCCAGCGTTCCGAAACGAGCACCACGTACCAAAACGCTTCAATACAAATACCGTAATTTTTGGACTATAAGCCGCTACTTTTTTCCTTCATTTTGATACCTGTGGCTTATAGTCAAGTGCGGCTTATTTGTTGATTTATTTGGGGTAATATGTAACACTTTATTTGACAGTGGTGTCATAAGACTGTCATAAGATCGTCATAATTGTGTCATGACACTATTATGGGCATTAATAAATGCTTCTGACAGATGTCATTTAGTATCATCTGGCAAATTATGTCACTAACTCCATTTAAGTCCAGCTTGGATCTTTTACATCCATTCAAAAGTGAAATAATTGGCCGGTTAACACTAAATGACATCTGTTATAAGCATTCATTAATGCTTTGGACAGTGCCATGTCAAAATTATGATTGTCTAATGACAGTCTTATGTCACCACTGTCCAATAAAGTGTTACCAAATACCATAACTAGCAATTAATGAAAAAACTGGAACAGTAACTAAAATGTTGAGCACAGAATATGATTTTTTTTTACTTTTTTTTACTGATAAAGATGATTTTTTAATTTTTTTTTTTTTTTTTTTAAATTTACATCCGTAGCACTGCAGTGTATGCTAGGAGGCCTATTGGACAACAACAGTGTTGACAGCAGGTGGCAGCAGAGGTTGCCTGTCTCCCCCAAGGCAGCAGTGATGGCCAAATAAAGTTTCTTGAAGCGTTGAAGCTTTGCAGCCAATTGGTTCAAAGTTTCAAGGTGGTTAATTTGGTCTTATGACAGTCAGTCGTATGATGCCGCTGCCAAATAAAGTGTTACCGGTTCATATCTTTTGGTGTAAATATCCCACAATACAGTGAAAACCGCTGCGGCTTATAGTCCAGTGCGGCCTATCTATGAACAAATTCTGTTTTCGTGCCAAATTTGGTGGGTGGCGGCTTATAGTCAGGTGTGTCTTATAGTGTGAAAATTAGGGTCCATGTACCGTTACACCCTTACTAAACGGGGATTATTTATGTCTGTTATTTGTGTCCTATTTTTTGAAAATCCAAAATATGATCAACCAAGAATGATGTAGAGCCAGCATGCGGAGTCATTTGTTTTGATGCTTCTACGCATGAGGGTCACTTTTCTCAACGCATGTCGGACTACGAGTTTTTCATTTACGGGCTCAATGGAAAAAGGCAGTCTGAATGGACACGCCAAAAAACAGATATGAAGAAAAATCGGATTTGTGCATTAAGATCTGCGGTATGAACCTAACCTTAGATGCTTGGGATTTGTTCATATGCAAAAATTGACTGAACAATAAATCATTGAAAAATACCGAATATATCGGTATCGGTTTGATATCGGTATCGGATTTTTGGAGTTGGAAAATATCGGGATATCTGTCAAAAAGTCATTATCAGACAATTAATTAAAAATAATGCCTTGAATTATTATTTAGGGGTAACATGAGGGACAATCCTACTAAGGAAAAGCAGTATAGAAAGCAAATGTCTGGCATGTTGATGTCTAGACAAAACTAACTTTCCAAATGCCTTTAGGATATAAAATAGGAACTTATGGTCCCCCATCACAGTTTGTTTCCCTTGAGAAGTTTCAGATTCCTAACGGGTCATTTAGCCTTCACTCATTAATTAAGACAATTGATTGGTTGGAATAATGGGTTGGCTGGATAAACATACCCTAATGAGGTGGTAATTGAAAAGTATCAGTGGCTGGAACGGCCCCAAGGCAGATAAAGACAGGGACATTGTCGCAATCACAACACGTCTTCGCACCAAATATTTTGCTTTCTTTTGCCTCCATTTATTTCTCCTTCTTCTTCACGTTTACTCCCACTGGCCAGCGTGCAGCAAAACAATCGGATAAATGATCATCCCAATGGGCTTGGAAGGCACAATATCATCTGTCAAGACATTCTCAGAGAATGAATGTGTCCGTATGTGTGTTCCCTCAGTCCAACTATTGTCCGTCTCTTCAATTTTATAGCAGGATGTCTAAAGTCCTATGATACCAAGGTGATAGTCATGCCATTTTCAAAAAAATTGCCTCCAAAGTTAGCATTTGAATCACCCTTAACATCACTTTAGTAAGGGACACCATACCAGTGTAGTATCACACCTCAGTTCAGTGAAATTAAAGTTGCTGGCCCTGTGCAAAAAAGTAATTGCCTTCTAAATCTAATAACTGGTTGGACCACACTCAGCAGCAACAACTTAAGTCAAGCATTCTCTACAACTGTCAATAAGTATTTCACATTTGTGTAAAGATTTTTGGCCCACTATTCCTTGTAGAATTGTTTTATTTCAGCAACACTGGTGGATTATCCAACAAAAACCGCCGTTTATGGGCATGCCACACCATTTCAATTGAATTGAAGTCTGCATTTTGACTCAGGCCACCCTGAAAGATGCATTTATTATTTTATATACAGTCCCTGACAAGAGTCTTGTCGCTTATCCATTTTGTAGAAACAATTGCTAATAATCTGACTTTTAATGATTCAATTTGTTTCAGAAATGGCTCATATGAAAGGTAAGACTCGCACACTCCCATACTGGATGTAACCCCACACCATGATTTTGCCACCACCAAACTTCACTGTTTTCTGAGTGAATCTCGGATCCATGCAGGCTCCAGTAGGTCTCCTGCAATATTTGCGGCGACTGTGGTGTAATTCAATGGAAGATTCATCTGAAATAAACTGAAATCTGTTTTTATTGCACTGTTAATAACCAATATTTATTACTGAATGCTGCTATCAAATATCACTTTATCCTTACCACAAGAGTATCACTACTACAGGTCATTGACTCGTCACTGATGCATTTTATATTGTTTTATCTTGTGTTGTGTAAATATATATACAGTGGGGCAAATAAGTATTTAGTCAACCAATAATTGTTCTGAATAATTGTGAACCAAGTTCTCCCACTTGAAAATATTAGCGAGGCCTGTAGTTGTCAACATGGGTAAACCTCAACCATGAGAGACAGAATGTGGAAAAAAAACCAAAATCACATTGTTTGATTTTTAAAGAATCTATTTTCAAATCATGGTGGAAAATAAGTATTTGGTCAATACCAAAAGTTCATCTCAACACTTTGTTATGTACCCTTTGTTGGCAATAACTGAGGCCAAACGTTTTCTGTAACTCTTCACAAGCTTTTCACACACTGTTGCCTCTCCTCCTCTAGAGCAGTGATGTTTTTTGGGCTGTCGTTGGGCAACACGGACTTTCAACTCCCTCCCCGTGGCGTCAAAATGATAACAAGAACGGGGAGCAAAAATCCCAGAACCACACGGGGGGACCTAGTGAATGACCTACAGGGAGTTGGGACCACAGTAACAAACGCTACCATCAGTAACACAATGCGCCGCCAGGGACTCAAATCCTGCACTGCCAGACGTGTCCCCCTGCTGAAGAAAGTACACATCCAGGCGTGTCAGCGGTTCGCTAGAGAGCATTTGGTTGATCCAGAAGAGGACTGGGAGAATATGTTATGGTCAGATGAAAGAATACTGAATTGCACCATACCCACTGTGAAGCATGGGGATGGAAACATCAAGCTTTGGGGCTGTTTTTCCGCAAAGGGATCAGGACGACTGATCTGTGTAAAGGAAAGAATGAATGGGGCCATGTATCGAGAGATTTTGAGTGAAAATCTCCTTCCATCAGCAAGGGCATTGAAGATGAGACGTGGCTGGGTCTTTCAGCATGACAATGATCCCAAACACACAGCCAGAGCAACAAAGGAGTGGCTTTGTAAGAAGCATTTCAAGGTCCTGGAGTGGCCTAGACAGTCTCCAGGTCTCAACCCCATAGAAAATCTGCGGAGGGAGTTGAAAGTCCGTGTTGCCCAACGACAGCCCCAAAACATCACTGCTCTAGAGGAGATCTGCATGGAGGAATGGGCCAAAATACCAGCAACAGTGTGTGAAAAGTTTGTGAAGAGTTACACGTTTGGCCTCCGTCATTGCCAACAAAGGGTACATAACAAAGTATTGAGATGAACTTTTGGTATTGACCAAATACTTATTTTCCATGATTTGCAAATAAATTCTTTAAAAATCAAATAATGTGATTTTCTGTTTTTTTTTTTTCCATGTTTTTTTAACCATGTTGACAATTACAGGCCTCTCTAATATTTTCAAGTGATAGAAGTTGCACAATTAGTGGTTGACTAAATACTTATTTGCCCCACTGTATATGAGTCTCTATGAGCAGCGGCACCCAAAAATTCAAAGTCATTCCCTTATAAGATCTCGACGATTTCTCTGTCCCAGTTTTTAGTTAACGCCGACTGACCACGGAAAACCGGAGGTATGATCCTTTTAGTTTCATTAGAGGAAATATGTTTTTTCCTCCAGAGGGTGCTCGTGTGCTTTGGACGAATAATGCTTATAGTGCCTATGACAGCAAAAAGCATGTTTATTTCATATTTTACGCAGTATTCTATGCTCGTGAATTAAATGGACCGCTTGGATGTGTGTGGAAGCGATAGATATATTGATGCAATTTTTTAAAATCCCACGCCATGAAAATACGTTACTTTCTGGATTGACTAGGACTGCGAATGTGACGTCAGCGGGATAATCATCTTCAGTATACAGTCAATTCTACAGTATGCAGAACGACTGCAGATTTAGCTGATTTTGCGGATTATTTCATTTATTTTTCACATGACGCCAGCCCAATGTGCTGCAGGCTTTTGTTGCTGCACCAGGGAAAGGCGTGTCAGCCTTTTTGGGTTTCAAAAAGTTACCGCGGACAATGGCTTAAACAAGTCAGACAACTGTGGGACCATTGTGAGGTGAGTAAGCTACGTGTTTCATATTATGTCAAATACTAGGATCATGGCACACATTTTAATAAGGAGGTGGCTTGCATTTTGTGTGTGAAAATACTGCCTGCACACCGAGAAGGCCACACGGCTGACGACAGACGGCTTGTCGCACACCATGGTCGTCGGCCGATAAAGGCGTGCCCGCCAAAAATGTACTTGCCTCAGCTTGGCCACGAGAAGACCCCCATTCCGACGTCGGCCGGTTGGCTTGACGATCCAGCCCGCTCGGTCATATTCGCGTGCCCGTCGAGAATGCGGTTTCCTCGGCTTGGCCACGAGCAGCACCCCACTCTGACGTCAGCCGGTTTGTTCAGCGGTCATTTTTCAATTGCGTCCCCGGCAGCAGGGGAACAACGAGCCAAAACTTGATCGCCATCGGGGGCTGGCCGATCGGTGAAGACAACCAACCCCGCTGCCGTGTGTGACATGAGTCCGAAAGGCGAGAATAAGACTTGGACAAGCCGCTCGGTTCGGGTTAGCATGTCAGCTAGCTGTCACGCCTTGTGTTTTGTTTATGCTCTTTCCTCCATCTCCAAAGTCGGGGCAGAGAAATGACAAAAGCCGGACTACCTCTGGTGGCATAAAATACCGTTCGGCAGAGGAAGAAGTCGGCAGTTTTGACCACTATGCAGTAATTTTGCCCTGTCGCACTGAATAAACGCATTTTTAATATTTCATATTCCATTTAGCACAAGACTGTCATGACCATACAATTTATTTAGCAATTGGGGAAAATACTTACATGAAAAGAATAACCTGTAAAAACAAACATCTTAAGCGGTTACTCAAAATGTTACTCATTACTTGAGTATTCTTTTCACCAAGTACTTTTTTACTTTTACTTGAGTAAATTTTTGGCTACTCTACCCACATCTGGTTGGTACGTATATTTATAGAGGACTGAGAAAAGTCAACTAGTGAGAGTTCACTGTATACATAACACAAGACAAAACAAAATAAATATATTTTCTAAACATATGAATAAAAAGATATAACACTAATACCGTCTTCAACTTTATAAGAAGTGTGATTGATTAGTCACCAGTGTAACCGGCGTTGATTTTCTCACATACTGTATTCAGATTATTATTGTAAGTGTGAGCTTGAGCACACTGTGTGCTTTAACAGATTTTGTGTTTCGGTTAAAATAAAATATTTTATTAATCATTGGCAGTGATGTGACTAATATCTCAGAGGGTGCCGCTGCATCCATAACATAAATGGCTTTCTAAGTGAATAATGTCCTTGTCGGCGTATCCATTTCAGCACAGTGCAGGAAATGGATGTGAGGGTGCGTTTGCTTTAGTTTTGTCCTGTTGGTGGGGTGAGAAGAGGAGGAGGAGGGTACAAACTACGATATTCAAGACTATTTGCAAAATCTCTTTACGTACAGTATTCCAGTATTCTTAATTGGAATAAAGTTACCCCAAATCGACTCGTATGATTAGAATTTAAATTCTAATAGGATAAGATGATAATTGTTGTTTTCTGGTTTCAACAAATTTTAGCTGCCTCTTACATTCCTAACTATAAAAAGGGACAAATTCTGCAGCAGGATGGTGCTCCATCGCAAACTTCAATCTCTACCTCAAAGCTCCTCAAGGCAAAGAAGATCAAGATCATCCAGGACTGGCCAGCCCAGTCACCAGACGTGAACATCATTGAGCATGTCTGGGGTAGGATGAAAGAGGAAGCAAGAAAGACAAAACCCAACAATGTTGATGAACTCTGGGCGGTATGCAAGACTGCTTTTTTTGATGTTCCTGATGACTTCATCAATAAATTGTATGAATCCTTGCCGAAGCCCATGGAAGTCATAAAAAATATCAAATTTGGATCTCACAGCACCACTACTTAATTCGCTTGTGTTATGTAACATATTTTTGTATTTGAAGTACATTTTTGTTCAATTTTCACTAGGGTTGTTCCAATCATGTTTTTTTGCTCCCAATCCGATCCCGATCGTTTTAGTCTGAGAATCTGCCGATCCCGATATTTCCCGATCCGATTGCTTTTTTTTTTTGCTCCCGATTCAATTCCAATCATTCCCGATAATTTTTCCCGATCATATACATTTTGGCAATGCATTAAGAAAAAAATGAATAAAACTCGGACGAATATATACATTCAACATACAGTACATAAGTACTGTATTTGTTTAATATGACAATAAATCCTCAATATGGCATTTACATTATTAACATTCTTTCTGTGAGAGGGATCCACGGATAGAAAGACTTGTGACTTTGTATATTGTGACTAAATATTGCCATCTAGTGTATTTGTTGAGCTTTCAGTAAATGATACTGTAGCCAAGCCCAAATGCATAATGGGAAGTGGAACAATGACTGTGCATAGTGCTACCAATCGATATATCTTCTCTGTGTTGGGAAATAACATAAGGTGTTAAGAAAAAGATCAATTGCTACCTTGCTACCCCACATTGCTTCCCATGATATTTCTAATCGTAGGGAGAGGGATTGTAAGGCTTTAGCCATTTAAAAAAAGGCTTCAAAGGCTGTCAAAATTCACTCTACTCATTTTACGCTGCCTTTTATCTCTCTGTATAGGTAAAACGGCGCCATTACAGCTTGAGCGCGACAATGCGTGAGTGGGTCGTGCAACTCATGCATTAATTGCATTAAATATTTTAACGTGATACATTTTTTTAAAAATTAATTATCGCCGTTATCAGGATAAATTTGATAACCCTACCTTAAGCCTAAACTAAAGACTCTGGATGAGTTTAACATATTATGTCTGTAACGGTAAATACAATTAGAAAACGATTTAATTAATATATATTAGGGCTGTCAAACGATTAACATTTTTAATCGAGTTAATTACAGTTTAAAAATTAATTAATCGTAATTAATCTCAATTAAACGCAATTCAAACCATCAATAAAATATGCATATTTTTCTGTAAATTATATATATATTCTGTAAAATAAATTGTTGGAATGGAAAGATAAGACACAAGATAGATATATACATTCAACATACGGTACATATGGACTGTAGTGGGCATTTCACTCTACTGTCATTTAAATCTGTCTATGCTGTCCTCACTCCGAAGCGTCTACTTTTTCCAAAGCTAGTGAACGACGCCTTTATAATCAGACTTCTTCCTTTTTCATCTGATTTATAAATAAAATGGCCTCAAACCATTGTCCTCTTTAGACCGTCGTAAAACTACAAAAAAAAAGTAGACAAGCATTGCATTAGCAACAACGTTAGCTTAGCACGCTATACAGGTTCGCTAAACATAAACAAAAAGCATCTCATACAAAAAATAGAACATTTCGCTTACTAACATAATATGTACATTCTTTACAACAACCATACTTACGGACAAATCTTGTCCAAGGATCATATAAGCACAACATTACAACGTAGGCGTCAGCCCGAGACGTCGTGCAGCCATATTGAACTGGCAAGAATACAATAAACCATGTCGCAAAGCGACCACAAGAGTTCGCTGTTAGACAGCACAAAAAGCCTTGCTGTAAAACTTACCAAAAGACATAATAAATTACCACGCGTTAACGCAATCATTTTGACAGCCCTAATATAAATATATATATATACATATATATATTTAAAAAAAGGCATGGCCGATATTTTTTTGCCGATTCCGATACTTTGAAAATGACGTGATCGGACCCGATCGATCGGAACATCTCTAATTTTCACACTACTTTCTGTAGACGACAAAACTTTTGTCTTGCCAAAATTTGACCTTTATGTCTTCATTAAATGATCAATCTTTTTTCAGTGAAACAAATATATTTTTGTACATTCAACATCATTTGGGAGGGTCTTAGCTTTCATATGAGCCATTTCTGAAACCAATGGAATAATTAAAAGTCAGGTTATTAGCAATTGTTTCGCGACAAGACTTTTGTCAGGAACTGTATACTTGATCTTAATTCAGTATTGGATGCACTAAATAGCTCTGGCTGTTGTGTGGCTTTATACGCCCCTTTATTAATGCTCATTACTGCCATCGGCTGAATTGGAGTTGAGCAATATTGCCTAGCTTAAGAGAACAAATTGAGCATTGTCCAGTTGTTTTGGTGTATAATATCAGATGTACAAATTCATAGCAATCAAGTAACTCAAGACCAAACTTGCCCGGAAGGACAATTTACAGAACTAGGCATTCAGTTATTGCCTAAACAGAACCCCAGAATATGCAAATGGAAATCAATGCAAATGAAGGACAATCCTAACATGAACATTAATTAACATTTAACATTCTGCGTGAATGCTGAAAATGGCAAAATGTTACATTCACATATCGATGGGTTTGCACCTCCACTCCAGCTAAGATCTATCAATCAAAAACAGTTGGTGAGCGTGCCAACTCACATCCTTGCATACATTTTCTTTCCACTTACATTTGCCCTCCCTCGAGGATCATTGTTGTCTGCATGTTCTAACTTTAAAAACATGCGCAAATGAACAATTTAAATTCTTATCTTCGGTTGTTAAAGACGTGGTAAACATTGAAGGAAGAGAGCACATCAGAACTAGCTGGGAGGATGTTCAGGCAGAGCGCTACTGACAGAGAATACTAACTTCCATCTTGTGTCAGCTCTGCCTGACAAAGAAGAGGGCGGCTGCGGCGCTCGGACAGAACAAAAAATGCTGTCAGTCATTGAACAGTAGTGCCTCAGTAGACATCTCACACACTCAACAATGTTAGATCCCTGAGATGAAATCAAATCCTTCTAAACTGGCATGCGGACTTAACTGTTGGAGGATGCAAATGATATTTTCACGGTTTTAATGACATTCAATACTAAATAAATACCAGATTCGTTGACAATAAGAAACAACTAAAGAAATATATTGATAATCAGGAGAGAAAAATAATAATAAATGGCACCAAACTCAACAATAGGCATGTGCCGGTATGAGATTTTGACGATACGATAACCTTGAGGAAAAATACCGTGATTTCACGGTATCACGGTATTGCAATTATAGCTCCAAAATGTGTTATTTTGAAATGTATGGGTTTAAAAAAAAAATCTTTTTTTTCGGGATTTTTTTTATAATTTTCAGAACATATTTTCAGAACAATGTTAAAATAAATAAACAAAAATATAACAAATATTTTAAATAAAATTAAAATCAATAGAACTTATAGACTACCCACAGCCACAGCTCAGGTTGCTCAAGATTAGAGCAAGAACAAAAATAATTGCTTTTAAAAAGTAAAAACACTTCTAAATAAAATGAAAATATATCTACTGTACGACTTTTTTTCATGAGGTGGCAAAAAGCTCAAGTGAAGTTTCGCCATTTTCAGCCACTGTGTCAACTGTAGTATACAGTGGGGCAAATAAGTATTTAGTCAACCACCAATTGTGCAAGTTCTCCTACTTGAAAAGATGAGAGGCCTGTAATTGTCAACATGGGTAAACCTCAACCATGAGAGACAGAACGAGATAAAAAAACAACAAATTCACATTGTTTGATTTATAAAGAATTTCTTTCCAAATTAAAGTGGAAAATAAGTATTTGGTCACCTACAAACAAGCAAGATTTCTGGCTGTCAAAGAGGTCTAACTTCTTTTAACGAGGTCTAACGAGGCTGCACTCCTTACCTGTATTAATAACTCCTGTTTTAACTCATTATCGGTATAAAAGACACCTGTCCACAATCTCAGTCAGTCACACTCCAAACTCCACTATGACCAAGACCAAAGAGCTGTGGAAGGACACCAGAGACAAAATTGTAGACCTGCACCAGGCTGGGAAGACTGAATCTGCAATAGGTAAAATGCTTGGTGTAAAGAAATCAACTGTGGGAGCAATTATTAGAAAATGGAAGACATACAAGACCACTGATAATCTCCCTCGATCTGGGGCTCAATGCAAAATCTCACCCCATGGTGTCAAAAGGTGAGCTTTTTGGCAACAAACACTCTAAGTGGGTCTGGCTGCCACGAAAGATGCGCATGCTAAAAAGCACCTCATACCCACTGTGAAGTATGGGGTGGGTCAGTGATGCTGTGGGGCTGTTTTGCTTCCATAGGCCCTGGGAACCTTGTTAGGGTGCATGGCATCATGAATGCGTTGAAATACCAGGACATTTTAAATCAAAATCTGTTGCCCTCTGCCTGAAAGCTGAAGATGGGTCGTCACTGGGTCTTTTAGCAAGACAATGACCCTAAAGATATGGCCAAATCTACACAGAAATGGTTCACCAGACACAAAATCAAGCTCCTCCCATGGCCATCTCAGTCCCCAGACCTTGTTTTGTTGGCAAAAGTGGGTTGTACAAAGTATTAACACCAGGGGTGCTAATAATTGTGACACACATAATTTGATGTCAAATATTTTTTTCTTTATGTTGGATTTTTTTACCCACTGAATGAATGAACTTGTATTGAAGGTTGGAGTTTTCTCTTTTTTTCCATTAAGGTCCCATATTATTTGAATAAAAACAAAAAATATTAGAAGCTAAAAAACACATCTTTTTCAGGGGTGCCAATAATTATGGAGGGCACTGTACAATGTTCTCTAGTCTGCCTTATTTCACATGGCAATCCAGCTGCTCCATGTTAAGACCAACATAAGCCAAGTTTTTGTTTGAGCTAATATTTTTTTTAATGCATTTGTAATTTTTTTTGTGGGAATATGTGTCTGAACCATGTGTTAAGAGCATTGTGAAAAACAAAACAAAAAAAAAGCGTTAGTTTTATAGCATTTAAGCTAACGGACTTTTGCCATGCAAGTTAGCCATTGTTCATTTGTTGTACATAGATCCTTATTTATTTATTTTTTTAAACCGTTTGGGGCTCAGCACAGGTATTATAATTTTTCATGTTCCTTATCCGATTACTCAATTATTCGAACTAACTTGATCATCGAGTAATCGACTACTGAAATAATCTAGCTGCAGCACTAAAATCCATCTACCGTATTGGCCTGAATACAGTATAAGACAGTGTTGTTTGCATTGAAATAAGACTGAAAAAGAGCGGGTCGTCTTATATTCGCGGTCTAGATGGTATACCCACGCTAGATGGCGCCAGATATCATTGAAGCGATGTTCTGTCATGACAGATCTTAGCTACTCTCAAGTTTAACCAGTTTGCATTATTTTATTGCAATGTTTTTCATTATTCCGATTTGTTTTAAGACTACAGTTACAGTTAGACTTCACTTTGATGGTTAATGCAGTTATTGCAATTTTGTTGTTTTATCACAATAGATTGGTTTATTTACATTTCGAAAACCAGAAGCCATTCATTTACAAATGTGATAGCGCTTTGGCTTACATATTTAAATGTTCATATATTAAGATTTGAATGAGGCAAAAAAACATGCTTTTTCTCTCAAATATATTGTTATAATCATTTGTTTCGGATGTACTGACATTATTTTCTGTATAAAAATGAATTTGGTGTTCAAAAAGTCTTTTTTCAAACTTGAGTCTTAAAAAAAGGGGGTCGTCTTATAATCAGGGCCATCTTATATTCGGGCCAATACGGTATTTATTTTTTTCTTTCATTTTTTGTTGGGGGGGTCAAACCTCTTAAACTACTGAAATGCAAAGAAAACTGTAAGTGCAGTTATTTCTATAACACATACAAAACCGATTTTCATTCATAATTGTATTTTTTCAATGATTTGCAAAATAAAAGTTCACTAAAACAGCAATAACCCCAACCTCCCTAATTTTAATTTTCCCTCATTTCCTCACTTACTAAATGCCAAATCGCAATTTTAACGACTTAAGAACATATGATGTATATTAAAATTGAAGTTGATGTAAACATTTAATTTTTTTTTTTTTTTAATAAAGACATAAGTAACATACATTCAGAAAAATAAGTACAAATGACTTGCAGTGTATCTTATGCAAAGATAAATGGAATATATTTTGAAGATCGCCCAAACATTGACTTTTTTAAATAAGGAAATGAATAAATAGCCTAATATAAACGAACAAATACTAGTATAAGTCCAAAGTGCACATTGACAGTTAAGATGGTCTGAACCTCCCCATCAGAGCAAATAAAACTAAATATGATATGTAAGCCTCCTCAACTCTTTTGTTGCTCTTAAAGATTTGATCCGTTTTATGTTGCATTGCCCTTTTTTTGTCGCATCAATTCAACTACCTTTTTTTTTTTTTTTGCTGTTCCAGAAAATATGCAAATTTGAACCAACCAGAGCTAACCATCTCTGCTGATCACGTCATTATGTCAGCCAATTGAACGGATAAATGAGTCCAGGCGTTTTGCTTTGCTGCGTGCATTCGCGCATTAACGTGACTCAACATCGTCAGACTCAGATAACAGCAGCAGCTGGGGAAACCTCCATGCCGTCTGTGGAATAAAATAAATAATAAATATTGGTGGAAACGGATTACGCTACACAAGCACTTTATTATGCTTGTTGTTAACACTTGTGTATCTAAATCTGATGTTGGTAGATTGTTTTCTTCTTGGAGATGACATGCATGTGTGGCAACTTAGCAATTTTTTTTTACATAGCCAGGGGTGCACATATTTTTTTTGCCCAGGTTCTCAAATGAGGACCTGGAGATGTGATTTGGTCCTCATTGAGCTTGAGAGCCGACCCGCCTGATTCAATAAAATTATGACAAGCCATACTTAAAGCCAATTACCTTTAATTAATTATATTAACAATTAACGCTTCATTAACATCAACTGGCACAACAAAATTGCCATTACTTTGAAGTGAAATGTAAAGAAATAAACAGAAAAGCACTCATTCAAAAAACAGGGCATTATGCGGCTCCCAAATTAACTCCAAGCCTTTGTAAAAGTGGGATGTCCTTCTCATAAGAGCTCATTGAACGTGCATGTTTAGCTTTGTGAAATGCGAACAAAAACACGTTTGTCAGTGCATGGCGCTGTTCTTCATTAACTTTATTGCGCCACTTGTCCATAGGGCGAGTGGGGTCCTGTCTGACGTTGCCACATGCTGTTTTTTTTTTTCATGCTTTTCAAAGTTTGGATGGCTGAAATTATTTGACCTTATATAAAATGCACAGCCCTTATCAGCGACATTGGGATTCTCACGGCAAATTTTGCACCACATTTCTGTGCGAGCATCATTTGCTTCTAGCCATGGTACCTCCTGCAGCCACTTTTCAGCAAAAGTCCTTTTTTTCGATAGCTCCGGTGACGTCTCTGTCGTTTGTCTGTCTTTTGACGGGGGTGGGGGAACACGGAACTAATTACGCAGTGGGGCCTGCCTCTTTGACATTTTGAGAAGTGATTTTCTCGTGTCCGCCGCAAATACAGTGGTCAGCCATCGGTACGCAAAAGCGTATGGAAGCCGTTGAGGGCCAGCGCCTTTGTCTACGTCCAGTGCGCATGCAGACCACTTATGTGCACCCCTGTACACAGAGGCGTATCGAGGGTCCCCGAGGGCCCCAGGCAACATGCAACATGGGTCCCTTTGAGCATGTGCAAGTAAGGGGGACAGTTGGACTTGGAGCAATAGCATATTTAATAAAAGTCTAATAACGCATCGCTCTCATAGAGCGCTTTTTAGGACACTCAAAGTGCCCCCCCTCCCCCAATTGCATTATTAATTCACTTCACACTATCCTTAATTATTTACACACATTTGCCTTAATAAACAAAATGTACTTGAAATTATTATTATTGTGCTTAGTACACATACCTTTACACATACCGTATTCTACTGACTAGCTGGTAACTTATATTGCTTTTACCTAATAAGGATAACATTCTGGCACAGAAGTGAATCATGTAACATCTTATCAGTTTGGCTGATCAGTGTGTATGGTGATTCTAAACACTGATTTGATGTTCTAGGTAACATCTTTATATATGAAGAAACGCTAGCATGCTGCAATGCTGTTAGCAAATGCCAACAAGCTAGTTACAACAAGTCAAGGCAGTTAATTGGTTTAGGACATAAAAATACGACTACTACTACTAGTCTGCAGTGCTTCGACTACATTAAGACATAAAACGACAGTAACATAGTACACTCACCGCTGTCTTGCTTCCTTTTCTCCTCTTCTGCTTTTTTTTCTTTCTTTTTTTCATTTCCAGACGGATAACTTCTCTTCATTTTGCCAATTAAAAAAAGGCCCCATCGCCGCCCACTCTCACTCTGAGTCACATGACACACATAGTGCGCGCTGCGTGCGGCCATCTTGGCCATAAAAGTGGGGAAAACTAAGCACTTTACACTCATATGGATGTACAACATTTTAAGATGCTAAACTAACACCTTCCCTCTTAAAGCAAATGTGCAATGCGAATATAATGTAAAGAACGCTCTCCTCGACGCAGCGAGAACAAGTGGGATCAACCAGCCGACATAACAGGAAAAACACGAAACGGTCGCGCTGATAACCGCTAACTTTATGGCATGAAGAGGAAATACTAAGATTCGTTCATGGACGCACAGATTAATCCTCTACAGGTGGGGTGGCTGTCCTCTGCTCAATATGCGCACATTACGCTTACGCCTATTCTCGTTCTCAGAATATGCAGTGCTTGTGACGTAGGACAATAACAGGACTGGTTGCTATGGGAACGTACGCAGTGGCATACCGCATACCCAAGGAACCTTGCTATAAGGAGTATTAAAATTGCTAATAAAATCGTTCAGGATTATTTTAGATTCATATATGTTATATTTTTCTTATAGAGTATTCAACGAGGAATACGATAGACCCATTAATAGACTTTCTTGGAAAAATCTTTAAATAGTCGCATGAATAATGAGGTGGCCTGTGAAAACCAACATAATGCATTACAGCAAAGACTTTTCATAATTTTCTGGGTGAGTCACTCTTTGCGCATGCAGTAGTGAAATTGATTGGGGATGCTTAAACATGTATACTAATTGGGACTGACACAGAATTGAGAGACAATCTGCCAAATGATTCCATGGTATAGAATCACTCCCAGTACTTGTAGCTACGACAGTGCGGTGAAGCTGAATGTGCTAAATTTATATATGCCAAATCTGTTGGCCCTCTGGGGGCCCCTGCTGGCTGGGGGCCCTAGGCAGTTGCCTGCATATGCCTAATGGGACGCTACGCCTCTGCCTGTACATAGCGTTTTTGATAGTTGCCGTCATATTTTTGGAATCAAAGCACCGTGTACCGGAACAACATTCCGGCCCCGAATCTTATACCGGAACTGCGTTCCTGACCGTTCTGGCCCACTTTCACCCCTGTGTATAAATACACACACTGTATAAAGCAACAAAGTAATCAAATAAATCCATCTATTTTCTATATTGCTTATCCTGATTAGGGTAGCAAGTGAGCTGGAGCCTATCCCACTTAAGTTTGAGCAAGAGGCAAGGTATACCCTTAACTTGAATACCTGTGTTGGGGGAAAACATATGCATAATAAATGCATTGTTTGAATAAATTCTCTCAAGTCTTACCCCCCTCGAAATGCCCGATACGCTACTTTTCGAGTAAATACTTGTCTACTTTCATTTTTTTAAATTTACAGTACACTGAAATGTTGCTTTTTTTACCACCAAATTCAGCCCACTGCAGCATGTAGGTTACAGTACATAAAGTGCACTATTGCAATTGCAGTTCTTCCCATTTTGCCTTGTGCTGTGATTGTGTTTATAGTTTGTAGTTCTCATGTACAGATTTCAGAATGATTATTTCAGAATTAACCAACAAGCAGGCTGGAATATAAATATTTCTTTGACTGACACTGAAAACAAGACTTTTTCACTTCTTAACACTTTTTATTTGAAAATAATTGGACTGTTTAGATGCGCCGAAATTTGTGTTGATGAAACTGTCTCATTTAAAAGATTTTTTTTTTTTTTAAACTACCAAAAAAAAAAAAAAAAAAAAACACCACCAAATTGAGCTATCACTACCCCGTTGTGTGTAACGCGTGGGAGTGGACGTCATTACCCGACATGCTTCCGAGCACAATGCGGGTGTGAACGTCTCGTGCGCCTACCGTGTCCGCTGATGTGGTTCTCCGTGTGTCCGTGTCCACTATGCCTGGTGGAGACGCACAGTCCCACGTAGTGTAAAGTCCCCAGCAGCATCCTAAAGGCTCCCATTGCGCTTCTTCTCGTGTCTGTATCTTCTTCTCCAGCTCACATGGGGCGGAGGTTCCCCCAATGTTCTTCTCCTGCTGCGTTAAATCCACGGGAGGGGTGCCTGTGGTGGCGTGAAAGTAGACGTGGGCGAAGTAGACGAGAAAGCGGACGCAGTCGTCCTCCTTGAAGCGTCAGGCAACTGAGCTCAGTCAAGTGCTCACCCGGGTGGGAATGACCGACTCGTCTAGTTTACCCCGCGCGCGGCTCTATTTGCCGCGGAAGGAGACGTCACAGCTGGTTGGTGCTGTGGCTCGCTGAAGGGGAGCCTCAACATTCATTGTTAGAGAAAATTAACCTCTTGGTGCCTGAATTTACATTTAACTTTTTTTTAGTGCCATTGACGATGATAGACGTCCAATCGTGTGACTCTTAAAAGCTAAATTAAAACTATTTCAATGATATCTTCAGTTGAGTAGTCAAGCACCAGCAGGAGCAGGTTTGCATAGGGACGGTAGGGACATAACACGACCAACTTTTCAGGATGCTCAAATTGTCCCCACCAACTTTTAAGGCAACCTTATTTGCATTATACAGTTGGGAGAACAAGTATTTGATACACTGCCTATTTTGCTGGTTTTCCCATTTGCAAGCCATGTAGAGGTCTGTAATTTGTATCATAAATTCTCTTTATCTGTGAGGGACGGAATCTAATACAAAAATCCAGAAAATCACATTGTATAAATTTTAAATAGTAAATTTGTATTTAACTGCATGAAATAAGTATTTGATACATTACCAACTAGTAAATATTTCGGCTTTCAGTTCTTTTTTAAGAACCCCTCCTGTTCTCCACTCATTACCGAAAGTAACTGCACCTGTTTGAACTTGTTACCTGTATAAAAGACACCTGTTCACATGCTCAAACAAACAAACAAACTCCAACCTCTCCACAATGGCCAAGACCAAAGAGTAGTGTAAGGACATCAGGGATAAAATAATACACCTGCACAAGGCTGGGATGGGCTACAGGAAAATAAGCAAGCAGCTTGGTGAGAAGGTAACAACTGTTGGAGCGATTATTAGAAAATGGAGGAAGTTCAAGTTGACGGTCAATCTGCCTCGTTCTGGGGCTCCATGCAAGATCTCACCTCGTGGGGCATCACTGATCATGAGGAAGGTGAGGGATCAGCCCAGAACTACACGGCAGGACCTGGTCAATGACCTGAAGAGAGCTGGAACCACAGTCTCGTTGAAAACCGTCAGAAACACATTACGCCGTCATGGATTAAAATCCTACAGCGCACGCAAAGTCCCGCTGCTGAAGCCAGTGCATGTCCTGACACGTCTGAAGTTTGCCACTGACCATCTGGATGATCCAGAGGGGCAATGGGAGAAGGTCATGTGGTCGGATGAGACCAAAATTGAACTTTTTGGTCTAAACTCGGCACGTCGTGTTTGGAGGAAACATTATTTTTTGGGGCTGCTTCTCTGTCAAGGGGTACAGGACGACTGCACCGTACTGAGGGGAGGATGGATGGGGCTATGTATCGCCAGATCTTGGCTGACAACCTCCTTCCTTCAATGCGAGCCCTGAAGATGGGTCGTGACTGGGTCTTCCAGCATGACAACGACCCAAAGCACACAGCCAAGGCAACTAAAGAGTGGCTCCGTAAGAAGCATCTTAAGGTCCTGGAGTGGCCTAGCCAATAACCAGATCTGAACCCGATAGAAAATCTATGGAGGGAGCTGAAAGTCCCTGTTGCCCGGCAGCAGCCCTGTAACCTGAAGGCAGAAGATCTGCATGGAGGAGTGGGCCAAAATCCCCTGCTGCAATGTGTGCAAACATTGTCAAGGACTACAGGAAACGTTTGGTATCTGTAATAGCATACAAAGGCTTCTGTAAGTTCGATTTTTGTGATGTATCAAATACTTTTTTCATGCAATTCAATGCAAATTTTTTATTTAAAAATCATACAATGCGATTTTCTGTTTTTTTTTTAATTAGATTCCGTCCCTCACAGTTGAAGAGAACTTATGATACAAATTACAGACCTTTACATGCTTTGCAAGTGGGAAAACCAGCAAAATCGACAGTGTATCAAATACTTGTTCTCCCCACTGTATAATGACTTCAGTTATATTGGTAATTTAGATTGTCTCCCCATATGTTGTAAGGATATAATTGACCCTACCATTATAAAGTGAATTATTTTCATTATGTTAAGATTTACATTTACCCCTTTTCATTGCTGAGTGTGCCAGTCTTTTTTCCCCTCAAATACACGTTTGATTGGCTGATGACCCCCACACACACACGCACACACACACACACACACACACACGTACTCACAGCCCGAGCCCCAAGAAGAGGGATATTAGAAGGTTTGGGTTTTTTTCCGACCAGCTGCAGCCACTGTATTTAATGTAAAAAGATGTCAATGTTGTGAAGGTGGGGAACACATCACTAATTGTGCTACTGAAAATCCGACCTGTATCAGCGGTAGCATAACATTAAACTGTGTGAATTTGCTAAGCTGCAAAACTTGAATAGGAAGCTACTTAGAAAGACGTGTCCTCCTGTATGTATTTTCTACTGTTAACGTTAAACTGTAAGAAATGTAGTGAACCGACGTTTATCTCTTTCTTCTCAATTTTCATTTATATTTTATTTATGTGGTTTTAAAGCAGGCCGAAGGAGATTTCATTTTTTTGTTGAGTTTGGCTGTGCTTGTGGACAAAAGCAGTAGTGTTTTACCTGAAGGAAGCCTGAATTTTTAATTATTTTTGTTTATCCCTGACTAGGAGGTTTTTTGTGTTATTTCTAATGTATATTTTTATATATTATATATGCTATATTAATTTCTAAACAATGTTGAGTGGTCTTAAGACAACTGTTTATTTTTTGCATTCCTGGATAGTTAAGTTAGTTATTAACAAGTTTGTATTTATTGTGTATTTTAATATAATTTGAGTTATGTTCAAATATTGAAATCTAAATTTGCTAGTTAAATCCACCCATTTATACTGGAAATATTCAAACTGTTTAGTAGTTTTTGAAAACAAAGGTTTGAATGGAACAGTGTATCACCTGAATCAATACATATGAAAGTTAGTATAAGTCAATACAGATGTATTTTGCCTTGATTTTTTTTAGCCTATCAATTAATTCGGTTTATATTCGTGAGAAATGTTCAATAATCTTTTCGGTCTTATTAATGTCCTGTCCCCAGCAAAAAGTGTACATGCAGGTTATGCTGTTATATCGTCCCTACCATTAATGAGACCAAACCTTTGCCCTTGAAGTACATTGTATTGAATACAGTCCCTGACAAAAGTCTTGTCGCTTATCCATTTTGTCGAAACAATTGCTGATAACCTGACTTTTAATTATTCAATTGGTTTTAAAAATGGCTCATATGAAAGCTAAGACCCTCCCAAATGATGTTGAATGTACAAAAATATATTTGTTTCACTTAAAAATTTTTTTATCATTTAATGAAGACATAAAGGTCAAATTTTGGCAAGACAGTTTTGTCGCCTACAGAAAGTAGTGTTAAAATTGAAGAAAAAATGTACTTCAAATACAAAAATATGTTACATAACATAAGTGAATTAAGTAGTGTTGCTGTGAGATCCAAATTTAATTTTTGTATGACTTCCATGGGCTTGAAGGACTGCATCCATGTGGTTCGGCAAGGCTTCCTACAATTTATTGATGAAGTCATCAAGAACATCAAAGAAAGTAGTCTTGCAAGCCTCACAGAGTTCAACAACATTCTTGGGTTTCGTCTTCCATGTTTCCTCTTTCATCCTACCCCAGACATGCTCAATGATGTTCATGTCTGGTGACTGGGCTGGCCAGTCCTGGAGGGTCTTGAGTTTCTTTGCCTTGAGGAACTTTGAGGTAGAGATGGAAGTACATGATGAAGCACCGCATCTGTCCCTTTTTATAGTTAGGAATGTAAGAGGCAGCTAAGATTTGTTGATATTTCAGACTATTTATGTTGCCTTCCACACTGCAGATCTCTCGCACACCCCCATACTGGATGTAACCCCAGACCATGATTTTACCACCACCAAACTTCACTGTTTTCTGAGTGAATATCGGATCCATGCGGGCTCCAGTAGGTCTCCTGCAATATTTGCGGTGACTGTGGTGTTATTCAATGGAAAATCCATCTGAAAAATCCACCTTTTGCCACTTTTCCAGCGTCCATCCTTTTGACAGGCTGTGGGCCTTGGCAAATGCCACACGGTTTTTTAATTGTTTTTTGTTTAATGCTGGTTTCTGGGCACTGATTCAACCCTCGAGGCCATTTCTAGACAGAATTCGACAGACTGTTCTGGTTGACACAGGGACTTCAGGTGACCAGGTCTCGTGGAGATTTGATGCAGTGGAAAAAGATCAAGATCCTCCAGGATTGGCCAGCCTAGTCACCAGACATGAACATCATTGAGCATGTCTGGGGTAGGATGAAAGAGGAAGCATGGAAGACGAAACCCATGAATGTTGATGAACTCTGGGAGGCATTCAAGACTGCTTTCTTTGACGTTCCTGATGACTTGTAAATAAATTGTATGAATCCTTGCCGAAGCCCATGGAAGTCATACAAAATATTAAATTTGGATCTCACAGCACCACTACTTATTAGCATATTATGCAACATATTTTTGTATTTCAAGTACGCTTTTTACACTATTTTCTGTAGGTGACAAAACCTTTGTCTTGCAAAAATTTGACGTTTATATTTTCATTAAATGATCAATCTTTTTTCAGTGAAACAAATATATTTTTGTACATTCAACATCATTTGGGAGGGTCTTAGCTTTCATATAAGCCATTTGTGAAACCAATTGAATAATTAAAAGTCAGATTATTAGCAATTGTTTCTAAAAAATGGATAAGCGACAACACTTTTGTCAGGGACTGTAATTTGTATATATTCTTTTTTTTTTTTTTTTTTTTAATTTATATAATAAAAGAAGACTGAATAAATTCCTTCCGATTATTCATTTCCCCCAAATTATTTAATGTTTTAATTTAATGAATTTTCTACATTTTCTTGTTATATTTTTCTTTTCACAAAAAAAAAATGATTTCTTAAATTTAAAAAATATTTTTAATTTTAATTAACTTCCTATATTGTCTTATGCTTGTTTTTAAATTTTATTTTATATCTTTAAAAGAAGAAAAAAGAAAGAAAAATACTTGTTTTTCATCTATTTTTTAATCCTACATTGCAGGTAAAAATCAGGAAGTTAGGTTTGTAGTAGAAATCCTATAAGACCTGTTCGTGTTCATTTTCATCCATTTTTTTTTTCTTATATCACACTGTCAATCTTCGCTGCCATGAATTTAACAAACACTGTAAATGAAATGTGAAGAGAGAAAGCGTTTCTGCAGTGCCCCTCTATTTTCCTTGTTGCTGTCCATGGTGCTGAAACAAACATTTGAACTATGGCCATTTAGACTTGATAGAGCTGCTCTTTGTATACACGTCATTGATCTTAAGTGCATCTAGCCTGAGAAGCGGGGTCGTAATGTGTATATATCTCATTGAGCCATATGACAAATGGACCCCAAAAAGAAAAAAAGCCCCACAAATAAATGGTCGTAACATTTAATAAATATCATATAGTACTGTTTGACTACAGCCTCTCTCAGGCTTACCAAGTCATTTTTTGAAGGAATTGCAATTTCAGGTTTAAGATAAGAATATGACATGAAATCATTTGGGCCAACAGTCTTCGGTTTGTCGTTTTATATCCTATCCTGTGACTCTACAGGACCTTTTCCCGTCAGCATCTTGCTAAAAAAAATAAAAAGGAGGCCAACACCGGCATTGTACCGTGTTTGCACTCAGCCATTTGGAAAGGCAATTATTCAGCCTACCCTCGGCTGTGAAATTGCTGTCGAACACGATGCAGTCGTAATCACCGATAAGAGATGCACGATGGCCTTCTCAGCCAATAAAATATGCAAATTCATCCTTTTGTTCTACTCCTGTTTTATTGTGAGTTGATTTCTTTTTGTGTCTGAAAAAAAAATTGTGCTGTTAATTTTAAAAAAGCACTGATATTTCTGTATTTGTTTTGATAATGTTGAAGTGTTTTAGTGATCTCCTCCATGGTAGTGAGGTTTAATTTAACAGAAAGGACCACCTACTCACATTTTTATTGAATTACCTTCAGTACACAAATACTGTGCAGATTTTCCTTTCAGTGTGAAATTCAACCCACTTGTCAGATTTTAGCCCATTTTATTTGGAATTTAGTTCTTGTATATATTCTACACCAGGGGTCCACAACCGCCGGGTCGCGGACAGATACCCGTCCGTGGCGCATTTGCTACTGGGCCGCAGAAATAATAATAATTTATTAACGACTGCATTCTGGCCGAATTAACTTTGGCCTGGGCCCCTTAACACACCAATATCCCTGTCTACTCTAGATCAGTGGTCTCCAACCCGGTCCTCAAAGGCCCACTGTGGGTCATGGTTTTTGTTCCTGCCGATCCAGCACAGATAGTTGAACCAATGAGGTTTCTGCTAAAACAAGCAGCACCTGACAGCAATCAATTGATTGCACTTGTAAAACCCAGATTGGTGAAAAAGTGTTGTCATTTGTCTGGTTGGAATTAAATCCTGCAACCACAGCAGGCCTCTGAGGACCGGCTTGGAGACCACTGCTCTAGATATAATACAACAGGATAGAATGTAATCGTAGAAATCCATTGATTGGACTGCTAGCAGTACATCTTGTTTTGTATATGGCAGAAAACACTCAGGTGACTAGAAGTTCCCCTCTGAGACCCCCAATTTTGCCAAATTTCAAAATTGTCCTATATGCATGAGTGATACATCATTGGAAAGCTAAAATCTCAATTTTCTGGGGGAAGAAAAATTTTGAATAGGAGGGCATTTAAAAAAAAAATTTTTTTTTTTTTTAAACAGCAAAACCAGCACACGAAAGCATAATTAAAGACGCCATGATTTTAACGAGATATTATCGCGTACTAACCTCTCTTCGATCCAAAAACTCCATGTAGCATGTATCACCGAGTGTCAAGACACAGCTATGAATGGCCACAGCTGGATTTTGGGGGATTTTATGGGTGAAACATGGTAATATAACAACGGTCGCGATGCAGAAATCGAAGACATCAAGGAGTGGTCGAGATTTTCATTTTTTAATATATTTACTCTTTTAAATGTTTTTTTCCCATTTGTCTTTGTTTGGATCGATTATTTATCATCGAAAACATTGGGGGAAATGGAACAGTAATGAAAAAAATACAGTTAAGCGATAGTTATGAGGTAGAAATCCATGACTTTTTTACAGACGCCAATTTTTTCATTGTGACGTAATTTGTTTAAAAGTTTAAAATATACGAGTGTATAATTTCGTAGTCTTTTGTTTTTTTTTATTTTTAAACTAATATTAGACATAAATTAATGATTCTAAGCTAAAAATGACAGACATTTCGAATAATAAATACAATTACTTACCTTCTTTTTATGGCTAGGTTGAAACAAAAGCGGTTGCGTAACGTCTGTAAACAGGGGTTATCAGGGTAAAACGGACAAATTAAAAATAGTTCGGGGGCTTATTATCAAACACAACAGTTATTTTGGCTTAAAATACAGCAGTTTATTTTAAAGAGGGGTGCAAGAGCAGAAACTGCTTTTTCAGCCTTGTCTGTTTTCCGCCATATACAGTGTATGTGCGCTTGTCCTCAATAATAATGTATGACGTAGGGCGGGCGTATCATATTTGTTCCCGGAAATAATTACCCCCCTCATACTAGCATGACTGAAAAACAGACGTCTTTGGACTGATTTTTTACGGGCAAAAGGACACCTGACGAGCCAGAAGATGAGCCTACAACCTTTAAGAAAACAAAATCTATGCTACTTCCCAATCACTTAAGACCCATGAACTGCGAAGTGGATTCGTGACCCATTTGTGAATAAACCAAGTGATTCGAGCATGTCTGTGCAACAGGAGGATCAGTTTGTAGAGATCGCAAATGATGGCGACCTTAAACGACATTTGAGGCAACAACTCTACCGAGGTTCTGGATTAAAGTCATTCCGGAATATCCCGACATCACTAGGAGAGCACTGAAAACCGTGCTACAATTTCCAACATTGTATCTTTGTGAAGCGGGCTTCTCTCACTCTCCCATCAAAAGGTGGAAAAGCGCTATATAAGTATAACACCATTTACCTAGATGGGACCATCTCGTCTCAACGAAACAAGCTCAGGCCTCCCACTGACTCAGCAGGTGAGTTATATTTTCCCTGTACTTAACACGACGGGGCTAAAAACAAATGTTATTTTATATTTGCTGTATTTTTCTGCCACACGTTGCCTGTGTTCTGACAAATTTTGCATGCGCGTAACATTAAAAATGGCCATGAATGCAGCAATTCCAAACTAAACACTACAAACTTTCTTTAAAAAAAGGAATATTAACTTCCGTTTGATCATGGACGGACATGTAGAAAAGTTTATCTAAGACAAATCCTGCCATGTTAGCTGCTCACAACAACTGCACGCAGCTCTCTCACTTAACGACTTCGCCGTGTCGTTAAGCATTAATTTACGCCATTTTCGTGTTGCGCATGTATGTTTATGATGTAAATTGTTTTTTTTCTGTTGGATAACGTTGAGAGTCCAAATGAATATAAAACAGGGTTTTTTGCCCCACCACAAAAGCTTTGGGAGCAAAAGTTTATAAGGGTGCCAAATTTGACAGAACACCGGTCCGTGAAATAGAGACCCAAATCACACCGGTCCGTGGTGCAAAAAAGGTTGGGGATCCCTGTTCTACACTACATTCATTACACTTTATTTTTTGTCAAAGGTTTAATAAAATAAGCAATGTTTGATTGTGGAGACAGGCCAAACTAGGGGCCAGCTTTTATCACAGTTTAATAAGGTTCTGTACAATGGAAGCCAACATTCATCAGTTATTTAACTGGGTCATGACATTTTGAACAAATAAAAACATTGCTATAATATGGTTTAAAAGGATTCAAATTGGGAAAATATAAGATTTGCCAGCCTGGGCTCAAGCGCTGTAGACGTGTCCGTCGACTGTGCTCAAAGAGTGCTGACATCTACTCGTTACAAAATGGACGCTACGTTATCTAGCTTGTTTCCAGTGCATGCTGGTATTTCAAGGAGGGGAAGCTCAAAATGTGTCTGCCTGTGAGTGCTTTTTGACAGTGGAGCGGATCAGCGGATCCTGCTGCTTGATAGGGAAAGAAACTAGAGTACCAGAAGTCAAGTCTCCAAACACAAGCGGCTATAAAAAATAAAAATAAAAAAAAAACACCAGAAATAGAAGTTCGAATTTTCAATAGTCATTTTAATGAAGAAAGTGTCGATAGGATGATTAGGAAAGTCTCAGGTTCAACTCATAACAACAGAATGAAATTTGAAAATTTCTTCCCTCGTATGTTAAACAACAAGTTTGCCGAGTCACTCATTTCGCTGTCAATTAAAAAGGGATTTAGCCTCAGACAAATCATCCAATCATCATTGAAGGAATTCGCCCCCCTCGCCAAGCCGCAGAAAAACCGCCAGCCGAACGAAGTGCCGCTCCGCTGGCACCGCTCCCGCAAGCCAACCGCTGGGGGCCAAGATTCCGCGTGTTCACTCCCATGTTAACCCTTTGTACTGACTCCATGTTCCAAAAGTTTGAAGAAAGCTCACCGACAACAGGTTGAAAATTTATTCGTCGACAATGGTCAAAAAAACAAGGCAAAAACAGACGTCGAAGGGACCCTGCTGGATCCAAAACAAGGATAGATAGAAATGTTCCCGAGCAGCGACAGTTTGTTATCTGAGACTGAGTGTCCAGTCTTTTTAAAAGCTGCGGTGGAGTGGGCCGGGCCGAAGGTGTGACTGGGTGTTGTCTTGGGATCATCCCTCTGTGGCCGGTTTTGGGCGGTTAGGTTCATGCGTCATCCTTCGTGGCTGGGACGTGGTTGCCACAGCGACCGACGCCGGTCTTGACGTCCCTAGCGCCCGCTATCAACTTATCCTGGCTGGGCGAGATGCTACTTGTTTTAGGACAGAGCGCCCTGCTCTTTGTCCTGGAGTGGCCGGGAGAACTGATTGCGAGAGTTGGTGAGTCAATCTTGCTCGTGACGCATACATTGGGCTTCTGTGATAAGATGGCGTTGTGTATCTATGCTGCTTCTTTTCATTAAACTATGGTGTAAGTGCTATTTATTTTATACTAAGTGTGTTAGAGTAGTACAAACAGTCCTATAGAACATATGAGAACTGATACTATTTCCCGAATTCCCTCATCATCCAGAGAAGCAGAGCATTATGGCTAGCCAAGTCCCGCCCACTTTCCAGACCTCCAGAGGCGCACAGTGTCCGTCTTTTTTCGCAGTAGTGTAACAATACACTCGCAACTCTGGAGATGTACCAGCGTCCACAGTTTAAAGGACTGTGAAGCTGCATGAATGAATGAAAAATACGCTGCGTCGTAACCAGTAATAAAGAAGCAGATTCTGAGCAGAACTTGAGCCGTTGTAGCGCATATTTCGTCAGTGACATGTACACACAACATTATGCATTTGATCTCTTATTCTTTTACATTTTACGCATTTTTTCATCGCATTCTTGAAGAAATTGCCTCTCCTCATTTGCTATTCCTACACAAACTCGTCTTCCATGTGAACGAGGCTTCCTTCGCGTGTACGTAGGGAGAGGCATCTCTCTCTCTCTCTGCCCCATTTTCAGCACAGTTCCAACATCCATGAGAGTGGGACTTTGCGAACGCATGCTTCAGCAGAATTTCTTTCTGCCGTATTTCATGCACTATTACTTCATTAAGTAAAGCGGGGATTATAGGCATTGTTTGAATGCAACTTCTGGCAGCCAGTCACCTTTAACTGAGCCCTGGAAGAACCTGCGATCATACGCAGAAATTCAGTGAGCCATTGGTTGAACGGTAGCAAACCGCAACCCTCACTGCTGTTCGACACACCGTCTGCCTGTGGAGCTTCCCCGCGGTGCTACGTCACGGCTTGCCAGCGGTCGGCTGTTTTGCTTTGCCTTATTACACCAAGTCCAAGTAGCATAAAAAACACATTATCACCTGAGAGAGATGTATTTTGGGCATAAGGGGGTTGCAACTTGTAGGCAAAGCTTGATAGCCAAGTGAATGAGTAAGTTGCAATTGAAGCCGAACAGCCACTGATGTCGCTTGGTCATTATATAGTGGGAGGGGTGGGCCAGAAAGCCATGTTGTCAGTAGATATTGTTTAAGCCCGCCCAACAAAATCCTGCCAGCTGAGGTGAAATACAGTTTGTTGCTATAATTAAGCAGTACATATTTCTGTTTATGCACGTTTTCAGCACTTCTCTTCAACCACATACAGTGTATCACAAAAGTGAGTACACCCCTTACATTTCTGCAGATATTTAAGTATATCTTTTCATGGGACAACACTGACAAAACGACACTTTGACATAATGAAAAGTAGTCTGTGTGCAGCTTCTATAATAGAGTTCAATTTTTTCCTATCCAAATAACTCAAAATATAGCCATTAATATCTAAACCCCTGGCAACAAAAGTGAGTACACACCTTTGAAAACGTACATCCCTAAATGTCCAAATTAAGTACTGCTTGTCATTTTCCCTCCAAAATATCATGTGACTCGTTACAGGAGTGCTGTCGGCATTGCTGCAGAGATTGAAGAGGTGGGGGGTCAGCCTGTTAGTGCTCAGACCATACGCCGCACTTTACATCAAATTGGTGCGCATGGCTGTCACCCCAGGAGGAAGCCTCTTCTGAAGACGGTACATGTTCTGCAAATGAAATACACCTTAGCGAATTAGCTAATTAGCTTAGCGCTAACTATTAACACCTCAAAAACCACAACAATAAAGGATAAACATTACAAGAGGGTCCGTGTACTCACCTCCTATAGACGCACACGGGTCTTAGCAACACACTCAGGACATTTTTCAATTGACATGACTTGAAACTACAGCTGGAAATCTGAAAGACGAGGAGCAACGAACTAGCTCTCTTCCCCTCTCGCTCTAAAAAATAACGCGCACAGAAGCACGCCGGGTCGCGCCTCTGTTCCAGCCTGTCTCATACACAAATATATTTTCCAGTCTTTTGAAAAAGATTAAATCTCTCACTCAGTTACAGGCAGCATCTATTATAACGTGTGCGTCCGTTAAAGGTGCCCGGGCGGCAGACGTGTCTTGAATGATATATTATTATAATAGGCCCGAAAAGTGTGAGAGACTCTTTAGCTGCCCAGATAGTTACTCTGGACAATGTAAGTGTAGCCTCCAGCACCACAGTTAAAAACCTAGGAGTTCTATTCGACCCTGACTTATTGTTTAAAGCTCACATTAAACAAACCTGCAGAACGGCCTTCTTTCACCTGCGCAACATAGCCAAAATTAGAAATATTTTATCTAAAAACAATGCAGAAAAATTAATTCACGCGTTTGTTACATCAAGATTGGATTACTGTAACTCCCTACTTGCAGCTTGTCCTAAAAGTTCTCTAAAAGGTCTTCAGCTAGTCCAAAACGCAGCATCAAGACTTTTAACAGGAACCAAAAGAAGAGAGCACATCACCCCTGTGCTGCAGGCCCTTCACTGGCTTCCAGTCCAGTTTAGAATTAAATTTAAAATCCTCCTTCTTACATTTAAGACCATTAATGGGTTGGGGCCATCTTATCTCACCGATGCTCTGGTTCCATACCGCCCCAACAGAACACTCCGCTCTCAGAATGCAGGTCATGGTAGTTCCCAGGGTTTCTAAAAGTACTATCGGAGCTAGAGCCTTTAGCGACCAAGCCCCTGTTTTATGGAATCAGCTTCCAGCCAATATTAAAATAGGCCGAGACAGTCTGCACATTTAAGATTAGATTAAAAACGTTCCTATTCAACAAAGCTTATGGTCAGGCTAGTTGAAGTCGTAGTAGACTCACAGTTTAGTCTAAGCTGCACTAGAAGCTATAATGTTGGGGGAAGTACAGCCACTGAGTTCTATTTCCTTTTTCTCACTCTACCTACCACTTGTCTTACTTTATTTCTATTTTCCAATGTTAATATCTAGTTGTCTAGTCTCTTAATCACTAGTCACCCGGTGGCCCCTTTCCCCCCTCCCATCTGGGGAGGGGCTATTTTTCAGCTGCAGTCTCCTGACTGTCCGAACCCCTGGCTGGATGGATGTCCTCGTTGCTACCCCCGTCTCATCTGGCTAGATGGACCTCTTCTTGTTCCTTTACTCCACTGCATCTTTACGGAATGTAACTTCACCTGCTAATTCCCATTAGCAGTCCTGGTGCTTCCTGTCTATCCGTCCTGGGAGTGGATCTCTCCTGATTGTGGTACTCCCCAAGGTTTCTCCCAAAGAGTTTTTGGAGTTTTTCCTTGCAGACATGGAGGGTCTAAGGATGGGGGATGCCCAGGATTTGAACTTTATTTATTCATCTTTGTTGCTTCATTTGCTGTTTCTGATTGTGTATATTGCCTCTGCAAAGCCCTTTGAGACAACCTTGCTGTGATTTAGGGCTATACAAATAAAATTGAATTGAATTGCTTTCCGCTACGAGCGGCTGTCATAAAGTTATGAAGGAAAATCATCGTTTTTGAGCCTTTAGGAATCGTAATCGAATCGTCACGTGTCGAATCGCAATGCATGTAGAAATCGATTTTTTGGAACTCCTCTAATAGCAACTAGTCCAGAATAGACCTTGACATCATGTGTCAAGAAAGTAATCGTATCGTTAGATCAGCTGCATGTTCATCTAAGTTTTGATGTGCCTCTTGTGAACAGTAGAAGTGTTCAAACAAAATGAAAAAAAAGGAACATGTCCCCATTTTAATAACATTGTTTTCCTGCCTTGCAAAAGAGCTACAGGTACAGAT
The DNA here is from genome assembly GCF_030265065.1 of Corythoichthys intestinalis. NCBI lineage: Eukaryota > Metazoa > Chordata > Actinopteri > Syngnathiformes > Syngnathidae > Corythoichthys > Corythoichthys intestinalis. Next base: position 13,570,341 of record NC_080396.1, on the reverse strand, counting down.
TTGTTGTTCCCATCTGTGCAAGCTTAATGAGAATCCTTGACAATCTTAACTCACTGTGGCATTTTTCAAATAAAGTCAACACTCAAAGAGGATATTATTTCCAAATGTTTTATCAAAAAATATTTCGAACCTAAAATCCACATTAAAGGTTGTTTCAAAACAAAAATAAAGGGGATAAACACAAAGCGTGCAGATTTTGAATTCAATTCTTTTGCATGTCTAAAATAAGCAAATTATTCAAAACAATTCCGTTCAGCGGGAATTCCGCTCAACAGACGTCAACACAAAAAAATTAGAGGTATTGTTTTACTGTAGACAAAACAGTACCGAAGGATAATATGCTTTTGATTGTGGGTATGCTTTAAAGATTAATGAGAACCTCCTTGGCAAAGAATGTTCATGTTTCAGTGACATTGACCGAGATAGACGTCCAATTCATTTTGACTGGACGGCGAAATGGATTGGACATCTATTGCCGTCGATAGCAGCAAATGTGTTAAAGAGGGGAAAAAAATGCCTATCATGGCTATCGTTGATATAATACAACATAATTGTGTGTGTGTTTGTGTGTGTGTACATGTTTTACGAATGAGGGTGTTTGAAAAAAATCAATTTTTTCCAAAGTTTTCTAACAGATCCATGATCCTCTTGCGCTCTGCCTCTTTGAACTCCTCGCTCTTGCCATCCCCGATGCTCTCTGCGTACTCTGCAAATGAGACACACGCAAGTAATTAGCTTCACAAGTAACAGCTTGAAGATGGGCGCTTTCACAAATTTATGACGTCGACATCCAGCTCTGCTGGAAAGAGCGGATAAACCCGCAAAGTGTTTTTTTTTTTTTTTTTTTTTTACTTGTACCGAGAGATCTTTAGTTCATGGATAAAGCAAAGGGAAAGCACGCAGAACAGTGACTGAGAGTTGTAAATGTTTTTACATTTGCAATACTTTCTAATGTAAACAGGCTATCTTATCACAGGGACTAAAAGATGAACTGACACTGAAACCAGTTCTTTTGGGGTTGAAGAGTGATAATTTTCTATTGTGTGTGTGATTGCTGAGCAAAAAAAGAGGGTTGGAGTAGCTGCAGCCTCAGTGGGGTCTCTGCTGTCCTCTGAGTTGGGAATTACACATCACGCCCCAGGAAGAACAAAATAAATAAAGAAATCGTGTTTAAAAAAAATTTAAAAATAACAAGTAGAATCTTTACATCTTTGATATTTATCTTTAATATGAATAACACCAAAGAAATCAGGTCTCTGTTTTGCAGCACTCAAAAGCAGTGTTGTCACGGATGACTTGAAAAAGTAATGTAATTACTAAAGATGTCTCGATCGATCGGTCGGGTCCGATCACGTCATTTTCAAAGTATCGGAATCGGCAAAAAAAATATCGGACATGCCTTTTATATATATATATATATATATATATATATATATATATATATATATATATATATATATATATATATTTTTTTTTTTTTTTTTTTTAATTAAATCGTTTTCTAATTGTATTTACCGTTACAGACATAATATGTTACACTCATCCAGAGTCTTTAGTTTAGGCTTAAGGTAGGGTTATCAAATTCATCCCGTTAACGGCGGTAATTAATGTTTAAAAAAAATTATCACGTTAAAATATTTAACGCAATTAACGCATGCGCTGCACGACCCAGTCACGCATTGTCGCGTTCAATCTGTAATGGCGCCGTTTTACCTATATTTAGAGCTAAAAGGCAGCGTAAAATGAGTAGAGTGAATTTTGGCAGCCTTTGGAGCCTTTCTTTAATTGGCTAAAGCCTTACAATCCCTCTCCCTACTATTAGAAATATCGTGGGAAGCAATGTGGGGAAGAAAGGTAGTAATTGATCTTTTTCTTAACACCCTATGTTAGTTCCCAACGCAGAGAAGATATATCAATTGGTACCACTACGCACAGTCATGGTTGCACGTCCCATCATGCATTTGGGCAGAACAGTTAAAAGCTCAACAAATACACTAGATGGCAATATTTAGTCACAATATACAAAGTCACATTTATCCTTTAAGCAATATTGCAGGAGACCTACTGGAGCCTGCAAGGATCTGGGATTCACTCAGAAAACTGTGAAGTTTGGTAGTGGCAAAATCATGGTCTGTGGTTACATCCAGTATGGGGGTGTGCGAGTCTTAGCTTTCATATGAGCCATTTCTGAAACCAATTGCATAACTAAAAGTCAGGTTATTAGTAGAGATGTCCCGATCGATCGGGTCCGATCACGTCATTTTCAAAGTATCGGAATCGGCAAAAAAATATCGGCCATGCCTTTTTTTTTAATATATACAGTGGGGAGAGCAAGTATTTGATACACTGTCAATGTATATATTTTTTAATTAAATCGTTTTCTAATTGTATTTAACGTTACAGACATAATATGTTATTTATCCCAATATCAGCGGTAATTATCTTTTTTAAAAATGTAGCACGTTAAAATATTTAACGCAACTAATGCATGCGCTGCGCAACCCACTCACGCATTGTCGCGCTCCATCTGTAATGGCGCCGTTTTGCCCATATAGAGAGCTAAAAGCCAGCGTAAAATGAGTAGAGTGAATTTTGGCAGCCTTTGGAGCCTTATTTTAATTAATTACAATCCCTCTCGCTACGATTAGAAATATCATGGGAAGAAATGTGGGGAAGCAAGGTAGCAATTGATCTTTTTCTTAGCACCTTATGTTATATCCCATCGCAGAGAAGATAGAGTGGGGAGAACACGTATTTGATACACAGTCAATGGCTGTGTATCAAATACGTGTTCTCCCCACTGTATATGAATTGGTAGCACTACGCTCAGTCATAGTTCCACTTGTCATGGTTCCACTTCCCATCATGCATTTGGGCGTGGCCTTCAGTACCATTTACTGAAAGCTCAACAAATACACTAGATGGCAATATTTAGTCACAATATACAGAAGTCTTTCTATCCGTGGATCCCTCTCACAGAAAGAATGTTAATAATGTAAATGCCATCTTGAGGATTTATTGTCCTAATAAACAAATACAGTACTTATGTACTGTATGTTGAATGTATATATTCGTCCGAGTTTTATTCATTTTTTTCTTAATGCATTGCCAAAATGTATATGATCGGGAAAAATTATCGGGAATGATTGGAATTGAATCGGGAGCACAAAAAGCAATCGGAGCGGGAAATATCGGGATCGGCAGATACTAAAACTAAAACGATCGGGATCGGATCGGGAGCAAAATAACATGATCGGAACAACCCTAATAATGAGAGAACTATTGTTGAAGACTCAGCAGCTTTTGTAAGACAAAAACCATGTTTTCATGTAGAAGGATTTGATCATTACATACAGGGGTGCTGCCAGGGTTTTCAGGCCCAATGAAAAGATATCACTTTGGGCCCCACCACCAATGCTGGGACACACACACACATTTAGAGTATCAACTACGTAATTTCCTGCATTCTTGTGAATCTTTACACACTAATTTGTGCATTGTCTGCATTAATTTTAGATGAAAATATATTTATGTAAACATACAGCGTATGTGAGCATGAGCATATGAGCAATAATGAATACTCATATCATCTATAAGAAATGTACTGAACGCCATCTTTTACAATCTAAATATATTTTTATTAGAAATATTCTCAAAGCAAATACCATAATAAATTAGAATAAATGTTTTAACTTAACTATACTGCAGTATACATTACAGTATACAACTGTTTTAGTATGAAGAGATTGCTAAGGGTTTGCCTGCTGTACTGATTAAATGTAAGCTAAAAGTGGAGTAAACACTAGCTCGCAAACAATTACGGTATTGTCACGCGACAATGCGTGAGTGGGTCGCGCAGCGCATGCATTAGTTGCGTTAAATATTTTAACGTGCTACATGTTTTAAAAAGATAATTACCGCTGATATTGGGATAAATAACATATTATGTCTGTAACGTTAAATACAATTAGAAAACGATTTAATTAAAAAATATATACATTGACAGTGTATCAAATACTTGTTCTCCCCACTGTATATATTAAAAAAAAGGCATGGCCGATATTTAGCCTCATCTAGAAACTTGCGATCTCCACTATAGGCTACAGCTCTGAAGGGAGGTCCCTTGTTAACAAACTAAATTCAACTGATGACAAACTAATTTCAGTAAATTATTGACGAACTTGATTCAAGCCGATTTTAAAAAAGAAAATTTCCACACCAACTTTCAGTTCCAACATCTGTAGGATACCAAAAAATGCTGTCATTATTTGCAATTCATGTTTTTGAATAGGCGAATGTCGCTCATTGAGGCCGGGAAAATCCTGTATTTCTTACAAAGTGAGGTGGAACCTCCCGTCGGAGCTAAGATAACAAGTTATTTTCAGCACTACACTGACACAAGATAGCAACCTTCCTTTGTGAAGTACTTTGTCACATCCTGTTGGCCTTTTCTACCCATCTCCTGTTTTGCATTCTTTTTTTTCCTCTTTTGAAAAGCCGATTTTTGTTTTGAAAACATTTCTGCAGTACCTTGATACGCGCACTCCGAGTCATTGACTAGTGTAAATGAGCACCGCTGCTCCCAGTCTGATCGAAGGAAGGGCGGACCAAACCATTTAATGAAAATTCAGGGGTTTGGGGGTGGTGGCTGGCAATAACTATGCTCTCTGGGTGTTTACTTTTTGCCAAAAACAAAACAAGAAAAATAAACCCTTCATTTTATTCCTATTAAAATTATAATAATTAATATTTAAATTTGCAAACGATTACCTAATGTTCTAATTTTCTTTGTGGGGCCCCATCAGGGCATGGGCCCTTAGAATAAGTATGACTTTTCACCCCTATACAGCGCCCCTGATTACATAGAGAGTAGAGGTGCAGTGATCACAAATTTCTGTCTGATCACCATTTTGAAAAGTCAAACACGCCAATCTCGATTTTTGCCGATTTCAAAGACAACAGTATTCACCTTGAACATTTCAATTAATCTTGTTTTATTGGAAAATGTTGACTATTCCTGTGAAATAAGACTGATTTTAAGACTGCATATGGAGTAGTTTTCTACTACTAGATTATATCAGGTCTCCAAGTCTTTCTATTTTCACATCGTAATATCTTTTAATACTGGAACAGTTTGAATGTCAGCCAAATGTGAGCTTTCATTAAACAGGTATTATCTGACTGAATTCACTCACAAATGACAGAAAGTAATGGGGCCATCTAGCGGCTGCAAAATAATTAACACACACACTGAGTATATAGAACACCAATACAAATTTCACTAACCCTAACCTAACCCTAACATTTTTTATACAAGTATAACAAAACTTAAAATGGTTATAAAATTCTCAAATTTAGGCTAGATGCAAACAAATCACCAAATTCAAAGATAATCACCTATATTTTCCGAGTCAATAACAATATTTAACTAATTAAAATTCAATATAAATTTTTGCCCATAATAGCAACTTTTTTTTTTAATTTAGTGCAAGCTTTCAACACCTAATAAATCACTCAATTTTCACTTAATAAAGTGTGTTCCAAAATGTTTGACATAATTTCTTAGGCCAATAATTTTGACAATTTTTGTTGGAATGACCTCAAATTTTCACAGCTTGTGTTGAAACGTTTCAAGTTGTTGTGTGTAACTTTTGGCATTTCTATCTTTTCAAGTTAAGAAGCTCACTTAAAAAAAAAAAAAAAAAAGGCATTTTGTGTTAAGACTATGCTCGGACTCAGTCACCGAAGACCGTGCAGCGGGCCTTCTTCACAAATTTTGCAAAGGCACCAACTGAACTGAAACAGAGAATTACAGCCACACTGGAAACTGTTACCGAAGACATGCTACAGAGAGTTTGGCACGAGCTCGAATACAGACTCGACGGATGTCAAAAAAATTGTATGTCGAAGCGATTGTATGTCGAGGTACCACTGTACATGTGCGCATTTGTCCGTGAGAGTCCATGAATAAAACATGTCAGTGTACATCTAACCTAATAATTTCTGACAGGTTTGATATTGAGAATTGAATAAAGTGTGACAACAATCAAAGATATGTGGGCACATAAAGTAAATACAGTATGCAGACAATGCACCCACACGTAAGCACACACAAACACTAACTTGATGCAAAGATGCAATCAAAAGGCGAATGTAACACATTTCTACACACAATGACAGTTGGAGCATCGCCATGCTGTTGGCACCAGCACGCGTGACGGATGGCTCTATCTACACAGCTACATGCTCGAGGGCCAGAGGGGGTGTGAGTGGAGCCTCTTCAGCTTTTATCACACAATGATATAGAAACGACAGATGACACTGAAAAACAAACATAGCTGCTGGCTTCGGGCCTGTTTCTGTTTCACATACTGAAGTCGGTGGGTTGATTGGTGAACTAATAGTTGTGATTGTGGCACAATGGGAAGACAAAGCACGTCTTCTTTTTAGTACTGTATTTATTATGCCTTTACATATTTGACTGTTATCTGCCAGATTCTTCTTGATTGTTTATATACAGCAGACATGTCCAAAGTGTGGCCTGGGGGCCAAATGCGGCCCGTGGTCAAATTTCATCCGGCCCCCAGCCTCTATCATAAGATCAATAACGTCTGGACCGCACACAGACTTAATAAATTGGTCAGCAGTACTGCTACCAGCATATGAAGTAGCTTACACACTAAAAGCTGCTCCTCATTTACCCACTAAAAAGCAGCAGCACTTTAAGCAACATTACCCCGTGTGATCCTTGACTTCCAATTTTCTAAAATGGCAACAATCAACAACAAAAAACGTTGACTGCGATGGCTGACGCTTCAAGGATAGGTGGAAATTGGACTATATCTTCAATTAAATACGCAACAACTGTGTCTGCCTCATTTGCAAAGAGACAGTTGCTGTTTTTAAAGAATTCAATGTGAGGCGATATTACCAAACAAGACAGGGTGACATGTACGACAAGATTACAGGGAAAATACGCAGCGAGAAATTGAAGCAACTTTTGAAGCTAGTTTAATTTCAAAGCAGCAGTATTTCACAAGAGCCCGAGTCGAAAGAGAACACTAGCTGCGAGATTGTTGAGATTATTAATTTAAAAAAAAAATAATAAAGCAAATGTGACACACAGATTGGCTTGCTAAAATGTGCTTAAATATATTGTTCTGTGTAAAGGACGTCAGCCAAGGTTGGCCCCCCACATTTTTACCACGCCAAATCTGGCCCCCTTTGCAAAAAGTTTGGACACCCCTGATATACAGTGTATCACAAAAGTGATTACACCCCTCGCATTTCTGCAGATATTTAAGTATATCTTTTCATGGGACAACACTGACACAATGACACTTTGACACAATGAAAAGTAGTCTGTGTGCAGCTTATATAATAGAGTTAATTTACTTTTCCCTCAAAATAACTCCAAATATAGCCATTAATATCTAAACCCCTGGCAACAAAAGTGAGTACACCCCTTAGAAACTACATCCCTAAATGTCCAAATTGAGTACTGCTTGTCATTTTCCCTCCATGTCAATGTCAGGTGACTCGTTAGTGTTACTAGGTCCAGGTGTGCATAGGGAGCAGATGTGTTCAAATTTGTAGTGCAGTTCTCACTCTCTCATACTGGTCACTGAAAGTTCCAACATGGCACCACATAGCAAAGAACTCTCTGAGGATCTTAAAAGACGTATTGTTGCGGTACATGAAGAAGATTGCCAACACCCTGAAACTGAGCTGCAGCACTGTGGCTAAGATTTTCCAGCGTTTTAAAAGAGCAGGGTCAACTCAGAACAGCTCTCGGGTTGGTCGCCCAAAGAAGCTGAGCGCACGTGCTGAGCGTCACATCCAAATGCTTTCTTTCAAAGATCACGAAGATCGTCGCAGGATTGCGGTCAACATTGCTGCAGAGATTGAAGAGGTGGGGGGTCAGCCTGTTAGTGCTCAGACCATACGCTGCACTCTACATCAAATTGGCTGCCAGGAGGAAGCCTCTTCTGAAGACGGTACACAAGAAAGCACACAAACAGTTTGCTGGAGACATGTCAACAAAGCACATAGATTACTGGAACCATGTCCTATGGTCTGATGAGATGAAGATTAATTTGTTTGGTTCCGATGGTCTCAGGCATGTGTGGCGGTGACCAGGTGAGGAGTACAAAGATAAGTGTCATGCCTACAGTCAAGCATGGTGGTGGGAATGTCACAGTCTGGGGCTGCATGAGTGCTGCAGGTGTTGGAGAGTTATATTCCATTTAGGGAAACATGAACTCCAACATGTACTGTGAAATACTGCAGCAGAACATGATCCCCTCCCTCCAGAAACTGGGTCGCAGGGCAGTGTTCCAGCATGACAATGACCCCAAACACACCGCCAAGATGGCCACTGCTTTACTGAAGAGGCTGAGGCTAAAGGTGATGGACTGGCCAAGCATGTCTCCAGACTTGAACCCGATAGAAAATCTTTGGGGGATCCTCAAGCAGAAGGTGGAGATGTGCAAAGTCTCAAATATCTGGCAACTCCGCAACGTCGTCATGGAGGACTGGAAGAGCATTCGAGTGGCAACCTGTGAAGCTGTGGTCAACTCCATGCCCAGGAAAGTAAAAGCAGTTCTGGATAATAGTGGTGGCCACACAAAATATTGACAGTTGACATGTTGTAAGTTAATATTGACAACTTTCACTAAGGGGTGTACTCACTTCTGTTGCTCCGGGTTTAGATATTAATGGCTATATTTTGACTTATTTTGAGGGAAAAATAAATTAACTCTGTTATATAAGCTGCACACAGACTACTTTTCATTGTGTCAAAGTGTCATTTTGACAGTGTTGTCCCATGAAAAGATATACTTAAATATCTGCAGAAATGCGAGGGGTGTACTCACTTTTGTGATACACTGTATAATATTGGACTTTATTTCCTCAAATTTTAAACAATGAAAGGTTATTTAGAGGCACAGTCGGTCTGCATGAGAGATAAGCAAGCCCAGTAATTAATAGTAAGTGCCACCCACTGTATCGCTTTTGTAAGAATTTTTACGCGGTACAGGCCAAAAGTTTGGACACACTTTGTCATTCGTACGTTTTCTTTATTTTCATGAATATTTACATTTTAAACTCTCACTGAAGGTAATAAAACTATGAATGAACACGTGTGGAATTATGTACTTAGCCCAAAAAAAAAAAAAAAAGTGAACTAAATGAAAACATGTAATATTCGAGTATCTTTAAAGTAGCCACCCTTTGCCCTGATTACATTTTTGCACACTCTTGATGAGCTTCAAGAGGGAGTCACCTAAAATGGTTTTTGACTTCACAGGTATGCCTTTTCAGGGTTGATTAGTGGAATTTATTGCTTTATCAATAGGGTTGGGACCTTCATTTGTGTTGCTTGAATGAGGTGTTCCAAACTTTTGGCTTGTACTCCCTCTATATATTATAAATCCAAAAAAAGGAGACAGACAGAAAAAAATTGCATGTGAAGCATGAAAGAAATGATAGAGGATATCAGAGAAGGAAGCGTCACACTAGTCAACAAGAGATACATCTCATTTGAATCAGACTAGGGCAGTGAACAATTTCCAGTCTCTTTTGGTAAATGAACATGATTAAAAGCATTTTTATATTTCCTGGATGGTATTTGTGAGGCAATACAATTTGAGTAATGATCTGAAACACTCAAAAGACAGATAATCATGAGAAAAAAAAAAATCTTAGAAATGTGATCATGTCGAAAATATTGATTAAACACAAAAAAATGTAACGTCTGTCACACCACGCGTGTATGTAAATACTGATACACTGGAAACTAATGGAACAACCCGAGATACTTTTGACTAGCTGAAAAAGCACTGGCATTTAACTCACTGCATGCCACTTGACAACAACAGACGCCCTATTCATTTAACTGGGAAGACTGACTGTGAATGAAGTTATGTGTCTTTTCAATTCATTAAACAAGATTATTTCAGCTGAGACGCACATGAAGGTCTAGTCTATCCCTTTAACTATAGCCCCTTTCACACACATATCCCAGTAAATTCCCGTGTAAGGTGACGCGGGATATACTCGCGCCATTGCTCTCACGCATAGAGTGATATGCCGGGAATGACGCGGGTTGGACACGTTCACAGACTTGTCCCGTGTTGCCCACTCCGCGCTCTCTGTGCGGGGAGGGCTGCTGGCGCGATTTTATAACCCGAACATTACTTCATTTTTGGTCCGCATCGGCTGTCATATTCTGTTGGTCAGATCGTGTTTTGTTACAGAGCCGGTTGTGGGAACATTCCTGATGTCATACCTTCAGCCAATTGAAGCTCATCAAGACTGTATTGAAGCCCAGGCGATAAGAGAAGGGTGCCGAGATATTAACTTGCTGGGCGCCATTCGACAGCTTGTACTCTCGAATTTTGTGCATTTGCTAGCTTGTTCGTCTGCCGCCCTTGTTTTTAAATCCCCTACGTTGTGCAGGTATTTGAATGTATTTGATTTGTTGTCTCATCGGTTCTCTGCCTACCGCTTAGGTTAATATTATTGATCCCCGTCGACCTACTGTCACGGACCCATTATGTTATTCCCCCTTTTCCGTGATCGCGTGTATTTTTGTTTGTATTTAATAAACCCTTGAACGCTTCCCTCCGTTGTTTTCTGCTTTGAGGTATAACCTTGTTTCCGCAGTTGCAGACTTTAACATCGATAACAAAATAAACCACACATTTCCAAAGATGGACGATGGACTCTTTTCCTCGGCTCTACGATCTAGTAGCAATTCAATTTTGTTATGTTTTCAGTTTAATTTAGCTATTTCCAGCGTGCTATGTTGAGATTTGCGATGTTTGTTTACTGCTTTTTGTTGTACTGCGAAGAAAGCGGAAGTGACGATCAGCCCGCCATGATACTTACGTCATTAGCCATCGTGCTGTGACCAGTGAATTTACCACCTGCTTTCACACACACAGTTTCCCGGAAAAATCCCAGACATTGTACTAAGACGCGACTCGGTAAATGTCTGCATCATCTCCATGTCAGTCGACCCGGGAACTTGCTTTCACATATAAGGGCTGCCCGTTTAAATCCTGGGAGTGTATGTGGCAGGGGCGTAAGAAAAATATCAGGAGTGGGGGAGTAGCAGTGTGGAACGGACTAGTAATTTTTAATGGCACTGTACATAAAATTTGTTAATAGATTGCAGTGTTAATTTTGGCAACCCTTTTAGTTTTTGTCTTATGGACCGTTTACATGGTGACGCTGCGACACCAAGACGCAACGATTGTGTTGCGGAATGGCCTCGCCTTTACATATAGTGACGGTGAAAACGGAAAGCGAAGATGCAAACTTCTAACTCCGGCCTCCAAAGCGGAACGATTCAATTGCGGGGATTGCTCCCCAACTATATGAATGGAACGCTCCCGCACCGATGAAGACAGCACATGCACACGTCACTTTGGGCATGCGTAGTCACTGCTACTAAACATTCAAAACCGCAAACATAGTGGAACGTCAGCTTTAATTTGCTGTTTTTCATAATGTTTTTAATTCAAATATATTTTATGCTCGCGTTTTTTGGACAGATGGACGCCATTGCTTCGAGTGTGCAGGTATGTTGTCTTCTGGGCTGAGGAGGTTGTTGTAAAGACAGTGAGTGATTGGCTGTCGCCTTGTAAAACTGCACTGCCCCCTAGGGCCTGGCATGAATACTACATCATTTTCATGCGGAATTGCGACATCTTTCGAGTGGAGACGGAACCAAGCTGGAACCATGTGAATACAAACATGAAATTTTTTGTATTCTTGGAGCGTCACCATGTAAACAGACCCCTAGTCTTTTGGACGAAAATACTTACTAGTCTTAGTCATATTTTAGCCATTTTAAAATGTGTTATTCTTTGTCTAGTTTTAGTCAACAAATACTCAAACTGTTTTCATCTGTAAAATTCAAGAGTTTCCGTCCAAAAATAAAGGTTTCCAACCATTTTAAAGAAACTTTGACAGACAAGCACATATTGTAGCCTCTACAAGAAGAACACGAACTTTGTGATGATATTACACATTCAGCGGGAAAAGTTTTCAATTAACAGACGTCACGAACTGTATGTAAAATACGTTGTCTAAGAGCTTAAAAGGAAGCTCGCCATGCTAAAGTTTACGCAAATGCTAAAAAAAAATGCTATGCTAACGCTATGAATTATATTTAGTGTGTGATGATCACTCAACAAACACTTTCCCATTCACATGCTCATCAGCTACTGTTTTCAAACATCTTTAATATTTATCTTTAATGTGAATAGCACAGCTTTCCCATTTACTGACTCACCTCTCATGATGTGGCGTACAGTTTTGACAGATCCTCCTCTTAAGTTGAGAATTTGTTGAACTCTCTGCTGCAGCTAAATTTAGGAAGACAGGCCATCTGGGTTAAAAATTCTGAGACAAAATTGACGGGAAAGAATCAAATCACACCTTAGAAAGTGCCACTGAAATTCAAATACAAGGAGAATGAGGAACTCAAACTAAATCTAAACATAAACGAGACAATTGTCCGACAGGCCATCAAGTGTGAAATTAGGGTGCGATTTACTACTCTACTACTCATACTCTGGAACGACTTATGTGTGAAATTATGAACACATTATTATATCATTTCACATATTATTTTTACACTAAACCGCAAGAGAGTGCTCAAGGCCTGTTTTTCAACATGGGCAGCAACTTATAAAAAAGAAAAAAAGCACCTGAGAAGGGCTTAACAAAATGGCACCGAAAAAAATAATCATATTCTGCAGATTACAAGATGCAAGTAGTGAAATATGCAGCCGAAAACAGTAAACGAGCAGCAGTGTAACATTAGCATACCGTACACTTTTTCCAGCACATTCTTCTCTTTTCTATTTTTATCATAAATTGCCTTTCAAGACGACATATCTGTTCTTGGTGTTGGCTTTTATCAATTAATTTCCCCCATAAATGCGACTTATACTCCGGTGCAACTTATATATGGCGGAAAACACAGAGAGGGCTGAAAAAGCAGTTTCTGCTCTTGGACCCCTCTTTAAAATAAACTGCTGTATTTTAAGCCAAAACAGCTGTTGTGTTGGATAGAACAATATGTTTATATTCTGCAGTATTTTAGCAGTTTCATTGCGCATTAAGCCCCCGAACTATTTTTAATTTGTCCGTTTTACCCTGAAAACCCCTGTTTACAGACATCGCGCAACCACTTTTGTTTCAACCCAGCCATAAAAAGAAGCTAAGTAATTATATTACCTATTCAAAATGTCTGTCATTTTTAGCTCAGAATCATTGATTTATAATATTTAGTTAAAAGAAAATGACTTTTAAAAAATTATTTACTCGCATATTTCAAACTTTTAAACAAATTACGTCACAATGAAAAAAATAGTGTCTGCAAATAAGTAACAGATATGTACCTCATAACTATCGCTTTATTGATTTTTGTTACTGTCGCATTTTCCCCGATATTTTAAATAATAAATAATCGATCCAGAGAAAAATTGGGGAAAAAAGCTGCGATTTCTGCATCGCGACCCTTGTTATATTACCATGTTTCACCCATAAATTCACGTGTGGAGTCCCTCAAGGGTCAATTCTTGGACCACTCTTATTTAACATCTATATGCTTCCCCTAGCTCAGATAATGGAACAGTATGACATCTCCTATCGCACCTATGCAGATGACACACAACTCTACATTTCTGTGTCCCCACACGATTATAGTCCCTTAGTCTCCCTGAGTAAATGCATTCATCAAATCAATGAATGAATGTGCCATAATTTTCTCCAGTAAAATGTGTAGAAGACAGAAGTGATCATTTTTGCGCCAAAAAAAGAAAGGTCAAAGATAAGCAGGCACCTTAGCACAATGTCACTTACAGCTACAAATCAAGTCAGAAACCTTGGCGTAATTATTGACTCAGACCTAAAATTTGATAGCCATCTAAAGTCCGTCACTAAATCTGCTTATTACCACCTAAAAAACATAGCCAGAATTAAGGGGCTTCTGACTCAACAAGACATTGAAAAACTTTCAGCAGATTGGACTATTGCAACGGTATATTTACAGATCTTGATAAAACTGTTAGCTCCTTTAAATCAGGGTTAAAAACGCTTTTGTTTAGCACTGCATATCCATAACTGTCTATATATTTCATTCTATTTGCTTTCTATTCGTATCTCCATTGCTGATTTCAGGTATTAGCAGTAGTAGTATTTTTATTTTTTATTTTTTTATTTTTTTATTCTATTCGTGATTAAATGCAATTTTTATGTATAATTTTATTTACTATTTCGATTGTCTTTGTTTTTACGTTCTATTGATTTTAATGTGGTTTTTATGATCTTCATGTGATGTAAAGCACTTTGAATTGCCTTGTGTTGAATTGTGCTATATAAATAAATTTGCCTTGCCTTACCTTGCCTTGCCTAAACCCCCCCCAAAAATCCGACTGTGGCCATTCACAGCTGTGTCTTGACACTCGGTGATACATGCATGGTGTTTTTGGATCAAAACAAGATAAGTATGTGATAATATCTTGTCAAAATCATGGCGTCTTTAATTATGCTCTCTCATGCTCTCACCGACAGTTACGGTTTCGCTGTTTAAAAAAAAAAAAAAAAAAAAAAAAAAATGTAATGCCCCCCAGTTCAAAAATTTTCTTCCCCCAGAAAATTGAGATTTTAAGCTTTCCAATTATGTGAATATAGAACAGTTTTGAAATTTGGGGGTGTCAGAGCGGAACTTCAAGTCACCTGAGTGTTTTCCGCCATATATGTTTTTTTCCCCTTTTCGTTGCGCATTTTTTGGCTAGTGCGACTTATACTCGGGTGCGACTTATAGTCCGAAAAATACTGTACAAACAAAGCCTGTAATCTGGGCTGTTTTGAGTACTTTAACATATTGATGAAATATTTTGGAAATGCATTTTTCTTTACATTGATAAACAAATCAAGTCATTATGAGGATGTTAGTACCTGTGTCAGCCCTGAGTTGCTGATCTCGACCATTATGTAGCAGATGGACTGAAGAACAAAGAGTCCAGCATCCAGTCGACGCAGGTAAAACTCATCTTCCATGTGGTCATCCAAGATTTCACCACGGCGAACCATCTCCTGTATATACACGAACATGTCAATGACTCAGCAACAATCACGTTCACAGTTCAAACTTTTATGGCATGTCCTCCATATTACGGTAGTTTAGCTACATCCAGGCCCTCTCCTCTTTCCACTTTCAAAATAAAACGAGACATTTATTTTCTTCCAACTGTCGACCACTAAAAAACCAGCGAGCGTGAATACAGACTGGCATCCACAGGGAGCCAGACAAGTCAAACAAATTACAATTCACCCGCTTTTCTTCAGTTCTGTAAACACCAACAACCAGCTGAAAAACAAAGAGATACACAGAAAACCTGCAGTGTTTTAATTTAAGTGTTGTTTTGCAGCCTTTCCACAAATCCATTTGCGCCACTGACCAGACACACTAATCAATTGATTTCACTGCTAAACACCACACATCCAGTCCACACTCTGACATAGGCACACTTGCATAGTTATCCATCTTAACAACCCCGTCAGTATGCCAATAACATGGTGCTGCCAATATGCGCCCAGGCTACATTAATCACTATTAGCGATTAAGCAGCAGATGTGACATGGAGAGAGGAATTGGAGTCATTGAAGCGCCACATCAACAATTCGTTTAAACTCTGTAAGTAAATAAAAATATGTCTACAGAGTCTTTTGAGCAGTGTTGTCACTAATGCATTACTGTAATGTGATTACTTTCTTTCAATAACGAGCAATCTTACGCGTTCATTTTCAATCCAACGCATTCAGTTTTCCAAACCAGTAATCTGTTTAAAATTTCCTTAGTGTCTGTGCGCTACTATTTTGTTATTGCTACATAAAGTATGTAGAAAAAAAGAATATTGTCGTCATGTACGAAGAGCATTTTGAATAGAAAATGTTAGAAAGGTTCCCACTACGCATTCGTTTCCATGGTAACAGCTCATAGTTACTTCCTGTTTTGGTCTCGAGTCACACGCGCAAAGTGTTTTGGGACTGAGAAAGGCGTGAAGAACGCGGGTGCACATTCGTGCCGAGTGCAGCCACATGTTGAGATGTGCGAGGGAATGTTGATCTGTGCGCATTCATGAATGAGTTAATCACAGCTTGAAAATTAATTAATCGTAATTAATCGCAATTAAACGCAATTCAAACCATCTCTAAAATATGCCATATTTTTCTGTAAATCATTGTTGGAATGGAAAGATAAGACGGATATATACATTCAACATACTGTACATAAGTACTGTGTTTATTACAACAATAAATCCACAACACGGTATTAACATTAACATTCTTTCTGTGAAAGGGATCCACGGATAGAAAGACTTGCAATTCTTAAAAGATAAATGTGAGTACAAGTTACAGTAATTTTGATAGTTTGTATATTGTGACTAAATATTGCCATCTAGTGTATTTGTTGAGCTAAACGTAATGTTTGAATCGAGGATTATTTTGCATAGCTATTTTGATTGGGAATGCCAGATCTCTTTGCATTGAGCGCTTTTCTTTTTGTGATCATTATTTTATTTTTGAGAGATAGGAATATTATTTTTGTTGTGCTTTCACTAAATGATACTCTAGTTTCTTACATGCTCTTAACTGCCCAAATGCATGATGGGAATTTGAGCAACCATGAGTCACAGTGGTTGCTGCAAATGGTATATCTTCTCTGCGTTGAGTACAATACATGGTGTTAAGAAAAAGATCATCTCCAGTTATTTTTACCCATGTTGCTTGCCACAATAGTAATAACAGTGGTGGAAGAGATGCCACCACTTATTCCATTAAATAGTGCGACTCCAATAAATGCCTGCGTTACCAATTTGCCCTTCTTGGTAATTGTGCAGTCAATTTGCATTGTTATACATTGGCACTAATATGCTGTTAACCCGAACCCCCAAACTCTTCAGAATTTTTGACATTAGTCTTCGAGTTAGCGGGAATCCATGCAGTTTGTCAGTTATTTGTTAGGGGCAGTTTACATGGCGACTCTGCGACACGAAGACGCAATGACTGTGTTGCAGAGTGGCCTCATGTGCATATGGTGTCGGCGAAGACGAACAATTCTGAATCCTGCCTCCAAAGTGGAAGAATCCGATTGCAGGGAACTGACGGGGGCTTCCTCAGCATGCATATCAAAGGCTCCCGCGGCACGAGACCGCGCTGAAAACGTCAGCACTCGTACACGTCACATTGGGCATGCGCAGCTGTGCTACTAAACATTAAAAACAGCAAATATGGCGGAACGCCGGCTTTAATTTACTGCTTTAATAATATTTTTAAATTAAATATGTTGAATGTTTCCATTTTTGCGCCTTTTTGAACAAAAGAAAAATGCCATTGCTTCGAGTGGGCGGGCATTTTTTTTGTCCGGGCTGAGGAAGCTTGGTGGGGTCAAAGTGCATCATTCTCTGTCGCCCTGTAAATCTGCACTGCCCCCTAGGGTCTGGCATAAATACTACATCGTTTTCATGCGGAATTGCGACATTGTTCGAATGGAGACGCAAATGCAAATTTAAAAGTTTTCGTATTCACGGAGAGTCACCGTGTAAACGGCCCCTGAGTTTCAGGGCTCCGGAGTGGTTAAGCTAGCACGAGTCAATGGTGGTTGAAGTCAACTCCATCGACTAAGTACCCCTGCTAACTCGAAGATTAAGCCTCAAGTGAAAAATTCTGATCTTCACCTTTAAATTCAATTATCGGAAAGTCATTTAAATGCGATCATATTTTTTTGTTGTCATTCTTATGTTGAGGCGGCAAATGGAGAAAAAAATGATAAAATGTAACTGATAAATTACTTTTAGAGTAACTTAGTTACTTTGATAATAAAGTAATCAGTAAAGTAACTAGATTACTTTTTTGAGGTGTCATCAGTAATCAGTAATTACATTACTTTTTCAAGTCATCCATGACAACACTGCTTTTGAGTGCTGCGAAACAGAGACCTGATTTCTTTGGTGTTATTCACATTAAAGATAAATATTAAAGATGTTTAAAAACAGTAGCTGATGAGCATGCACATTACCATCTTCGTATACTGTAATTCAACCGAAGATGGCTTTTTCTGTGAAAACAACTTAACAAAACAAACACAGTAAATCAGGAAAAAGGGCAACTTTTCAATGCTTTCTTGATGAAAACAAATAGCCTCCAGTGAGGAACTTAATGGCGCCGCATGTGACATTTGCATTCCTCGGATTTAATCGGCCTTGTCCTTAAAGATCGATGACAGTGCAGAACCCAATTATGGCTTTGCAGTTCAGCTCATTAACACAACTCAATCAATTGGCGAAAGCTCAAGAGAGATTTTAATTCAAAGCACACACGAGGATGAAAAATAATACGGTATATCTACTGTGTCAACATCACATGCTAGTAGCAGGACATCATCTTACCTGCTTTCATTTCCTATTTTCAAGATTTTCTAGCACCTTGTAATGGGCGTACACTACTTAAGCTACTAGATATCAAAGTTGGACTTGTTCTTCTCAATTTGCATTCAATCGTTCAATGCCAGCAAGTACAAAAAGGCAAACCCAAGAGTGAGTGATTGGCTGAGTGACTGTTCTAGGTCGCACCAGTCCAAAAATGCACAATGAAGAGGAAATTACAATATGTGCATCGTAATGGAGTAGTGCTGTACAATACTGTATTGATCTTGATGTATATTGCCAAAATGACATACAACTTTTTAATCAGCATTCTACTTGACTATCGTTACTATCACTATTTGGTAAAAATAGACCAATTTTCAATGACGCGTAGTCTTACATTGGTGGGTACGGTGGCCGAGAGGTGTCAGGCGAAATGCAAAGTCCGAACACTTTGCAATAGAAAAAATCAGGAACGAAAATTGCAAACACTTTGCAAAAGAAAAAAAGCACGAATGCAAGCTCGCACAACACGACTCCCACTTGCCAAAGCACGACTGCAAGCTGGCATAAGCAAGAATCCAAATTGCCACAACACCAATGCAAATGGCTCGCAACACGAATGTAAACTGCCACAACACGATCTCCAATTCCTAAAGTGCGATTGCAATTTGGCAAAAGCACGAACTCCAATTGCAACAACACAAATGCAAATGGCTCGCAAGATGAATGCAAGAAGCCATAGCACAACCGCAAAAACGGTAGTAGTCATGATTGTTTGTGAACTTTAAATTGACAACAACCGACAACCGGAGTTGTATTGCATTTGGGGCGGAAGCTATCGATTATTTTAGTAGTTGAATAATCGAGTCATCAGATTAGGAACATTTAATGCATTGCTGAATAAATTTAGGAGATCTAAAACAAAGGCTTGCTAAGATTGCACTTTCAAAAAAGCATGAAATGCGAATAGAGAACAAAATTCCCAAGCGTTTCTTCAAACAATAAGAAATTGCATTTTCATTTAAAAATACATTAAACTACCTGAGTTTAGGCTCAAACGGTATTAAAAAAAATAATAATAAACTAGGCCTGCAAGCAGGACTGAACGGGCCCTCGCAATCTAGCGCAACTCGGACGTCACGCAACTCGGACTGTGTGCAGGTCAGGGTGGTGGCAGATGCTCCTCTCTAATCATCTCATTAGAACATAACATGCTCGAAAGTCGCCTATTTACATTCCCACACCCAAGAGATAAAAACCCCTATTGGAGAGAGTACTACAAAAAAGGAGCCACTACTGAGCTGTGCAGCCAAGCCCTTATTCAAAACCAAAATTAATCTTCTAACTGGGCCAATTCGACGAAGTGTGCCAAATATTGTGGCTATATAAGCTGCCTGAGTCTTTGAAAAAAAATATTTCCTTTAAATGGCGGATAAAGGGTCGTCACGGCAACAGACAGAGACACGTGGACATGGGCCGTAAATAAGTATTACAATAGGTCTTCAAATTACAATGACCAACCTGAAAAGAACTGGACATGTATTGGAAAAACGAGTGACTTTCTATTGCCACTAGTTGGCGCTGTAGGGTTGATGCAAATGATCTCTACAAGGCCCTTCAGGGTATGACTCTCAACAAGCACGGGAAGTTTGGCGCAGATATGTTGTATATCTGCCGAGTTATGACTGTTCAAAGTTTTTGGAGAGAAAAATTGTTGACAGTCATTTTCACTTTCCTGTTTGGACCCCTCCGCTTCAACGAAACTTCAATATTTTTCATCAGGCACCTGAAGACAGGTCTTAAGCCTTCCCTTATGCAGGTTTGAGGTCAACAGATTTTTTTTCCTTGGAGGAGGAACCTGTCTCGTAAAAAAAGGCATTTCCTGTTCTCACTAGGGGGCGCTAGGCCTAATGGGTAATATTTCAATGCACTCGTGTTAAGGGTGGGATGTCGCACATACATGCCAGATATGAAAAAGATGGAACGTTGTGTGAAGGAACTATTAGTCATTTACTGAATTTGTCATTTTGCCGAAAAAATGGCCGACTTTGGCACCCCGCCCAGGTCAGGCCCGTGAATGAAAACACACCATTTTGATAACTTAAGATTTCATATGCCTCATGAACAGTCTCGCCAATTTTGAGAATGATCAAACTAATTCCCTAGGTGCCAAGGTGTAAAATGTGCACACTGTAAATCGATAAAAATTTCACATTCAATCCAAAATACCCGATTTCCTGTTGGGTTTGGAATATGCATGCAAGAGACTTTTTGGAGCAGTTTTGTACAAGGTATCGACTCTCCGAATTTCATCCCTTTACGTTGAAAAAACCTAAATGGAGAGGCCTTTTTGAAAATTTCAAGGGGGCGCCACTGAGCCATTTTGTTACATGTTTTCGTAACGTTGCAAGATTATTGAACGTTATGCAAAGCCACATGTATGTCCAAATTTTTGTGAGTTTTCGTGCATGTTCAAGCCTCCAAATGTAAACTCCTACTGTGAACCGATAAAAATTTCACATTCGATCCAAAATACCGGATTTCCTGTTGGATTTGGAATACGGGTGCAAGAGACTTTTTGGAGCAGTTTTGCACAAGGTATCGACTCCCCAAATTTCATCACTCTATGTTAAAAAAACCTAATAGGAAACGCCTTTTTGAAAAATTCAAGGGGGCGCCACTGAGGCATTTTGTTACATTTTTTCGTAACATTGCAAGATTATCGAACGTTATCCAAAGCCGCATGTATGTGCAAATTTTTACGAGTTTTTGTGCATATTCAAGCCTCCAAATGTAAACTCCTACTGTGAACCCATGAAAATTTCACATTCGATCCAAAATACCCGATTTCCTGTTGGATTTGGAATACGGGTGCAAGAGACTTTTTGGAGCAGTTTTGCATAAGGTATCTACTCCCCAAATTTCCTTGCTCTATGTTGAAAAAACCCAATAGGAAAGGCCTTTTTTAAAACTTCTTTCTGTCGCCACTAGTTGGCACTGTAGAGTTGATGCAAATGACCCCTACAAGAACCTTCAGGGTATGACTCTCAACAAACACGGAAAGTTTGGCGCAGATATGTTGTATATCTGCCGAGTTATGACTGTTCAAAGTTTTTTGCGTGACAAATTGTTGACGTTCATTTTCACTTTCCTGTTTGGACCCCTCCGCCTCAACGAAACCTCAATATTTTTCATCAGGCACCTGAACACAGGTCTTAAGGCTCCCCTGATGCAGGTTTGAGGTCAACAGATTTTTTTCCCTTGGAGGAGGAACCTGTCTCGTAAAAAAAGGCATTTCCTGTTCTCACTAGGGGGCGCTAGACCTAATGGGTAATATTTCAATGCACTCGTGTTAAGGGTGGGATACCACACATACATGCCAAATATGAAAAAGATTGAACGTTGTGTCAAGGAACTATTAGTCATTTACTGAATTTGTCATTTTGCCGAAAAAATGGTCGACTTTGGCACCACGCCCAGGTCAGACCCGTGAATGAAAACACACCATTTTCAAAACTTAAGATTTCATATGTCTCCTGAACAGTCTCACCAATTTTGAAGATGATCCAACTAACTCCCTCGGCGAAAAGGTCTCAAATGTGCACCCTGTGAATCGATAAAAATTTCATATTTGATCCAAAATAACCGATTTCCTGTTGGGTTTGGAATATGCGTGTAAATGCTTTTTTGGAGCGGTTTTGGACAAGGTATAGACCCCCCAAATTTCATTGCTCTACGCTGACATACCCTAATGTTATAGGCCAATTTTAAAATTTCAAGGGGGCGCCACTGAGCCATTTTGTTATATTTTTTTGCAACGTTGCAAAATTATCGAAATTTACAATTTTCCGGACGTATGTGCAAATTTTGGTGACTTTTCGTGCATGTTCAGGCCTCCAAATTGGCCGTTTTCATTTGCCCTGAAAAAAAAAAAAATAAATAAAAAAAATAAAAATAATCCTTTGCAAAACAATAGGGCCTTCGCACGTCTAGTGCTCGGGCCCTAATGAGGGTCTTAATACAACAAAAGAACAATTGGTTAACTTGCATAGCATACAGTAAGTCCGCTAGCTTAAATGCTATAAAATGCTAACTTTATTACAATGCTCTTAACAAATCGTTCAAACACACTTTTCCATAAAAACGGTTAAATATACCTATAAAATAAATTACGAACGCACAAAAAAAATATTAGTTCAAACAAAAATTACCTAAACAGGGAGCAGCTGGATTCAGCCATATTAGACGAGTTATGGCATAGTCACTGTTGCCACTAGAGGGCTGTGTATCCACCCAAATAAATAAAACTAAACGCAAACACTTTCAAAACAAACCATCACAACGCTACTCTAATACCCCTTTCCCACTGGCCAAAAAACCCGTGTCAATCCACTAACAATCGGCTTTTGGTGGCAGTGGAAAGGTGCAGCGACCCGCCTCGACCCGTGTTAATCACCCCGCCAAGCGACTCGCGTTAAAATCACCTCGGCTCTGATCGTCATGCAGTGTGAAAGCAAAACCCCAGGTCAACAGTCAACACCCTAATCTACGTGGTGACGTAGGCTCTTACGTGATGCGTCATAACAACATGCCAGTCGCCTCCCCTTTAACACGCCCCACAACCGTAGTTACGTCGATGCTAACAACAAAGCTAGTAGAAGAAGAAGAATTCACGCCGCCTACGTTGCCTCAGCACAAGCAGAGTGTTGATCCTTTGCCGCATTTCGACCATTTCGAGGGCAGTAAAAAGCATGAAAACAGAGAACACAAACGGAAAGGAGGCTTCCATAATGCTCTGCATTGTTTACTTCCTTGAACTGAATGAATTCGGACGCACTTGTCGACGTTGATCTTAGCGTGGTGACGTCACGTAACCTTACGCACGGCTGAGGAGGGGTGGGGGGTTAGACGGGTGAAAATTTTTAAAAAGACACGGCTTTTTTTTTTTGGTCAATGGGAAAGGTGCAAAATGCCAATTGCTAGTGGGTTGCATCGGCTTGGAAAAAAAGCGCGTTGACCCACTAGTTTCAGTGGGAAAGGGGCATTATTAAACAAATATTCGAATCAGCAAAATTTGATTCAAAGCTTTTTTCCGAATCGAATTACTAGAATTAATTAACCGTTGCAGCATTAATTGCATTTATGTCACATCCGTCGTTCTGTGATTGGTTCTTTCAGATTCCGTCTGTTCATATTAGCCCCACCTCTTGCACAGATTTTGAAATTCAGCCTAAACGACGGAAGCCCAAATTGACTTGCCATGTAACTTGTACACGTGGAAAGTCAGGCTGGCTCGCCAAGCTACTAATTAGTGTCTGTAAACTTTCAGGTTTCACTGTCCTAGTTTAAACTACTAGTCCTGTGCTATTTCATATTTGGTGATATTAATACAGTGCCTTGCAAAAGTATTCGGCCCCCTTGAACCTTGCAACCTTTCGCCACATTTCAGGCTTCAAACATAAAGATATAAAATTCTAATTTTTTGTCAAGAATCAACAGCAAGTGGGACACAATCGTGAAGTGGAACAAAATTTATTGGATAATTTAAATTTTTTTAACAAATAAAAAACTGAAAAGTGGGGCGTGCAATATTATTCGGCCCCCTTGCGTTAATACTTTGTAGCGCCACCTTTTGCTCCAATTACAGCTGCAAGTCGCTTGGGGTATGTTTCTGTCAGTTTTGCACATCGAGAGACTGACATTCTTGCCCATTCTTCCTTGCAAAACAGCTCGAGCTCAGTGAGGTTGGATGGAGAGTGTTTGTGAACAGCAGTCTTCAGCTCTTTCCACATATTCTCGATTGGATTCAGGTCTGGACTTTGACTTGGCCATTCTAACACCTGGATACGTTTATTTTTGAACCATTCCATTGTAGATTTGGCTTTATGTTTTGGATCATTGTCCTGTTGGAAGATAAATCTCTGTCCCAGTCTCAGGTCTTGTGCAGATACCAACAGGTTTGTTCCTGTATTTGGCTGCATCCATCTTCCCGTCAATTTTAACCATCTTCCCTGTCCCTGCTGAAGAAAAGCAGGCCCAAACCATGATGCTGCCACCACCATGTTTGACAGTGGGGATGGTGTGTTCAGGGTGATGAGCTGTGTTGCTTTTACGCCAAACATATCGTTTTGCATTGTGGCCAAAAAGTTCAATTTTGGTTTCATCTGACCAGAGCACCTTCTTCCACATGTTTGGTGTGTCTCCCAGGTGGCTTATGGCAAACTTTAAACGAGACTTTTTATGGATATCTTTGAGAAATGGCTTTCTTCTTGC
The DNA here is from genome assembly GCF_030265065.1 of Corythoichthys intestinalis. Classification (NCBI taxonomy): domain Eukaryota; kingdom Metazoa; phylum Chordata; class Actinopteri; order Syngnathiformes; family Syngnathidae; genus Corythoichthys; species Corythoichthys intestinalis. Next base: position 13,545,616 of record NC_080396.1, on the reverse strand, counting down.
CACTCTTCCATAAAGGCCAGATTTGTGCAGTGTACGACTGATTGTTGTCCTATGGACAGACTCTCCCACCTCAGCTGTAGATCTCTGCAGTTCATCCAGAGTGATCATGGGCCTCTTGGCTGCATCTCTGATCAGTTTTCTCCTTGTTTGAGAAGAATGTTTGGAAGGACGGCCGGGTCTTGGTAGATTTGCAGTGGTCTGATGCTCCTTCCATTTCAATATGATGGCTTGCACAGTGCTCCTTGAGATGTTTAAAGCTTGGCAAATCTTTTTGTATCCAAATCCGGCTTTAAACTTCTCCACAACAGTATCTCGGACCTGCCTGGTGTGTTCCTTGGTTTTCATAATGCTCTCTGCACTTTAAACAGAACCCTGAGACTATCACAGAGCAGGTGCATTTATACGGAGACTTGATTACACACAGGTGGATTCTATTTATCATCATCGGTCATTTAGGACAACATTGGATCATTCAGAGATCCTCACTGAACTTCTGGACTGAGTTTGCTGCACTGAAAGTAAAGGGGCCGAATAATATTGCACGCCCCACTTTTCAGTTTTTTATTTGTTAAAAAAGTTTAAATTATCCAATAAATGTTGTTCCACTTCACGATTGTGTCCCACTTGTTGTTGATTCTTGACAAAAAAAATTACATTTCATATCTTTATGTTTGAAGCCTGAAATGTGGCGAAAGGTTGCAAGATTCAAGGGGGCCGAATACTTTTGCAAGGCACTGTATGTCAGTGTGAGTATTTTGCAAAATCCAATTTTGACTAGGAGTGTGATGCAAGCAATGCTCTTGAGAAAAACAGAGGGGTTACATAACCTCATTAAATAAACAGATACGAGCCTGATTAAAATATATTTCAGGCGTTTTGATACTGTGTTTCCAGTAAATTCACATCAAAGAGATAAGAGTAGATCCATAAATTATTTACATGCCTTTCAAAAAGAAATCATCAAGGCAGGACATTGCCATTCCTGAATGTGTTGTGGCGACTTGCCCCAGAAAAATAATTACACGGGTGGCAATGTCAGCATGACACAGACAATTGCTTTAAACACAACTGGATGCAAGCACAGTGTGCTGCTTTTATAAAACATCTAATACCACTGTAGGTAGAAACCTCAGAAATTCCACTGTTAACTTGATCCTGCAATAATGGAGGGAAACAACTTGCCGGTCAAAACTTTGTAGGATTTTGTACACAAACAGACTAAGGCCACGTTTACATTACAACGATCTTACACAATAATGCAAAAGTGGCGTTTTGCCGTTAATTCCACATTTACCCGTCCATTATATGCGGGCATAGACTTCACCATCAGTTGACGAGACAGCTCCTACAGACATTCCGCTACGGTTTCCCATAGGGTGGTTGGCCAGGCAAAGCGTCGTGGCAGCCATTACTGCGCTAAACTCAACATGCTGCGTTTTAAAGATTCAGGTGGATTTAGGATGAAGGTTTTAGTGCATACACGCAGGCAGGAGTGTCTCAAGATTAATTTGGTCGAGGATTCAAGGTAATTATTATATAAAATTGCACCATGCATGCACTTTGAAATGCTGTGGAAAAAAATTAAATGAATGGAATTAATTAGCGTAACTTTAGCTTGAAATATTTACGTTAAAGTGCATGTGACACGAAAAAGCATGTTTATTTCATAATACACGCGGTATTTTATGCTCCTCAATGACATGGACCGCTTGGATGTGTGTGGAAGCAATGGCTAAATTTATTTAGTTTTTTGAATCCCGCGCCATGAAAATGAGTGACTTCCGGCTTCGGTCTTGCATTGAGGAGGAGGGCGCTGTGACGTGTACAGTTGAAGGCGTCCTCTTCACTTTCCAGCCGTACTGTTGTGTATGAGGACTAAGGATTCAGCTGATTTTGCGGATTAATACGTTTATTTTTCGCATCACGCCTGCCAAATGGCTGCAGAAAAATCTTGCTGTATGAGGGAGAGGCGTGTGCGCCTTTTTGTTGTTTCAAAAGGTTCCCATTCACCGTGGATATTGGCCAAAACAAGCCCAACTACTGTGGGACCATTGGACTTACGAGGAAGTGAGTAAACATCTTGTTTTGTATTATGTCAAATACAAATACAGCGATTAAAAGTAAACGCTACAAACTTACCTTAAATAAAGGACTACTTACGTTTGATCATTGATAGGCATGTAAAAAGCTCTCCTCATGCACATTAGCTGCACAACAACTGCAGCCGCCCTCCTCCGGGGAACGAGCTGTAAATTGCTCTCCGCCGGGCGGTTTGCCGGTCCACGAAGACAATCGACAACCCAGTCGTCATGTCAAATAATCCGGGCTAGTTATGTGTGATTTTCCGCTTCGAAGACTTTGAAACATCCCTCGGTTCGGGTTAGCGTGTCGGCTAGCTGTCACGCCTCTTGGTTTGTTTACATTCTCCGAAGCCGGGGAAGGGAAATGACATATCTCCGATTTAGGTGGCATAAAACCCCTGCGAAAGATCTCTGAGGCTTTTAAAAACTCCCAGCCTGGTTCATTGTTCAAAACCGCAATCATGGGCAAGACTTCCGACCTGACTGCTGTCCAGAAGGCCATCACTGACACCCTCAAGCAAGAGGCTAAGACACAGAAAGTAATTTCTGAGTAAATAGGCTGTTCCCAGAGTGCTGTATCAAGGCACCTCAGTGGGAAGTCAGTGGGAAGGAAAAAGTGTGGCAGGAAACGCTGCACAACCAGAAGAGATGACCGCACCCTGAGAAAGACTGTGTAGAAGGGCCAATTCCAGACCTTGGGGGACCTGCAGAAACAGTGGACTGAGTCTGGAGTAGAAACATCCAGAGCCACCGTACACAGGTGTGAGCTGGAAATGGGCTACAGGTGCCGCATTCCCCAGGTCAAGCCACTTTTGAACCTGAAACAGCGGCAGAACCGCCTGACCTGGGCTACAGAGAAGCAGCACTGGACTGTTGCTCAGTGGTCCAAAGTACTTTTTTCAGATGAAAGCCAATTTTGTATGTCATTCGGAAATCAAGGTGCCAGAGTTTGGAGGAAGACTGAAGAGAAGGAAATGCCAAAATTCCTGAAGTCCAGTGTCAAGTACCCACAGTCAGTGATGGTCTGGAGTGCCATGTCAGCTGCTGGTGTTGGTCTACTGTGTTTTATCAAGGGCAGGGTCGATGCAGCTAGCTATCAGGATATTTTGGAGCACTTCATGCTTCCATCTGCTGAAAAGCTTTATGGAGATGAAGATGTCATTTTTCAGCACGACCTGGCACCTGCTCATGGTGCCAAAACCACTGGTGAATGGTTTACTGACCATGGCATTACTGTGCTCAATTGGCCTGCCAACTCTCCTGACCTGTACCCCATAAAGAATCTGTGGGATATTGTGAAGAGGAAGTTGAGAGACACCAGACCCAACACTGTGGATGAGCTTAAGGCCACTATCGAAGCATCCCGGGCCTCCATAACACCTCAGCAGTGCCACAGGCTGATTGCCTCAATGCCACGACGCATTGAAGCAGTCATTTTTGCAAAAGGATTCCTGACCAAGTACTGAGTGCATAGCTGATATGATTAATTGCAGGTTGACTTTTTTTGTATTAAAATACACTTTTTTGTATTGTCGGATGAAATATGCAAATTTTTTGAGATAGGGATTTTTTTGCCAAAATCATCAATACTGAAACAATAAAAGCCTTGAACTACTTCAGTTGTGTCACGTAGTGTTGCACCGATACCATTTTTTGGGCCCGATACCGATACCTGGCTGTGCTGTATCGGCCGATACCATTCCGATACCACTCTGTTTGCAAAAAAAAAAATTTTTTTTACATATAATATATATATATATATATATATATATATATATATATATATATATATATATATATATATATATACACATACATACACATATACAGTATATTTATATATATGTGTATATGTGTGTGTACGTATAAGGGATGCAACGATACAGTTAAGTCACGGTTCGGTACGATTTTCGATACAATTCAATACATTTAATGCTCTGAAACAGAAAATACAGCTGTTATTATTATTATTATTATTTTAATTTGCTAACAAGCAAAAATAACAGTGCCATCATATAATCAAGCATTTTAGTGCATAATATTTATGTGCTTACTTCTTACTGATCTGAGGAAATTTTGTATATACTGTAAGTGGTGAGAACAATCTTTACTGTTTGTAAAGTGGGGCACACTGTTGATTGCTGCAGCTCTCTTAGCAGCTATATTTACCATATAAGCAAAACATCCTATTTGTGGTCCGAGTCCATCTGTAACATGTGCTCAATTAACAGTATTTGCAGCATTATCTATAGTCACTGATATGGATTGATTTGGCCTGCTTGACTTTCATTCAGTCATGGCGGTTTCTAATTCATCAATGTAGTATATGGACTAGGCGTCGCTCTGGGCTCACGTAGCTAATGGCATGGGATCTAATGTAGCACATCTAGGTTGCTATTTGATGATATCTAGTGTGTGCGCGCGAGAGTTGGCATGGGATCTAACATAGGACATCTAGGTTGCTATCTGATTATATCTAGTGTGCGCGCTGCGCCGCTTGAGTGTTTTCTGGCCACAGAAGTCACTTCTGCTCATTACTGCACAACACCATTATAATATGACAATCGACTTTCATAAACAGGACGAGTTTGAAGTACGGCGCTCTTAATTTGGCAATCATTGTTCATCATGAAACCATGAGTTTGCTTAGTCTCTCACGGTCTTGAGCTTTCTGATCCCATCGGCGTTACAACAGCAAGCGTTAGCTTATGCATGCTAATCATTTGTGAATGCCATGTTAGAAAAGCAGCGTAAAATCGCGGATATGCGTTGTAGTGAACATGCTTAATGTTGAAGACGAAGGTGTTATTTTCGTTTGGTAATTTCGAGACAAAGATATACAGATGTCATGCATCGGGATTGAAGTTGGCTCACGTTGGGAGGACAGTTCATTTGCGCTAAACTGATGCCAGTAGATGGTATCGGCGCCCTAAATGTTGGTACTCGTCGATACCGATACCATCAATTTGGCCCGGATTGGCGCCCCCTGCCAATACTGGTATCGGTGCAACTTTAGTTGTGTGTAATGAATCTAAAATATATGAAAGTATATTGTTTATCAGTACATTACAGAAAATAATGAACTTTATCATAATATGGAATTTTTTTTGAGAAGGACTAGTACATTGGCACATTATCGCCATTTACTGTTCCGGAGCACAGAAAATTCACATTTGCGTTGTCAAGATTTCCACCTTTGAAGGTGTTTTCAAATTTATGTGTTTTCAGTCCCACAAAATGCAGACGCCGTGTAAACAGTATAGCTCCCTGGAAGAGTTTTTGCGTTGTCAACCCCGTTGCCATTATTGTCTAAATGGCCCTTAAAAAACAGTCTCTATGTGTTCTTGACATAGCTGAGCCATCATGAGTCGTGAAAATCAGATGCAGATGTGAAGTGAATGCTTGTGTGTAAGTTGTATGCCATTTTATTGTTGTTATTTATCTATGCATTAATAAGGGATGCACTTTCTTTTTTTTTTTTTTTTACTTGTATGATAACAAAGACGTATTGTATTCTATTCTAAATAGGCCTGCAACGTAAGAAAAATACAAAACCTAATTTTTGCGGGATTAACACATGCTCTGAAAATAGTGGTACTCGTTTAAAAATATTTCACTTATTGGAATGATATAGTGTTTTTTCAGAGAGCATTCGAAAATTTGAGCGAATGCATTATCATAGGCAGTTGTGCCCCTTTATTGCTATACAGTACATAATAGTAGTCTTTACAACTGCATGAACGGATGGGGAGGTACTCCATTTTATATACAAGATCCCTGTGCAGTATTAAAGATGAGCTTTAAAATGGAGGGGCATTTCTCATTGTCATGAGTGTTTATGTTTCGAGGAACTATGAAACTTAATTTTTCTTGCCGTGTAATGTACATGCACTTTTTATTTGAAGCACTAAATTCACTTGACGCGAATTGTAATATACAAGTTATATTGTTTTTCCTCCCCTTGCAAAAGACATCTTCTCCATCTGCCGTTAAGTAAATAAATGTTTCCGCTAAACGCAGAAACACTGTAGCTCCATTCAAAGGCAATGTACTGCTTTATGCTTGAGTAAAACCAAGGATATTCTGTTAGATGTAAAGCAAAGGAAGTAGTAAAATTAGTTAATAAATTACTGATAAGGCAAGGAAAGCTGAAAGATACCATGGCAGAAAAGAAGCAGCTTATTGGGGGTTGGTACTGTCGCCTCTAAGTGACTTTTTCTTTGCTATCCTCCAAAAATCAGTGGACGTCATGCTGTTAAAAATCCATTTTGACATAGGGGGTGAAGGTGCATTAGAGAGATAAAATGGGGCAGTGGAAGCCTCGCGAATTAGTTGAAATGATGGACATACCTGGGATGGGGGCTTTAATACCTTCTTGGAAGTCAGCATTTCCTCATCTCTGTTTTCTTTTAGAAGTTATAGATCTTAACAAATAGGAAGGAGCTATCAAAAATAACATTTGGTTTGAATATGTGCTTTATACTCACAATTTAATTGAACTCATTTACTAAAAAATAGTCATGGTGGGTCATAGATTTTAAAATATTATGAAGTCTATGGGTGGGTTGGCATCAGTTTTAAAGGTATGAAAATCCAAAGCAAAATGAAGTACCATGGTATCCAAATGAATGCCCTAAATCAGGGGTGTCCAAACTTTTTGCAAAGGGGGTCAGATTTGGTGTCCTAAAAATGTCGGGGGTCGACCTTGGCTGACGCACTTTACATAGAACAATTAGGGCTGTCAAAATTATCGCGTTAATTAATTTTTTAAATTAATCACGTCAAAATATTTGACGCAATTAACACATACACAGAATGACCCGCTCGCATATGGCCTCAAACAGATTACAATGAGGCCATTTATGGACTTTAAGAGTGAAGAGAATGCCACCGGCCGCTTGGGGGCAGCGCCGTTCCATACTCATGTTATTTCTTCTAAACGTGGGAGAATTAGTAGTTGTGAGACGTTTATGCTGTATTCACAATGTAATGCAAATTGCTATTTGTGCTCCACACATATTTCGGTAAGTTTTCTTTCTTTTAGTGGCAATTATGTGTCTCTTATTGAATTTTGGGTAAGATATGTACAGATATACGTTATACAGTAAAGGCGAGTAGACACAGGCGTTCTTTGGACGGCGGCGTTTATTAGCATAAGCTTCAGCAACTCCTTCACAACAAACATAAGTATCGTTTAGTGAAAACACAACAAAAATAATATTCCTATCTCGCCAAAAGAAAATAATGTTCACAAAGAGAAAAGCACTTCAGGCTATAGTAATGAGGCCCTATTCTGACACACAGTTAAACAACAATGCAAAATGAACTGACATTCCATATCAAAATAGCTTAGCAAAATACACGTAAAACTTAGACTTTGGTCACTCTATTTTTATTATTGTTATTTTTATTCTTCTTATTATTGTATTAACTCTACTTTTGATTGCAAATTTTACAAATTTTATTAAAACGAAAACATGAAGAGGAGTTTTAATATAAAATTACTGTAACTTGTAACTATAACATGTATCGTTTAAGAACTACAAGTCTTTCTATCCGTGGATCACTTTAACAGAAAGAATGTTAATAATGCCATTTGTGCATTTATTGTTACAATAAACAAATACAGTACTTATGTACAGTATGTTGTATGTACAGTGGGGAGAACAAGTATTTGATACACAGTCAATGGGAAAACCCATTGGCAGTGTATCAATACTTGTTCTCCCCACTGTATATATCCGTCGTGTGTCTTATCTTTCCAATCCAACAATAATTTACAGAAAAATATGGCATATTTTAGAGATGGTTTGAATTGCGATTAATTGCGATTAATTACGATTAATTAATTTGTAAGCTGTAATTAACTCGATTAAAATTTTTAATCGCTTGACAGCCCTAAGAACAATATATTTAACCAAAGTTTAGCAACCCATTCTGTGTGTCACATGTATTATTTTTTCACATTTATTTTTTTTTTTTTTTATTAATAATTTCAACAATCTTGCAGCTAGCCTTTGTGGCGTTCCCTTTCGACTCGAGCTCCTGCAAAATACTGCTGCTGTGAAATTGAACTAGCTTCAAGTTGCTTCAATTTCTCGCTGCGTATCTTCCATGTAATCTGATCGTATATGTCAGCGTGTCTCGTATGTAATGTCGCGTCACATTTTGAACTCGTATGTAATATCGCGTCACATTTTGAACTCTTTAAAAACAGCGACTGTCTCTTTGCAAATGAGACACAGTTGCTGCGTATTTTAGTGAAGAAATAGTCGGCCGTCGCAGTCTTTTTTTGTTGATTGTCGCTATTTTAGAAAATTGGAAGGGTCACGCGGGGTAATGTTGCTTAGAGTGCTGCTGCCTTTTAGTGGGTAAATGAGGAGCAGCATTTAGTGTGTAAGCTACTTCATACATATGCTGGTAGCTGTACTGCTGACCAATTTATTAAGTGTGTGCGGGCCAGACGTTATTGATTTTATGACAGAGGCTGGGGGCCGGATGAAATTTGACCATGGGCCACATTTGGCCCCCGGGCCGGACTTTGGACATGTCTGCTCTAAACAGTGGGATTTTGTACGAGTATGCTCGGTTTTTTTTATTCATCTGCCACAGCAGAGCAGAGTGGACCCACATTCAGTTGAATCATGGGTTGAGTGCTTGTTTTGTGGACATGAACGCTGAGATTCACAGACTAACTAATGTGGATAAAAAGAACACTAGCGAGTTTGAATTTGTTTTCTAAAGAAGTGCCTCGGCACTTCGCTAAAGGTGAACTAAATCATGGTGTGGAGAAGCGTGTATTGTAATGGAAACCACAACTAGACCATAGTAGCGTGTGCCTTGATATCTGCCATAGATTAATACCCTGAATTAACCATACCATGTTTAGTGTAATATGACAATTATATTTTCAAACTTTCTTTCTGATTAATCCTGGGTGTATTTCAGTGACGGATGCTGGTATTTCAAGGAGGGGAAGCTCAAGGTATGTCTGCCTGTGAGTGCTTTGTGATGGTGGTGGGGCTCAGCGGCACCCGCTGCTCGGTAGGGAATGAACCAAGAGTGACAGAGGTCAGGCTCCAAACACAAGCAGCTACAAAAGAAAATAAACACCAGAAATAGAAGCTCGATTTTTTTTAACAAAGAAAGTGTCCCTCAGATGATTAGTAAAGTCTCCAGTTCAACTCAGAACAACGGAATGAAAATTGAAAAATTCTTTCCGCGGAAGTTAAACAACAAGATCGCTGATTTGTCATTCCACTGTCAATCAAAATGGGATTCAGCCTCAGACAGACCATCATGCAGAGAAGCAGAACGTCCAGGCCAGCCAAGCCCTGCCCACTGCACATAGACCCCCAGACATGCACAGCGTTCAATGGGCGTGACAAACACAGCCTTTAGCCAATGACTCGTCTCGTTTCACAGTAGTGGAACAATGCACTCACAACTCTGGAGATGCACAGTGTACACACTGTTTCCTAAAGCCAGCCGCGGTATAACCAGTGATAAAGAAGCTGATTCTGAACAAAAGTTGAGTGCATATTTGGTCAATGACTAGTACACACAACACTAAACATTTGATCACGTATTTTTTGATATTTTAGGGGAAGCTGAGCTTCCTTTGCAATCTTAAAGCGATCGCCTCTGGTGTATTTATAAAATACAACATAGGCCGTATTTTGTCATTTGGATGTGTAAATCAAATTAAAGCTACTGTTATTTCTCTCCGTCACAATTATGTTGAGCTATAATTCAACCCCTTGAAAGAGTATTTCCCCCATTTAACGTAACTTTTTCAGACACTTGCTCTTCATAGGCTCAACAAAGGAAGCATACAACTCTCCGTTTACAATGGTGCCATCAGGGTGTTTTTGAAATATTGCTCTGGCACTACGTGGACTGAAAGTTCTAACTCTTTTTAAATCGACTGTGATTTCCTGACTATAAGGCACACCTGACTAAAACCACAGAATTTGACACAAAAACTATATTTGTCCATACATAAGCCTCACTGTATTATGGGATATTTACACTAGGGCTGCAGCTATCAAATATTTTAGTAATTGAGTAATCAACTGAAAATTCTATCGATTAATCGGATGAAACATTTTTTTAGGTAAAGAGCAATTATAAATATACATGAGGAAAAAAATGACATTTAATCCAAAATTGAACCATTTTCAGTCAATCAATGTCCTTATTTTCCGTGTACATTGTTGAAAACAGCCAACAATTGCATCTCAGAGGAGAATAGAAAAAAAAAAAATCACTGCTTTCACTCAAAGAACTTCTAGATCTTATTAAAAAAAACAACAACAAAAAACATATTTCTTACTTAAAAATGTAATTACGCTTGATAACACACATCACTTGAAAGCTACCTGTTTTTCCCACGTGTTTCAAATGAATTTCCATTTGTGTCAAGCTATTTTTAAGTTCTAGTCACGGTAAGTTTTAAGTTAGTCTAAACTGTAAGTATTGATAGGATTTTGAGTTTTTGCAGTGTTCAAAATAAATGTATGATACTTACTGTATTGGAGCACATTAGAGACGAGTGCTACTTGGTGTTTTATTCAGCAATGACTACTGAGCTAAAACTGACAGTTGGCTTTATTATGTTTTAATTTTACACCCTCATCACTCTACAGCGCTGTGTTTTTACAGATTAAATAAAGCCTGTATGTAAGACACGTTAGCCACGCATCGACAGTGGTCATATTCAATAGAAACCTAGCCCTCCGAAGGGCTAACGTTACGTGTGCAAGTGACAGTAACGTTATATTTATTAGCGCTAAGAAGTCTACTGCTTAAAGATGGCGGCTGTTTACTAACGCTGCCCAGACGCGGCCGAGTCTGTCATTCTGCGTCTGGTCCTAAATGCATGCAATATCTATAAGACGCATCGGACACTACCTGCTACCACACTAGCATCATGCGGGCGTAGTTTTTAGCAATGTCGGCGTAGTTTGTAGCGGCTGTCGGCTGCACTAAGGTATTCTTTTTTTATTGCTTCTTCCTCTACGCACGTGACGTCAGCGCGTTGTCCCGCATTAAAAGTAGTCCGGGCAAAACATGATGCTTAGAGCTGGCAAAATTAAACGATTCCTCGGGGTGAATAAAATTACTCGGATCATTTTGAAACTCGAGTTACTCGAGTTGTTCGAGTATTCGTTTCAGCTCTAATTTACACCAAAAGATATTAACCGGTAACACTTTATTTGACAGCGGCATCATAAGACAGTCATAAGACCAAATGAACCACCATGAAGCTTGGCAGCCAATTGGTTCATTGCTTCAAGAAGCTTCATTTGGCCATAACTGCTCCTTTGAGGGAGACAGTCAACCTCTGCTGCCACCTGCTGTCAACACATTTGTCGTCCAACATGCCTCCTACCATGCATTGCGGCTCTACAGATAACAATCTAAATTAATGTTCTGTGACAATTTTTTTTTCAGTTACTGTTCCAGTTGTTTCATTAATGGCTAGTTATGGTATTTGACATCTTTATTTGACAGTGGCGCCATAAGATTATCATAATTATGACATGACACTGCCATGGGCAATAATAAATGCTTATGGCAGATATCATTTTGTGTCATCCGGCAAATTATCTAACTTTTGAATGGAAGTAAAAGATCCCAGCTGAACATAAATGGAGCTAGTGACATAATTTGCAGGATGAAACTTAATTACATCTGTCATATGCATTCATGAATGCCTATGATAGTGTCATGTCATAACTGTGACCGTCTTATGGCAGTCTTATGACGCAGCTGTCAAATAAAGTGTTACGTAGTAACCCAATAAATCAACAAATAAGACGGAGGATTCATAATGAGCGGAAAAAAGTTGCGGCTGATAGTCCGAAAAAATTACGTTACTTATCATGTACTCTCAAATAAAATAGGAAGTTTTCAGTTTATGAAATACACAAAAACAGCCCAAAAAAATGTTCCCTTAAGTGTGTGACTGACCATTGTTACCCACCCCTAACCACAAAGGCAAAATAAATCCGAATAGACTCCATCAAAAGGCAAGAGAAAAAGTTAAACTAGAGATTAAAAATGACATTAACCTGACAATTTTACAGCACAGACCTGTAGGTGCGTGAGTCAAAACGAAAGACGGGGACTGTAGGTTTGTGGCTTCATAGATAAGTGGTTCACACACAGAAAAGGGTTTTTTTTTTCTAATCACACAAATCATCCTTTTGCCATTTACGGGTGGAGAAACAAGCTCAAGACAGAGGAGCACCAGGAGAGAAAAAGTGAAAGCGAAGGAAGATAAAATGTCAACCTGTCTGGCTTTTCCAGGCAATCTCAGACTGACTGACAAATTAATCTCCCCGTCATCGTACCATGGATATCTCCAACTCATGCACACAAAACTCCCTCTCCACTTTATTTCACCTTGCTCCTTTTAATGGATATTTCCTGTATTTATTTTTTGGGTTATATTCACTCTCTTGACTGACCACAGTAGCTCCAGCTTCCTGTCAACTTCTGACCACCTTATCTTACAACAACATAGTCAGTCAGTATGTATAATGCAGAGCTCAACATACTTGGAAAAAGCACAATCAGAGCCTCATAGGAGTGTGCAGTTCCTCCTTCCTTTCCCCCAATGTGTCATACTATTATCAGAAAGAACATCTGCTTCTTCCTCTTAGCAGAATCGCGACAACAAAAGATTCAGCTTCCTGATCAACAATTCTGCCTTTTGCAAGAGGATTTTCGTTTATACTGCTAGCTGAACTGTAATTATGTGAATTTCTAATAAAAATATTGGTATTTTTTGGTTTTTAAACCAACGTGGTGCATGGTGAGACAGTTATACAAGTAGTGGACAGGTTACAAAGAGAGAGATTTCTGGAGAGGTAAAAGAGATTGATGGTAGGTGAAAGGAGAAATGCTTACATGTTTCTCCCCTTCGATCCTCTTGTCAGCCTGTTGAACAGCCTCTAGGTACTTAAAATGCAACTCCATCAGTCGATCAACCTGGCGAGAAAAAGTAATTGAAGCAGGGAAAGAAAAAGCGAGTGTGGCAGCATACAAAAGGCGAACGGAAAAATTGAGGTGTATGAGTGGAAGGATAAGGAATACACCAAATGAAAATGGGAAATATACAGTGCCTTGCAAAAGTATTCCGCCTCCTTGAACCTTGCAACCTTTCGCCACATTTCAGGCTTCAAACAAAGATATAAAATTTTAATTTTTTGTCAAGAATCAACAACAAGTGGGACACAATCGTGAAGTGGAACAAAATTTATTGGATAATTTAAACTTTTTTAACAAATAAAAAACTGAAAAGTGGGGCGTGCAATATCATTCGGCCCCCTTGCGTTAATACTTTGTAGCGCCACCTTTTGCTCCAATTACAGCTGCAAGTCGCTTGGGGTATGTTTCTATCAGTTTTGCACATCGAGAGACTTGCCACGTTTACATGGAGACAAATATTCCAATTACAATCGGAATATTTGTTCAAACCGAATAAATGTGTTCCATATAAACACCTCATTCGGAATGAACAGGCCCAAACCGAATGGAATTTCATTCCGATTCACAGGGGTGGAATATTCCTTTTCCCAAACCGATTAGAAGTAAAATTATATCATGTAAACAGGGAAGCGGAATGTTGTCTGGTTGCGTTCTTTCTGCACATGCTCCGTACTGACGTCACTTTGTGACGTAAGTAACGTCACTTGCAACATGGCTTCCAAGCTCACGCACAGCGCACCCACACAACTTTTTAAATGAACGGCGTGTCATTCTGAAGTTTTGTTTCCACTCGAAAAGTTAAAACAGCAGCTGATCTGACGATCGATCTCCATGTTTTGCAATGTGACGCTTTGTTTTGATTAATCTGCGCATGTCAGACGGCAGTTGTCAAACGTCCTTTCGGAATAAAGGCAGACACATGTAAACGCTGGATCGGAATAGATGAAGTGACATGTAAACAGCTGATGTGAAATTTCCATTCGGAATGATTTGAATCGGTATGAATAAAAGTCAGCATGTAAACGTGGCTACTGACATTCTAGCCCATTCTTCCTTGCAAAACAGCTCGAGCTCAGTGAGGTTGGATGGAGAGTGTTTGTGAACAGCAGTCTTCAGCTCTTTCCACAGATTCTCGATTGGATTCAGGTCTGGACTTTGACTTGGCCATTCTAACACCTGGGTACATTTATTTTTGAACCATTCCATTGTAAATTTGGCTTTATGTTTTGGATCATTGTCCTGTTGGAAGATAAATCTCCGTCCCAGTCTCAGGTCTTGTGCAGATACCAACAGGTTTTCTTCCAGAATGTTCCTGTATTTGGCTGCATCCATCTTCCCGTCAATTTTAACCATCTTCCCTGTCCCTGCTGAAGAAAAGCAGGCCCAAACCATGATGCTGCCACCACCATGTTTGACAGTGGGAATGGTGTATTCAGGGTGATGAGCTGTGTTGCTTTTACGCCAAACATATCGTTTTGCATTGTGGCCAAAAAGTTCAATTTTGGTTTCATCTGACCAGAGCACCTTCTTCCACATGTTTGGTGTGTCGCCCAGGTGGCTTGTGGCAAACTTTAAACGAGACTTTTTATGGATATCTTTGAGAAATGGCTTTCTTCTTGCCACTCTTCCATAAAGGCCAGATTTGTGCAGTGTACGACTGATTGTTGTCCTATGGACAGACTCTCCCACCTCAGCTGTAGATCTCTGCAGTTCATCCAGAGTGATCATGGGCCTCTTGGTTGCATCTCTGATCAGTTTTCTCCTTGTTTGAGAAGGAAGTTTGGAAGGACGGCCGGGTCTTGGTAGATTTGCAGTGGTCTGATGCTCCTTCCATTTCAATATGATGGCTTGCACAGTGCTCCTTGAGATGTTTAAAGCTTGGGAAATCTTTTTGTATCCAAATCCGGCTTTAAACTTCTCCACAACAGTATCTCGGACCTGCCTGGTGTGTTCCTTGGTTTTCATAATGCTCTCTGCATTTTAAACAGAACCCTGAGACTATCACAGAGCAGGTGCATTTATACGGAGACTTGATTACACACAGGTGGATTCTATTTATCATCATCAGTCATTTAGGACAACATTGGATCATTCAGAGATCCTCACTGAACTTCTGGAGTGAGTTTGCTGCACTGAAAGTAAAGGGGCCGAATAATATTGCACGCCCCACTTTTCAGTTTTTTATTTGTTAAAAAAGTTTAAATTATGCAATAAATGTTGTTCCACTTCACGATTGTGTCCCACTTGTTGTTGATTCTTGACAAAAAAATTAAATTTCATATCTTTATGTTTGAAGCCTGAAATGTGGCGAATGGTTGCAAGATTCAAGGGGGCCGAATACTTTTGCAAGGCACTGTATGTTTTTTTTTTCTCTTCGTTGGGCATTTTATGGCTTGTGTGACTTATACTCAGGTGCGACTTGTAGTCCGAAAAATACGGTACAGAACTTGTCTCGGTGGTTCTTCCATTTTTTTTTTTATTCAATCGCTGGCTCCAGACCCGTATTTTCAGCAATCTCCTCCCATGAATTGCTTGCCATTTGGCAATCTTCATAATGTCTTGACGAGACATTGTAGAAGTTGTCGTACTTAGAAAAATAATGTTTGACAATGGCGGTGATTTCGCGCTGAACAGGAAACAACAGTCTGAGCGGACCAATCGTAGTCCATTTCCACCACGTCACACGCGTTGACGCGACGCAAAGTCGGGAAAAAAAGAAGGAGCCAGAGAGGCTACAGCGCAGCGTCGTAAATCCGGTCTTCCTTGACGGCGCAGGTCTGACGCGGAAGCATAACTCGGCCTTTACTGTGCACCAAATGAGCAATATTTCAGTGCTGTTTACATGGCCGACTCGGGGCAAACTGACTCACACACATAAGGTTTATCTGTGTGCGTCATGCACGCACAGTGCGCAGTTACTTGTTTT
This sequence comes from Corythoichthys intestinalis, assembly GCF_030265065.1. Taxonomy (NCBI): domain Eukaryota; kingdom Metazoa; phylum Chordata; class Actinopteri; order Syngnathiformes; family Syngnathidae; genus Corythoichthys; species Corythoichthys intestinalis. The sequence goes on along the minus strand of NC_080396.1, from coordinate 13,529,611 downwards.
GATGCTTCTGCGCATGCGGGTCAGTATGCTCTGCGCGTCTTGGACTGCAAATTAGTGCGCATACTTAATACTTGAATGGGCTAAATGGACAAAGGAAGTCCGAACAGGCACGCCAAAAAAACCCAGATATGACAAAAAATCAGAATTGTGCATTAAGCCCTGCAATACGAACCTAGCCTAAGACTAGTAAGTATTTTCTTATTAGGATCCGCTGTTTATACTAGAAGTATGACTCTGTACTTTCTGTTTATTTTGGACTGAAACCAAAAACACACCATTAGTAAGGTTTTAGCTGAAAAAATTCAGACAGTTAATTATCAGTACCTCACTAGTCGAAAGTCCATTGTACATATGTTTTACTTTCTACACCAGGCATTTGCTCTTTATCATTAAACACACAAATTTACCCAATATGAAACTGAGGCACACAAATGCCTCAATTAGAGCACCACGCTGAAAATCAATCTTAATCACATTTGCAGCAGCTAAGACGGCATGAAGGACAAAAGAAATGCACCAAAAATGAAGAGTACTGACCTTCTCACAGTCATTCTCTGTGAACTTATTAAGGAGTCTGCTTCTCTGTTGGGACTTGAGATTCCTCAGCATGGATGCAATAATTGAACAGACGTGCTCTATAAGAAAATACAGAAAGGAAGGCAAAAGTTCATAGTTTTTTTTTTCGTCGAATAATACTAGTGAACCCTCCCAAAATCCTAACAGTTCAATCATTGTGTTACAACGACTGGAAAAATGTATGTATATAACTTTGGTACCTAAAGACACGAAATTAATTTGTTCCGGAGTGGCTTTCGTATCGTTTTTTTCGTATAATGAATTGCCTTTTACATGTAAATTACCTAATTCAATATCCAATATCTATTAAAACACCAAATTAAATTTGCTGTCATGTCCTACGATTGCCTGTCTTCATTTGTAATGCTTTGTCGCCTCCTAGTGATGCTTAACTCAATTGCTCCCAAAAACGTATGAATACGTTCTATTTTTAATTGTTTCAGTGTCCCAAAGACGTATTTATACGTCTTTTACGTTTTTTGTTTTTTTTTCTCCAAAAAAAGACATCTCTGGGTCGTGATTCAATTTAGCTCCAAAGCACAAAGCTGAAAATCCATTTTAAAGCAATAAAACTGGGAACTGGAGGGCAGTAGCGCATTTGGTAAGACCCGCAACCCGATTCAACAGCAACAAATGGCCAAGCAGCGCAGCCGGGCGCCGGCGGAAGACAACCGAATGGATGCCAGGCAGTGGACGACCGAGCAGAACAACCGGTAGGACGACCGGGATGCCAGTCGCTGGATGACCGAGCAGAACGACCGGGACCACTAGTGCAGCAGACGATGCCTTTGAGTCTGTGCTGCTTGCAAGCAGAGCCCGCAGAGACTCAAAAAAATTCATCTTTATGAGACAGACGGCGCTGAGGGAAAAGTTTAACCGGCTGTCGCGGCCAGAACAGCGTCATCTTTCAGTTAGTTATGTGTAAATAAATTGTTACTTTTCTATCAAAAGCTCTATTTGTCTTGTTGTTTATCTTATTCTGTAAAAGAAAAACATTATCCAGATGTTTGGGATGTAACTAAAGTAAAGAATAGCTGTGTATAGGTCAAAGTTATGTTTGAAATGTATGCTTTTACAAAAAGTTCAATTTCTCCGTTTTTTTTCATCAGGAATTGGAAAGTTACTCAAACTATGCTATTTTCTAATGCTTATTTCTATGGAATGGAACAGGATATGAACTAACTTTTTTTCTGCTGAAAGAATAGAGTCTAATCTTTCTTTTGGTGGGTTCCATGTTTATATAGCAATAGAATTTTCTGTGGGCCTTGCAAAAACAGTCAAAATCCAGTAAAACGGCCGGGAGCAAAGGGCCTTGCACCGGTGAAAATGGCTGGGAGTGAAATGCGAAAATGGCTGTGAGTGAATGAGTTAAGTCTAACTAGTTTGTTAGATTTCAGTTCATTCTACATACAGTACTGTGCAAAAGTTTTAGGCAGGTGTGAAAAAGTGATGTAAACTAAGAATGCTTTCAAAAATATAAACAATGATTGTTTATTTTTATCAATTTACAAAATACAAAGTGAGTGAACATAAGAAAAATCCCTAATTTATTCTGCAGCATGACAACGACCCCAAACATACAGCCAATGTCATTAAGAACTATCTTCAGCGTAAAGAAGAACAAGAAGTCCTGGAAGTGATGGTATGGCCCCCACAGAGCCCTGATTTCAACATCATCGAGTCTGTCTGGGATTTCATGAAGAGACAGAAGGATTTGAGGAAGCCTACATCCACAGAAGATCTGTGGTTAGTTCTCCAAGATGTTTGGAACAACCTACCAGCCGAGTTCCTTCGAAAACTGTGTGCAAGTGTACCTAGAAGAATTGATGCTGTTTTGAAGGCAAAGGGTGGTCACACCAAATATTGATTTGATTTAAATTTCTCTTCTGTTCATTCACTGCATTTTGTTAATTGATGAAAAAAAACTATTAACACTTCCATTTTTGAAAGCATTCTTAGTTTATAGCATTTTTTCACACCTGCCTAAAACTTTTGCACAGTACTGTACGTTATCACATGACTACACGAGCTCACAGCTAACATAGAGTGCTAAATGACGAGCTAACTTCGGCAGCCATTGTATGATAGCAGTTCGCTGTTTGTGCCTTGATTAAGCACTGTTTGTTAATTATATTCTTATTTTGTTTCATTTACTTGAGCATTGTGTAGCACATTGTGGTGCGTATATTTCGTTTGTTTACATTTATAGTCAAACGTGGTTACAAGCATTCTTGTGAGCGGGAATAATCTATTAGAATACATATTATCTTTCGTCTGATGAATAAAAAGCTTCGAAAAACTTTTTGCAAAATGAGTTTTTCGTGTACCAAGGCTTTCGTATCTTGAAGTAAACTGTATCTAAAATGTAAATGACATTTACATTAGGCTAACATGAAATAAATCAATTTAAAATTTAAAAAATAAATCCAAATACATGATTTTTTTTTTTTTTTGAAAAGTAGGGGGAAAAAAGTTTCAACACACCAACTACACACTAATGTATGAAATGATGACTAACTATCATCTGCATTACTGAAATTTTGATTTACAATGTGCACAACTGAAAAAAAAAATTAAAAATACAGAAACTCAAAAGGGACGACAATACTTCAACAAAATTTTACTTCAACTCAAATAGTTGGAAGTACAGTACTGTTTTTACCCTAATCTATTCTCCGGAGAGAGAATGCCTTCTTACTAACAGGTTGTACAGGGAGCTGACAATCATATTATTAGTTTTATGATATTGAATCAACCATGTATTGTACACCCAGGTGCAATAGTACATGACACTGTAAAATCTCTAGATATCCGGTGTGTGGGGAGAAAAATGTAATTGGACTTTTTCAACAAGAGGTCAATATTCTCACTCAACCAGGCTTTTCTGTTGCTAAGCAACAAGAGCACAGGAATCAATCCCATTTCTGCTTTTAAAGAGGTTCTGTTTTTTTGTCAGTTGCCTTCGTGACCTGAAGCTTGCCTGCCCATGAGACCTAAGGGTGGAAACAACTGGCACTTACCACCACAACAGAGTTCACATTGAGAATTTGGGTATTGAGGAAGGGAAAATAACATTTTTTAAAAAAGGACCGCATTATGGTCATTTTGAACAAATACAACTTGCTGACAATCGATTGTTACTGTACATATGGCTCGGAAAATCCTTTGAACCCTGACGAGTTGGTCAACTGTCATTTCGAGGAAGAAAAAAAAAATCGATAGTTTTATCCTGAGTTGTAAGTGGTTTGGTCACCTTCATACCCTGAAAGGCTGCTATTGATGACAGTCGGCAGCAAGTTTGAAACTAAACGTTGACCTTCGGAGATTGGCAGCAGTGGAGCGCATTAAGGGTACAAGCTAAGGGGCAAGGCTGAATAAAACAGTTTCCTAATACGTACAGAGACAAGAGTATAATCAATACCTCATTTGCGTGCTTCGCGAAGAAGCGAGGATGGTGGCTGATAGGTACATTATACTAACAGGACTTGATGGTTGACAAATGTGCATTCTGCCAAGTCACAACTAGGGCTACATGATTATGCCTGAAATTATCTTTTTTTTTTTTTTTTTTTTTTTTTGCAATATTGTAGAGAAAACAAAAACATACTGCTTTAATTTTCTGCAAACAGTTTCCAAAAAAAAAAAAAAAAAAAAAAAAGTTCTAAAATTTATGCCTTGTCATTGCAAAATAAATTATGAAAAAAAAAATGACATAACTGAGTAAATATGCTATTCTTGTGTTAACGTACAGACGTCCGGAATTCGGAAAGGTTAATAAAGGTTGATCCCAATCAAGTCAGTAACCCCTAACAAGACCCTCCCTATTGCCACTGCACATTTTTCTCTCGCTATTACTCAGAAAGTGATGCTCACTTGTTATTTTGGCAACTAAATGAAGCATTAGATTAATCATACACTTGGTACTCGGATGTGCATCAGCCTGCATTTGAAATGTAATGACCAGCAACAATCGGGTTAATAATTGTGGCTGGAAAAAGAAAATCACTATCTCAGTTCAAATGCATTCAATTCTGCAACCCTAAATAAAACCATAAGCTAAAAACCAAGATCTTCTTGTCGATTCCTACATTTTCTTTAAAGTACATGTGACACGAAAAAGCATGTTTATTTCATAATACACGCGGTATTTTATGCTCTTGAATGATATGGACCACTTGGATGTGTGTGGAAGTGATCGCTATATTTATTTAGTTTTTTTTAATCCCACGCCATGAAAATGAGTGACTTCCGGCAACAGTCTCGAGTTGAGAAAGAGGGCGCTGTGACGTGTACGGATGAAGGCGTCCTCTTCACTATACAGCCGTACTGTTGTGTATGAGGACTAAGGATTCATCTGATTTTGCGGATTAATATGTTTATTTTTCGCATCACGCCAGCCAAATGGCTGCAGAAAAATCATGCTGTATGAGGGAGAGGCGTGTGCGCCTTTTTGGAGTTTCAAAAGGTTCCCATTCACCGTGGATATTGGCCAAAACAAGCCCTAATACTGTGGGACCATGGGACTTACGAGGAAGTGAATAAACATCTTGTTTTGTATAATGTCAAATACGAATACATCGATCAAAAAGTATGAATGAATGAATGAATTTATTGTCATTGTCATCATCATCAAAATCGTTGACAGTTTCAGAGTGTGGAATTTTACCCGAAGGAAAGACGAAGACAGACAAGGAAAGACGGGAAAAGCAGATGCTTATCGAAACCCGTCCCCCATCAGCCTGGGACGCACAAACAGCATATTGTGTATCAGTCCAGTCATAATCTTCACATTTCGTTCGAAAGTCATTGAGTGCCATGGATTTTCACATATTGTCAATTCGCAGGTCAAACACAGCACTCTCGTTGCAATGGCAGCTCAGTAATGTGATTTTGCTGGAGGGCATATCCTAAGAGCAATTGTTATGTCTTATTCTCTGACCCTGACATTTAATCATCCTTTGCTGTGAGAACATCATATCTGTGATGTGTGTGCGCTCTGTGGTTATGAGGGATTTTGGTCAATGTAATGTTTTATTATATTTTGTTTGTACATTTTTTTGAAGTAACTTAATGAATTTATATTCGTTAGCGCTGCATCACATGTATTCCATAGGCGAGCCCCAGTGTTTACAATCGAGAACGATTTCATTGTAGTCCTAATGGTCTGATAGGAAAACAGTAAACACTACAAAGTTTCTTTAAATAAAGGACTATTTACGTTTGATCATTGATAGGCATGTAAAAAGCTCTCCTCATGCACATTAGCTGCACGTTAGCTGATCAACAACTGCAGCCGCCCTCCTCCGTGGAATAAGCTGTAAATTGCTCTCCGCCGGGCGGATTGCCGATCCACAAAGACAATCGGCAACCCAGTCGTCATGTCAAATAATCCGAGCTAGTTATGTGTGATTTTCCGCTTCGAAGACTTTGAAACATCACTCGGTTCGGGTTTGCATGTCAGCTAGCTGTCACGCCTCTTGGTTTGTTTACATTCGCCGAAGCCGGGGAAGGGAAATGATATATGTCCGATTTAGGTGGCATAAAATATCGTTTGGGAGGTGCGACAGTAAATGTGAAGTCGACAGTTTTGACCATTATGGAGTAATTTTGCCATGTCATCCTGATTAAGTGCATTTTTATTATTTCATATTCCATTTATCACAAGTCATGACCATGCCATTTATTTAGCAATTGGGGAAAATACTTGGATAAAAAGAATATCCTGTAAAAATATTGAAGTAAAGAGACAGAAGCAATGACATTTTGCAGCTCTCTTCGTCGCGTTTTCCTTGTTGTGAATAGTTCCCCCTCAACGGGCTGACCGGTCCTTCTCAAGCCATTTATTTAGCTATTAGGGAAAAATACTTGGATAAAAAGAATATCCTGTACAAATATTGGAGTAGAGAGACTGAAACAATGACATTTTGCGGCTCTCATTGCCGCGTTTTCCTCGTTCGGAATAATTCCCCCTCAATGGGCTGAATAGTAAAACCGATGAGCCCAGTCTCCCGCTGACGTCATTCACCTGTTGGGGACGCTAGTAGGCATGGCTAACCGGCAGATTAAAAGACTAATTTCTCGTCATCTGGGAATTTGCTAAATTGTTGTATATAGTCGAATCGTCTCAAAATATGATTCTAAATCATATAATAATGCTATTTAAGACTTTTTTTTCTCCTGTCGTATGCTCTTTAATGCTTAAGGAAGTTATATTGGAAAGAGGAGATTATTATTATGACACTCAACATTCACTTGCAAGCTAAATTCAACAGCAATTTGAAATGTATAGAAAATATGGTTGATTTCTCCAGTATCCTAACAGGTGAGCTTCACTTCACTCTTCAAATACAGACTTTCTTTCCTGGCCACAGCCGAGTCTAGCCTCCATGCCGACAACGCACACTGCTCTTTATCAACAGTTCCTCACCACCCTTTCAGCCATCACGTCGCAAAATGTCCACTGCAGCTAAGCACACAGGGTCCATTAAGGTGCAAAAACGACATGCGCTCCGCGGCCATTAAACGACTACAGTAAAATGGCAGCAACATTACACTCAACAGAAACTTTACTGAGGCCAGCAGGTGCTTCCAAAATAAGGCGCAACAATCAAGCTCTGATACTTTCTTTCGATGAAGGTAAAGGCCCAAATGCTAAAAGCAATCCACAATGAACTCAGGGACATAAAAAGTGATAGTCCGATTATCGGCGCAGATATTTGGAAATTTGACGTATATCGATATTGGCCTTTTTTTGAAATATGAAAAAAATCAATTTAAAACTGGGTTATATAGTTGTTATTTCTATGATTAGTTTGTCAGTTAGTCTAGAACCGTTTTTATATTTCTTTTAATATTCTATAAAAATAAAAAAATAAAAATAAAAAAAACACCACGTGCACAAATGCTTTGGTAGTAGCATCTTCATTTATTTTGCTTGCAATGAAAAAACACAAAAGAGAATGGGGGGGGGGGGAAGTAAATCATTCTCATTTTACACAAAACTCCAAAAATGGGCCGGACAAAAGTATTGAAATCCTCAGCCAAATACTGTACTTGGTAACACAACCTTCAGACAAAATAACTGCGAACAACCGCTTACGGTATCCATCAATAAGTCTCTTACAATGCTCTGCTGGAATTTTAGACCATTCTTTTTCTGCTCCAGGTCTCCAAAATTTGAAGGGTGCCTTCTCCAAACTGCAATTTTCAGATCTCTCCACAGGTGTTCTATGGGATTCAGGCCTGGACTCATTGCTGGCCACTTAAGAAGTCTCCAGTGCTTTCTCTCAAACCTCTCTCAAATTTTCTAGTGCTTTTTGAAGTGTGTTTTGGGTCATTGTCCTGCTGGAAGACCCATGACCTCTGAGGGAGACCCAGCTTTCTCACACTGGGCCCAACGAGGTTCTTTATCCACCATCCACACAATCTTTCATTAAAATCTCTCGTCAATTTTTCTTCTCCGTCCACATCTAGTGAGGTTAGCCACAGTGCCATGGGATCTACACTTATTGATGACACTGCGCACAGTAGACACAGGAACATTCAGGTCTCTAGAGATGGACTTGAGATTGCCCATGCTTCCTCACAATTTTGCTTCTCAAGTCCTCAGAGAGTTTGGTCTTTTCTTTTCTCCATGCTCAATGTAGTACAAGGACACAGGACAGAGGTCGAGTCAACTTTTTAATCCCTTTTAACTGGCTGCAAAAGTGATTTAGTTATTGCCACCATTAATTACACAAATTAGAGAAGCATCACACGATTCTTCAAAGGGTGCCAATACTTTTGTCCGGCCCATTTTTGGAGTTTTGTGTAAAATGATAATGATTTTTTTTTCACCCTCTTTTGTGTTTTTTCATTGCAAGCAAAATGAAGATATTACTACCAAAGCATTTGTAATTGCAATCATTTTCTGGGAGAAATTGAGCATTCTCTGACAGAGTTCCAGGGGTGCCAATACTTTTGGTCAGCACTGTAACAACGGAGCTTGTGCAGCACTGGGATTTTAAACGGCGGCTGAAAAGCTTTTCGGATTTCGGTGTAATTTTACGAATATAAACTTTGGATTGGTTCATCAAAATCATCAACTATGTCATCTTTAAGGAGTAACTGCGAGGATAATTTGCGCTTTTTCCCCCGTTTTTTGCACTCAGTTAATAGTTCCTTCCCAAAACCCGGAAGTGTGACGCAAATTCCCGAATGCAATAGACCCTACCCACCGACGTCACAAAATCACGTGATCGCTGTATTGTTCCGCCCCCTTGTCCGTCATTTTGTGTCTGTATTATCAATGGTCTCAATTGATCGAGCAACTTATAATGCATTTCATGGAAGACCCGGTGCTTTCGGATGCCGTAAACTCACTTGATGCGTTGCATAATGCGTTATGTGGAAAAGCTTCAGTTTATCCATTCGCCAGATCCATATTTGATGCCTAAATCGATGTTTTTCGACCCGCTGTCTCTGCCGTATTTGCCTGACATCTGCTAGCTACCCTGATATGTACAACTATCTTGTCCACACAAAATCAGTCTATTCTCACGAAAGTTTGAAAAACTTTAAGAGCTTGGAGGCTTATAAATACTTCGTTGCTGGTTGGGTGAAACAGGTCCTCGTCCACGAAAATTCGGCAGGAATCTATCTTGTGCTTGGAAAGGTGAGTTACGAAATTTTCAATTCAAAATCTTTTGTTCTTGCTAACATCCACTGTCAAGTCTAATGTATTTCATGTCATTTGTCAATGGAGCTAGGGCTTTTAATGTTTATATGGTTTAGCGATAGCACTCTCACTACAAACATACGTGTATGTTGTCGGCGATTAGCCTAGCAATGATCTTAATTGTGGTTGTCAGCCCAAAACCCTCTAAATATATATTAAATGCATCTTACCAGACATAAAATGACTACTACATAATCTGTGGAAATCGTTTGGAGCCCAGTTTTCTCGTCGAATTGCAGATGCACATCTCGCTCTCTCCTCTCCGGGTCTCTCGGAATCCGGTAGAACTTCAAGTCTCTCCGTCTATCTTCTCTGTTATTGCAACCGACCGCAACACACGCCTTCACCATTTTGATTATTAATGTTAACGAGCAGAAAAACACGCCGTAAATAGGAGGAATGTACGTAGCCGTAACAGGTAAACACGATGTGTTGACGGACAATTGGGCGGTACCAGTCAGGAGGACGGAGTTGTGACGTCACGTGGGTAGGGTCTATAGAAGACCACCCACAGCGAGTATAGCAGCAGCAATGATATCAGTGATATTTCCACTGAAAGTATCCATTTAGTATCGCTCTTTCGTGACGCTAACGATGGCAAAGGCTCCCAGGAAAGACTATCTACAATTAATCCCTACATGTTTGAAACTGAGGCGTCAGATAACGACGATTTACTCAGCACAGCAGACATTGGCGATGACGTCGGTTGGCAGCTCGACAATTCACGAAAGGAAGAGTGGTAGGCCTATGTCTAGCATCGTGATTTCTCTCTGAACCTTTCTTTCCCCGGTCATTTTAATATAATTATCAATAATTGCAAAAACAAACAAGTAGTTATACAGATCTAGTAATAAATGTATCAATTTGACATGAATAGAAAACCTGTCAGCTGTGATTTGACAGGCAAGCAAGAACAACAACAAAACAGGTCGCGATCAAGTAATAAACGTATCAAATTGCCAGTAAGGGTCTACTTACGTCTTTGAAAAACCAAGGTTGTATCCTCCAAGGCTTTCAAAGCTGTCGTCGCTAAAATGTTGAAAACAAAGACGCGATCAAGGAGCCGGGGAGAAGTTATTCCCCTTGACTCTCACAAAAGATGTCAAAGTTTTTGGGGCCGCTCATAGAGTCTCGAGCCTTCGTGTGAGCAATTAATCGCTACACATCGAGATGGCATGATGAATCTCACGAGTAAAACCCAAAAAATGTTTGCAATACATGGCGAGGATAGCGTGGTGCGATACTTTCATATTGGAGTGCTGGCGAGGTCCTCAGGAATTGACGTCATCAGGTAGCCGCAGGCAGCGAGGCGCGTCTTTCGTTGCTAAGGTGTTGCTAAGGCAGTAACTCAAAAACTACGCGGTCAATTCAAAAAAAAAAATTGGGGGTAATGTGAGTTTTGAGACCGTGAATGATGCATTCAATTAGAGCAGGGCGGTAAACCGAAAATTTACCGTCATCGAAATTCTTAACGATGACCGACGTAATTTTGACCATGTCGGTAAATTCGGTAAATTAATAAAACAAGAAAATATAGTCTTTTCATCCCGCTTTGATTCTGTGTTGTTCGTCTATGTTCATTCCCCTTTAAGAAAGCAGTGAATGTGCTTACGTAGGGAGTCACATGATCATCAGGAAGCCAATCAAACAAAAGCCCGGTAAGCTAACGCTAGCAGCTAACGCTACAAGCAAAACGTGATGGAGTGTGGCTTAAGGGAGGTTCACCAAACTTTCAACCGACATTTAGTAGACTCTTGGTGGCATCCAGACGGGCTTTCACCCGCTGTCCTCCTTTGTTCTCACGATTTCCGGAGATGGTGCTTTCAGTGCTTTCTACTGGTAGCGAGGCTAACGCTAGCTAGCGGCTAACGCTACAAATGAACGTTATGGAGTCGGATAGCGGCTCTAACATTGTCGAAACGGCTGAACTTAATGAGTGGATTGGGCACGGACTGCATCTAGCAATTACTATGTGGCGTTATTTTGTATCTGTCTGTGTGTGATTCCTCTGATAGCTTTTGTGATGGTAAAGCATTCAGCATAAAGTAGAATCCAACGGCAAAACTTATAATGACCGAGAAATGGCCCCAGCTATTTTTATTGTGCGTGCATTTATTAAAAAATGCACTGGGGGGACCCTTAAACCATAAAGTAAACACTTGTATTTAATAATTATGTCACAGCAGCCATTAACAATAAGTTGTCTTTTTGAAGTGTACTGTTCAAGCTGCAAGTCATTTGTGTTACAATTACATGTTTGCACAGGCATATTGATTTTGACAATGTACATTGTTCAAGTCATACACGCTGTTATACATGTTCATACTTGAATTCTTATTGCTTACAATACATTTTTATAAACTTAATGTTTAGACTGCATGTACAATTGTTAAATACAGTATATCAAATTGAATGCTGGTAAATAAATCAACAAGAAATAGTTCATCTGTATTTCATGCATTGATTCAGATTTTCAAATTATATAACAGTCCGCTTGGGCGAATTTATCGGCATTTATCGTTATCGAGATAAATCTGCTCAATTTATCGTGATACATGTTTAAGGCCATATCACCCAGCCCTACATTCAATACAATTTAACAGAGTAAAACACTCTTGAATTGAAGTCTTCACCTGCCCTTTTAAGACATCATTTTGGATACAAATAAAACTCAATGGATTATGATAAAACCATAACGAAGCCTTTTAAAATTTATGCATGTTGAACTTTTCATTTACAAGCAAATATGAGCTTGTATTTCATTATTAGAGTATGAGATTACCGACACATAATATAGTCAGTTCCCATTGGGAAAAGGAACAAACGTAATTAAATGAGTTTCAACACAAGGATTTTCAGCAAATCCTTCTTCATGTTGGATATAATACAGTAATAGGATTAGCTAATATCTCAGCTTTGACAACACGGATAGCAATCAGACTCGCATCATTCAAAATGCTATCTATATCAAGGGACGACGATAAAAGGGAGGCTTGACTTGACTGTACACTTTCAGCTGAGATATGTGACTAAAGATCTATGATCGAGTCCAGATAATGTCTAAATCATGTCTGCTTTTGTCATCGCAGTTTAATAAAAAAAATACTGGATAATATCAAAGTTGAGATAAAAATCATAAGCTAAAGCAGGGGTCGGGAACCTTTTTGGCTGAGAGAGCCATGAACACCACATATTTTTAAATGTAATTCTGAGAGAGCCATACAATATGTTTAACACTAAAAATACAGTGGGGCAAATAAGTATTTAGTCAACCACTAATTGTGCAAGTTCTCCCATTTGAAAATATTAGAGAGGCCTGTAATTGTCAACATGGGTAAACCTCAACCATGAGACAGAATGTGGGGGAAAAAAACAGAAAATCACATTGTTTGATTTTTGAAGAATTTATTTACAAATCATGGTGGAAAATAAGTATTTGGTCTATACCAAAAGTTCATCTCAATACTTTGTTATGTACCCTTTGTTGGCAATAACAGAGGCGAAACGTTTTCTGTAACTCTTCACAAGCTTTTCACACACTGTTGCTGGTATTTTGGACCATTCCTCCATGAAGATCTCCTCTAGAGCGGTGATGTTTTGGGGCTGTCGTTGGGCAACACGGACTTTCAACTCCCTCCTCACCCCGTGGCGTCAAAATGATAACAAGAACGGGGAGCAAAAATCCCAGAACCACACGGGGGGACCTAGTGAATGACCTACAGAGAGCTGGGACCAGAGTAACAAAGGCTACTATCAGTAACACAATGCGCCGCCAGGGACTCAAATCCTGCACTGCCAGACGTGTCCCTCTGCTGAAGAAAGTACACGTCCAGGCCCGTCTGCAGTTGCGCTAGAGAGCATTTGGATGATCCAGAAGAGGACTGGGAGAATGTGTTATGGTCAGATGAAACCAAAATAGAACTTTTTGGTAGAAACACAGGTTCTCTTGTTTGGAGGAAAAAGAATACTGAATTGCACCATACCCACTGTGAAGCATGGGGGTGGAAACATCATGCTTTGGGGTTGTTTTTCTGCAAAGGGACCAGGACGACTGATCTGTGTAAAGGAAAGTATGTATCGAGAGATTTTGAGTGAAAATCTTCCGTCAGCAAGGGCATTGAAGATGAGACGTGGCTGGGTCTTTCAGCATGACATTGATCCCAAACACATAGCCAGGGCAACAAAAGAGTGTCTTTGTAAGAAGCATTTCCAGGTCCTGGAGTGGCCTAGCCAGTCTCCAGATCTCAACCCCATAGAAAATCTGCGGAGGGAGTTGAAAGTCCGTGTTGCCCAACGACAGCCCCAAAACATCACTGCTCTAGAGGAGCTCTGCATGGAGGAATGGGCCAAAATACCAGCAAATGTGTGCCAAACGCAGAAAACGTTTGGCCTCTGTTATTGCCAACAAAGGGTACATAACAATGTATTGAGATCAACTCTTGGTATTGACCAAATACTTATTTTCCACCATGATTTGCAAATAAATTCTTCAAAAATCAAACAATGTGATTTTTTTTTTTCCCCCCACATTCTGTCTCTCATGGTTGAGGTTTAACCATGTTGACAATTAGAGGCCTCTCTAATATTTTCAATTGGGAGAACTTGCACAATTAGTGGTTGACTAAATACTTATTTGCCCCACTGTAAAAGTAATATGCGCATTTTATGTAATATCAACACTTTTAAAGTAGAGTAAATTCTTTTTAATAACTTATATAAATAATAATTTACATTAAATAATAAATATTGAATCATATCAAAATTTTGTTGTGTCCACAGATAGATTCACCCTATATTTAAAATGTTTCATCTTATTTTTTTTTTTTTTTTTGTGGAAAATATACACACAAGTTTCAGCCGGAAAAGACTGTTGTACTTACGGTTTTAAACCAGCAGGGGGCAGCTTTCGCTTCTTTGCGTGCATGGGCAATAGGTATTTTAGAACAAATAAGAAATGACCCGCCTGTGCTGTAATGCGAGACGGACGTTGTTAAAAGTATTTTTTTTATTGTTTCAGGTGAGAAAAAAAAAAAAAAAAGAGTATAATTTGACTTTGTATATTAGCGGATTGCTTTATTTTAGGCTGATTGTGATGTGTACCTGTGTCAATATAGTTCAGAAATATTTTAATCGTTATGTATGTTTATGTATGACTGCAGATGGGTTCGTAACGGCAAGCGGACGACAAGTGAATGCTAGTAGTGTCTAAAATGCAAAAATGTTTTGCCACAAAAACTTGTATTTATTTATTATCATAATTGTATAAGAATTCGCATTTTGGAGCGAATAAGAAATGAGCCGTCTGTGTGCAGCAATGCGAGATGGACGTTATTTTTTTCTTGTTTCAGCTGTGCAAGAAAATGAAAATAAAACAAAATTAAATGTGTAGCAGCAGACTGAAGCATTTAATCTCTGTCTGCACCACGCGAAAGATTCTTAGCTAATATTTCAACCGACTGCCACAGGCAGCATCAGACTTTTGCCCTCTCCACTGCCACACCTGTCCTGAAATTTGAATGTTGCCTGATCACTGGCTTGCTAAAGGAAAAAATGTGAGCGCCCCTTACTGGCTGCTCTTTTTAACGCTACCCCTGTGGCCCTTACGCCCGCCAGGTTTTCCCCGAGGTCCTAGCGCCCTTACCATTACATAACAAACTTTTTTTTTTTTCACATAACAAACTTTTTTTTTTTCAAATAATTGAAGATTTGTCTGCAAGCCAGATGCAGCCGTCAAAAGAGCCATATCTGGCTCGTAAGCCATAGGTTCCCCACCCCTGAGCTAAGGGGATAAGAAAAAAAAATAATAATAATAATTTTTGTGTTGTATTGAGAGGCATTTTAGAGTATTTTCAGTTCATTCATTTTTTTCACATCAAGCGATTCACTCACAAACATTAGTAAATGTGACCTATTTAACTCATTTGCTCCCAGAAACGTATGAATACGTTCTACTTTTAAATGCTTCAAAAACGTATTTATACGTCTTTTTGCGTTGTTTTTTTTTTTTTTTTTTTTTTTTTTTTTTTTTTTTTTTTTTTTACAAGAAGCATCTATAGCTTGCGATCTAAGAAACAAAAAACAAGGCTCCAAAACCATTTTAAAGCAATAAAACTGGCCACTGGAGGGCAGTAGCGCATTTTGTAAGACCTGCAACCCGATTCAACAGCAATGAACGGCCGGGCAGCACGGTCAGAGCACTGGCGGCATGATGCCAGGCGGCGCTCCGACCGAACAAAACAACCGAGAGGGCGCCTGGGAGGCCAGGCGATGGACGACCGAGCAAAACGATTGGGACCCTCAGTGCAGCGGCTCGACGAGCAGACCCCGTAGAGACGCAAAAATAATCCATCTTTGTGAGACAGACACAGATTTACACGGCTGACGTGGCGACAACGGCGTCATCTCGGCGACAAAGCGTCATCTCTCAGTGGTCATGCGTAAATAAATTGTTACTTTGCTATCAAAAGCTCTATTTGTCTGGTTGTTCATGGTATTTTGTGAAAGGAAAACATTATTCAGATGTTTGGGATGTAACTAATGCAAAAAATAGCTTTGTTAAAATCAAAGTTATGTTTGAAATGTATGCGTTTACAAAAAGCTCATTTTCTCCATTTTTTTCATCAGAAATTGGAAAATTGCTCAAACTAAGCTATTTTCTAATGCTGATTTCTAAAGAATGGAAAAAGATATGAACTTACTTTTTATCTGCTGAAAGAAGAGTGTCTAATCTTTCTTTTGGTGGGTTCCATGTTTATATAGCAATAGAACAGAATTTTCTGTGGGCCTTGCAAAATCAGTCAAAATCCAGAAAAACGGCCGGGAGCGAAGGGCCTTGCTCTGGTGAAAATGGCTGGGAGTGAATGAGTTAAATGAGCTTGCTCCAACCTGATTCTATAGTTGCATAAAAAGAAGAAAAAACAAGACTTGTTTTTTTAATTGTAATGTGAATGCCTATTTAAGATTGAGTTTCTGGCATTCATGAGAAGAGTGAGAAAAAAATCTTTTCCTGCTCTCAAAAGTTAGGTGGGAGGAACACAAATTTTCTGTGACAGAGCTATGACTACTGAACCTACAAATGTAAATTGCTTGTTTACTTTCATTCCCGCACATAAGCCTCTAGCCATCTAAATAGCAGAACGACTGCACTGCTACATTTTTTGATCCCCCTCTCGTTTAACTTATGCAATCCGTGTCCAGTCTCTGTGTTCATTTGCACTGTGTCAATTTCAGAAAGGATTTCACGGGGATCAATATTGCGCCAAGGTTCGTGATGGGGAAAGCTGTGGCAATAAATGTAGGTAAGAAAGAAGAGAGCGAGGACATACCTCATTACTTTTGACTAGAGTGGTTGATAAATCTGTACTGTATTGTTATGATGGATAAACTTTTCATTCAGAGCATTTTCAACCTCGAATTAAAACATTTAGCTTCTGTCGTTATTAGAGATGTCCCAATCGATCGGGTCCGATCACGTCATTTTCAAAGTATCAGAATCGGCAAAAAAATATCGGACATGCCTTTTTTTAATATATATATATATTTTTTTATTAAATCGTTTTCTAATTGTATTTAACGTTACAGACATAATATGTTACATTCATCCAGAGTCTTTAGTTTAGGCTTAAGGTAGGGTTATCAAAATTATCCCGATAACGGCGTTAATTTTTTTTTTTTTTTTTAATGTATCACGTTATAATATTTAACGCAAATAATGCATGCGCTGCACGACCCACTCACGCATTGTCGCGTACAATCTGTAATGGCGCCATTTTACCTATATAGAGAGCTAAAAGGCACCATAAAATGAGTAGAGTGAATTTTGGCATCCTTTGGAGCCTTTTTTTAATTGGCTAAAGCATTACAATCCCTCTCCCTATGATTAGAAATATCGTAGGAAGCAACTTCTTAACACCTTATGTTATTTCCCAACGCAGAGAAGATATATCAATTGGTAGCACTACGCACAGTCATGGTTGCACTTCCCACCATGCATTTGGGCATGGCTACAGTATCATTTACTGAAAGCTCAACAAATACACTAACTGGCAGTATTTAGTCACAATATACAAAGTCACATTTATCCTTTAAGAATTACAAGTCTTTCTATCAGTGGATCCCTCTCACAGAAAGAATGTTAATAATGTAAATGCCATCTTGAGGATTTATTGTCATAATAAACAAATACAGTACTTATGTACTGTATGTTGAACGTATATATTCATACATATAGAGTTTTATTCATTTTTTTCTTAACGCATTGCCAAAATGTATATGATCGGGAAAAATGATCGAGAATGATTGGAATTGAATCGGGAGCAAAAAAAAAAAAAAAAGCAATCGGATCGGAAAATATCGGGATCAGCAGATACTCAAACTAAAACGATCGGGATTGGATCGGGAGTAAAAAAAAAAAACATGATTGGTACAGCCCCAGTCGTTATGTTGTGACATGCAACTTTTAAACCTCAATTTTAAAAAAGTTGGTACATTGAGTTTTAAAAAAAAAAAATCAAGATTTGCAAATTCTTTCCAACCTATTGAATGGTATATTCATGGCAATACACTAATAAAGTAGGAGTGGAAACCTCTTGGTCCCTCACGATACGATACGATTTGCGATACAAAGCTCACGATAACGATGTGACGATACAACGATTAGCGATACATTGGTCAGGAAACCGTTCTACAATATTCTACAAACAACTAATAAACACAAAAACAAGCTTCTGCTGTGAATTGGAATGAGTTTATCACTAGTAGATGTCCAATCCATTTGAACTGGGAGGGTGGCAGCGAATGAACGAATTCCCACTTCAAACGGATTGAACTAGAGCTAAAATGAATACTCGAGCAACTCGAGTGACTTGAGTTTAAAAACTGATCCGAGTAATTTTATTCACCTTGAGGAATCGTTTAATTTTGCCAGCTCTAAGCATCACGTTTTGCCTGGACTACTTTTAATGCGGGACAACGTGCTTGCGTCATGTGCGTAGAGGAAGAAGCAATAAAAAAAAAAAAACTTACTGCAGCTGACAGCCGCTACAAACTACGCCGACGTTGCTAAAAACTACGCCAGCATGATGCTAGTGTGGTAGCAGGTAGTGTCCGATGCGTCTCATAGATATTGCATGCATTTAGGACTAGATGCGAAATGACAGACTCGGCCACGTCTGGGCAGCGTTAGTAAACAGCCGCCATCTTTAAGCAGTAGACTTCTCATCGCTAATAAATATAACGTTACTGTCACTCGCTCACGTAACGTTAGCCCTTCGGAGCGCTAGGTTTCTATTGATTATGACCACTGTCGATGCGTGGCTATTGTGTCTTATACAGGCTTTATGAAATCTGTAAAAACACAGCGCTGTAGAATGATGATGGTGTAAAATTAAAAAATAATAAAGCTAACTGTCAGTTTTAGCTCAGTAGTCATTGCCGAATGAAACACCAAGTAGCACTGGTCCCTAATGAGCTCCAATACAGCAGGTATCATACATTTATTTTGAACACTGCAAAAACTCAAAATCCTATCAGTACTTACAGTTTAGACTAACTTAAAACTTAACTAGAACTTAAAAATAGCTTGAGACAAATGGAAATTAAATTGAAACATGTGGGAAAAACATGTACCTTTCAAGGGATGTGTGTTATCAA
Organism: Corythoichthys intestinalis; assembly: GCF_030265065.1. NCBI lineage: Eukaryota > Metazoa > Chordata > Actinopteri > Syngnathiformes > Syngnathidae > Corythoichthys > Corythoichthys intestinalis. Next base: position 13,510,668 of record NC_080396.1, on the reverse strand, counting down.
GCGTAATTACAGTGAAATTTTTTTTCTAGTCACATCTGAGATGCAATTGTTCGCTGTTTTCAACAATGTACATCGAAAATAAAGACATTGATTGACTGAAAATGGTTCAATATTGCATTAACTGTCTATTTCCTCATGTACTGTATATTATAATTCCTCTTTACCTAATAATAATTTTTTTTAAAAAAAATGTTTTATCCGATTACTTGATTAATCCATAGAATTTTATAGCTGCAGCTCTAGATTGAACGTCTATGGCCGTCAGTGGCAGCCAATGCCAGGCAATGAGGTAATTTGGGGCTATTTAAAGTCATTAACCTGTTGATTTTCAGTTACTTCCTGTTGATTTGGGGGTATTTTACGGGTCACTCCCTGTTTATTTTTAGTTACAGAACAGGAAGTGACCTGGTAATCACCCAAATAAATAGGCAGTGACTCAAACTCAACAGAAAATGACCTGTAAATGCCCTGAAAATCGGACGGAATTACTGTGAATGCTCTGGTTTCGAATGAACAAACGTTCCCAGTCTAAATGGATTCCTGCATTGTTAATGCAGCCTTAGAGTTAACTGAGACACTATTATGGTGGAAGATTTTAGTAGCAACTTGCTGGTTCCTTTTTATTATTATTTTTTTTTTAGACATTGACACCTATTTAAAACGATATCTTCATTCTTGGCAGAAGCATATCGATAACCTTTTGTGATACAAAGTATCACGATATATAACCATTTCGATAATTTATCACACCCCTATACTAAAGGGAAATACTATGTTTGCTGGCATGCTAAACATTGGTCATGCTAAACACACCTGCTTTTATTGCTTGTGCTCCTTCAGCGCCTAATAAAAAACCATTATTAAAACCATAGTGTACTCAACAGACAGAAGACAGTTAAAATGTGAGCGCCTGAGAGGAATGATAGTGGGGGTGGACAAAAGAGCCCAAAGTACGCACGTCTCAGAGTCTCTGAGAAAAAGACAGCAGTTCGTAGTACAGGCCACAAGTCAGTGATGGTTCCATACCGCCCCAACAGAACACGCCGCTCTCAGAATGCAGCTCTACTGGTAGTTCCCGGGGTTTCTAAAAGTATTGTCAGAGCTAGCGCCTTTAGCCACCAAGCCCTTGTTTTATGGAATCAGCTTCCAGCTAATATTAAAGAAGCTGAGACAGTCTGCACATTTAAGATTAGACTAAAAACGTTCCTATTCGACAAAGCTTATGGTCAGGCTAGTTGAAGTCGGATTAGACTCACAGTTCAGTCTAAGCTGCACTAGAAGCTATAATGCTGGGGGAAGTACAGCCACTGAGTCCTATTTCCTTTTTCTCACTCTACCTACTAGAGCTGGGAATCTTTGGGCACCTAACGATTCGATTACGATTCAGAGGCTCCAATTCGATTTTAAAACGATTATTGATGCACCCACCTCCTTTTTTTTTCTTTTTCTTTTTAAATGTTTTGTGCATTAGTTCCAAAATTGTTCAAAAATCCTCTCGGGCTAAACCAAACTACTATTTCAGTATCAAGTTAACATATAACAGTAAACAAATGTACAAAAATAACAGTAAATAAAACAACTCCAGTCCCCATTCTGTATCAGCAGCTTTAAACAACATTCAATTAATTTAATGTTGTGAATCAACTGTTACAGTTGTTAAAATTACTCCCGTTATTTCCCTTCTGTGTACTTTTGCCACGTTTTAAAACTATTTCATCATTTAAAGATAGATTCAAGACAAGATTCTGCCGATTTAGGAGTATTTTAGATAAAAAGTTAATTAGGTTCGCTACAACAGAGCCTTCTAGAGAGGTCTACTGCTTTAAGATGGCGGCTGTTTACTTACGCCGGAAAGTCTGTCTTTTAGCATCTCTGTTCAATAATACATGTTTAACACCGACGCCGTCTGTCATTTTGCATCTAGTTCTACATATATGATATCTACTGTCGCCGTATGTTTGTAGCAACTAGCAACCGGGCGTTGTTTGTAGCGGCTTTCGGCCGCAGTCAGGTATGATTGGTTTTTTTTATCTAGCGGCATGAGTTGAACATAATATTTACTCTCGGTCCGTTCCTCATTGCGTCCCAAAGACCGCGCTGACTGTGTTTTACTTCCACTTTACCTGGTATAATTCAAAAATCAGAATTTGGATATTTGTGAATCGTTCTTGAATCTTCCACGGCCAAATCGCGAATAATCTAAGAATCGGAAATTTCGCACGCCTCTACTACCTACCACTTGTCTTACTTTATTTCTATTTTCCAATGTTAATATCTAGTTGACTAGTCTCTTCATCACTAGTCACCCGGTGTCCCCTTTTCCCCTCCCCTCTGGGGAGAAGCTATTTTCAGGCATGAAAATGGGTCAGGGGTTAAAAAGGTGAGTAGGGTGTGGAGGAAATATGTTCCGGCGTTCTGCCTAAATGTCCTCCGTCGGCAAAACGTCCTACATGAGGCGAATTTGAAAATTTAAATTTTTCACATAAGGCTTATTATTTGGTTAGCGCGGGTTTAATTAGTTGAAGGAGTTGATTTCAACCACCATGACTCGCGCTAGCTTAGCCACTCCGGAGCCCTGAAACTAACAAATAACATGCAAACTGCACAGAATTTCTTCAAATCAACTCCAACGACTAATTAAAACCCCGGCTAACTCAAAGATTAAGCCTAATGTAAAAAATTCTGAACTTCCCCTTTAAATTGAGAGCAATAAAACAAACAACAAAAATGAATGAAATGAACAAGAATCCCTCAAAGTATTTCATAATGGGTCCAAATTATTTTTCGAACAGATCATGTGACTATAGCACCTTAGAGACAGCCGTTTGCTTTGCTTAGCCAAAACTACAGCTGAGGAGGCAAGATGGATATTTAGAATTTCTTTAAACGTAAGCTTTCAAAACCTTCAACAACAACTGATCTTGAAAAGAGGATTGAGCACGAGCAGTATCAAAAAGTCATGGCTGTCTTGTTACTTGTTGTGCAGTAATTCCAAGTGGTGCTTGAATTGGATGCTTTTAGCGGTCGACAGTCTTTTTGAGCCAGCGCAAAGATAGCGCAGCGCACGGAGATAATTTTGTCATCTTTACTGTACAAAAATGTAAAGTAATGACTGTGTTTCCAGTGTGCAAATGCAGCCATTTGTGGTATATCTCCTGCCTATTTCATTGTATCCTGGCGAGGTAGCAAGGCTATGTTGTTTTGGCCGCAAACTCCCAGTGCTCACGGCTCACGCATCATGGTAATACACGTGACGCGTTTTTTTCCATCCCCGATTAGAAAATGTGACATGTGATGTCACTCCCATGACTACAGTATTCTTATTTCTACATACATTATGGGGCAATAGCAAAATAGTAACGCACAGGCATCAGGGAAAGTAACTTTAATTAGATTACTGATTTAGAAAAATGAACACATTAGATTGCTCTTTACTGAAAGTAATCAGATTACAGTTACGCATTACTCCCATAACGTGTTACTGACAACACTGCTTATATATTACCGTTAAATACACAAGCTTGACGCTAACTTAACGGGAGCTATTTTTTCACCAGAGATTTTGCTAGCTGTCATACCGCAAAATATGAAAACGATTGAAACCATTACTCACCAAATAGGGAATGGGACGTACTACGTCACTGTTTGGCTAGGCCGCCATGCTGGTAATATCCTTACTTCCGGTCCGGCAGACTCAACGGGGATTGTAACGTGTGGTAGTGCTAAGCTAATTCCTTCGGTGTATTAGAGAGAAAATATGGGTGTGTATTGTTGTGTTACCGGGTGCAACAGCGTCTCCCACCCACGACAAAAAAAGGGCAAGGAAAACTGGACTCACTTTTCACCGTTTTCCTGCATGGTGGACCAAATATCAGATCACGAAGGCACGACGGATGGCTTGGGTCGCAGCGGTTCGTCGGAAAAACATTTCTTTTTATTATTATTTCTGCTGGAATGAGAGCGTGTTCCCGTCATTTCTGCTCTTGTAAGTTGAACGATTTATCCGTTTTGGTTTCAATACGTTTTTTTAATTTTTTTTTACCATTGTGTAAATCTGCCTCGGTAGCAATGCTAACCTACTACTACTCCTCACCTACCTACCTGTTGTGTTCCGAGGAAAACCTGCATATGAAATGCTGACAACACATCCTGATCGGTCACCATATCTCTTCTTGGGTTATTCTGAGGTCAAGCGCACCAAATCGGAGCGTGATAAGAGGTTGGAAAGGCGAAAAGTGCACTCTGAAACTTCTGTTTGCTGTGCTCTTACAAACATGAGCCCAAGTGTTGTTGTGAAAAGTCAATAAAATATGAATACCAAAACATGACTTGAACAACTTCTTGACAAACTGTAACTGCTTGTTGTTTACTTCAGGTCTTCATAATAAACAGGTGTAATAATTACAAAGTCAGGTGACTTAATTTTGTTATTCTATTTGGAATATGCATTGACAATGTGTGGACAGTGTTGTAGACAAGAACTGGGACTGATAAGTTGCAATAGATTTATTTCAAGTAATGCAACTTCTCCAATACAATATTTGAGCTGACAGTTTAAAATCTTAAATTAGTGCAAACAAGGCCCACCCTCTGACGGGGTCAGCAAATATTATAAAATTATAAGTAATATATACAAGTTTAACATAAACGTGTCTTTGTCAAAGCAGTTTAAAAACTATTTACTGGCCTTGGGTAAATTGCCAGACAGAATAAATATGTGGTTTAAAGTTCTTGCATTTCCATTTTAAGTATTGCAAGTTCTCCAACACAATATTTGAACTGACAGTTTAAAATCCTTTTAGTGCAAAATGGCTCACACTCTGACAGGGGGTAGCAAATATTATAATACATAATATAATACATTATTAAAAGCTATATACTATATAAATACAAGATCACAACAAAACCTGTATTTTTCAAAGCAGTTAAAAAAACATTCAGTGGCCTTAGGTAGATAAAGGTGTATAAATATGTACATTACAGTTCTTGCATTTCTATTTTAGGTATTGCAACTTTTCCAACACTATTTGAATTGACAGTCTAAAGTCTACATTAGTGCAAACAAGAATAATTATAAATAATAATAGAATTTATCAATTCAACATTACAATGAAACGTGTCTTTGTCAAAGTGGTTAAAAAAAAACAAAAAAAACACTTCACTGGCCTTAGTTAAATAGCCAGGCAGAATAAATATGTGCATTAAAGTTCTTGCATTTTCACAAGTTAAAAGCCCGCAGTTTATCAGCAAGAAGGGCAGACCCAGATGCCGTCTGCTGCAGGGGCTTGTTTGATTCCGACACAAGACAAATGGAACCACTCAATTGAACAAATTTTCTTTGTCAAATAATCCAAGAAGGGAGATGGTGACCAATCGGGATGTCTTGTCAGCAGGTTTACCTAGGAACACAACAGGTAGGTGAGTCGTAGTAGGTAAGCATTGCTACCGAGGCAGATTTACACAACGGTAAAAAAAATAATAATAAAAAAACGGATTGAAACCAAAACAGTGGATAAATCGTTCAACTTACAAGAGTACAGATGACGGGAACACACTCTCATTCCAGCAGAAATATGATCAAAAGAAATGCTTTTCCGACGAACCGCTGCAACCCAGCCATCCGTCGTGCCTTCGTGATCTGATATTTGGTCCTCCATGCAGGAAAACGGTGAAAAGTGAGTCCAGTTTTCCTCGCCCTTTTTTTTGTCGCAGGAGACACTGTTGCACCCGGTAACACAACAATAAACACCCATATTTTCTTTCTAATACACCGAAGAAATTAGCTTAGCACTACCACACGTTACAATCCCCGTTGAGTCTGCCGGACCGGAAGTAAGGATATTACCAGCATGGCGGCCTAGCCAAACAGTGACGTAGTACGTCCCATTCCCTATTCAATATGCTGGCAAACGCATTCATCTAAAAAAATTGGGAGTGAGACCTCTCCTCGTCCAGCGAATGTGAATTTGAGCTTAGGAGAAGATCATCTGTCGCAATTAGCGATCTTTGACGCTCTCTTTTTTTCCCCCCTGCATTCAAACTTGTTTTTTCTCTCTCAGCGGCTGTGATTAACCTCAATGAAGTTGCTCTCCTAGCTAAGCCTTGCCTATCATTCGTCTTTGTAAGTTTTTAGTAACTTTGTGTATTGAATTTGAAAGGAAAACGTGTGTTTTGTTTTTGGCGAACTTTTTCATGAAGCTAACCTGTTGAAGCTACTCACACGTTGAATATACGATTGTACAACGTTTTAAATATATTCATTTGGTATATTTCAGTTACCACGATTTGAGAGCTCAATAAATTGAAGAAAAGTACGCCTTGTGTTTGGAGTGTTTGTTTTTTGGGTTTGCTGGAATAGCGTGACTGACACACGCAGCATCAAACAGGGGAAGGGGTAAGCGCTGCCGCGCCAAGCCACTTCTGGCTGCATTTTTGACACATGAAAAATAACGAATACGTACTAATGTATGACGGAAAATTTTAGTGATTTTGTAACCGCGACTTTTTCATAGCTTGGTAATCCGTGAAGGTAACCGGCACATGCCTACACCTGACACCCCCCCCAACCCCCCTTAAATAATTTCTCCTCGGATCTACATGATTCACGTAGGTCATCATTTTTTACTTCAAAACGGCGAATTTCGCCGAAAGGTGAGAGATTTTCATGCCTGTATTTTTCAGCTGCAGCCTCCTGACTATCCGGACCCTTGGCTGGATGGACGTCCTCGTTGCCACCCCCGTCTCATCTGGCTAGATGGACCTCTTCTTGTTCCTTTACTCTACTGCATCTTTACAGACTGTAACCCCGTCTGCTAATTCCCATTAGCAGTCCTGGTGCATCTTGTCTATCCGTCCTGGGAGTGGATCTCGCCTGACTGTGGTACTCCCCAAGGTTTCTCATTTTCTCCCAAAGTGCTTGGAGTTTTTGGAGTTTTTCCTTGCCGACATGGAGGGTCCAAGGATGGGGGATGCCCAGGACTTGAACTTTATTTATTCATCTATGTTTACTTCAATTGCTGTTTCTGACTGTGTATCATTTTGCCTCTGCAAAGCCCTTTGAGACAACCTTGTTGTGATTTAGGGCTATACAAATAAAATAGAATTGAATTGAATTGGAAAAATGAAGTTAATGAGCAAGTATTTAAAGGCCTGACCGTTTTTTCAGTTCAAAGGCAAGGCTCCATTTGTCGCATTAAAAAACACTTGAACTCCTGGCGACAACTATAGATGAACATTCAACATAATCATGTGAGATCTTTGCAACACCTTATTAAAACTGTCAAGAGACCAAGATCGCTTAACTAATCTTACTGAAATTAGTGACTGACCTTCATGTTCTTTCTCAGAGGTTCCAGAGCTCCTCATCTTTTTGGGAGTTTTCATGAAAAGTGGAAAAATGGTTCTCAATCCAAGGATGTCCACAAACTTATGACAGTTATCACCTCCCTCTGGTCCGATCATCCCATGATCCAGAACTTTGAGAGAGCTGGTCCGAGACATTTTCTTTTCTCTGTAAAAAGTACAAAACAAGGTGTTATCAACTTCAATATTTTCATCAAATCTAATAGGTTGTTGACTTTTAAGTAAGAAAATAAATTTATTGAAACAGCATTAAACGTCCTAGAATTATTCAAACAAAAAAAAAATGTAATGGTATAATCATAATAGGGGCAAAATATGACTGTTCAGTTTCTCTTTTCAGTGTACACCTCCTCATAGTAAATGCAGTCATTTGTCTTCCTGCATTGCCACACATGACAGATGACAGTATTTATCTTAGAGTAGGGGGACATATTTCAGGCAGTTGACTATGGTTCTCCAGACAGAAACATTAGGTGTGATGGACGGTTGTAGAGGCCAGGGGTGGAGCAATATACAGCACATTTTCCCAAGGGGAAGTAGCCTATTCACTAGCTAGACACTTGACATAAAACCTCCGGGTGTCAACAACAATATACTTATGACCCTGATATTGACTGTGTATGTACTGTATTCAACACAGAACAGTATAGAAAGCTGGGGTGAAAGGATCTCTTAACCCTCCCTTTTGAGATTTTTATGCCAACCTATTTTACAAGCTTCCTTTAACAGTCCAGGTATTAAAATATTAACGGTCCTGATTTCGAGAGGAATACAATCCAAGATGGTTGGAACTGAGTAACAAGTGAGGAATGATTATGTCATAGGAATCACAGTGTAATACTTTAGCCAACAGTTTAAGCAGTTTTGAACATTTGCATAGGCATTTTTGCATTTTCTTAAGGAGAGCTCAACAAAATTCCACAGTAAATCCATCGGTCCTTTGAATTTACACATCCAAAATGAGATACAGTGGTACCTCGACATCCGATCGCTTCAACACACGATCTTTTCAACAACCGACATGAAATTTCTCTCGCCATTTCTTTCTACATCCGACAACATGCTCGAAATACGACGATCTCTGACAGCGGCGCAGTTTTTTCCCACCACAAGACGGACTCACGGAATATTCTTTTGTGAGAGCGATCAACATGGGTTCCAATAATGTTAGTGCAGGTGGTGAAAAAAAGGAAAAAGGTGATGCTTAACATTGAAATGAAGTTGGAAATAGTAGCGTCGTGTGCGCATCTGTGAACTGGCTCGAAAATATGGTCGTAGAATGTCTACTTTCGACGGTCCTCCTCCGACCTCCGTTCGCCGGTCGTTATAAGTTAAGGTGACAATTATTATTGTGGTAACATCACCAAAGAAATCGCCATCTTCGCCTGTCCCCCAAAGCTGAACATGTAAAGTGAAAGTGAAAATAGTCCGCCCTCTCTCACGTCAACCATGTGGTGCGTTCAGGTACAGCAAAAAATTTTCGCCACTGTAGAACACGATTTTTTAGAGGTATTATTATTATTATTATTAGTGCTGCAACGATTAATCGATTAACTCGAGTATTTGATAGAAAAAAAAACATTCGAATTAAATTTTGCTGCCTCGAGTATTCGTTTAATTAAAGTGGCGTTGTAATGGTTTGTTTTGGAAGTGTTTGCATTTAGTTTTATTGATTTAGGTGGATACACTGCCCTCTAGTCTGCCTCATTTCACATGGATGAATCCAGCTACTCCCTGTTAAGACCAACATTAGGTAGGTTTTTGTTTTAGCTAATGTTTTTTTAATGCATTTGTAATTTAGTTTAAAGGTTTATTTAGCCGTTTTTTGTGTGTTTGAACTATTTGTTAAGAGCATTGTAAAAAAAAAAGTTGGCATTTTATAGCATTTAAGTTAACTGACTTTTGCTATGTAAGTTAGCCAACTGTTGTTTTGTTGTACATATATCCTCATTTATTTATTTATTTTTTTAATACCGTTTGATGCTCAGGTCAGGTATTTTATTTTTTTATGTTCTTATCCCATAACTCGATTATTGCAACTGACTAGTTCATCGATTAATCGACTACTAAAATAATCGATAGCTGCAGGCCTAATTATAATTATTATTATTATATTATTATTCTGATTTTTATTAATAATTTATTTGTTTGTTTTGCTATGTGTAATTACCATTTGTAGTAGTACCAGCAGTATTTATTAAGGATTTAGTGTAGGTTTTTGGGCTGTGGAACAAATTAATGGAATTCTAATGTATTCCTATGGGAAAATCCTGCTCGACATACGACCATTTTGACTTACAAACAAGGTCCTGGAACGAATGAACTTTGTATGTAGAGGTACCACTGTATTCAGTTTTCAGATGAGTCCTCATTTGTATGCTGATACCAAGGCTAGGTTCATACCACAGGTCTTAATGCACAATTCCGATTTTATAGTGTTTTTCCGACTCGAGTGAGGCATTAACTTGTCGATCTGAACGGGACAGGTTGCGTAAAAGTGGACCATTTCAAATCCGATCTAAGTCACTTTCGTATATGGTTAAAATCCGATTTGGGCCACATTTTTCCAGAATGTGGCCACGATCCGAACTGTCAAATCTCCCAAATCGGAATTCATGCGGCAATTACGTCAGCAAAGAGCAAGAGGCACGGAAGACGGCAGCGATGGAGCGGTACATTAGCGTTAGCGCCTAGCTTGAACTCTTTTAGGGAAGAGGCGGGCTTGACAACAGTCATTCAAAAATAAATTGGGGGAGGGGGTAAGCCTGACAATGTTTTTTTTTCTTTCCGTACGCCAAATGAGCAGTACTGTATTTCAATATTGCTTACATGGCCAAGAGTTGGGGCAAACTGACCCTATGTGTGTGCATCATGCATGTGTGCTATCAATCCATGTAAACTGAATATGAGACTAAACAGGGATTATTTAGGTCTCTTATCTGTGTCCTCTTCTTGGAAATCAAAATATGATAGCCCTAGAATGACATAAAACCAGCATGTGTAGCAATTTGTTTTGATGCTTCTGCGCATGCGGGTCAGTTTTCTCTGCGCATGTCAGACTGCGAGTTAGTGCGCATGCGTACGACATTTACGGACTCAATGGAAAAAGGCAGTCTGCTGGATATGAAGAAAAATCGCATTTGTACATTAAGACCTGCGGTATGAACCTCGCCTAAGTCAGGGGTTTTCAACCCAGTCCTCAAGGCACACTGTGGGTCCTGGTTTTTGTTCCAGCCGATCCAGCAGAGACAGTTGAACCAATGAGGCTTCTGCTAAAACAAGCCACACCTGACTGCAATCAACTGATTGCACTTGTAAAACACCAGATTGGGGAAAAAGTGTTGTCATCTTGTTTGGTAAGAATGAAATCCTGCACCCACAGTGTGCCTTAGTGGAATAGGTTGGGAACCCCTGGCCTAAGTAAACCAAACATTCAGAGTGTGAAGACCTCAGGTCTGGATTTGTTTTGACAACTTTTATGGTGTTTGTCATTGATTAAACCTTGCAGCTTGATGCAGTTGCAACTTGTGATGGTAAGTGTAGGTTGTTTACATGCTGGAATTAGTCAAACATTCAGTCTCACCGAAGCATGAGATTCATTAGTTGAAGACCTTCTCCCTTGAGGAAACGGTCCCGATTAGCTGGCAACATTAGGCATGAACACAGTGCATCGAAAAGATTCTCCATCATCTCTTGCTCCTCAGCTGTGGACGGGTTGTGACGTTTAAACACCTAAAAGGCAATTTACAAGTACAGATCACAAACAACTGTGAGAAAGATCCGTGCATTGACCTGCATTAATCAAAGGTGCGTTTAACACAATAAGTCTTTCCACTAATCTTGCTAATGCTTTTTCTTCCACATCGCACAGGCTACAGTAATAGAGAACAATTGTCATCTTTATTCTCTTTAGCCAAAGATTGTATTGTTGTATCGATGTTATGATTAAAATAGAAAAGCAATCATCTCAGAAAGTCATACAGAGAGTTGCTGCAGTAACACATCAATGCCATCCAGCTCCCCCAAGAGTTCTCTTGTGCCTGTGGAAGATAGAATGAAAAACTTGGTGAGAGACTTGGTGAGAGAAGGAAACTAAAATAAAGCATTTTCAGTTTTTAAATGATGGGCGTTCATTGCCAATGACAACCCCCCACCCTTTTTCCATCTTAAATGTTTAAATGTAGAACTAGGGAAGGTTGAGATTAGTAATGGTAAATGGTAACGAAACATGACATGACCAAATTGTGGGTATGACCGATTAATCGGCCTGACAATTGCGGCATTTTAGCCAATTGAGGCACTTTTATAATTTTCATTTTGCCGGGATTGGCAGGCGGCAGCGTAGGGTCGGTCGCCAACGGGTTTACACTCACGTGGGATTCACACGATTACTGGTTTCTAGATAACAGACCTGATTTGTGTACACTCTTCCCCTTTCAATCACTTAGCTTATAGACTCCCCCACCCCGTCCCCTTCTTTCCCTGGTCAACAGGCCCCCCACATGGTGTCAACCAGAAATACATCTAGCTGACAAATAGCACCAACATGTTAGTAGTTAGACATTCAATGTATTTCTTCTTATTGTTTATGTTTCTTTTCTTCCTTCTCTTGTGAATCTTTTCTTCTGTTCCCCCATAACCCCTTCCTGTTCGCTGTTTTGTCATAATAAACGAGGTATGTGAATGATCACAATGGGAGTATGTCATACTCTCAATGTGAAACATTAAAACTGTTCAGACCAACCGGGCACTCAGACTTCCATTCTCCGTGTCAAACAGCTGAACAGGAGAGGTTAAAAAAAAAAATAATAATAATAATAATAATAATTTTCATGTTCAAGGTTCTACTCATGCCGATTTACTTTTACCATATATTACAACAATACATTACATTTTTAGAATAACCTGCGTCATTTTAAAAAACACAATTAAAATTACATTAATAATTAAGCCAGTACACGATTTATCCAGCACAATTTGGATTTTTTTTTTTAAAAGTGTTTTTCCGAATAAGATGCACAAACTTGCATTCGTAATATTTAAGTTAAAAGTTGGTATTCCTAAATGTATCTTGAAGCACTGTTGTATTTTAATTCGGTATTGCTTGAGAAGGAATTGAAAAATCACATTCTGAATAAAGATTTTGTGGGGTACAATGAATAGTTGTTATTTATGTACTTTTTTTTTGCTTTTTCTATAACTATAAAGCACTGTTATTGGTTTCATGTCATTTTAACGAAAAACTATGCCACAATCTATAGAGGACAAACAAGAAGTGATTTTACTCATTATATATTTTCAAGATTAAATCAACCAACTCATCTGTTATCGGAATATTAATCCAAATATCAGAAACAACCTAAAACATCATATGAGTCAGGCCCTATCGTGTACTATTAATGAAACCTTTTCACTGGTCTGGTACCTTGGACTTTACAAGTTAGCGGGGGTAATAAAATGGAAAACACAGCAGACACAGAGAGAGAAAATTAATGAAGAAATTTAATGAGACTGAGATTAATAGAAGAGTAGTGAAGCAAATAAAATCAAGAAGTGATGGGAAATATGATAAAAAGTGAAAACATGAATAATTTTTAAAAGGGCATCTATAGTGAGACTTTGTAATTAAAAAGAGATGAGCTCTGAAACATAATTTGTAAGCTACACACAGTATGATTCACGACGGCACACTTACTGTCATTGTTTTGCAACAAGATGGCCAGAATTTCACTGCAGTACAGCTTGTTGGCATCAAAAGGCATCTTTGCCTAACAGGAAATAGTAAGAAAAATTCAATTAGCTTTCTCCTAATACAGCTCTTGATTTCAGTGCAACATTAATATTGCTTCAAAACGTTGCTTCAAATCTATTCAGCACCTGCAAGTCTTTGTCTATCAACACAAGACTTTAGGTTAGAATGTGTGAGAGAAAAAAAGGGTTGTAACAGGAAGAGCATCTGTTGAAAAAAATTAAATTTAAAAAAAAAAAAAAAAAAAAAATGTTGAATAAATGAAGATTAACTGCTTCTTAGTTTTTAACAGTGTTGTAACCAACACCCTTACATTAATTACATTACATAATAAAACTACTTTTTGCTGTAACTTCTTAAATAACTTCTTATATTTTCTCATCCTAGAGAAACGGCCCTATAGTCATTGTACGAGCATTACCAAAGTTATTTATGTCATGTGATCCAAGTAAAAAGTCTCCTCCTGCGGCGCCGTGGCACGTGAATCTATCTGTCATTTTACAGACGTCTTTTCTGCTCTCTGTGAGAGAGAGCACTATCTGTTCTGCTCTCTGTTGACAGTTTGTGCTCTCATACAAGCCTCAGAGTCCACATGGCTCTTCTCACTCTAATCTGAACACAGCACGTTCCAGAAGTTATTTATTTATATAACCCTTGTACCAGTCCGTGGCGCATTTGCTACTGGGCCACAGAGCAATATTAAATCATTTGTTAACGACCGTAATCTAGCCTGTGCCTCCTGACTACGCATGTGCCGGTATGATATTCTGACAGTATGATAACCGTAAGCCAAAATATCACAGTTTTACGGTTGCAATTACAGCTCTAAAATGTGTTACTTTGACAACCTGGGTGTCAAAAAAAATAAATAAATAAAATAAAAAAATACATTGAACAGGATTTTTATTTTTCAAAACATATTAGCAAATTGGAACATAAGTACCGTATTTTTCGGACTATAAGTCGCGTTTTTTTCATATTTTGGCTGGGGGTGCGACTTATACTCAGGAGCGACTTATGTGTGAAATTATTAACATATGATATCATTTCACATGTTATTTTGGTGTTTTGGAGTGACACTGATAGCTTGGTAAACTTGTTAGCATGTTCTTAATGCTATAGTTATCTGAATAACTCTTAATAGCTATGGCCACGTTCGCATTCTGCCTTTGACAATGTGTGTTCAATTGTATTATTGACTTTTTTTTATATTGAAATGCATGCTTTTAGTTTGTGGCGCTTTCACGCCCATGTGGGGGCGCACTCGAACTTGTTTACATGAAGAAGAGCTCTCACACGCCAGAAGAAGACGGACAGCTATGTAGCGCTGAGTGAGTGGGCGAGTTAGCGAGAGAGAAACACGGCTGCGAACCTACGTTCATTGTTTATGCTTTTAAAATATCTCTATTTAGACTATCTATTACAGCGGTACAGTGGGGAGAGCAAGTATTTGATACACTGCCCATGGGTTTTCCCAGAAAGAGAGAGACACACGCCACGGCCATCTCTACAGAGGCAACACCTGTGTGTATCATCTTTTCTGTTGTTGTTGTTGTGTTTTCCACCCGCGATCGGACACTTAGAGCCAGTTGTGTGGTTGTTTGAACGACGTGCTAATGCTAGCGAACACATGCTATCCGTTTATGTCATTGCTGTAATATCACCTAATTATCATTTACAGTATTTACATTGATGCGAACCTGTTTTGTATCGAGGACCAATTTGATTCAGCAAATTATACGGACGTTCAGCATCGTCATTTGGGAGGTAGCCAGGACCGAGCCGTAGCGTCCTGGTGAGGACAGTATACCCTAATTTTCGGACTATAGGCCGCTACTTTTTTCCCTCATTTTGAATCCTGCGGCTTATAGTCCAGTGCGGCTTATTTGTTGATTTATTTGGGTTAATAGGTAACACTTTATTTGACAGCGTCATCATAAGACTGTCATAAGAACATCATAATTATGACATGACACTATCATGGGCATTACTGAATGCTTATGACAGATGTCAATATGTGTCATGTGGCATATTATTTCACTAACTCCATTTATGTGCAGCTCAGATCTTTTACGGCCATTCAAAAGTGAGATAATTTGCTGGATGACACTAACCGACCTCTATTATAAGCATTCATTAATGCTTATGACCTTGTCATGTAATAATTATGACAGTCATATGACAGTATTATGGCACCACTATCCAAGAAAATGTTACCAAATACCATAAGTAGCAATTAATGAAACAACTGGAACAGTAACTGAAGAAATAATCAGCACAGAACATGAATTTTGATTGCTATTTACATCTGTAGCACCGCAATGCATGCTAGGAGGAACGTTGGAAGACAACAGTGTTGAAAGCAGGTGGCAGCAGAGGTTGACTGTCTCCCCCAAGGGAGCAGTGATGGCCAAATGAAGGTTTTAGAAACAATAAGGCTTTGCACCCAATTGGTTCAAAGCTTAATGGTGGTTCATTTGGTCTCGTGACAATCTTATGATGCCATTGTCAAATGAAGTGTTACCAGTTAATATCTTTTGGTGTAAATATCCCATAATACAATGAGGACAACTGCAGCTTATAGTCCAGTGCGGCTTATCTATGAACAAATGCCGTTTTCATGTCAAATTTGGTGGGTTGCGGCTTATAGTCAGGTGCGCCTTATAGTCCAGAAATTAGGGTATTCGCATTTCGTTGTTCATGCACTGTACACTGTACATTTATTCAGCGTGTTGTTCTCTATTGTATTTTTATATCAAATTGCCTTTCAAGATGAAATATCTGTTCTATGTGTTGGATTTTATCAAGTAAATTTCCCCCAAAAATGCGACTTATACCTCGGTGCGACTTATATATGTTTTCTCTTCGTTGGGCATTTTATGGCTGGTGCGACTTATACTCAAGTGCGACTTCTAGTCCGGAAAATACGGTATAATGTTAAATTGTAAAAAAAAAAATAATAATAATAAAGAATATTCTAAATAAAATTAAAATAAATGCATTCCTTTTGGTGGGCTTATACCAGACATGTCCAAAGTCCGGCCCGGGGGCCAAATGCGGCCCGTGGACACATTTCATTCGGCCCCCAACATCTGTCATAAAATCAATAACGTCTGGCCCACGACAATCAACAACAACAACAAAAAAAACGTTGACTGCAACGGCCGACGCTTCAAGGATAGATGGAAAATGGACTGTTTCTTCACTAAAATACGCAACAACTGTCTGCCTCATTTGCGAAAAGACAGTTGCTGTTTTTAAAGAGTTCAATGTGAGGCGATATTACCAAACAAGACACGCTGAAATGTACGACAAGATTACAGGGAAGATCCGTAGAAATTGAAGCAACTTGAAGCTAGTTTAATTTCACGGCAGCAGTATTTCACAAGAGCCCGAGAGTTGAAAGAGAACATCACAAAGGTTAGTTGCGAGATTGTTAAAATTGTTACTTAAAAAAATAATAAAGCAAATGTGACACACAGAATGGATTGCTAAAATTTGCTTAATTATTTTGTTCGACATAAAGGACATCAGCCAAGGTCGGCCCCCCAAATTTTTACCACACCAAATCTGGCCCCCTTTGCAAAAAGTTTGGACACCCCTGGCTTAAACCCACAGCCAGAGCATTATTACCCTCAGAAAAAAAAATTAATTGAATTATTTTCCATTAAAAGCACATGTGTATTACCCGTATTGTGTTTACATTATACACACACACTCTTTCTCAATACAGACAGTTGCCAGAGAGAAAATACCACGTGTTTTACCACTGCTAGACACACTAAACACGCTGGAGTTAACTCCATGACAGTGTTTACCAACCTTTACTTTTATATAAATGCGAAACCATATTGGAAGCAATGTTCCCTCTAATTTTTCATGTGTCTGAGCAGACACATAAGCTCCCTGAGCAAACTGCAGACCACAGTGAGCAACATCAGATGTCTACAGGGTGGCCACACACTAGTATCACACCTGTTCAAAACCTCGGATCATAGCAATTTACATGGCTTATTCAAACAATGCAATTACAGAAGCAATTTCCATTATTTTACTTTAAATATAATTGATTTGGCCCACTTAAAAGACCAAAACAGACCAAAATCTTGTTGTTCATGAGATGTGTACGATGTTATATGTGAGAGTCCTGCTTTAAACATAGGAAGAGTCCTGCTTTGGCCTGGTTAAGGTCCAGTTGCGGCATGGGTAAGTTAATCAATAAAACATAATGAACAACCTTGACGTTTTCATACCACGGTATACCTTGCGACCAGTAATCAGCACATATCTACTCCTGACACATCAATATGCTTGTCTATTCTTTTAACTCATCTGAGTAGAGATTTGTGCACGTCCCTATCTCGTGGTTAGTCGCCATTACTGGGGTATTTGCACACCTATAGCAGCCCAGCGTCAGTCAATGTAAACAGTAACGTTAGTTGCTATTGCCGGTTTGCTGCGGGCGGCGACGTCTTTGGACTGCTTTTTTACATGGAAAATGCCACCTGCAGAGCCAGAAGAGGAGCCTACAACCAAGTCTATTCGGCATAATATGTGGCTAAAAGCTAGCAAAAGAGGCAACAAAAACAAATGCACTGAGAGCATCATAGCTTGAGGCGAACCGTATTGCAAAAGCCAAGAAACCTTTCACGACTGGAGAAAAACTCATTATGTCTGCGACCAAGGATATTTGCGTCAAGTTTTAGGAGAGGCCGCTGTTAAAAAAGGTTGATTCAGCATTTGGCGAGTTACATTTTCCCAGCATTTAATGTTTGCTTTTAACCCAATCGTTTTATTTTATATTAACTGTAGTTTTCTGCTACACATTGCCTGTCCGTGAAAAAAAGGCCCATATCACACCAGTCCGTGGTGCAAAAAAAGTTGGGGAGAACTGATTCATCGGATAACATTAGGGAAAAATGTCAGTGTACGCCAATCAGAGACAGTCTGACAGAGTAGAGCAGGTCTTGTTGATTACCGTATTTTTCGGACTAGAAGTCGCACCTGAGTATAAGTCGCACCAGCCATAAAATGCCCAACTAAGAGGAAAAAAACATATATAAGTCGCTCCGGAGCAGAGGTTGCACTAGACATTTTCGTTGTCTGTCATTTTGACTGACAGGGTCATAAAAATCCGGTCATAGTCTATTTTTACCCGTCACTTACATTTTTAAAATGATAATGATGACATATTCAAAAGTATTTAGTTTTCATTCATTTTTAATTAATATTGTAACGCTTGCTTGGCGGCGAAAAATTAGACACGGAAGTCGTGGCATTTTTCTCCCTTTTTACTCTGCTTACCGCCAACAACTCCGCCCCCAAAGAAAAAGAGGCAACGATATAGACCCCAATCACCAACGTCACACAATGATCTTAATTGTGGTTGTCAGCCCAAAATCTTCTAAATATATATTAAATGCATCTTACCAGATATAAAATGACTACTACATAGTCTGTGGTGATCGTTTGGTGCCCAGATTTCTTGTCGAATTACAGCAGTCCATCTCGCTCTCATCTTCGGGTCTCTCAGAATACGGTAGAACTTCAAGTCTCTCCGTCTATCTTCTCTGTTACAGCAACCAACCGCCACACACGCCTTCACCATTTTGATTATTAATATTGACGAGCAGAAAAACACCCCGTAATAGGAGGCATGTACGTAGCGGTAATGTGTAAACATGACGAGCTGACACACAATATGGCGGCTCCAGTCAGGGGGGCGGAGTTGTGACGTCATGTGATTGGGGTCTATACACAGGCGGCAATCTTGTCCATCAATTGGATGACGCGCTGGCACACCGGGTGCACCAATAAGAACCTCGCGTTGATGTGTCAATCACGGTGCCGCCGCCAGACACCGGTGACGCTACAATACTCTGACAGAAGAGCCAACGACATCATGCATTAAGAGAGACAATAGTTAATTAATATGCTAACTCGCCACCCTGTGGTCTGGGGTGTGAATTGCAACCTGTCAAAATGACGGACGGACTTCAGTTTTTTCCGTCACCGTTTTAAAAAACCGGTCAACGACGGAAAATATCCGGTTAACGCGACCCCTGCTCCGGAGTATAAGTCGCATTTTGGAGGAAATTTACCTGATAAAATTCAATAAATAGAACAGATATGTCATCTTGAAAGGCAATTTAAAATAAATATACAAAAGAGAACAACATGCTGAATAAATGTACAGTATGATAATGTTACATGGTGCACGAACAACCAAATGCGAACGTGGCCGGTATGTTAACATAGCTATTAAGAGTTATTCAGATAATTATAGCATAAAGGACATGCTAACAAGTTTACCAAACCATCAATGCCACTCCAAAACACCAAAATAACATGTTAAATGATATAATAATGTGTTAATAATTTCACACATAAGTCGCTCCTGAGTATAAGACGCACCCCCAGCCAAACTATGAAAAAAACTGTGACTTATAGTCCGAAAAATACGGTATGTATTCAGTTGATTAATATAATGGTTATGATTATTATTTCATATTGCACAGCAACTTTTGTTTTGAAGGCAACTTTATAAAAATACGTAAATATGCCTGTCAAAGTTTCAACATGATTTATTTTTCAATTACATTTCATAGTGTTCGGAAGGAGTTGTCTTTTCTCTTACTGTACGACAGAACAAAGATCACTTTTTTATTGTTTTATATATATTTATGTAAAATAACTTAACTAGTTACTTTCAAAATTGAATAACTAGTCAAGTAATTAGTTACTTTTTCAGAGAAGTAATGAGAACTCTTTACTTTTCATTGTAACTTGAACAACATTGGTCTTGCAGACTAAAGGGTTTTTCGGAAGCGGTGTACACTTTTCCTCGGACAAACCATTCATTGTGTATTTGTGCTGACTAAGCATAAAATCTACTGATTGCTTATGGTCTGGTAAGAGAATTGCAAAATCCGTCCACAATTTGGTTGGAGATACAGTGCCCTCCATAATTATTGGCACCCCTGAAAAAGATGGGTCGTCACTGGGTCTTTCAGCAAGACAATGACCCTAAACATATGGCCAAATCTACACAGAAATGGTTCACCAGACACAAAATCAAGCTTCTCCCATGGCCATCTCAGTCCCCAGACCATGTTTTGTTGGCAAAAGGGGGTTGTACAAAGTATTAACTCCAGGGGTGCTAATAATTGTGACACACATTATTTGATGTCAAATAATTTTTTTCTTTATGTGGGATTTTTCCCCACTGAATGAATGCACTTGTATTGAAGGTTGGATTTTTCTCTTTTTTCCATTAAGGTCCCATATTATTTGAATTAAAAAAAATATTAGAAGCTATAAAACACATCTTTTTCAGGGGTGCCAATAATTATGGATGGCACTGTATATAATAATATGGCACCACAATTGCTAACAGCATTTCACTTAATATAAAAGAGCTCGGCTTTTCCTCTTAAGTTTAGTCACTGAATGAAAATGGGCTTCTTACCTTGATTCTCTTGAGCAGCCATTGCATGAGTCCCTGCTGAGCTGCTTCTGTGCACAGGCCTGGTTTAAACTCTGCCATGTTTTCTATAATGGCTGAGGGATTAAAAAAAAAAAAAAAAAACAGAATAAGCATTAGTCTACAACTCAAAACTGCTGTAAATGTGACCCATTACAGCAAAAACTTAGATAACGCAAGAATTAAAAAAAAGAGAATAATCTCAGATTTCTTAAGACATATCAGCTAGAGCTGAGAATCTTTGGGCACCTAACAATTCGATTACGATTACGATTCAGAGGCTCCGATTCGATTATAAAACGATTATTGATGCACCCCCCTCCTTTATTTATTTATTTATTTATTTATTTTATGTTTTATACATTAGTTCCAAAATTGTTCAAAAATACTCTCAGGCTAAACCAAACTACTATTTCAGTGTCAAGTTAACATATAGCAGTAAAAAAATATACAAAAATAACAGTAAATAAAAAAACTCTAGTCCCCATTCAGCAGCTTTAAACTACATTCAATTATTTTAATGTTGTGAATCAACCGTTAAAGTTGTTAAAATTGCTCCCGTCATTCCATAATTTTCCTTTTGTCTACTTTCGACATGTGAAAGTTTTAAAACTATTTTAAAGATAGATTCAAGTCAATATTTTACCGATTTAGGAGTATTTTAGATAAAAAGTTAATTAGGTTTGCTTGAAAGGTTCGCTACAACAGCCTTGCAGGGAAGTGTACTGCTTTAAGATGGCGGCCGTTTACCACGCCCGCATCTAGCTTTTTGTAGCTGTGCTGCTAACGCTACCGAAACTATATTGCATCTAGTCCTATATAAATGATATCTACCGTAACATTATGTGGATGTACTTTGTAGCAACATTTCGGCAGCAGTCAGGTATGTTGTTTTGTTTTTTTATCTCGTGGCATGAGTTGAGCAAGAGCGGTGAGTTGAGCATTGGCATTACCCGAGGGGCCAGGTAATGAGAAGCATGATGTTTAGCTACTCTCGCTCCGTTCCTCATTGTCCCGAAGACCGCGCGGCGCGCTGAGTGTAATGTACTTCCGCTTTACTTTGCATATTTCAATAATCGGAATTTGGATGTTTGTGAATCGTTCTCGAATCTTCCACCGCCGAATCACGAATAATCTAAGAATCGGAAATTTTGCACACCTCTAATATCAACCATTTTGCTAAGACGTTTCATCTCAGAAAAATAGTGACCTGAAGTTGAATGGTTTATGGTTCTTTCAAAAATTAGGAGAAAACGAACTCGGAAAATGCCCCTTCTATTTTTACAATAACCCTAAGCCGTACTGTTGTATGAGGAGGACTAAGGATTCAGCTGATTTTGCGGATTAATACGCTTATATTTCGAATCACGCCAGCCAAACGGCTGCAGAAAAATCTTGCTGTATGAGGGAGAGGCGTGTGCGCCTTTTTGGGGTTTCAAAAGGTTCCCATTCACCGGTGGATATTGGCCAAAACAAGCCCTACTGTGGGACCATTGGACCAGGAAGTGAGTAAACATCGTGTTTTGTATTATGTCAAACGCTGGGATCATTTTAATAAGTAGGTGACTTGCATTTTATGGCTGACATGCTCCTTGCCCCCTCAGCCGACAACCGGCGGCTTGTCGCACATCCCCCCGCCGGGAGAGCACTATACTCGGCTTATTCCCCTCTTCATGTGCCCGGTGTTCTGTCAAATTTTCTGACCGATCAGAAATAGCAACTTTGAGTTAAAAATAGCCGTGAATACAGCGATTACAAAGTAAACAATACAAACCATCTTTAAATAAAGGACTACTACTAATAAGGACGTTTGATCATGGATGGCCATGTAAAAAGCGCTCCTCATACACATTAGCTGCACAACAACTGCAGCTGCTCGCCAATGACTCTCTCCAGCTGTTTACGACGCCGTGTAGTAAAGCATTATTTTGCCATATTCGTGTTGACCATTTGGCAGCTACACGCTCCTCTGACGTCGGCCGGTTTGTTCAGCAGTCATTGTCCAGCTGCTTCCCCGGCGAGCTCTCCTGTCCATAGTAGCCGGGGAACGAGCTGTAAATTGCTCTCCGCCGGGCGGTTTGCCGATCGACGAAGACAATCGACAACCCAGTCATCATGTGAAATGATCCGGGCTAGTTATGTGTGATTTTCCGCTTCAAAGACTTTGAAACATCACTCGGTTCGGGTTAGCATGTCGGCTTGCTGTCATGCCTCTTGGTTTGTTTACATTCTCCGAAGCCGGGGAAGGGAAATGACATACGCCCGATTTAAGGTGGCATAAAATATCGTTCGAGAGGTGCAGCAGTAAAGGTGAAGTCGACAGTTTTGACCATTATGGAGTAATTTTGCAATGTCGTCTTGAATAAATGCATTTTTATTATTTCATGTTCCATTTAGCACAAGACTGTTATTTGTCATGACCATACCATTTATTTAGCTATTGGGGAGAAAAAAAACTTGGATTAAAAATAATATCCTGTAAAAATTTTGGAGTAGAGAGACTGAAACAATGACATTTTGCGGCTCTCTTCGTCACGTTTTCCTCGTTCTGAATAATTCCCCCTCAACGGGCTGACTGGTCCTTCTCAAGCCATTTATTTAGCTATTGGGGAAAATACTTGGATAAAAAGAATATCCTGTAAAAATATTGGAGTAGAGAGACTGAAATAATTACATTTTGCGGCTCTCTTCGTCGCGTTTTCCTCGTTGTGAATAATTTCCCCTCAACGGGCTGCATATTAAATCAGATGAAATCGTGACTCCGCTGACGTCATCCACCTGTTGGGGATGCTAGAGCCCTACAATGGTAGGCGTGGCTAACCAGCAGATTAAATGACTAATTTCTCATCATCTGCCCTTTGCTAAATTGTTGTGTATAGTCGAATCGTCTCAAAATATGATTCTAATTCACATAATAATCCAATTTAAGACTTTTTTTCTCCTGTCGTACGCACTTTAACATGCTGCATACTTAATAGTGATCTTACAAAACATATCCAGCATCAGACAGGACTTGTTGAATGCTGCCTCACAAAACTGCTAGAAATGAACTGCCACAGTGTGATACAATATGTACTCATAATGTGGAGACAGTGTCAAAGAAACATCCATCCTATTCATACTGTATCTCACATCCGTCTAAGGCTGTCAGAAATGACAGTATCTCCTTCTTATAAGAAGTGGCAACAAGTGTCTGGCAGTCTTACGGTGATGTATTTCCTATTATGCGGGCCACAAATTTATTATCGTGGCCTTCAATAAAATCCCACAAGTTTTGAGGGATAATGTTTAAAGGATACAACAATTTGCGTTGATCTTGAAGGTTTGTCTGGGCATTAGTCCCAGCTCCGTCTTACACTATGATTAGAAAGAAGCTTCCGCCACATGATATCTTCATCAGAGTGAACTGCCGCAGAAGGGACAGACAGTGAGCGATAATGTAGAATTGTGATGAGGGAAGGGAATACAAGCCAATGAATCTGAGACAGGAAGGGAGGTAGAGAGGTAAAACAGAAGGGAGGGTGGAAAGATGAAGGGTGGAAAGCTAAGGGAGTGAGGGACATGAGCAGACCTAGAATATGGTAAATGAAGAAATAAGTGCAAATAAATGAAACTGAAAATTAGGAATCCATGTAAGAGAAAACACAAAACGGTGAGAGGGTGCTGCTGGTGACTGAGCCAGAGAAAGCGACGAGGGGCAAAGGCCTTTATCAGGGATTCAAAAGCAGCAGACAAACAGCCTCCTGAAGGACAGCAGGCTCAGAGCAGAGAGCCGACAAAAGGCTTATTGAAGCTAGGAGAGCTCCCGCCATAACACATGCGTACAAACAGTGGCACACACTTGAATAGACTATACACAGGCTCTGGTCCCTATACACAAATCTGGAGCCAAATAAACACACATACGCGCACGCACACACACCTCAAGAGCTCTCCTGTGACTCGGCCTCAATCTAGCGGCAAAGAAAAGAATCATCTCAGTGGAGTCATTCAAAGCAAAAAAATAAATAAATAAGGAAGCTGAGAGGCAGAAAAGTTTTGAGTCGTGTCAGGCTAAATGTGGACAAGGGCTTAAAGCATGCACCCACTTTTAGGTCATGTGGGTTCATCATGGGTGTCACATAAATCATTCAGCTCTAGATCTGTTCACATCTGGGATCAATTTGAAAATATGCACGGCATAAGATTACCATATATACTGGTACCATATTGGCTCGAATATAAGACGGCCCTGATTAGAAGACAACCCCCTCTCTTTCAAGACTCAACTTTTTTAACACCAAATTAATTTTTATACAGAAAATAATTACAGTACACCTGAAACAAATGATTATAACAACATATTTGATAGAAAAAGCATGTTATTTTGCCTCATTCAAATCTTAATATCTAACCATTTAAATATACAAACTAGAGTGCAATCACATTCGTAAATGAATGGCTTCTGGTTTTTTAAATGTAAATAAACCAATCTATTGTGATAAAACAACAAAATTGCAATAACTGCATTAACCATCAAAGTGAAGTCTAACTGTAACTGTAGTGTTGAAACAAATCTGAATAAGGAAAAACATTGCAATAAAATAATGCTAACTGGTTAAACTTGAGAGTAGCTGAGATCTGTCATGACAGAACATCGCTTCAATGATATCTGCCGCCATCTAGCGTCGTGAATGGGTATCGTGTGTGGGTATCGAAATGCACAATCCTACAGTATAATATACAGTACTTGACATACTAAAACAACACTAATATTGGCTCCGTAGGCACTTGGTGCAGATCAATGCCAAAATGAGCAGTATCGCACACGATTATTCTCTCCACAGCTGTCTGTAAGTGAGAGACTGCCACACTTCGTGCGAGCTGGTTGGCTTACAGAAGGAGAAAGAACAAGTCAAGGCGAAATAATGTTCATGATCGCCCTGAAAACTTATTATTGATCATTATATCAGACGATCAGTCAATGTAATAATTATAGTGGCAGGCTTACTTATAGGGATGTCCCGATCACATATTTTTGCACCCGAGTCTGAGTCACAGGATGTCGTCCCGATTCGGTGTCGAAAAAAAGTATTATTTAAAAAAAAAAAGAAATGAATTAAAAAAAAAAAAAAAGTTCCAAACACATCACTGTCCAACCATGCTGCCTTCATAATGTGAATTATTAAAATAATGTAGAAAAATACTTGTCTTTTATTAAACGCTTCATCGGGGTCCTCCCAGGATTTATAAATCTAAATTCAAGACTTTTAAGACCTGTTTTAATGCCATTTCAACTGAAAATTAATACTTTTCTCGCACCCATTATTTTAGATAATATTGAATCATATTAAAAAAATAAAGCACTGAACATCAAATTTAACCTCAATTACTAAGTGTGTTTCACAAAAGAATGCACATTTACTGAAGATACAATTAAAAAACATTTAAATGTAAGGTCTTTCAGACTTTTTTTTCCCCAGGATAAAATGGATTTTACACTATTTTTGTAAAGCAACTACAGAAATTACATTTGCAATACAACAGGTTTCCCTTTTAAGAGGACCTAGTCAAGGTGGTAGGTTGGTGATTGTCAAGTTGGTCACCTTAACTGGTGAATGTCAAGTTGGTCACCTTAACTGTAAAGTGCTAGGGAAAATCTTGCAATTGGCAGTGAAAGTTTAAAAAACAGCCACTAAATGGCAGTAGTTTACCATTAATTACCACAAAATAAAAAAGCTACACATGACCATTTCCCTTGGTAATTGTTTTTTTCCAATCACATTACAAGAAGTATACAAAACACATGTTAATCCTTTGTTAGCTATTGAAGACATTTCTTTTAATCAGATAGTGAAAATCCATACTCTTATTCAATCAAGAAAAACAATTAAATATACCAGGAGGTGTTTTACAATCACCTACATTATAATTTGCCTATCACCATGCCATGTTATTCAGATCAACGTTACCCCGCACTCGTTCCAATAATAGTGTCAACCGTGCTGTGTATCTGAGGGTGATGGCGTATTTACAACTCCGGTTTATCCATGCTAAGGCTAGTGCACCTGCCAATACCCCATTGAACATGGCTAACTCTTGTTAAAACTACGAAATTCACATTCATTCGAAAGGCAAACCGTGCAGAAATACATTATTGCATCTAACACATTTTAATTGGTGAAACTGGCAACTTACTTTGAAATGTTAAGCAGGTCCACTGTCTTCGCATGACCCATAATCTGCGACCCAAAGTATCTGGATGCGACTTGGTCGCCGATCCAATACCTCACATGCTGGTCCAACTGTTTGGACTTGGTTGTCTTGTGGAGGCTTTCGTCGAACATAACAACTAAGGCATCTGAGCAGTTCCTTACGTTAGCACACAGTACTGTGCGATTGCCTGCTGTTGTGATGTTGATGCTAATGATGCTAACAGCGCGCACGCACGAGGTGCATTATGATTTGTAGTGCAGTGCATCGTAAAAATTATACGCGTCATCTTCGTTATGGATAAAAAAAAAATTAAAAAAACTTCGTCACGGATATAATTTAGGTTGCACTGAGATGTTCTCCAAAATTAAAACCACGGTGAAAAAATTCCAGACTTACGACAGCTAATTTAATACTTTTAATACCTTTAATAATGGAAAACTAAATTCAATGCTTTTTTAATACTTTTAATAACCCGCAGGTACCCTGTTCATTGAGGAGTCCACTCAAATCCACTCACCCTGCTCACACAGAAAGCTGCCACAGCACACTACCGCTAGTGTTTAACAAGCTAATCGATGATTGACACATGCGGCGCCTTGAAGGTAGCGCTCCCAAGCTTCTTTGGCAAGATCAAAGCTTCAACGCATGTCAATCATCGTTAACTTTAACAAGCAAACTCCACCTCCCTACGGACCAACAAAAGCAGCAGGAGGGAGTGAGAGGCTGTACGAGCATGAAGCAGAAAATCTTTTCTTTTTTTTTTTTAAACTAAAGACCCGATCCTTTTCACCCGATTCGGATCCTCTGAAATATGGCACAATCAGCATGATTTCTGATCACGTGACCAGATTTAATTTAATGAGTTGTTAACGTGCTCGTTTGACAAAAAAAACACCTGTAAATTATGAGTTCATAAAACACTTTTCCTACATAAAATGCAACTTTAAGTACTTTATATGAATCAAAATTAACCCCTCACCACACTTGTTTGTAAAAATAAACACCCTTGCACACATCTTCATTGCAAGTTAGAAGTAGCTTGGTACAGTGCATTCATGTGAGGAAACAATGCCTCATTGTTTTGTTTTTTTTTTCTCTAAAATGTACCAGATTGTACATCATAGCAATCACTAATATATTTCTTTAAGATAAGCATATATTATTTATAACCATTGATATCTTGAGTATTTAGAACTTAATTGTTGTTTTCATTTAACAGAAAACAATGTGATTGCAATTAATCGAGAGTTAACAATGGAAATCATTAAACTTGGATCTAAAAATGTCAGACTGACATTTACAATACAGTAAATGCAAAACAATTCAGTTCCTTCAGTCATTTCATTTTTCACTTTTAGTAAATAGCTGAAAACATTTGCTTTTGGCAATGGCAACAATACACATTTGGAATTCATTACATATCTGGGGTAAAGTTTTATCGACAATCTAGTGGCAAAAATCTTCTTTACGTTAAGTGCTCACCTAGTGTGTTGAAGACACCATCAGCTTCCTCTTTAACCTGCTCATCCAGTCGCTCCATATTCTGTACAAGTAACGCAACCACCTGGCCTTCCAACTACACAGAAAGAAAGACACTTTGGTCAAGAGCTGAAAATATCAGACAGAAACAGGTACTCCAATGTATTTCTGTGTCAATGCATTTGCCATTTTTACAAAAAATCATGAGCTACTTGTAACATGAACATGATAGCAAAGCAGTATTGACTACTTTAAAGAAAGAGTAATCAAATGGAAGTTGTTCCATTTCACGCACATATTCAGCACAAGATAATTAAGGTCATAATTTGTGGAAGCATGCAAAGTGTCATCAGTCAAGACTAATTATCAAACAAAGCTCTCAGAGTAGCGTCTAGCTGGATAAAAGTGCTATTACACACAAAGGAGACAGACAGTCCGCACTGATTTATGAGCCACCAGAGACGGTCAGGGATCTTTTTGATTCATCTTATCAAGGGTACCACCTGGCCTTCGAGCAACAAGGACAGAAGACTTGGAGGCATAACAGCAAGAGAAGAGACAAATGGGCCCAACCAACCCTGCTGTCCTGAAACAGTCTCGCCTGAAGGATGCTGTAAAGAGGAACGGGGTCTATATCGCTTCATTGCCCAGTAAATGGACTGCATTTTTATGTCATAGTTACAATTCCCTTTGGAGTGTTGAAAAGCATCAAGCCAACAAGCCAATTCATAGCAATAAACAACAACTTGTCATTTTGGTTATTTTTGGATGATGTAGTCATTGTCAGCCTTGTGATGCTAAGGAAACAGTTAGAAAAGAGACTATCCGTTTGCAGCATCGCAAATCTGAGGCCACAGTTCTCAGTCATAAAAGAGCAGATTGCGACTTCCTTTTCTGAAGTTGAAGCATAAAGTGCAGAGGTTTAAGGACAGAAATAGGGCTTTTATTTACTGTATTGACTATAAGACGGTGTTTTTTGCATTGAAATCAGACTGAAAAAGCGGGGGTCGTCTTATATTCGCGGTCTAGACATTATACCCATTCACGACGCTAGATGGCGCCAGATATCATTTAAGCGATGTACTGCCAGGACAGATCTCAGCTACTCTCAAGTTTAACCAGTTTGCATTATTTTATTGCAATGTTTTTCCCTATTCAACTTTGTTTCAAGACTAGTTACAGTTAGACTTCACTTTGATGGTTAATGCAGTTATTGCAATTTTGTTGTTTTATCACAATAGATTGGTTTATTTACATTTCAAAAACCAGAAGCCATTCATTTACGAATGTGATTGCACTTTAGTTTACATATTTAAATGTTCAGAAATTAAGATTTGAATGAGGAAAAATAACATGCTTTTTCTCTCAAATATGTTGTTATAATCATTTGTTTCAGATGTACTGTAATTATTTTCTGTATAAAAATTAATTTGGTGTTCAAAAAGTCTTTTTTTCAAACTTGAGTCTTGAAAAAGAGGGGGTCGTCTTATAATCAGGGCCGTCTTATATTCGGGCCAATACGGTACAAATGGGTTAAGAATGAAGCATGAGCAACCGATTTATCAGTTCAGCATGAAGTGAACAATATCCACATTTAAATGTAGTAGCTTCAGTTTAACGCAATCACCTACAAATACAACAACCAGACTGAAACAAAGCAGTGTTGTCGGACACTATCAATAATTTGACGAAACCAATGTTCCTTTTACTATTGTAATTTGTGGGTTTTTTTTTTTTTTCTTTTGGGGAATGGGGGGGGGTGACTTTTTTGTTTTGTATATATTTAACCTGTATTCATCAATCTTTATTCGACCTTAACTGTTGGGTAAAATAAAGCAAAAATAAAAGTAAATACTAAAACAGACAAGAAACTGTACAATGTAATACTGTATAGGGTTTTGTCTAGACCGGACTTTCCCGATATAAAATGCGCAAAAACGTTATAAATACCGTATTTTTCGGACTATAAGCCGCAGTTTTTTTCATAGTTTGGCTGGGGGCGCAACTTCTACTCTGGAGCGACTTATGTGTGAAATTAAGAACACATTATTACCATATATCATTTCACATGTTATCTGGTGTTTTGGAGTGACACTGATGGTTTGGTAAACTTGTAAGCATGTTCTTTATGCTATGGTTATCTGAATAACTCTTAATAGCGACAGTGTATCACAAAAGTGAGTACACCCCTCGCATTTTTGCAGATATTTAAGTATATCTTTTCATGGGACAACACTGACAAAATGACACTTTGACAAAATGAAAAGTAGTCTGTGTATAATAGAGTTAATTTATTTTCCCCTCAAAGTAACTCAAAATATGTCCATTAATATCTAAACCCTTGGCAGCAAAAGTGAGTACACCCCTTAGAAATTACGTACATCCCTAATGTTACGTTAACATACCGGCCTCTTACGCATTTCGTTGTTCATGCATCATGTAAGATTATCATACTGTACAATTATTCAGCATTCTAAAATTGCCTTTCAAGATGACATATATGTTCTATGTGTTGGAATTTATCAAGTAAATTTCCCCCAATAATGGGACTTATACTCCGGTGCGACTTATATATGTTTTTTTCCTCTTCGTTGGGCATTTTATGGCTGGTGCGACTTATACTCAGGTGCGACTTGTAGTCCGAAAAATACGGAATATACAGTGGGGCAAATAAGTATTTAGTCAACCACTAATTGTGCAAGTTCTCCCACTTGAACATATTAGAGAGGCCTGTAATTGTCAACGTGGTTAAAGTGGTTAAACCTCAACCATGAGAGACAGAATGTGGAGAAAAAACTGAAAATGTCATTGTTTGACTTTTAAAGAATTTATTTGCAAATCATGGTAGAAAATAAGTATTTGGTCAATACCAAAAGTTCATCTCAATACTTTGTTATGTACCCTTTGTTGGCAATAACGGAGGCCAAACATTTTTGTAACTCTTCACAAGCTTTTTACACACTGTTGCTGGTATTTTGGCCCATTCCTCCATACAGATCTCCTCTAGAGTTGGGCAACACGGACTTTCAACTCCCTCCGCAGATTTTCTATGGGGTTGAGACCTGGAGACTGACTAGGCCACTCCAGGACCTTGAAATGTTTGTTACAAAGCCACTCCTTTGTTGCCCTGGCTGTGTGTTTGGGATCACTGTCATGCTGAAAGACCCAGCCGCGTCTCATCTTCAATATCCTTGCTGATGGAAAGATATTTTCACTCAAAATCTCTCAATACATGGCCACATTCATTCTTTCCTTTACACAGATCAATCGTCCTGGTCCCTTTGCAGAAAAATAGCCCCAAAGCATGATGTTTCCACCCCCATGCTTCACAGTGGGTATGGTGCAATTCAGTATTCTTTTTCCTCCAAACAAGAGAACCCGTGTTTGTACCAAAAAGTTCTATTTTGGTTTCATCTGACCATGACACATTCTCCCAGTCCTCTTCTAGATCATCCAAATGCTCTCTAGTGAACCGCAGACGGGCCTGGACGTGTACTTTCTTCAGTAGGGGGACACGTCTGGCAGTGCAGGATTTGAGTCCCTGGCGGCGCATTGTGTTACTGATAGTAAGTAGCCTTTGTTACTGTGGTCCCAGCTCTCTGTAGGCCATTCACTAGGTCCCCCCGTGTGGTCCTGGGATTTTTGCACCCCGTTCTTGTTATCATTTTGACGCCTTGGGGTGAGGAGGGAGTTGAAAGTCCGTGTTGCCCAACGACAGCCCCAAAACATGCAGGAGATCTGCATGGAGGAATGGGCCAAAATACCAGCAACAGTATGTGAAAAGCTTGTGAAGAGTTACAGAAAACATTTGGCCTCAGTTATTGGCAACAAAGGGGGTGTACATAACGAAGTATTGAGATGAACTTTTGTTAAAGACCAAATACTTATTTTCCACCATGATTTACAAATAATTTCTTTAAAAATCAAACAATGTGATTTTCTTTTTTTTTTTTTTTTCCACATTCTGTCTCTCATGGTGGCGGTATACCCATGTTGACAATTACAGGCCTCTCTAATATTTTCAAGTAAGAGAACTTGCAGAATTAGTGGTTGACTAAATACTTATTTGCCCCACTGTACGTAGTGTATTATATGGGATTTTTCATTATGTACATTATGGTTCAAAAGTTGCTTAGACCCCAAACTTTTGAACTGGAGTGTATATACATATACTTAGAAACCTAGTGCTTGAGCATCAGTACAAATAGCAGAAACTGCTTCTCGAAAACAGTGGGCACTCCTGACAATTTCCATTAACTCCATTTATAAATTATTATAAGTTTGGATCAGCAATTTCATCTTGTTATTGTATATATCAAAAAACTCATGGATGACTAACATTTCAGAATTGAAACTAGGTTCATCGGACGAATGAAAGACGTGGAATATGCATCGAAACAAAATTACACAGGTACAGGTAATTTGGGCACCTTTGTCATTTTTTTTTATTTGAATTTTGAATACCTTGTGAATTTACATGCACTGGTTTGGCATGAGAGCTTATCAAGCCTTGAACCTCAGAAAGATGCTTGCATTCATGAGAAAATGTAAAAGGTGGCCAAGTGCATGTTGTGTTTCTCTTTTAATCTCCAGCAAAGAGAAGGAGTACCAACTTGGGGGGCAGGGGCGAGGGGGCTCAAAACAGCTTACAAATGACCTGAATAAAGATTCTTCAACTTCATGGTTTAAGGGAAGGCAATAAAAAGTTATCACTGCCATTTCAGCTGTCAGTTTCCACTGTAAGGCACACAATGAGAAACGGGTGACAAAAACACAATTCCTATTAAGGCTAGAAGGAGGAGGCCAAGAAAAATATCAAAGATGCCAGGGCAAAGAATGGTGTGAATGTTCAGAGACAACCCACAGACCACCACCAAAGAACTACAACATCATTATGCTGCAGATGTGTGCAATTCATCAGATTCAACAGTTTAGTGCACTTTGCACCGCGAGTGATGCCTTCATGAATCCTTTCTTGCACGGGTGCTAAAAATACTTGAGGTACGCAAAAACACATTTGGATAACCGGGATCATTTTGGAAGAAGGTACTATGGACTGAGGTGTTAAGTTATTTTGATAACAATGGGCGTTATGCATGGTGATGAAAGAACATTGCAATTGCTTCCCACGGTAATATTTAGTGGTAGACACAACCTGCTGTGGGGCAGTGTGGCCAGCCCTAGTAAACTTGTTAAAAATGAGGGTTGCATGGATTCCACTAAATATCACCAGATTGTTGAGAATAATATTTTTTTATGGAAATATCACTGTAAAACCGATACTGTATAAGGAATTACTATTCTGTTTTAATTTCAAATTGTATATCAGAGATTGGCAAATCCCTGATGAGGTGTTTTAGTCATGTCCGAGTGCGAGGGGTAATTGGGGTAATCTTGGGACAAGCTTTCACAGTTGGCCTGTGAACACATCAGTGCCTCATAGGGAAACTGAAAACAATTGCCAAACACAGGTAAACTGGGGGATTCCTACTTGAAATGCTGCCCCATCAGTCCAGCCCTGGCTAAGGAAGATAAATAGGACAGTTGGGCTCTACATTTCTTTTCCATTATTCACTTTTCATTCTACACTAGTGGTTACTGGCCAAACCAACCCACAAATCAAACTATATCTACATATGTTTATTTTAACCAGTACCAAGTTCTAATTGGTAAAGAGAATTAAACTGCGCTTATAGCAAATAGTAAATCAATTGGCTGCACTATCCCTTTGAGACACAATGGCAATTTGTATATCTATTCAAACAGCCCAACAAAATGTGGACAATTGTTATTGTTGCTCTGATGGGACACTCTGGACTCTTGTGGGTTTTCTTTATCAGTGCTAGAATGGCGGTTTCTCTGACTAAGCGCCAAACATCTGCTGAGCGTCCAAAGACCCCACCATTCTTTTCTACAAAATTGTTGGAGTAAATAAAAAACAAGTGAAATCTGGTCTCAAGTTTCATTCTTAATTCAACAATAAGGAAACATCTCAAAGAATTTCAGCCCAACAGCAGCCAGAAAATGAAATCATGATGTCCAACAACAGCCAGAAAATGAAGTCATGATGTCCTCCAAGTCCTTAACTCAATTGCTCCCCAAAACGTACATATACGTTCTATTTTTAATTGTTTCAGTGTCCCAAAGACGTATTAATACGTCTTTTACGTTTTTGTTTTTCCAAAAAAGACATCTTTGGGTTCTGATTCAATTTAACTCCAAAGCACAAAGCTGAAAATTCATTTTAAAGCAATAAAACTGGCCACTGGAAGGCAGTAGTGCATTTGGTAAGACCTGCAACCCGATTCAACGGCAACGAAGGGCCAAGCCGCACGGCCGGGTGCCGGCGGAAGACGACCAAATGGATGCCAGGCATCGGATGACCGAGCAGAACAACCAGTAGGACGCCCGGAATGCCAGGCGCTGGACGATCGAGCAGAACGACCAGGACCACTGGTGCAGCGGACAATGCCTTTGAGTCCGTGCTGCTCGCGAGCAGAGCCCGCAGAGACTCAAAAAAATGCATCTTTATGAGACAGACGGCGATGAGGGAAAAGTTTAACCTGCTGTCGCGGCCAGAACAGTGTCATCTTTCAGTTAGTTATGTGTAAATTGTTACTTTGTTATCAAAAGTTCTATTTGTCTTGTTGTTTATCTTACTTTGTAAAAGAAACATTATTCAGATGTTTGGGATGTAACTAAAGCAACAACAAAAAATAGCTGTGTATAAGTCAAAGTTATGTTTGAAATGTATGCTTTCACAAAAAGCTCAATTTCTTAGTTTTTTTCATCAGAAAATGGAAAATTGCTCAAACTAAGCTACTTTCTAATGCTGATTTCTAAAGAATGGAAAAAGATATGAACTAACTTATTTCTCTGCTGAAAGAAGAGACTCTAATCTTTCTTTTGGTCGGTTCCATGTTTCTATAGCAATGGAACAGAATTTTCTGTGGGCCTTGCAAAATCAGTCAAAAACCAGTAAAACGGCCGGGAGCGAAGGGGCCTTGCTCCGTTGAAAATGGCTGGGAGTGAATGAGTTGAAAGACCAAAACAAAATCAGTGCCTATTTGTGTATGCAAGAGGCTAAGAGTAATTACTCCACAAAGTGGTGCTATAAATCAGCGGCACTACCTAGCAGCAGTGTTGTTAATCTTACTGAAAAAAAGTAATTAATTATAGTTACAAATTACTTCTCCCAAAAAGTAATTGCGTTAGTAACTCAATTACCTCAATGTAAGAGTAATTAGTTACTTGGCAAAGTAATTGGTGATAATTACTTTTTTTTTCCTCAAAAAAAAAAAAAAAAAAAAAAACATTGGCCACACTATGTGAAGTTTTTTGTGAAGGTTTTTGGTACAATTGGCCCGAGCCCAATTCTTAACCCTAATTTACTCTTTACCCTGGATCAACTGTTAAAAGTTGTTAGAATTGCTCCCATTATTGCATTAGTTCCCTTCTCTCTACTTTCGACATATGAAAGTTTTAAAACTGTTTCATCATTTAAAGATAGATTCAAGTCAAGATTTTGCCGATTTAGAAGTATTTTATATAAAAAGTTACTGAGGTTCGCTAGGAAGGTTCTCTACAACAGAGCCGTCCTAAAAAGTCTACTGCTTCAAGATGGCGGCTGTCTACTAACGCATTTAGTGCCATGTCTGTCATTTTGCATCTAGGTATATCTATATACAGTACATGTGATATCTACCATGTCTACCATATCTACAATAACATGCGGGCGTAGTTTGTAGGCTATCGGCTACAACATGTATTATTGGAGCTACCTAGCATCGCGTTTGCTCGGCGTCACAACTTTCTTGCCTCTCCCCACTCCTGCTCTGCTCTGTCGTCTCGGTGAGTCCGTCTCCCTCAGACTTTTCGACCAGTATAGTAACGCATAGTAACGCATGCCTTTCCGTCCTCAGTAACGGTAACGGCGTTGCAAAGATGAGAAAAGTAATTAATTAGATTACCCACTACTGAAAAAAGTAACGCCGTTATATTGTAACGCCGTTATTAACAACACTGCCTAGCAGATTGAGGTCCAAATGTGGGCCCAAAAGATATCTTTTAGATCTACAACAACTAACCGTTACCCCCAAAAATTCAATATTCAAAACCTGACATTATATTCCTGACCGTATATTCACAGTCATTTAAGACAGCCAATCAGCCAATGAAATCTGCATGCCATCTGGTAAACATTAACCATATAGTGGTTTTGTTTTGTTTCTTTTTTTTTTTTTCTCTGTGTTTCTTGAAAGCAAAGAACTGAATTCATGAAGATGAATGTAACTGCCTGAAATGAAATGAATAAAAAAATAATAATAATAATAAAAAATAGTGAAACGAAAGGCCAAAAAGGTGCTGAGAGACAACACACATAATAGAATAAAAGACTACTGCACTGGAGGATTTTTTTTTCAATTAATAATTGGAGAGAAAATGCAGTACAATCGGGAAAAAAATGGTAATGGACAGAGTCATGTCTCCAGGGGAGCACCTAATAAAAGTGAAAATGGAAAAAGGTCATTATGAAAAATGTGAGGGTTTTAAACAAACATAGTGATTCAACATATTAAATTAAATACTAGAAATACCAGACAGGACAAGCTCGAGTCAAGTCAATCACACACACACAAAAAGAGGGATATTTAATTGAAAATGGGAAGATGACTCATCTTAACATGACTTTTATTAATTACTGTAATTTTCAGACTATAAGGCGCACCTGACTATAAACCACCACCCACCAAATTTGACACAAAAACAATGTTTATTCAAAGATAAGCCGCACTGGACTATAAGCCGTAGCTGTCCTCACTGTAGTATGGGATATTTACACCAAAAACATATTAACTATATTAACAATTTATTTGACAGCAGCACTAAATGAACCACCATTCATTGCTTCAAGACACTTCAATTAGCCATTATTGCTCCCTTGGGGGAAATAGTATACCTCTGCTGCCACCTGTCAATACTGTTGTCATCCAACATGCCTCCTAGCATGCATTGCAGTGCTACAGATGTAAATGACAGTCAAAATTAATGTTCTTTGCTAATTGTTTTTCAGTTACTGTTCCAGTTGTTTTATTGATTGCTAGTTATGGTATTTGGCAACAATTTATATAACAGTGGCTCCATAAGACTGTCATAGTACTATCATAGTTATGACATGACACTGTCAAAAGCATTAATTAATGCTTATAACAAATGTAATTTTGTGTCATCCGGCAAATTATCTCAAGTTTTGAATGGAGGTAAAAGATCCGAGCTGGACATAAATGCAGTTAGTGACATAATTTGCCAGATGACACTTAATGAATGATCTGTCATAAGCATTCAGTAATGATTAGAGGTGGGAATCTTTGGGCACCTAACGATTCGATTACGATTCAGAGGCTCCGATTCGATTATAAATCGATTATTGATGTTACCAACCCCCCCCCCCCCCTAATGTCTTGTACATTAGTTCCAAAATCGTTAAAAAATCCTCTCAGGCTACACCAAACTAATATTTCAGTAACAAGGTAACAGTTAATAACAGTAAATAAAATACTCAAGTCCCCATTGTGTATCAGCAGCTTTAAACTACATTAAATTAATTTAATGATGTGAATCAACTGTTAAAGTTATCAAAATTGTTCCCGTTATTCTAATATTTCCCTTCTGTCTACTTTAGACATGTCAAAGTTTTAAAACTGTTTCATCATTTAAAGATGGCTTCAAGTCAAGATTTTGCCAATTTAGGAGTATTTTAGATAAAAAGTTAATTAGGTTCGCTCCAACAGAGCCTTCTAGAGAAGTCTACTGCTTTAAGATGGCGGCTGTTTACAACGCGGCAACAACTAAATGGCAAGTCTGTCATTTCGCATCTAGTTCTCTTCACATGTTCTAACTCCGCCATCTTCTGTCACATCTAGTTCTACATATTTGTAATATCTACCATAGCCGTATGTTTGTAACAACTAGGCGTTGTTTGAAGCAGCTGTCAGCCGCAGTCGGGTTGTTTTTTTGTTTTTTTTTTTTGTAATCTAGCAGCATGAGTTCAACATGATATTTACTCCCGGTCCGTTCCTCATCGCCGTTCGAAGACCGCACTGACTGTGTTTTACTTCTGCTTTACCTGGTATAATTCAATAATCGGAATTTGGATGTTTGTGAATCATTCTCGA
Source organism: Corythoichthys intestinalis (assembly GCF_030265065.1). Classification (NCBI taxonomy): domain Eukaryota; kingdom Metazoa; phylum Chordata; class Actinopteri; order Syngnathiformes; family Syngnathidae; genus Corythoichthys; species Corythoichthys intestinalis. Next base: position 13,472,225 of record NC_080396.1, on the reverse strand, counting down.
ACCTTCCACGGCCGAATCGCAAATAATCGGAAATTTTGCACGCCTCTAGTAATAATAGTGTCATATCATAAATATGACTGTTTTATGATAGTCTTATGACGCCACTGTCAATAAAGCATTCTCTAGTAACCCAAATCAAATCAACAAATAAGTCGCACTGGACTATAGGCCGCAGGATTCAAAATGAGGGGAAAAAGTAGCGGTATTATATATACATATATATATAGTCCGAAAATTACGGTAAAGCAGAACACATCATACACTTTTGCTCATAGATTTGATTACCCTTACAGAATTTGTAATATCTGTACCATTCAAAGAGCAAGAATTAAAATTATAAAACACATTCCATTTTTAGTAGGATTCAAAGCAAATTGTAAAGCATTAAAAGCACATAAAAGCCCAATTATGAAATAAAACATAGCAAAAAAAGAACCTAACAAGACGCTCTCTATTCAGTCATCGGCTATGTTTTATATTTTTTAAATGGATCAACCGCTGGATTTATTAATCTCTGCTGTAAAAGATGAACTAACTTACCAGAGCATCTATTAGAACCTCAGCGCCCTCTTCGCTCTCATTGAGAGTGTCAATATCCGTCAGCTCTTGGAGGAGGTCAACCACTGCTATGGCAACATGTAGATCAGGCTAAGGACAACAGCGCTGTATCTGTTCCCATGTTTTATCTATTATTGCAAATAAAAAAATGACACGGGAGGATGTAAGCCCTGCTGTTCATTCTGCTGTAATAGAGAAATAAGCAGTCTCAGAAATTAACAGTTAAATGGTTTGACAGTGCCAAAAATAAAAAAATGTCACAACCCAATTCATGTTTTGTGGAAGTAACAGCGAGAGACAAAATGCTTACTCTGATTGGATAGGTTGTGGGGAACTACTACCACCTGAAAGGTCAGAAATTAATATGCTGAAAGAAGCAGTTATGCAGTTAGGGGACGATGAGGGAGCAAGAGATACAGGGTTTTAAAAATAAAAATGCTATGCTGAAAATGCCTTTGTTGAGTGGTTCTTAACTTTGCGAATGGTACTAAACCCCACAAGTTTCACATGTGCATTGAGCGACCTCCTCGGAATATAACGCTTCTTTTTCTTCGAAACTGATCTGAATTTAAGCTAGAAAGCAGGTCAAATTTTGAGACCAGATATGTCTGTTATACTATACTTCCTCATACCAAGTGCGAGTCAACCTTCCACTGAGCAAACCAGGGTCTCCTCCGCTCAGATTATGGAGTCGCAGTTAAAAGAAATGGAATTAGCCTGCAAATTGGGGCAAACCAGTCCAAAACCTGGTCCAAAAAGCCACTGTGCCTAAATCTAGTCAGCATACCAAAATAGGGCTCTACGTTTCTTAAAGGGAATCTCGGACTTAAAGACTTGTAGGCTCTAATAAGCCACAATTGTTCTCTTTTACTAAAATGTGTTATTAGAAACACATAAAATATTGCCATTGATTTACAAATCTATGATATTTTAGTACATTTTGACCTACGGAGGGCGCCATGTTTTAAGCGGGCAATCGACGCTCGGGGTGATGACGTAGATTGTCACTGTCACTGTCACTCGACAAATACCACTGGGTTACTTCAATTCCTTCTACGCACCGAGACGTCCTATACATGCACTCATCGGCTAAAAGCGACGTACTCACTATTTGTGTTTTTATTGAGTCTTTTATTACCTTTTCATTGCCTCAAAACACATTTTGCACATGTTTCCTTCTCATACTTTTAAGCATTGTGTTTTCTTGTGGTAGCTTTAAAGCAGATTGTTGATCTGTTGACCACATTAGTCACGCAGCATATTTAAACCACCCTTATTTGATATTACTACATTTCAGTATTTTCTTACGGCATCTTTAGCATGTTCTGTCTGTATGCATCTAAATAAAACAAGCTGAAAGCGCTCGGTAGTACTTTGGGTGTCAAATCCGTTTCGCCAGTATAGCACATTTTGGCAGAACATTTTTTTTTCCCTACTCGTCTCCTCTAATCCCATCTTTTCTGTTCATTTTGCTTTTGCTGCTCCTTTTGCGAAATATCAACAGTGCTGTCATGCTCAATAATGTTCCTCTCTGGTTCAAGTTAAAAAGATTAAACCGATAACATGTTGATGTCGCTAGAGTCATACTCTGGAATCCTGGCAGCGTAACCATGTGACGTTACCGCTCTGCGACATCAACAACAATGGCAACCTACTAGCTAAAGTAATTTTACGAATCGTGTAAAAACCAAAAAACCAAAAAGGGTTTCAATATCAAATTATTTTAACTCATAATAACGTTTATCTTTTAAGAACTACAAGTCTTTCGATCCTTGGACTTGACTAAAAACCACTGCCTTAATGCAACATGTGCAATTTTCATTTCAGGTTGTCCTGTCCCGCTACATTTTAACAACCTGGTATATAATTCATTTAAATTCTCTACCAAAAGGCAGCACTCAACCACATCGCTATGATTAAATATATGTAAACTGCTTCCAGGCAAGTGCATCGTTTCACAACCCCTACTGAGCCAAGACACTGATGTTGCATTACAAAATCCCCAGGCAAGGCACACCACATTTCCAGTGGCACCTCTGATGATCTCTCACAGCGTGCTCGTGTAGTTAAGAATTCTGGTCGGGAATTACCGCAGTAGGTGTTATATTTGTCACATGTGTTGTTTTGCCAGGATGTATTAACAAGCATACCACAGCCACATTTAATTAATTTCATTTGTATGCATTTGAAGTCATAAAAAGCATTGATGTCTTTACAAATCCCGCTAGCAATGACGACTACCGTATTTTTCGGACTGTAAATCGCACCTGAGTATAAATCGCACCAGCCAAAAAATGTGCAATGAAGAGTACAGGCATGAAAATGGGTCAGGGGTTAAAAAGGTGAGAAAGGTGTGGAGTAAATATGTTCCGGCGTTCTGCCAAAATGTCCGCCGTCGGCAAAACGTCCTACATGTGGCGAATTTGACCATTTTAATTTTTCACATAAGGCTTAATATTCGAGTTAACGGGGGTTTAATTAGTTGAAGGAGTTGATTTCAACCACCATTGACTTGCGCTAGCTTAGCCACTCCGGAGCCCTGAAACTAACAAATAACTGTCAAACTGCACAGAATTTGTTCAAATAATTTCCAACGACTAATTAAACCCCGGCTAACTCAAAGATTAAGCCTAATGTAAAAAATTCTGAACTTCCCCTTTAAAATATAGACCATTGAATATGGCCCTTAAAATGTTGTCTATAAAAGTTTTAGAGCAATAAAACAAACAACACAAATGAATAAAATGAACAGGAATCCTTCAAAGTATTTCATAATGGGTCCAAATTATTTTTCGAACAGATCATGTGACTATAGAACCTTAGAGACAGCCGTTTGCATTGCTTAGCCAAAACTACAGCTGAGGAGGCAAGATGGATATTTAGAATTTCTTTAAACCTAAGCTTTCAAAACCCTCAACAACAACTGAGCTTGAACCGAGGATTGAGCACGAGCAGTATCAAAAAGTCCTGGCTGTCGTGTTACCTGTTGTGCTGTAATTCCAAGTGGTGCTTGAATTGGATGCTTACAGCGGTGGACAGTCTTTTTGAGCCAACGCAAAGTTTGCAGCGCACGGAGATATTTTTGTTATCTTTACTGGACAAAAATGTGAAGTAATGGCTGTGTTTCCAGTGTGCAAATGCAGCCGTTTGTAGTATATCTCCTGCCTATTTCATTGCATCCTGGCGAGGTAGCAAGGCTATGTTGTTTTGGCCGCAAACTCCCAGCGCTCACGCATCATGGTAATACACGTGACCCTTTTTGTTCCATCCCCGATTAAAAAATGTGACATGTGATGTCACTCCCATGACTACAGTATTCTTCATTCTACACACATTATGGGGCAATAACAAAATAGTAACGCACAGGCATCAAGGAAAGTAATTTTACTCAGATTACTGATTTAGAAAAATGAACGCGTTAGATTGTTCTTTACTGAAAGAAAGTACAGTGGTACCTCTACATACGAATTTAATTGGTTCCAGGACATTGTTTGTAAGTCGAAATGGTCGTATGTCGAGCAGGATTTTCCCATAGGAATACATTATAATTCCATTAATTCGTTCCAAAGCCTAAAAACATACACTAAATTCTTAATAAATACTGCTGGCACTGTTACAAATGGCAATTAAACATAGAAAAACAAATAAGTTATAAATAAATAATTCAGAATAATATAATAATAAGAAGAATAATTAATAATTATTCCTGTAAATAATGTAACGAATCGGATTCTAATATGGCGGACACTTTTTACTGTCCCTGAACGCACCGCGAAAGTGACGTCTCAGTGAGATAGGTCGGTGCGGTAGAGATAATACTTTCGTTTTCTTGAGAGCAGTCAACTGCTTAAGACAATGGGCGTTTTGTGTTGGATAAGTTCTTAAATAAATGATAAAAACGAGACGAAGCTGGCGATTTCCTTGGCAATGTTACCACAATAATAATTGTCACCTTAACTTATAAATAGTGGCGAACGGTGGTCGGAAGAGGACCATGGAGCTGTATTGTTGAGCCAGTTCAGGGACGCGCACCCCAAGCTCATATTTTTCTGTAACTTGCATCTTCATTTCAAAGGTAAGCATCACTTTTTTCCTTGTTTCTCCAACTGTATCAACTTTTTTTGAAAACTGTGTTGATTTCTCACACAAGAAAATCCACCGTGCGTTCGTTTGCAGTGCTGTCATGTCGTCGTATTTCGAGCAACTCGTCGGATGTAGAAACAAATGGCGGCTCAAATTTTACGTCGGATGTCGAAAAGATCGTGTGTCGAAGTGATCGTATGTAGAGGTACCACTGTAATCAGATTAGTTACGCATTACGATACCGCGTTATTGACAACACTGCTTTTATATTACCGTTAAATACACAAGCTTGACGCTACCTTAACGGGAGCTATTTTTTCACCGGACGCTCCGGCAGTGTTCAACGCAAGCTGCAACGAACGGCAGTAACTTTGTCATACCACAAAATATGAAAACGAAAACCATTACTCACTAAATTCAATATGCTGGCAAATGCATTCATCTAAAAACAATTGGGAGTGATACTTTACCTCCTCCAGCGAATGTGAATTTGTGCTTAGTACAAGATCATCTGTCGCAATTAGCGATCTTTGACGCTCTTTTTTTTCCCTCCCCGCATACAAACTTGTTTCGCTCTCAGCGGCTGTGATTAACCTCAATGAAGTTGCTGTCCTAGCTAAGCCTTGCCTATCATTCGTCTTTGTAAGTTTTTAGTAACTTTGTGTATTGAATTTGAAAGGAAAATGTGTGTTTTGTTTTTGACGAACTTTTTCATGAAGCTAAACTGTTGGAAGCTACTCACATGTGGAAAAATACGAGTGTACAACGTTTTAAATGTATTCATTTGGTATATTTCAGTTACCACGATTTGAGAGATCAATAAATTGAAGAATTTACGCCTTGCGTTTGGGAGTGCTTGTTTTTGGGTTTGCTGGAATAGCGTCACTGACACACGCAGCATCAAACAGGGGAAGGGGTAAGCGCTGCCGCGCCAAACCAATTCTGGCTGCATTTTCGACACATGAAAAATAACGAATACGTACTACTGTATGACGGAAAAATTTAGTGGTTTTGTAACTGCGACGTTTTCATAGCATGGTAATCCGTGAAGGTAACTGGCACATGCCTACAAACGACCCCCCCCCCCCACCCTTAAAATTTTTCTCCTCGGATCTACACGATTCACGTAGGTCATCCTTTTTGACTTCAAAACGGCGAATTTCGCCGAAAGGTGAGAGATTTTCATGCCTGAGAGTAACAAAACATATATAAGTCGTCCCAGAGTATAAGTCACATTTTTGGGGGAGATTTTTTTTTTTTTATAGAGACACTAATATATCATATTGAAAGGCAATTTAAAATAAAAATATAATAGAGAACAACAGGCTGAGTAGGTGTACAGTATGCTAACGTTACATGACGCATAAACAACGAACTGAGAACGTGTCCGGTATGTTAACGTAACATCGCTATTAAGAATTATTCATATAACTACAACACCTAGATTTTCACCAACGTTTAGCTTGCTCGATTACAGTTTATGGCTGCATATTTTACTACTTGTGTCTTGTAATCCGCAGAATACGATATTCTTTTCGATGCCATTTTGTTCAGCCCTTCTCAGTTGTATTTATTTGTTTTTATAAGTTACCGCCGATGTTGAAACAAAGGCCATGATCACCCTCTTGCCATTTAGTATGAAAATAACATGTGAAATGATATGATGATGTGCTAATAATTTCATACATAAGTCGCTCCAGAGTAAAGTCGCAAAAAAAACTGCGACTTATAGTCCAGAAAATATGGTAAATAACAAACTAACTGTATAATGAGTCACATAAAGGATATCTGTGTTTTCATGACTCAAAAGGCTCATCAGTGAGTGAACAGAGTTGAGCTCCACAAGCAGATGATAGAGATCTGGCATGGTAGCAATCACATGCATTTCCTGGATAATGTCGTTCAGATCCAGTTCCGACTCCATGAACCTGGATGCAGGGGAAAAATACGAGATTAGAAAAGAGGCTTTTGCATTACCGTCGATAAAAGAGTAAACAGAGAGAGGGAGTGGGCAGCCTTACTTTTCTGGATTGTCGGGGAACTTAATCCTGAGTTCCTGATTTTTGTAGGATCGTTTCTCAAAGGTCAGGATCATTTTTTTCACTGAGCTCTCATCCACTGGCTCAGCCTATTTGATATAAGAGGGGAAAGATGAAAGGAACATCAGGTGTAGCCTTTTGCCGAGACGACACGTGGCTGTATCACAGGACAAAAAGACACCCTAATTAAGTGAGCGCACCATCTTTGGGAACTTAACAAGGACAAGGGACTGCCTCTAGCTTCCTAATGGCTTGAAAGTGTGTGTGATGTTGGGCATATGACAGGTTAGGACATTTCACACTTCAACCAGGGCACACTCCCATGTTGACCTATTTGATGAAAGAACATTTTAAAATATTGGAACATGACTTTAGTGCCTCTTTAAGTTGTTTAAAAATGAATTAATTAAAAAACAAGGTGGGCATTTCATCAAAATGCATTTCTAACATCACCTGATAACAATGAAACGGAGGAGTGGAGTCTCAAGTGCACCCAATAACAGTGTTTTTGAAATTAATAATCACCATGTAAATGTAATTAGAAGGCAACTGCTCTAAAATGTACAATGAATTCAACACTGTAACTTAACGGATGACAAAATTCATGATGATGTGGGTGAAATTTCCGATTCTTAGATCATTCGCGATTCGGCCATGGAAGATTCGTGAAGGATTCACAAATATGCAAATTCCGATTATTGAAATATGCCAAGTAAAGCGGAACTAAAACACAGTCAGCGCGGTCTTCGGGACGCAACGAGGAACGGACAGAGAGTAAAAATCATGCTCAACTCATGAAGCTAGATAAAAAAACAATAATACCTGACTGCCGCTACGAACTATGCCCACATAATGCTATGGTAGATATCACTTGTATATAGAACTAGATGCGAAACAACAGACTCGGTGGTGTTAGCACATGTATAGACAACTAGACGCGAAATGACAGACTCGGCGGCGTAGCACACGTATAGAAAACTAGATGCGAAATGACAGACTCGCCGGCTTTAGTAAACAGCCGCCATCTTAAAGCAGTAGACTTCTCTGGAAGGCTGCTGTAGCGAACCTTTTGAGCAAGCCTAATTAACTTTTTATCTAAAATACTCCTAAATCGGCAAAATCTTGACTTGAATCTATCTTTAAATGATGAAACGAAAGTAGACAGAAGATAAATTATCGAATAACGGGAGCAATTTTAGCAACTTTAACGGTTGATTCACAACATTAAATTAATTGGATGTAGTTTAAAGCTGCTGATACAGAATGGAGACATGAGTATTTCATTTACCGTTTTGAACTGTTAACTTGATACTGGAATAGTAGTTAAGCCTGAAGGGATTTTTGCACAATTTTTGTAACTCATGTACGAAACATTAAAAGCAGCTAATAGCTGGTATGGAGGGACATCAATAATCGATTTATAATTGAATCGTAGCCTCTGAATCGTAACAGTAATCGAATCGTTAGGTGCTCCAAGATTCCCACCTCTACTGGAGACACATATTATTGTTTGCTTATTGAGTTAATACAGCAGGATTTTTGCTCCATACAAAATGTAGAGGTTTAACCTCCATTCCATTCTACCATCTCTGGATTAAAAATTTTTTGAATTGCAGTATTACTCCAACGCGGTATCGTTTCTCAAACACTTATAGCCATGCCGAAAAACATCAAAGAAGCTAATTATTTTCTTTCCAAAAGTCCAAATTTTCTTTGAAGAACAGAGCCGGTGTTTTTCCCCCACCCGCTGTGGCTGGACAAATTCATCTAGCTAAACATTCTACGAGCACACATTTTGTAGTACATGCCAGAATCACAGTGGCACTACACAGCAGTGACATGCTGATGGTGTTCTTGCGAAACAGATGTCCACAAAATACAGGCTGATTAAACCAAGATGACAAACTCAAGAACCCTTGGGCCCAATCCAGCTAGCTGCATAGTTTGTGTCGCATTAGGTAACTGTAGATACAAGCACAATTAAGAATGTGTATATGAATCCATCGTTTAAGATATTTACTGGTACATTCATATTTATTACTTGTTTAAAAGTATATTTACAGTGCCCTCCATAATTATTGGCACCCCTGGTTAGGATGTGTTTTTTAGCTTCTAATAATTTTTTTTTCAAATAATATGGGACCTTAATAGAAAAAAAGAGAAAAATCCAACCGTCAATACAAGTTCATTTATTCAGTGGGGAAAAAATCCCACATAAAGAAATAATTATTTGACATCAAATAATGTGTGTCACAATTATTAGCACCCCTGGTGTTAATACTTTGTACAACCCCCTTTTGCCAACAAAACAGCACCTAATCTTCTCCTATACTGTTTCACAAGTTTGATTTTGTGTCTGGTGAAACCATTTCTGTGTAGATTTGGCCATATGTTTAGGGTCATTGTCTTGCTGAAAGACCCAGTGACGACCCATCTTCAGCTTTCGGGCAGAGGGCAATAGTCCCAGTTGAAGCCCACAGTCCCAGTTGAAGCCTGGGACCGTGTGCTTTGGGGAAATGAGACCAAGATTGAGCTTTTTGGCAACAAACACTCTAAGTGGATCTGGCGTGCCACGAAAGATGCGCATGCTGAAAAGCACCTCATACCCACTGTGAAGTATGGGGGTGGGTCAGTGATGCTGTGGGGCTGTTTCGCTTCCAAAGGCCCTGGGAACCTTGTTAGGGTGAATGGCATCATGAATGCTTTGAAATACCAGGACATTTTAAATCAAAATCCGTTGCCCTCTGCCCGAAAGCTGAAGATGGGTCGTCACTGGGCAAGACAATGACCCTAAACATATGGCCAAATCTACACAGAAATGGTTAACCACACACAAAATCAAGCTTGTGAAACATTATAGGAGAAGATTAGGTGTTGTTTTGTTGGCAAAAGGGGGTTGTACAAAGTATTAACAACAGGGGTGCTAATAATTGTGACACACATTATTTGATGTAGAATAATTATTTCTTTATGTGGGATTTTTTCCCCACTGAATAAATGCACTTGTATTGAAGGTTGGATTTTTCTCTTTTTTCCATTAAGGTCCTATATTATTTGGAAAAAAAAAAAAAATTTTTTAGAAGCTAAAAATCACATCTTAACCAGGGGTGCCAATAATTATGGAGGGCACTGTATTATTATTAAGATTTATTAGGGATTGCAAAAAAATGTCCAAAAACCGAATATGTCACCAAAAATAAAAATAGACAACAAAAACAGAAGAATATGAAGTGGAATTGCTTTTAACAAAAATTAATGCAATAACAATAACGAAAAATAATTCTTTGGTTGGATCATTCTGTGCACTTTGCCAAAATGTCTAAAGGTGAGCTCACTGGTTTCCACTAAAGCAGTAAGCTGCCATAATTAAATCAATCAATCAATCAATAAAATATTGATAAAGGTGCACTTTTCAGGCACAGACAATGCAGCACAAAGTGTTTTAATTAATAAAGCAGGAGATAAAGTAGAACAGATGCTGTGTGTGTTTATTGTGTTTCACTAGTTAATATTGAAGCAACATAGCAGAACAGTTTGGCAAAACTCTGGAAGTACACCACAAGCTATAAACATTAGCCTGGTACTCCAGATTCACCGCTGTTCCAGCTATTGAGTCTGGCCACCATTAAGCGGATAAAATTTTCAGGGCAGAGCAAGCCACAGCAAACAGACAGCGGAGTGGACCAATCAGCGACCAGCGGGACGAGGGACTTGCGCGCGGAAGTAAACATACGAGGAGAGCAGAGTTTATTCAACATGGCTAGCGCGAGACAGACTGTTGTCAATGACTTGTGTCGATGTGTTTTTGGTAATTTAAAACTGATTTTACCGTGGATTGGAACATATTCTCGGCTCTCCTGTTCGCCATCTGTGTTGTGGAGACGACTTCCGACGCGGAAGAGTGACGTTGCTCGTTAAGAACATGTCACGCAAATAAACGAATCTGATTTGTCGATTGATTTTGTACTTGCTCGAGAGGCCGTTAATGGGCTGGGTCCCAGACTATACTCTCATAGTGTTTGAAAAACACAGGGAGAACAGTCTGGCCGTGCCAGGCAAATAACCACAGTTTTCCCAAGTGCTAATGCTGTGCTTATTTAGATGGTATGAATGTAAATTCAGTCATTTCATTCAACAGTTGTCAATTCAACATCCTTACACAGGGTTAGAACACCTTTATCATGGCCAAATTCAAGGATTTTTGATGGACTTTCAAAAAGAATTTTCCAGTTTTTCCAGTACTTTAAACGTTATCCCAATTTTATTTTGATATCTTTTTACATTGAGTCAGAAATGTGCCTTATCCCAAGTACACAAATTTCTTCCAAAATCTTCTACGAACCCGGGGGCTCGAGAAATTTAGGGGCTGTTTACATGGTGACTCTCAGAGACTACGACAAATTTCATGTGTCCATTTATATGGTTCAGTCTCCATTCTAACGATTTCGCAATTCCACATGAAAACGATGTAAAATTCATGCAAGGCCCTAGGAGGTAATGCAGATTTACAAGTTGACAGCCAATGATGCACTTCTTGACACCAACAACCTCCTCAGCCCAAAAGACAACATACCCGCCCACTCCAAGCAATTTTTTTTTGCTCCAAATGGCACAAAAATGCAAACATTACACATATTTGAATTAAAAATATGGACACAGATGGACTCGGACCACAAATAGGATGTTTTTCTCATGTGGTAAACATACCTGCTAAGAGAGTAATAGCAATCAACAGTGTGCCCCGCCTCACTATACAGAAAGTTAAGATTGTTCTCAGCACTTTGATACAAAATTTCTTCAGATGGGTAAGAAGTAAGCACATAAATATTATGCACTATAATGCATGTTTATATGGTGGCATTGTTATTTTTGCTTTTTAGCAAAATGAAAAAAACATTTAATAAGAAAAAAAACACTTGTATTTTTTGTTTCAGAGCATTAAATGTGTGGAATCGAATCGAAAATTGTTTCCCTGGTATCGAAAATCGTACCGAACCGCGACTTAAGTGTATCGTTGCATCCCTAATGTACTGTACAGTATATGTAACTACTGATAGGAAAATGGAATTCCATTGGCAAAATGTCTAGTGGATGTAGTGATCCAAATTACAACATCTCTGGTGTAGTTTGATGCAGAAGAACCCCATTAATTCACTGGCTACCATTGAAAAATGGGATGGGATATTACTCTTCGGAATGTTGTTTTTGTTTGTCATGTCAGATGCCCTGTAAAGTACTTTGGTATAGTAGCGGCGGCTGATAAAGCGCTATATAAATGAACCTGACTAAGTTCTCCTAACTTTTTTTTTAGTGATGCACGATAATGCATTTTTCAGCCGATACCGATAACCGATAATTTCCTCCTCGTTCCAACCGATAACCGATAATGTCAAGCCGATAATTTTATTAAAGATTTATATAAAATTTTAAAGTATACACAAGAGAAAATATTGCTGTGCAAAAATAATATTGCTCTTTTTTTCAACATCAAATGTGAACAAGTAGTAGTAGTAGTAAATTCCAACATCTAAATAAAGAGATTTTCTGACATTGTGTAATGGTAAACTTTTGGCAACAATTACTTACAGAGTAAATACATAAATTGCACAAAAATGGCTTTAAAAGTATGCCATTCCTAAAGTATAACATTACTACACAGCAAAAACACAGCTCCTTAGGACTAGTTAAAGTCCCTTGTTTTCAGTGTAAATCTATTGGAAATAAGTTAAATTAACTGACAGCACTTCAAGTATATTTCACTCAGATTTCTTGAAGAAAAATGGCCAGCTGAAAATAAGATTAACAGCCTTATTTTAAGCAATAAATTATTATACATAATCCTAAAAAAAAAAAAAAAAAAAAAAAAAAAACCTTGTCAGAAATGTTCTTTATTCAAGAATATGTATGGTTCAAAACATTATTTGAAAGCAATTTTTTCTTGATTTAGGTGAAAAATGACCTTATTTTTTTTAGATGTTTGGGCTTAATAAGAACAAATTGCAATATTTAGTTCAAGTAAGTGGAATAATCTGGCGCATTCAACTAGTCTTCAACACTCAAACAAGATGGGGAAAATTATTTGACTAGATTTAAGAAGAATGATCTGATTAAGACGTCATAAATTTAAAGCGTACTGAATGCATTACTGACTGGACTTCTTTGTGTCGTTTGGTGCATGTTACAATTATCAACTAACCACTGTGCCGTCATGATAAACATGGTTTGTTGACATCACCGTGTAAATGTCCGTGGTAAAACTGATGTGATCGGCATGTCTTTCACGAAGAATCGTGGTCGTATAAACTGCATTATTTTTTCATCCAGGCGTTTGGCTATCGGGTCATTTCGGGAATTTCCTCCCGCCTGTGCCCTTCAGGCTGCCCGGCTGCCAAATTAGCACCCGTGCCAGGCCTGTCTCGAACCGGAGTGGCGGCGGCAGCTAAGTTCGTACCGGATATCCGCCCGCCCCGGCCCGCTCGCTGCGGCGCATTCGGTGCATGGCTCTGCTCTCATGCTCTACCCGCCTAGGGCGAGGCGGCGGCGGCGGCCTGCCGGACCGGCGGGCTCCGTCAGAAGAGAGCTACTTGTCAACTATCGATCTCGTGAGGTGTTTAGCCATAGATGGGAGTTTACCACTCGCTTTGGGCTGCATTCCCAAACACCCCGACTCAGGGAGGACCGCAGCGTCTCTGTATTGTCACAAGCCCCGTAGCTTCCTTTATAGTTTATTTGTTAACAATAGCTTTAGCATTCGTGCTAGCAGCAGCCTCATATTCGTTCCAAAAATCATTGTGATGCAGTTTTAAATGGCTGCTGGGTTAGTGCTAATGGTGTTCAATGAGGACGCTTTCTTTAGGCCTTGAGGAACTGTTTTGTAGATGGCGAGAGCGTCGTTTATTTCATTTCACACACTGGAAAAGCAACGCACGCTAGTGAGAGCGCCTCAACACTGATGTGTAACACCGCCTCCTCTATGACGCCGTACTCCTAAACCCCTCCTCCCACAGGGGCTTCAGAGAGGGGAGGGGTTGAGCAGGCGGCAGTGAAGAAGTGGAGAAAACTGCTTGGTTGCGCACATTTGGAGGCTAAATCAAGTATATAATTATCGGATTGCATTATCGGTTGATTTTTTTATTATCTGTATTATCTGTGTGACGTCATAATTGCCATTATCGGCCGATAATTATCGGTAGCCGATATTATCGTGTATCTTTATTTTTTTTAAGACTGCACATTCATTTTTTCATTAGTCCGGCAAAAGACTACAAAAAGTACATGGAGCTAATCCTTTGACGGTTGTTCTTTCACTCATAATAGCGGCTTTTGAGGCTTGCGATATTAAACATTCCGCAAAGATTCCAAATTTCATTGCCGATACTTTTTCTGTTTAAAATTTACATTTCTGGCGGTATAAATACACAAGTATCTACCTCAGGATCATCTTCATCCTGGTCCATCAGTTTTTCCAAGATCTTCTTACGATCCACAGCCAAGTCATCACTGTCCTTTGTGGGTCCCTCAGCTCCAGCTCCTGCTCCGTCTCTGTGTCTGGCATTCGACAGTTTTTGATGCTTTGCACTTCTCTGGTCCTCCTCTCCAGCATTATCTTCTCTGGAACGTGTTGCTCCTCTATCAGGCTGCAATATGATAGGTAATATGTTGATGACACTGAAATCAAGTTGATTTTAAAAGCAGATCATGTAAAAAGACAATATTTTCCAACATTTATCATCCGCAGTACTAGTAGAAGTAAAAATACTTATTCTGGCCATTAAAACGAAGAACAGTACAAGGTGACCATTAGACATGTGCCGATTACCGGTTTCAAATTATACCGTGGTATGAAAACATCGTTTTTTCAAAACTGCAAAGAGGGTTTTGAAAAACGGTTTCGTCATACCGTCCCTACTGTAGTAGTCATTTTTTTATGTCCAAGAAATGCAGGGAGAAATTCCTCACTTGCAGCTGCAAGGCTCAACCCTCACTCATTGGTTGCAGCTCAGTGTCAATGAGTAAGCTGTGCTACACGATGGCTGGAGGAGATGAAACTCCTGAACTTTTTCCTCCATCAACGAAAACGAAATCGCCAGTCTGGGAATACTTCGGCTATAGACCCCACTCACATGACGTCACAACCACGGCTCCGCGCCATATTGCCCGTCAGCTCGTCGTGTTTACGTATTACCGCTACGTAAATTCCTCCTATTATGGCGTGTTTTTTCTGCTCGTTAACATTAATAATCAAAATGGTGAAGGCGTGTGTGGCAGTTGGTTGCAGTAACAGAGAAGATAGACGGAGAGACTTGAAGTTCTACCGTATTCCGAGAGACCCGGAGAGGAGAGCGAGATGGACTGCTGCAATTCGACGAGAAAACTGGGCGCCAAACGATCACCACAGACTATGTAGTAGTCATTTTATACCTGCTAAGATGCATTTAATATATATTTAGAGGGTTTTGAGCTGACAACCACAATTAAGATCATTGCGAGGCTAATCGCCGACAACATACAGTTTCAAATTCAAGATGTTTATTTCTTCTTATTTTTTGAATAATATTTAGCTGGTACCAAGTGAAAGAAGCTTGGGTGTCCAAACTTTTTGCAAAGGGGGCCAGATTTGGTGTGGTAAAAATGTGGGGGGGTACCTTGGCTGATTTACGTAGAACAATATATTTAAACAATTTTTAGCAAGCCCTTCTGTGTGTCACATTTGCTTTATTATTTTTTTTTTTAATTCATAATTTCAACAATCTCGCCTTTGTGGCGTTCTCTTTCGACACCCGGGCTCTTGCGAAATACTGCTGCTGTGAAATTAAATTAGCTTCAAGTCGCTATAATTTCTCGCTGCGTATCTTCCTTGTAATGTTGTCGTACATGTCAGCGTGTCTTGTTTGGTAATATCGCGTCACGTCGAACTCTTTGAAAACAGCGACTGTCTCTTTTCAAATGAGGCAGACACAGTTGTTGCGTATTGTATTGAAGAAATAATCCACCTATCCTTGAAGCGTCGGCCATTGCAGTCAACTTTTTTTTTTTTTATTGATTGTCGCCATTTTAGAAAATTGAAAGTAAAGGGTCACATGGGGTAATGTTGCTTAGAGTGCTGCTCTTAAAGTTTTTCAAAGTTGCGTGAGAATAGGCTGAGTTTCTGTGGACAAGATAGTTGTAGATATCAGGGTAGCAGATGTCAAGCAGAGACGGCGAAGACAGCGGGTCGAAAAATATCGATTTAGGCATCAAATATGGATCTGGCGAATGGATAGACCTAAGCTTTTCCACAAAACGCCTTTTATGCAACGCATCCAATGAGTTTACAGCGTCTGAAAGCACCGGGGCTTCCATGAATTGCACTATAAATTGCACGACAAATTTAAACCACTGAGAATACGGATAAACAATGACGGACAATATGGTGGCCAGATACAGCGACACGTCATTGTGTGACGTTGGTGAGTGGGGTCTATAGAAAAGTTACAGACAGAAGCTTAGAGGAGGAGTGGCCAACCGACATGTACAGTCCCTGACAAAAGTCTTGTCGCTTATCCATTTTGTAGAAACAATTGCTAAAACCTGACTTTTAATTATTCAATTGGTTTCAGAAATGGCTCATATGAAAGCTAAGACCCTCCCAAATGATGTTGAATGTACAAAAATATATTTGTTTCACTGAAAAAAAGATTTATCATTTAATGAAGACATAAAGGTCAAATTTTGGCAAGACAAAAGTTTTGTCGCCTACAGAAAATAGTGTGAAAATTGAACAAAAAATATGTTACATAAGCGAATTAAGTAGTGGTGCTGTGAGAAGAATAAGAATAACTATAACTAATAATCACTCGAAACATTGACTAAATGATGCGCCGATGACATGATAGTTTATCACCACTATTCTAAAACTAAAGCGGTCATTACGGCTAATATGTTCATTTCAATTGTTAAATTGAAACTGCTTCAGAATAGTCCAAAGAGCCACGTTAGACTCGTTTTCCATAGCTAGCCCGTTAGCAACAAGTAAAAAAAATCCTTGTAAAAACACTAGCCAAATAAGATGTGGTACACAAGGACATCTTAAAACAATGTACAAACAACAAAACTACGGTAGACGCGTAAAAGTAAACACGAACAGGCACACAAGACACACACGAAATTCAATTGACACTCAATGAAAATAAAGTTTCCAAAAACAGAGCGCCCGAGGGAACCTAATTCATACCTGATAATTTAAGAGCTCGCCAACATCCATTTTTTTCTAATTTGGAAATCTCAACGTTGAACGATATCAATATAAGGTAAAGAAACTATTCCAAACCTATATTTTTACCGTTTACTGAGCGCCTAAGCCAGTCATACACGTATGCCGTAAAACAGTTTAGATGTGTCGTTGAGCGGTGAGACTGTCGTAAAGTGCACTATTGAGGAAAATTAAACTTAATAGTCGTTTGTATCAGCTGTAAGGTAATTTGGTAACTTATTTTTGTGTCAATATACCAAGGGCGCAGGTTTGGTCTCAACAGCATAACCTGCATGTACACTTTTTGCTGGGGACGGGACATTAATAAGACCAAACAGATTGGGTACATTTCTCAAAAACAGCTGATTCCTACGTAAAAATGAAACAAGTAACAGTAAAATTATTTTCATGGAAGAAAGTCACTTTTCAAAATGCTTGCTTCATATAAAGGAAATTTACAGTGGTTGTGTTTTTTTTTTTTGGGGGGGGGGGGTTAAAAAAATGTGCATCGGCTGCAAATAAAAATATTTTTCTTAATGATGTAGAAAATACATACATTTTAATTAGGGAATAAATGCACAAAATGCACAGTTGAATTAACGTTAACAGTAGAAAAAGTACAGGAAGACACGTCTCTAAGCAGCTTTCTACTCGAGTTTTACAGGTTAGCAAGTTCACACAGTTTAATGTTATGCTGACTCTGATGCAGGTCTGACTTTCAGTTGCATAGAGGGCTGCAGCTATCAAATATTTTTGTAATCGAGTAATTGACTGACAATTCTATCGAGTAATCGGATAAAACGTTTTTTTTTTTTTTTTTAGGTAAAGAGCAATTATACATATACATAAGAAAACAAGACATTTCATCTAATATTGAAACATTTGCAGTCAATCAATGTCTTTATTTTCGTGTACATTGTTGAAAACAGCCAACAATTTAATCTCAGATGTGACTAGAATTAAAAAAAAAAGACTAATTCACTGCTTTCACTTGAAAAACTTCTAGATGTTATAAAATTTAAAAAAAAAAAAAAAAAAAAATCTTATTTCTTACCCAAAAATGCCATTACGCTTGATAACACACATCAATTAAAAGTTAGGTATTTTTCCGACGTTTTTCAATTGAATTTCCATTTGTGTCCAGCTATTTTAAGTTCTAGTTAAGTTTTAAATTAATCTAAACTGTAAGACCTGATAGGATTTTGAGTTTTTGCATTGTTCAAAATAAATGTATTGTAACATATCAGGTTATAATATGGCGGGGATATTTGCATGCATTCCTGAATGCACCGCGTGACGTGCAGAGGTGCGGGAGAGCGAGGAACGTGCCTTCCTGTTGTTGTTGTCGTTCTGGCAGGTGCACGTGCGTTGGCTATGGCAGACAGCAGTCGTGTGTTGGTTGTTCCAGGGGTTCCCAAAAAATAAATAATTGCAACTTAACGGAGCTGGTGACTCTTTGTCAGCGTTACAGTACGATACCTGCTGTATTGGAGCACATTACAGTGCTTCTTGGTGTTTTATCTAGCAATGACTACTGAGCTAAAATTGACAGTTAGCATTATTAAGTTTTTATTTCACACCCTCGTCACTCTACAGCGCTGTTTTCACAGATTAAATAAAGCCTGTATGTAAGACACGTTAGCCACGCATCGGCAGTGGTCAAAATTAATAGAAACCTAGCCCTCCGCAGGGCTAACGTTACGTGAGCGAGTGACAGTAATGTTAACCATATTTATTAGCGTTGCGAGGTCTACTGCTTTAAGATGGCGGCTATTTACCGTCACCACTGACTCTGTCATTTCGCATCTATTTAAGCATACACGTGATATCTATGAGATGATTCGGACGCTACCTGCGACCACCGTAGCGTGCTCTGCGTGGCATCATGCGGGCTAGTTTTTAGCAACATCGGCGTAGTTTGTAGCAGCTGTCGGCTGCAGTAGGGTTTTTTTTATTTTTATTGCTTATCCCTCTACGCACATGACATCAGCGCGTTGTCCAGCATTAAAAAGTAAAACGTGATGCTTAGAGCAAAATTATGCTTCCTCGAGGTGAATAAAATTACTCGGATCAGTTTCCAAACTCGAGTTACTCAAGTTGCTCAAGTATTCGTTTCAGCTCTAGTTGCACAATTAGTGGTGTGTTCCCCACCTTTACAACATTGACATCTTTTTACATTACTTAAAGTGGCTGCCGCTGGCCGGGAAAAAAAAAAAACTTCTAATATCCCTCCTCTTCAAAGGGGGCAGAGGAGGCGGCATGTCGACATGTATTTCTGTCGGGATTGTGTTAATGTGGGGGTTCTAGTCAACGGCCAATCAAACGTGCGTTTGAAGGGGGAAAAAATAGACCAGCACGTTCAGCAAGTGAAAATGGGTAAATGTAAGTCTGAAAATAATGTAGAGTCAATTCTATCCCATGTCTATCCTTACAACTTATGGGAAGACAATCTAAATGAACTATATAACTGAACTCATTATATAATGCAAATAAGGTTGCTTAAAAGTTGGTGGGGACAATTTGAGCATCTTTAAAAGTTGGTAGTGTTATGTCCCTACCGTCCCTATGCAAACCTTCACCCTTGCAATATACCAGTTGAAAATGTAAGTAAAACTGCTGATTCCTAGATGCCCTAAATTACATTGACCTTGTCTAAATGTTCAAATGTGCATGTCTAATTGTTCGATTAGATTGTTTTGTTTTAGATGTTTTTGTTTTTAACTGTCTTGGTGACATTATGTGACTTTTACATATTATTTTTTTAATGTGTTTTTGCGGATTAAATTTGCCTTGACTTGCCTTACCTAAATATTTTTCTCTGTTTGCACAACTTGAAATGCAACAAGGAGCTGAATCAAAATTCACGTTCTTTATTTATTTATTTTTATTCCCATGGTTGTTAATTTTGATTATTTTATAAATGGTGGAACTAGTATGAATAGTCACAGTAACACACAAAGTTATCTGGAGAGCAAGTGCAGGGAAATATAGACTCACTCCATTCTGAGAAAAAATATATGGAATCGTGAGAAACAAACAAAGAAATAACAATCAAAAGACATCTCTAGTATTTAATTGCACCACCTATGGCTTTTATGACAGCTTGCAGTCTCTGAGGCATGGACTTGATGAGGGACAACCAGTATTCTTCATCAATTTGGTGCCAATTCTCTTTGATTGCAGTTGCCAGATCATCCTCGAAGGCCGGTGCCTTGCTGTTGACCACTTTTTTCAATTTCCACCACAGGTTTTCAATAGGGTTGAGATTTGGGCTATTTGCAGGCCATGACATTAACTGGATGAGTCTTTCTCCAGGGAATGCTTTAACAGTTTTTGTTCTGTGTCATGATGCATTGTCATCTTGGAAAATGATTTCATTATCCCCAAACATATGCTCATCTGAAGGGATAAGAAATCTGTCTAAAATTTCATTGTAAACTTGTGCATTTTTTGAAGATTTAACCACAGCCA
Organism: Corythoichthys intestinalis; assembly: GCF_030265065.1. Lineage (NCBI taxonomy): Eukaryota > Metazoa > Chordata > Actinopteri > Syngnathiformes > Syngnathidae > Corythoichthys > Corythoichthys intestinalis. The sequence goes on along the minus strand of NC_080396.1, from coordinate 13,451,843 downwards.
TCTCCCCAGTGCCTTTGCCTGACATGCAGCCCCATATTATCAAGGACTGAGGGAATTTTGATGTTTTCTTCAGGCAGTCATCTTTGTAAATCTCATTGGAACGGCACCAAACAAAAGTTCCAGCATCCTCACCTTGTTCAATGCAGATTCTTGACTCATCACTGAAAATAACCTTCATCCAGTCATTCACAGTCCATGATTGCCTCTCCTTAGCCCATTGCAGTCTTGTTCTTTTCTGTTTAAGTGTCAATGATGGTTCCCTTTTAGCTTTCCTGCATGAAGATCCCATTTCTTTAGGCGATTTTGCAAAGTTTTGTCACATACCTTGACTACAGCTTCCTCCCAACGGAAAAAGCTTTTTGTCTGTGTTTCCACTCGGTCAGCTTTGACAGCCACTCCAACAATGCTGGCTACTACGCCAGCCTTGAGCTCCCCAAGGGCACCCACCCCTACGCCAAAGGCAACAAGCAAATCTTCATCTAATTTGACCCCGTGCACCCCTGGAAGGACATCTACAGCAGCTTCCACAACAACGGCTGTATGGTGCTGCCAAGGTGTCCTGGGGCTGAAGTAAGTGTCCAGCATTATTCACTATTAAAAAAAAGATTAATCATAACACCTATCTTTAGGAAAAAAAAAAAGTTTTTAGGAGCCTAAGAGGATGAGGATGGCCCGATTTTTGAGCCTGAAGGTGCTGGCCAGGTGGGAGAATTACAAGTCTGTCAAGGCCAGCTACAAGTTGACACAGAAGGTGCTGGCGCGCTCTTCGATTGAGTAGCAGAGCGTCGGGCTCATCATAGCGGTCGTCAACGCTAACACGGTCGCCAGGCTGAGGCTCCTTGCCATGACCAAGGGCAAGGAGGAACACAGGGACATGGCCGACATCCTGGAGATATTCCAGAGGACAAGGGAGATCTGGATACGGGCCAGGCGGTCCTCAAGCGGCCATATCTCCTCATGGCCCATATGTCGTCATTCGGAATGTCACTGTGGGATGTGCAGGAAGCACAAGAGCACCTGCTGGAGTTCCTGGCAGTCCTTCTTCAACTGTTTTGTTGTGAACTTCTCCAAGGATGTGACTTCAGAAGCGAGGAAGAACAAGGCCTTGGAGTGGCCAACCGGCAGGAAAAGGAGCAGAGTCGAGGTGGACGGAAAGGAGACAGCGAGGAAGAGGGATTTGTACAAGTCGAGGAAGCTGACCAGAAAACGCAAGGCATAGAAAGAGGCTATGTGATTGTTGAAAGATGAGGCTCACATCCTGGTAACACCACATCGATCATTTGAACTGCGAAATTGCACGCATTTTATAATAATGTTTATTTAGATTTCGTACTTTATACTTGCAAGTCACTTTTGAGATTTAAACTTATCTTATCCTGCACTGTAAAGGGAGATGCTCCACAATTTCATTGTACAACTGTATAATGACAATAAAGGGCTATCTTATTCCATAAAATAGAATAGAATATGATTGTATTTAGAATTTATTAATAATCTATTTGTATATTATTTATAATTGATTCTGCATTTTATCCTCAAGTATTAAGTTTCTGATGTGAAAATTGAGTGATTTTTTTGGCTGTTATAAACTTGCAGTAAATGGAAAAAAGTTAAGTAGCTATTTTGGGCAAAAACTTATATATTAAATATTGCTATTGATCCTGAAAATATCGGTAATTATCTCTGCATTTGGTGATTGTTTTTGCATCTAGTGTAAAATCAGAGAATTTTATAGCCAATCTAAGTTGTGTTATACTTACATAAAAAATAATTACCGTATTTTTCGGGCTATAAGTCGCACCAGCCATAAAATGCCCAACGAAGAGGAAAAAAACATATATAAGTCGCACCGGAGTATAAGTCGCATTTTTGGGGGAAATTTAAATTCCAACACATAGAACAGATATGTCATCTTAAAAGGCAATTTAAAATAATAATACAATAGAGAACAACATGCTGAATAAGTGTTCAGTATGATAATGTTACATGATGCATGAACAGCGAAATGCGAATGTCGCCGATATATTAACGTAACATAGCTATTAAGAGTTATTCAGATTACTATAGCATAAAGAACATGCTAACAAGTTTACCAAACCATCAGCGACACTCCAAAACACCAAAATAACATGTGAAATGATATAATAATGTGTTAATAATTTCACACATAAGTCGCTCCAGAGTACAAGTCGCACCCCCAGCCAAACTATGGGAAAAAACTGCGATTTATAGTCCGAAAAATATGGTAATCGGTATTTTATAAGGCTACAACTTTGATTTTTTAATGCCGCTACTCATGTAGACTCATATATGGCTAAGGTATATGCCAGTTTTGGTTTTAGGTCGGTAGCAGCTTTGGTTTTGAAAATATTTGAATTTGAAGTTTTGAAAAAATCGCTCGGCCTTAAAATGTATCGTTTTTTAATCGAATCGTAACCTGTTTATCTAGATACATATGGAATCGGCTTCATGCCAGAGATTCCCAACCCTAGTTTCAAGTAATTTATTATGAAGTCTATGACAAAGCATGAACAAAGGTGGCGTCTTGGTCACATTTTCAGGGGCTAGGGATAGGTAAAACAAGTTAAAACATCTGTTATGAAGTAGGCTATACACTGTAATAACTTCTGGTTGACATTACAATATCTTGCATACAGTTTTAGACTAAATTGCCAGTTGATATGGTAAGGAAGAGGGCTAAATGAAGGACACCCACATTCATAGAGCAATAAAAAAAATAAAAATTAAAAAAAAAAAAAAGGAAATGGAGAACAAGGTTGAGATAGTGGAGAGGAGAGCAAATTAATTTCATCTTCTTTACAGAGATGGATTTCGCGCAATTAAAACAGAAACTAACACTATTGCAGTAAGTGGATTAACAGCTAATTATTTCAGTTAATCTTATACTCAGAAGAAATGAAATTCCACTTTAAATTCATCATCTACTAAGCAAGGGCGTAGGTTTGCATAGGGACGGTAGGGACATAACACTACCAACTTTTCAGGATTCTCAAATTGTCCCCACCAACTTTTAAGCAACCTTATTTGCATTATGTAATGAGTTCATTTATATACTGTTGGTCATTTAGATTGTCTTCCCATATGTTGTAAGGATAGAATTGACCCTACCATTATTTAATGAATTACTTTCATTATGTTCAGACTTACATTTAACCCCTTTTCACTTGCTGAATGTGCTGGTCCATTTTTTTCTCCTCAAACACACGTTTGATTGGCTGATGACTAGAACCCCCACGTTCACACAATTCCGGAAGAAATATATGTCAACATGCTGCCTCCTCCCCCCTTTTGAAGAGGAGGTATATTAGAAGTTTTTTTTTTTTTTTTTCGGCCAGCAGCAGCAACCACTGTTAGTAATGTTAAAAGTAGGGCTGTCAAACGATTAAATTTTTTAATCGAGTTAATTACAGCTTAAAAATTAATTAATCGTAATTAATCACAATTCAAACCATCTATAAAATATGCCATTTTTTCTGTAAATTACTGTTGGAACGAAAAGATAAGACACAAGACGCATATTCAACATATGGTATATAAGTACTGTATTTGTTTATTATAACAATAAATCAACAAGATGGCATTAACATTATTAACATTCTCTTAAAGCGATCCATGGATAGAAGAACTTGTAGTTCTTAAAAGATAAATGTAAGTACAAGTTATAGAAATTTTATATTAAAACCCCTCTTAATGTTTTCGTTTTATTAAAATTTGTAAAATTTTCAATCAAAGAATAAACTAGTAGCTCACCATTGTTGATGTCATTCCACCATTCTCACTCCCCAAACCCATAAAATCATTTGGAACCAAGCGCCAGAAGAGGGCGCCAAACAACAAAAAACAAGTAACAAGCAGACATTACATTGCTGTCATTTTAATCTGACCAGAGCATGTGCGTTAACTGCGTCAAGTATTTTAACGTGATTAATTTTAAAAATTAATTACCGCCCGTTAACGCGATAATTTTGACAGCCCTAGTTAAAAGACGTCAATATTGTGGAGGTGGGGGAACACGCCACTAATTTTGCTTCATAAAGTCCGACCTGCATCAGAGTTGGCATAACAATAAACCGTGTGAATTGCTAACCTGTAAAACTCAAGTAGAAAGCTGCTTAGAGATGTGTCTTCCTGTGCGTTTTCTACTGGTAACGTTAATTCAACTGTGCATTGTGTGCATTTATTCATTAATTAAAATGTATTTATTTTCTACATAATTTTTCCAAAAATATTTTTAATTGCAGCTTATGCACATTTTTTAAAATCCGCCCCCCCCCCCCCAAAAAAAAAAACAACCATTGTAAATTTCCTTTGTATGACGCAAGCATTTTGAAAATTGACTTTCTCCCATGAAAATAATTTTAACTTTTCATTCATTTTATTTTTACGTAGGGACCAGCTATTTTTGAGAAATGTACCAGACCTGTTTGGTCTTATTAATGTCCGGTCCCCAGAAAAAGTGTACATGCAGGTTATGCTGTCATGCCGTCCCTACCAATGTTGAAACCAAACCTACGCCCTTTCTACTAAGATATACTGTAGAAGGTCAATAACTGTAGCATATACACTGATTCTTTCATTTTCAACATGCTATAAAGTGGCATGATGAGAAACAGTCAGACACCCTCAACAGTGCCTATTCTAGGAAGGGTGCGGGGGAGCGTTTCCACCCGTGACACTTTGCCTGAAAGCCCATTTGGCACCCCATCTAAGTTGTTAATACACAATATTGTAGTAAGATTGCAGTTACGTTGTGTCGACACCATGGGTGTACCATTGGGCAGACTGAATGATACTGCCACAAGCAATGTAGTGCCATACCAGATCATGACAAGTCCCCATCCATCATCCATTTATCATCTTCGGGTTGTGGGGACTACCAACCCCCACTATAAACAGTGTTGATGGTGCATTGCTTCCTTCCCTTTCTGATGTGCCATATGATTTCAACTAAGATAAATTGTTTGGATTCACCCTCCTACATTCTACAGTCCTCCCCTGAAGTAACCGATGGCTGTCTAGAGGACCTTATCTTAAAATCTTAAGTAGATTCTCCCGCTGGACAATTTGTCATTCAAACCTGAGGACAAAAAAATCTAAATTGTGGTGTTTGTTAGAGGTGCACGATAATTATTGGTCCAATAATTATCGGTCCAATAATAGGAGTTATGACGTCATTCGAATAAATCCGATAACATTATTAACTCATTCACTCCCAGCCATTTTCACCGGTGCAACCCCCTTCGCTCCTGGCCGTTTTACTGGATTTTGACTGATTTTGCAAGGCCCACAGAAAATTATGTTCTATTGCTATATAAACATGAAACCCACCAAAAGAAAGATTAAACTCTATTCTTTCAGCAGGAAAAGAACTAAGTTCATATCTTTTTCCATTCTTTAGATATCAGCATTAGAATATACTTTAGTTTGAGCAATTTTCCAATTTTTGACTTTAACACAGCTATTTTTTGCTTTAGTTACATCCCAGACATCTGAATAATGTTTTCATTTTATAAAATAACAAATACAACAAGACAAATAGAGCTTTTGATAGCAAAGTAACAATTTATTTACACATAACCAGTGTTGGGCACGTTACTTTAAAAAAGTAATTAGTTACATTGCTCACTACTTCTTCCAAAAAGTAACTGAGTTAGTAACTGAATTACTCTATAGTAAAAGTAACTAGTTACCAGGGAAAGTAACTATTTCCATTACTTTTAAAAAGAACTTGTTGTATGTCAAAGAATTTGAAATTTTCTGAGCAGTATTCGAGTCAGTGGAATAGAGAAGAACAGACAGGTAGTTAACTTGTTAGGCGCTTCGGCAGATTTGAATTGCTTACCAAAGATGTCGACAAAAGCTTTGCCCCGGGACATAAATTACACATTACATGCAGGTTCTTTCCTTTAATTTCGACAAACTTGAGATAGTGTCTATATCTCCACCTCTTAAAGGACAATTTTTCTTCTGAATGCTCTGCCATCCCGACCCTGTGCATCTGTTTTGCGTGTGTGTGTTTGCCGCACGCGCTGTTCCGGTTTGCTTGTGAAATCACCGGCTCTGATTGGCTTACCACGACACATGACTCTAACCCTCAGCCAATCACAATCACTTCCATCGCATCTCTCGAGGGGCTGCATTCAGATAGGCTCATTTCCCGACAATTCACGTCACCTTCAAAGCTTCTGCCGTCCTCAAGATGGAAGTAGAATTATTGCTGGCTGACAGTGGGAAATGGGAACGAGGCTAGCATCAGGTGTAGGAAACACAGAAACGTTACCAAACTTTGGAAAGCATTGTCTAATTGAATGAGCAGGGACAAACAGCTTGGAGTCAGAAGTACGTGCGCTATTCTCGAACCTGAACGCACCCCAAGTCTTGGATGACAAATTAACAGAGCAGAGAGTCGACTCGACACGGCTGGTAGTTTCTTCAATTTATTCAGAGTAAGTAACGCACCGCTTTTGACCGTCAGTAACGGTAACGGCGGAAAAAGTAATTAGTTAGATTACCCCGTTACTGAAAAAATAACGCCGTTACGTAACGGCATTATTTATAACGGCGTTACTCCCAACACTGCACATAACTAAGAGATGACGCTGTTGTGGCCACGACAGCCAGGTAAACTTTTTTCTTATCGCCCCCTGTCTCATAAAGATGTTTTTTTTTGAGTTTCTGCGGGGTCTGCTCGGCGAGCAGCACGGACTCAACGTTATCATCCGCTGCACTGGTGGTCCCGGTCGTTCTACCCGGTCGTCCAGCGCCTGGCATCCCAGGCGTCCCCTAGGTTGTTCTGCTCGGTCGTCCGCCTCCTTGACGTCCATTCAATCGTCTTCTGCCGGCGCCCCGGCCATGCGGCCCGGCCATTCGTTGCCGTTTAATCGGGTTGCAGGTCTTACCAAATGGGCTACTGCCCTCCAGTGGCCAGTCGCATTGCTTTAAAATTGATTTGCAGCTTTGTGCTTCGGAGCTAAATTGAATTAGAACCCGGAGATGTCTCTTGTAAAAAAGAAAAAAAAACCAAAAAAAAACGTAAAAGATGTATAAATACGTCTTTGGGACTCTGAAACAATTAAAAATAGAACGTATTTATACATTTTTGGGAGCAAATGAGTTAATAGGTCCGATAATATATATTTTTTGGCACTGAGTCGGTGGATTGGAATGTGTGAGTTTGTTTCCACACCTGTTTTGCCAGTATGCAAAGTTTTGTTACTGTTGCTCATTTTTCAGGGAAACACATAGTCAATGATACTGACTGATTGATTGTGATTGACTCAGATTATATTTATTTGAAAAAATAAATATGGGCACTTTATTTGAAGTCAAAACTGTTCTTGTCTTTGTTTTGTTCATTATAAAATGTTGATGTCATCACGATAATTCTGGTTAGGTCAAAGGCAAATCTATGCTGAATCCACCACTAGCATTTTTTACCTCCAGGTGTTCAAAAACTCAGCAGGAAGTTATCGATATCGGTATCGGTTTCAAAAAATGGGTATCGTGCACCCCTAGTGTTTGTCAACTTAAAACACAAAAAAACTGAAATGGCAGAGTGGCAATTCTGGACTGCTGGTAGGGAGAACAGATTGCCAAGTGGGAAGGTTAATGAGATTTTCACAAGGTGTCCATCTAGTGGCTTGAACTCATATTAAATTGACACGCTGTGATTAGATTGAATTGACCTGTGAAATGAGTATGCCCCTCTAACGGTAATAATTGAAAGATATTGCATCTGAACTTTGAGGGGGAAGATGACTTGGGGTAAAAAAAATGAAAGAGGAAAAATACAGTGATTCCCAAGGTAGAAGTACTGTGTTAGAAATTATCTGAGACAGTGATGATGCTCTAAGGGGGAAAACCCACAACCCCTGATCATGATGAATGTTGGTTCTAAGAGCCTTGCATTATTCACTTAAAAAAAAGAAAAAGAAAGTTGTCAATATGGGAAGGGATCTTTGGAGTCCGCTAAAATGCACTGATTACTAGAGGTGTGCATCGTCACTGCCCTCACGATTCGATTCGATTATGATTCGGAGGGGCACAATTCGATTCGATTCGATTCACTTCAGAGGGTCACGACTGGATTTGGTTCGATTCGGATATGCATCGCGATGCCTTAAAGCCTGGGATGCATTAAAATTCTAAAGCAAAGCATATTTTTCGTGAATCATGAGGCAACACAAGCGGTCAGACATTAAACAACTTTTTATTGGCTCTTGTGTCACTCCTGGTTGAAGTCAAATGAAAATACTTTCAGATGTATATATTAAAAAACACACACACAGCATTTTATTGGTGCTTTGAATGAGACCAGGGCTTTCTCTCTTTTTTTTTTTACACACACAGTAGCAGCCTTTCACACAGTGCAACCTCTGAACTCCTGTGCAAAATCAGTAATAACAGTCACTGTATTTTAGTCACAACAACCCATCAATAAAAATATTCAAGTAAATATTAAAGAAAACAACAAAGAAAATATTGTGGTGCAGCAGCATCTTTATCGCAATATCAATCAAGGGATCAGTTCAGTTGCAAACAAAACATCAACTAAATTGCAATGTAGAACAAAAGTAAAATGTAGGCCTAGCCCACTATATATGTGCAATCAACTTAGGAATGCAATCAGTAACTACCACATAACAATAAAAAAATAATGAATTAAAATGAAGTGCAGCAGCATTTTAGCAGCCATAACAATCTGTTTCAACATGAGGAAATATCAGTTTTTTGCAATCGAGAGAGCAGAGAGATAGTAGAGGTTAGATCGGGCCTAAAAAATCCAGCCCGACCCGACACGGCCCGGTGGTACTGAAGCCCGACCCGGCTTGGAGTGACGCGAAAAAAAAACCGCAGCAGCAGCAATTTATTTTCATTTCTTCGAGTTGGCGGAAAAAACGCATGTTTTCTTAATGTTTAAATAGTGTACATATTTTTATGATCATTATAAAAGCATTTACACAACAAAATAACGCTGGGAAAGTTTATTATAAAAAAAAAAAAAAAAAACATGCAATTTTGCAGGCATACAGAGGAGAAGATTCAAAAGGATCATATTTGTGTTGCCTTTGTGTGCATAAAAAAGTGTCTTTCGTAACGAATTCTCAGTTGGCAGAAAAAAAACACGCAAGTTTTGTTAATGTTTAAATAGTCTACATATTTTTATAATCATTATAAAAGCATTTACACAACGAAATAACGCTGGGAAAGTTTAATATAAAAAAAAAAAAAAAACATGCGATTTTGCAGACACACAGAGGAGAAGATTCGAAAGGATCACATTTGTGTTGCCTTTGTGTCCATAAATAAAAGTGTCTTTCGTAACGAATCGCAAGCGCCACAGCAGAGGAGAAGAAGAAAAAGCGGGCGGCGCCACCACGTTCATGTGCGTCCATAAGCAAATGCACAATACAGAGAGCCTGCTCTCGGTTTCATCCCATGTTTTTTTAATAATTTATTAGTCCGGCGGGGAGGCCAGGACCCGACCCGACCCGAACGTGAATGCTTAACATTTTGGGCCCGACCCGTTCGGGTTCGGGCACAAGATCTAACCTCTAAGAGATAGGACATAAAATAACAATGGCTGAAGCGGAGAAAGAGGGAGCGAGAAAGATTATTGATGCACCTAAGACATTGAAAGCAGACATCTGGAGACATTTTGGCTTCTACGAGGTTGGTGGGAAACTTGACCAGAGTTACGCAGTGTGTAAAAAATGAAACATGAGAATAATAATACAAATGGGGAAACCGAATCCGTTGCATCACCGGAATTGCGCAGGGAAGATTTTTGAACGTAATTATATATTTTAAAATGCCCTGAATCGATTCGGCTTGTTGCCCGCATCGAATCGAATTGTCCATGCCCCGCATCGGGATGCATCGCCGCATCGATTATTGTTGACACCACTACTGATTACCCAGTCTCACTCTGATGCAGACTTTGTGTAGGACACTGCACATTGAAACAAACAGATCCCATAGATACGCAAAGCCTCATAATTAAGACAAGACCTATAAAACTCAATGATTGGCTGTTTACAAATTTGAAAATCAATTCTGATAAATGCAGGCTCTGGTTAAAGCAGTGCACTTAAGTCAGTTAAATCCGACGCCGGCTCTACGCAGGAGCATGAGGGGCCAATGCTCCCTCAAATAAATGTCTTGCCCCCTCAAATCAAAATTTTAGAAGTTGAGAAAGCACATTTTTAATATACTCACAAAATTAATATATTACAAATTGACAGATTAATCTGCAGTAGTGAAAAAAAAATTCACCGAAAAGGGGAAACGAAGACGATGTACAGTCCCTGACAAGTCTTGTCGCTTATCAATTTTGTACAAACAATTGATAATAACCTGACTTTTAATTATTCAATTGGTTTCAGAAATTGCTCATATAAAAGCTAAGACCCTCCCAAATGTAACCCCAGACCAGGATTTTGCCACCACCAAACTTCACTGTTTTCTGAGTGAATCTCGGATCTATGCGGGCTCCAGTAGGTCCCCTGCAATATTTGCGGTGACTGTGTGTGGTGTAATTCAATGGAAGATTCATCTGAAAAAAATCTACCTTTTACCACAAAACAGTGAAGTTTGGTGGTGGCAAAATCATGGTCTGGGGTTACATCCAGTATGGGGGTGTGCGAGAGATCTGCAGGATGGAAAGCAACATAAATAGTCTGAAATGTTAACAAATCTTAGCTGCCTCTTACATTCCTAACAATAAAAAGGGACAAATTCTGCAGCAGGATGGTGTTCCATCCCATACTTCAATCTCTACCTCAAAGTTTCTCAAGGCAAAGAAGATCAAGATCCTCTAGGACTGGCCAGCCCAGTCACCAGACATGAACAGGATGAAAGAGGAAGCATGGAAGACGAAACCCAAGAATGTTGATGAACTCTGGGAGGCATGCAAGACTGCTTTCTTTGATGTTCCTGATGACTTCATCAATAAATTGTATGAATCCTTGCCGAACCGCATGGATACAGTCCTTAAAGCCCATGGAAGTCATACAAAATATTAAATTAGGATATCACAGCACCACTACTTTATTCGCTTATGTTATGTAACATATTTTTGTATTTGAAGTACATTTTTTTGTTTAATTTTCACACTACTTTCTGTAGGTGACAAAACTTTTGTCTTGCCAAAATTAGACCTTTATGTCTTCATTAAATGATAAATCTTTTTTCAGTGAAACAAATATATTCTGTACATTCAATATCATTTGGGAGGGTCTTAGCTTTCATATGAGCCATTTCTGAAACCAATTGAATAATTAAAAGTCAGGTTATTAGCAATTGTTTCTACAAAATGGATAAGCGGCAAGACTTTTGTCAGGGACTGCAGTATCAGTTCTCTCTCATCTCTCTTTCCCTCCGCTGTGTGAGTATTGATCACAGGATGGTCAACGCGCACGCACAGTAAAGCGCGCACAGCCCCCAGTAAACATCCAATCACTGTTAGTATGTAAATGAGCTGAGACGTTGCCAGACAATGTGGTCTCAGGTTTCATCGCGGGAAAACTGGAACGAAGCGGTTGTGTTTTCTCAATCACAACAAGCGCAGAAATAAGTCCGTGTCCACTTCACGTTACAGACTGAAGACAAATGACCGGTGTTTGACAGACCCCTACTTAAAGCCCCGCCCTAGACTGTAGTTCTGCACTGCTTTGTTTCATTAAATCACAACAGTTTTTACAAAGCCATCTTACTTATTTTCCACTCCAGCTTGCTACAGCTCACAAAGAGAAACGTAAATTGGCCCATGAGAAGTCCATAACAAATAACTTGGACATGGATGAATTTGTGAGGGTTTTTGCAAAGGGAAGTAGGAGACTTGTTGTAGAGTGGAGTGGCGTGAAGGGAGATTTTTGAATTGTTTGGTTGCTAACAAAAACAAAGCCAAAAAAGAAAAGATAAAATGTTCTATTCTATATCTGTTGTGTTTTATGAATCACTTTGAGATGTATTTTTTTGGAGCATGTGATGCCCCTACACATTTCTGACGGCCCCCTCATACATGCCTGCCTACAGCCCATTTTGGTTGAATCACTTTAAAAAAAAAACTGTCTGCTCTAATGTAAGCAACAAACGTGTATTATCCATAAAACCACTCATCAACTCCTCTAGGAAAAAGCCCAGCTAATGGACGGATCAGACAACAGGACAGATTTGTTGTCTCATAACGGCACAATGTTAGAATAGTGCCATATAAAACTGTCATGTCTCGACATCTCGCCATGAAAAATATATCCCATCTCTATGATCATTGGACTAATCGCATCAAGTCAAGCTGTTGGGAGAGGGACTGTAAAGGGTGCCAGCGCTACCCTGGCAACACAATCATGGGAGAAAAGGAGCTAGATTTCATAGCTGCCATATTTCATGTTGGAGGAAATATCTGTGTTGTCATGTGTTGTCTGTGTTCTAGAGAAAATGGTTCGGCCTATGATTTTTTTCAAGGAGAGCTCAAGACAATGTTCACATACTTACTGTACAGCTAAGAGAGATAACTACATCACGCTACCCGGTCATGGCAATCGTTATACCTGACATCAAAAGTGCAAGGGTGCTGCTGCCATAAGTCCATCAACTATTGCTGTTTCATAGGAAGCAAGGAATGGGTAATGCTGGAACTTTGGTTTGGTGCTGTTCCAGTGAGATTTACAAAGAGACTGCCTGAAGAAAACATAAAAATTCCCTCAGTCCTTGATGATATGGGGCTGGATGTCAGACAAAAGCACTAGGGAGATGGCTGTGGTTAAATCTTTAATAAATGCACAAGATTACATTGAAATTTTGAAAAGCTTTCTTATCCCTTCAATTAAAAATAGGTTTGTCATTTTCCAAGATGACAATGCATCATGCCACAGAGCTAAAACTGTTAAAGCATTCCTTGGAGAAAGACTCATCCAGTCAGTGTCATGGCCTGTAAATAGCCCAGATCTCAACCCTATTGAAAACCTGTGGTGGAAATTGAAAAAAATGGTCCACAGCAAGGCTCCACCCTGCAAGGATGATCTGGTAACTGCAATCAAAGAGAGTAGGCACCAAATTGATGAAGAATACTCATGCCTTAGAGACTACAAGCTCTCATAAAAGCCAGAGGTGGTGCTACTAAATACTTGAGATATGTTTTAATTGTTATTTCTTTGTTTGTTTCTCATGGAGTGATTCCATATATATTTCCCTGCACTTGCTCTATAAATGTAACATTTACTGACCACCACAATGTTTTTTATTAATTTCTTTTGGCATTTCTGAATGCTAAAGATTTGCACTTTTGAACTAATTCATTATTTTTTCAAGCTTTTTATCTGAGTTTGTTCTACATGATAAATTGTCTGAGTGACGCCAACCATGCCCCCTTTACACCCGCAAACCGGGCCCTTTAGAGGCCCTGATGTGCTTGGGTTTGGATGTGTGTATATTTTAACACTTAAAGCAACACTTTGCAAGTTTTCAGTTTGGTCGATTTTAGCGACGCCAGTGGACAAGAGCGGTAGTATTTTGCCTTAAGGAGGACTGCGTTTCCCATGAGGAACAGCGCACACCCGAACAATAATCAGTGAATCAAAAACCAATCTCGGTCGCCTGCAGATGGATTAAACAACATTTCTGTATTCAGCGGCTGTGTGAAGGCCGAATAATCATAAGGTAATGAATCCAGTTGTGGCTAAACAATAGCATATGACGGTTAGCAACTGTGTGGCTTATTGTGGCTAACCCTCACACCCGACCCAACTTGTCAACGCTGACGAGTTCGGTTGAAGAGGGTCCTGGTACCCTTTTTTCCTCCTTTGACGGAACTTTTTCTCTCTTGATGCTCTGCCATCTTTGCAGTATTCGCCTGAAAGTATTCGCATCGACTTCCATCTTTATAATAAATGGGGAAAGTGACGTATGTCGTAAAGCAGTCAGCACATTTGTAGTTTTTTTTTTGTGTGTGTGGCAGGAACCCTGCCACACTCCTCAAAGTTAGTTAGTGCCCGTAAAAGCGATACAGACCCCCTAAAAGAGGTGTCATTCAACTACTTGTCAGTCGACATCTTATCACAAATGTTATGAAAATATTTTATAAAAGTTAAAAAGTTACCTTGTGTTGCTTTAAACACTGTATTAAAGATCTCTGCATCATTTTATGATGATCTGTTTGACCCTCCCCTTGCCCAAGCACGCCCCCGCAAACCAGGCGCACTCGAGGCCCACGCCCGGGTGCAGCCATGCCCCAGCACTCCCCTAAGCTCTGCCCCTGGTGATGGTCTTAAAGTCTCATACAGGCCTTATCTCTAAAGGAAAGGTACACCTTGGGCAATTCTACAAAAAAAAAAAAAAAAAAACACATTTCAAGGTAGTATTGGACAGGAAAGGGCAGGGTAGGAAAATTGAGGTGGCATGTGTGTGGTGTCAGTTGCTATCCAGGGCCTAAACACCAATGGGGACTCTTGAATGCAAGAAAAAGCACAGATTGGAAAGTCACCGTAATAATACGAGCTACGTCATTGTGAGTGGCCACACATCGAGCAACTTAAATCCTATAAGCACTTCATCCTTGTCGCCCTCAGTCCAAGGCAGAGCGATGGACTGCTGAGGTGAGGCAGATGGACAACGGCTGAGGAGGTATCGCCCTTGACAGCCTCTGACTTTGTACCCCATTGAAGTTGAGGAAATGATGGATGTCAGATCTAATTTTAAACACCCCACTTTAACAGCAGCAGTCAGACAGAGAAGATGGGAGACCAATGTCTGGAAAAACAGCTGGGCCGAGCGGATAAGGCCGACAGCTTCGGACCACCTACAGGAGTGTTTGTGCAGATGTGTGTGTGTTCACACAGGAGCCATCTGTCTTGCTTGGGGGGAATTGAAGGCCACTACCTTTGGAGCAGGGATGCTAAATCGTAGAATTCAATATTATTTAATTGCAGGACTACAGAAAAACATTATTTCTACTAGCTCAAATTGGTGTTCCACAGTTTGACAGTGGAGATCAGAAACAAATACTGTACATCTCAATTGATCAAGGTTTAGTATGACTTATCAACTCATTCACTCCCAGCCATTTTCACCAGAGCAAGGCCGTTTTACTGGATTTTGAATGATTTTGCAAGGCCCACAGAAAATTCTGTTCTACTGCTATAGAAACATGGAACCCACCAAAAGAAAGATTAGACTCTCTTCTTTCAGCAGAAAAAAAGTTGGTTCATATCTTTTTCCATTCTTTACAAATCAGCATTAAAAAATAGCTTAGTTTGAGCAATTTTCCAATTTCTGATGAAAAAACGGAGAAATCGAGCTTTTTGTGAAAGTATACATTTCAAACATAACTTTGACTTATACACAGAATTTTTTTGCTTTGGTCACATCCCAAACATCTGAATAATGTTTTCCTTTTACAAAATAAGATAAACAAAAAGACAAATAGAGCTTTTGATAGCAAAGTAACAATTTATTTACACATAACTAACTGAAAGATGATACTGTTCTGGCCGCGACAGCCGGTTAAACTTTTCCCTCATCGCCGTCTGTCTCATGAAGATGATTTTTCTTGAGTCTCTGCGAGCTCTGCTCGCGAGCAGCATGGACTCAATAGACATCTAGTGGTCCCGGTCGTTCTGCTCGGTCGTCCTGCGCCTGGAGTTCCGGGTGTCCTACCGGTTGTTCTGCTCGGTTGTCCGCCGCCTGGCATCCATTCGGTCGTCTTCCGCCTGCGCCCGGCCGTGCGGCTTCATCCCCCCTCTCTGCTGCTTGGCTGTTCGTTGCCATTGAATGGGGTTGGAGGTCTTACCAAATGCGCTACTGCCCTCCAGTGGCCAGTTTTATTGCTATAAAATGGATTTTCAGCTTTGTGCTTTTGAGCTAAATTGAATCACGACCCAGAGATGTCTTTTTTGAAAAAACAAAACAAAAAAAAAACGTAAAAGACGTATAAATACGTCTTTGGGACACTGAAACAATTAAAAATAGAACGTATTTATACGTTTTTGGGAGCAAATGAGTTAAGAATTATTCATAGAGAAATACATATATATATATATTAGAGGTGTGCAAAATTTCCGATTCTTAGATTATTCGCGATTCGGCTGTGGAAGATTCGAGAACGATTCACAAACATCCAAATTCCGATTATTGAAATATGCGAAGTAAAGCGGAAGTACACAACACTCAGCGCGCCGCGCGGTCTTCGGAACGGAACGGAGCGAGAGTAGCTAAACATCATGCTTCCCATTACCCGGCCCCTTGGGTAATGCCAATGCTCAGTTCACGGCTCTAGCTCAACTCATGCAACGAGATAAAAAAAACACAACAACATACCTGACTGCTGCCGAAAAGCTGCTACAAGTACATCCATATAATGTTGCGGTGGATATAATTTATATAGGACTAGATGCAATATCGATTTGGTAGTGTTAGCAGCACATCTACAAAAAGCTAGATGCGGGCGTTATAAACGGCCGCCATTTTAAACCAGTACACTTCCCTGCAAGGCTGTTGTAGCGAACCTTCCAAGCAAACCTAATTAACTTTTTATCTAAAATACCCCTAAATCGGTAAAATATTGACTTGAATCTATCTTTAAAATAGTTTTAAAACTTTCACATGTCGAAAGTAGACAAAAGGGAGATTATGGAATAACGGGAGCAATTTTAACAAATTTAACGGTTGATTCACAATATTAAATTAATTGAATGTAGTTTAAAGCTGCTGATACAGAATGGGGACTGGAGTTTTTTATTTAATGTTATTTTTGTATATTTGTTTACTGCTCTATGTTAATGTGATACTGAAATAGTAGTGTGGTTTAGCCTGAGAGTATTTTTGAACAATTTTGGAACTAATGTACAAAACATTGAAAAAAAAAAAAAAAAAGAAAAAAAAAAGGAGGGGGGTGCATCAATAATCGAATCGGAGCCTCTGAATCGTAATCGTAATCGAATCGTTAGGTGCCCAGAGAATCCCAGCTCTAATATATATATATATATATACATATATATATATATATACAGGACTGTCTCAGGAAATTAGAATATTGTGATAAAGTTCTTTACTCTCTGTAATGCAATTAAAAAAACAAAAATGTCATACATTCTGGATTCATTACACATCAACTGAACTATTTCAAGCCTTTTATTATTTGAATATTGCTGATTTTGGCTTACAGCTTAAGAAACCTCAAAAATCCTATATCAAAAAATTAGAATACTTCCTCAGACCAAGTAAAAAAATAATTTTATAACAGCAAAACTAAATCAAACATTTGAAAATGTCCATTGATGCACTCAGTACTTGGTTGGGAATCCTTTTGCACGGATTACTGCATCAATCCGGCGTGGCATGGAGGCAATCAGCCTGTGGCATTGCTGAGGTGTTATTGATGCCCAGGATGCTTCGATAGTGGCCTTCAGCTCATTTGCATTTGTAGGTCTGGTGTCTTTCATCTTCTTCTTAACTATACCCCACAAATTCTCGATGGGGTTCAGGTCAGGGGAATTAGCAGGCCAATCAAGGACAGTGATGCCATGGTCAGTGCACCAGTTACTGGTGGTTTTGGCACTGTGGGCAGGTGCCAGATCATGCTGGAAAATGAAATCCTCATCTCCATAGAGCTTTTCAGCAGATGGAAGCATGTAGTGCTCTAAAATCTCTTGGTACACAGTTGCATTTACTCTGGACTTGATGAAACACAGTGGACCAACACCAGCAGCTGACATGGCTCCCCAAACCATTGCTGACTGTGGGAACTTCACACTGGATTTCAAGCAACTTGGATTTTGCTCCTCTCCAGCCTTTCTCCAGACTCTGGCGCCTTGACTTCCAAATGAAATGCAAAACTTGCTTTCGTCTGAAAAGAGGACTTTGGACCACTCTGCAACTGTCCAGTGCTTCTTCTCCATAGCCCAAGTCAGACGCTTCTTCCGTTGTCTTGAGTTCAGAAGTGGCTTGACCATGGGAATACGGCTATTGTAGCCCATTTCCCGGACACGTCTGTGAACTGTGGCTTTTGATACCTGGACTCCAGCTTCAGCCCACTGTCTTTGAAGCTCCCCTAAATTCTGGAAGCGGCTCTTCT
Organism: Corythoichthys intestinalis; assembly: GCF_030265065.1. Taxonomy (NCBI): domain Eukaryota; kingdom Metazoa; phylum Chordata; class Actinopteri; order Syngnathiformes; family Syngnathidae; genus Corythoichthys; species Corythoichthys intestinalis. Next base: position 13,433,752 of record NC_080396.1, on the reverse strand, counting down.
TCACAATTTTGTTAAGGCTGCGGTCATCTCTCTTGGTTGTGCAGCGTTTCCGGCCACATTTTTCCCTTCCAACAGACTTTTTGTGGATATGCTTTGAAACTGCACTCTGTGAACAGCCTGCTCTTTGAGAAATTTCTTTTTGTGTCTTACCCTCCTGATGGAGGGTATCAATGATGGTCCTCTGGACAGCAGTCAGATCAGCAGTCTTCCCCATACTTGTGATTTAGTTTACTGAACCAAGCTGAGTGTTTTTAAAGCTCAGGAAACCCTCGCAGGTGTTTCGAGTTAATTAGATGATTCAGGTGATTAGTTGAATAGCCTACTTGTATACTTTTTCATGATATTCTAATATTTTGAGATAGGATTTTTGAGTTTTCTTAAGCTGTAAGGCAAATTCAGCAATATTAAAATAATAAAAGGCTTGAAATAGTTCAGTTGATGTGTAATGAATCCAGAATGTATGACATTTTTGTTTTTTTAATTGCATTACAGAAAGTAAAGAACTTTATCACAATATTCTAATTATCTGAGACAGTCCTATATATATATATATATATATATGGCGGAAAACACAGACAAGGCTGAAAAAGCAGTTTCTGCTCTTGCACCCCTCTTTAAAATAAACTGCTGTATTTTAAGACAAAACAACTGTTGCGTTTGATATAACAATATGTCTATATGCTGCAATAGCAGATTCATGGCGCATGAAGTCCCCGAACTATTTTTTATTTGTCCGTTTTACCCCGAAAACCCCCGTTTACAGACATCGCGCAACAACTTTAGTTTCAACCCAGCCATAAAAAGAAGGTAAGTAATCATGTTTATTAGTCGAAATGTCTATCATTTTTAGCTTAGAATAGTTAATTGAGGTCTAATATTTAGTTAAAAAAAAAAACGACTTTGAAAAATTATTCACTCGCATATTTTTAAACTTTTAAACAAATTACGTGACAATGAAAAAAAATGGTGTCTGTAAATAGGTCACGGATATCTACCTCATAACTATGGCTTAATTGTATTTTTTTTGTTCCTGTCGCATTTTTCCCGATATTTTAGATGATAAACAATTGATCCAAACCAAAAAAATTGGAAAAAAAAGTTTAAAGGGGTAAATATTTGAAAAAGAAAATCTCGACCACTCCTTGATGTCCGTGACTTTCAAATCGCGTTTTTTTTCTATATTATTGTGTTTTGCTGTTAAGATCCAAGCTAAGTCCGGCCGTGGCCATTCACGGCTGTGTATTTAGACTCGATGATACACGCCACACGGAGTTTTTGCTTCGACACACGGTACTTATGCGATAATATCTCGTTAAAATCGGGGCGTCTTTAATTATATTCGTTCATGCTCGCGATTCACGTTATTCATTTTCTCACGATGTTATAAAAAGGCTGTTTCACCTTTTTAGTGACTTTTTTTTTTTTTTTCAAACGAACTAGAGCCAGGGTACGAGACCAAACACGATCGCTAGCTAGATATTTTTATTGATAATTCTCCATTCACGTTCACATTATTGCCTGTATTGCTTTTCAGAAGTTATGCCACATAAATCGACACAGCAGAGAAAATGAGCCAGAATGAGCAAGAGCGGTATGAGCGGATAGGCGAAGCGGGTAGAAAAAGGGACGCAGAGAAGTGACGGAAGATTATTTCAGGGGAAATGACGCAGGAGGAACTTGCGAAATGGGAAAGAAAACGTGTGGAGAGAAATGCAAAGCAAAGGGAGCGCTATGCCATGAAGAACAAATTAAAAGAGGCAGAAAACAATGGCCAACAACTCACCAGGAGAAGCCTTTTGGCAGAGACACCACTCCCACCAAGGAAGTGCTGCGATGCATGCTCACAGGGCAAGAAGCCAAGGTATTTATGTGTTATGCATCTACAGTGTAGATATATATTACAGGGGTCCCCAAACTACGGCCCGCGGGCCGCATACGGCCCGCCTCCGCATTTGGTCCGGCCCCCTGAACTTTTTTTTTTTTCTTCCCCAATATTGTTGTCTATTCACTGGCTTTTTGTTTTGTTTTGTGAAGAACCCAGAGAGGGTTATTTGGTTATTATCTATTTAATAAAAGTGTTATTATATTATATTATTATTTTTATTTTATTTACTTTTTTTCCGTGAAGAATCCAGAAAGGGTTATTTGATTGTGGCTATCTGAAAAACAATATTTTTTTCCATTTAGGCACTCATGCAATCGTCACACTTTTTCTGTTACAAACTGACCCCGGCCCCTCATCAGAGAAGGGAAAAGTTACGTGGCCCTAACAGGAAATGTTTGGGGACCCCTGATCTACATAGTATATTGCTTGATTTACTTTATTTGATGTTTACATGAACGGTGTGTAAATTAGCATTTCTAACGAATGAAAATTAAACTGCTATTTTATAACGTCTTATTCAGAATATTTTTTCTTAAATCTAGTCAGATTATTTTCTCCATCTTGTTTTCAGTGTTAGACTAGTTGGCAATTGACAGCCATGAAAGTCCATGCCTTTTACAAACATGTACGTCGAAATTTTCTATTCATTTTCAATTGCAGAAAAACCTGTTTTTGTGATTTTTTTTTTTAATCAACAACTTACCACTACAACCCATTGACATTCAACTGACACCCAAATAAGTTGATGCCATTGATAGCCATGCACGTCTATGCCATTGACAGCCATGTACGTCAAAATATCAACAAGAAGTGTCCACAAAATGTCCCCAAATCAACAGGAAGTGACCCGATAGAGCTGTATCTACCACAGCAAAGGCCCATCGTAATTTCTTCAGAAATTACAGTTTCTAGTTCATAGTAGATTTATGCTGAATACAAGGGAATTTAACAAGTTGTAATGAGGTGTTTTTCAGTGTATATATACTATTCTATCTAGGCTGATGACACCAGAGGAGAAGAGAAGCGTCCACTGCAGTGCTCTGCGTGTGTACTCGAGGAGCCAGAATTCAGCTCGAAAATCTGTAGCTGTGAGGCGGATGAAGAACAGGGACTATGCCCAAAAGCAAGCCAAGAAGCTGGCAGAGTTGGTAGCAACGGTTGATCAGAAAGAAAAAACACTGATGAAGGATGCCTTCTATCGCCTCAGCTCTGCATTCAAGGCAGATTTTTTTTATTTGGCACATTTTTGTTCTAATCCTAAATTAACAGTGAAGTATTCCTTTGTATACTAAATGTAAATCTTCCCTTTTAGTCAACAGGTAGTTGAAGTGCATGCATTTAATTGCTTCTCTGTGAGATATTTGAAGGAGGGGACCTTGTACATGTACAAGGCAGGGAGGACAACATTGGCATCATCCAACAAGGGCCTCCAGACTTTTACAGATGGGTATTCCTTTCACCCAATGATTACGACATGACAAGGAAGGGGGAATTCATATTTAAAAAAATTAATCCAATAAAAATTCTGTTACAAAATGTTACTTGAAGTGTTTGTTATTTATTATGTACCAGGATGGGTGTTCAAAACTTTTTTTTTTGTGAGAAACTTACAGAAAATATCAAAGGTCTCAAAAATGTATATTTTTAACTAACTTGATTTGATGTACTTTTCAGGTGTCAAACAATGCCCTCCTGCTCAAAAATTTTCTTCCACCAGAAAATAGAGATTTTAAGCTTTCCAATGATGTATCACACGTGCATATCGGACAATTTTGAAATTTGGCCAATTTGGGGGTCTCAGTGCGGAACTTCAAGTCACCTGAGTGTTTTCCGCCATATATATATATATATATATATATATATATATATATACAGGGGTGCACATAAGTGGTCCGCATGCGCGCATGCGTACTGGACATAGACGAACGCGCTGGCCCTCAACGGTTTCCATACGCTTTTGCGTACCGATGGCTGACCACTGTATTTGCGGCGGACACGAGAAAATAACTTCTCAAAATGTCGAAGAGGCAGGCCACACTGAGTAATTACTTCCGTGTTCCCCCACCCCCGTCAAAAGACAGACAGACGACAGAGACGTCCCCGGAGCTACCGAAAAAAAGGACTTTTGCTGAAAAGTGGCTACAGGAGGTACCATGGCTAGACGCAAATGATGTTCGCACGGAAATGCGGTACAAAATGTGCCGTGAGAATCCCAATGTCGCCGATAAGAGCAGCGCATTTTATGTTGGGTCAAAGAATTTCAGCCATCCAAACTTTGAAAAGCACGAAAAAAACAGAGCATGTGGCAATTAAGCAAACTATCGATGTCAAACAGGACCCCACTCGCCCTATGGACAAGTGGCGGAATAATGGTAATGAACAGCGACATGCACTGACAAACGTGTTTTTGTTCGCATTTTACAAAACTAAACATGCACGTTCAATGAGGTCCTATGAGGAGGACATCCCACTTTTAAAAAGGCTTGGAGTTAATGTGGGAGCCGCATAATGCCCTTTATTTTGAATTGGTGCTTTTTATTTCTTTACATTTCACTTCAAAGTAATGGCAATTTTGTTGTGCCCTTTGATTTTAATCAAGCATTAATTGTTAATATAATTAATAGTATTTTTTTACTATTCAGTATATTTCACCACATGTCCAGTTTTCCTGGATAAAGGTTAAAACATGAACACAAATGTCTCCGACAAGTAGGATGTGAATTGTATTGTTAGGAGGTGTTTCCTAACTCAGCCTGATGATGATGCATTGCTGGCTGGGTAAGCTGATTAAATCACTGCGTACAAGGCAAGGTAGCATTACCACTTTATAAAGCTGTTGGCATGGTAACCAATATCTGCAACACTCTCTGTCTCTCACAACCCCCCGTCCCCCCAGCTTTTTTTTTTTTTTTTTTTTTGCCTCTTGCACTTTTTTCTGACTTTGCATGCAGAAAGGGTCTGAGGAGCAACACCTGCCTCACTGAATGTAATTTATCTCAATAAATGCAGCTACAAAAAAAGGCACGATTGTTTTTTCAATTCCCAAGTGTTATTTGTACTGTGAGATTTAAAAAGCACATACTGAATTTGTGAGCACACTATATCTGAATGAATTAAGAATTCAGCAAGATTCCATTCAAATTCAACATCTTTCTGTGTCAAATACAAATAAATTATTTCACAGGTTAGCGAGCTAAGCCCCGGCGGTGGATCATGTTGTCAAGCGTCTGGTGGCTGGTCCTGCACCCATGGGACCAGCCTGAGCACATCCTGAAAAGCTACCAATGGGACCCCTTTCCATGGGCTCACTATGGGGGTTCCCTTGGGGGTCGGGTGCATAGATAGCTGGATGGCGGGCAAAGGGACCTTGACTGAGGCAGGGGATATTTTCCCACAATATCAAATCATACACATACATACATACAGTGTATCACAAAAACATACATAACACCAAATGTCATCAAAATAATACATGTGAAATAAAAAATCAATTACATTGCAAAACGCATGGAAAATGAATGAATCCACTTTCTTACTTCAAGTGATGAAAGTGAAGTAGTGAAGAAATCCGTGTCCACTTCGTCACCAGCTGGCAGTTAGCCTTATTTTTGTTAGACAATTTTTGCATGCAGCAAAGTCCTTGTTCACCTTACTTCCTTTCTTGTTGGTGTAAAATCTAAAGTGTGTCCACATGTGTGATTTGTAGCAATATTTTTGTCACTTTTTCGTTTACCGTTCCCACGAAGCTTTTTTATTTTTTCAACCCACTTGGAGCTTCCTCTCTTCTTCTCTAGACCGCTTGTGCGCGCTTTACCTTCACCGCCACGCTTGAGCGCTCCTAGTGGACCGCCAAGGAATTGCTCTACAAACACTGAGCAGTTTACAGCATCCGATGGCCAATATGTCAAATAAAAGTATCGATACTTGGCGGGACCATATCGATAACTGATCGGGTTGCAAAATATCTTGATGTATGGCTGTATCGAGATATTGTCACACTCTTACTGTACAGTGTATCACAAAAGTGAGTACACCCCTCGCATTTCTGCAGATACAGTATTTAAGTATATCTTTTCATGGGACAACACTGACAAAATGACACTTTGACACAAAGAAAAGTAGTCTGTGTGCAGCTTATATAATAGAGTTCATTTATTTCCCCCTCAAAATAACTCAAAATATAGCCATTAATATCTAAACCCCTGGCAACAAAAGTTAGTACACTGCATGGGAACTACGTACATCCCTAAATGTCCAAATTGAGTACTGCTTGTCATTTTCCCTCCAAAATGTCATGTGACTCGTTACATAAGTGCTGTCGGCATTGCTGCAGATATTGAAGAGGTGGGGGGTCAGCCTGTTGGTGCTCAGACCATACGCCACGCTCTACATCAAATTGGTGTGCATGGCTGTCATCCCAGAAGGAAGCCTCTTCTGAAGACGGTATACAGGTACAAGAAAGCCCGCAAACAGTTTGCTCAAGACATGTCAACAAAGCACAAGAATTACTGGAACCAGGTCCTATGGTCTGATGAGACCATGTCAGTGTTGTCCCATGAAAAGATATACTTAAATATCTGCAGAAATGCGAGGGGTGTACTCACTTTGTCATACACTGTACATACATTTTCTCCCTCTTATCTGAGATCGGGTCGTGGAGGCAGCAGCTTCAGCAGGGAAGCCAAGACTTCCCTCTTCCCAGCCACTTCATCCAGCTCTTCTTGGGGGATCCCAAGGTGTTCCCAGGCCAGCCGGGAGACATAGTCTCCCCCTCCTCCTCCTCCCAGTGGGACGTGCCTGGAACACCTCACCAGGGAAGCGCCCCCGAGGCATCCTGCTCAGATCCCCAAGCCACATCATATGGCTCCTCTCGATGCGGAGGAGCAGCGACTCCACTCCAAGCCCCTCCCGGATGACCGAGCATCTCACCTTATTTCTAAGGGAGAGCCCGGACACCCTATGGAGGAAATTCATTTCGGCTGCTTGTATCCGGGATCTTGTTCTTTCAGTCACAACCGACAGCTCGTGACCATAGGTGAGGGTAGAAGTGTAGATCGACCGGTAAACTGGGAGCTTCGCTTTTCGGTGAGGCTCTCTGTTCACCACAACAGATCGGTCCACATCACTGCAGACGCAGCACCGATCCGCCTGTCGATCTCTCGTTCCATTTTTCCGTTACTCGTGAACAAGACCCAGAGATACTTGAACTCCTCCACTTGCGGAAGGACCTCATCCCTTACCCGTAGAGGGCATTCCACCTTTTCCCGACTGAGGACCATGGACTCGGATTTGGAGGTGCTGATCTTCATCCCAACTGCTTCACACTCGGCTGCGAACCGCTCCAGTGAGAGTTGGAGGTCACGGATTGATGAAGCCAACAACACTAAATCATCTGCAAAAAGTAGAGATGCAATATTGAGGCCACCAAACCGGACCCCCTCAACGCCTCGGCTGCGCCTAGATATTCTGTCCATAAAAGTTATGAACAGAACCGGTGACATAGGGAAGCCTTGGCGGAGTCCAACCCTGGCTGGAAACAGATCCGACTTACAACCGGCTACACGGACCAAACTCTGACACTGATCATACAAGGCCCGGACTCCCCATATCCCCAAAATATTTGTTTTTAATTATTCTGCCTTAAATAATTGTTTTTTTTCTATATTGAAGTTCTTCCATTAATTGAATGTATCCTTTTTTTACTGCCCATCACAAAACGTGTGGGCAATGCTAATACTGTACTACAATTAAATGACAAATGGGGGCCACAAAATATTGTCTCGTGGGCCGCAATTGGCCCTGTGCCCGCAAGTTTGAGGCTCATTTAAGAAAAACATTTAAGAAAAAACTAAAAGCGTTGGAAGATGAAAATGAACAAATACTGTGTAAATTGTTGAAATACATAAGGACCACAGAGAATGTAGTAAATCATGACTGATCAAATTAATGAAATTACTAATGTGTTAGGGTTTGTTTCCTCCTAGTGTGGCTTGTCCCCGTGATTACCCATTGATTTCACCTGTTGTGCCTGCTCCTTGTCTGTTGGCCAATCCGCCGCCTCTTGTGTCACCCACCTGTGCCTTGTTGTCTCGTTATCCCATTTCTGTATTTAAGGCCATGTCTGCACTTAGCTGTTTTTTTTTTTTTAACTGAGAATCCTGCCCTAAAATAAGTACGGCCACACCAGTACGTTTGTAAAAAAATAAATAAATAAATAAATAAAGCTTCCACGGCAAAGCGCATTCAAGCATTTTTAAGTACATTCATAACAATGCGTGGAAAAATACCTGTCCATAATACCCCCATCGTTCGCATGTGTTCTTCAATATGAAGCACTGCAAGAGTTTGAAAATCAATGGAACCAAGAAAGCACCTTCCTAATTTACTCCAAATATAAACATTGGTCTCCAGTGTGACTAATGCCCATTTCCTACTGAAACTAGTGGGTCAACGCGCGTTTTTTCCAATCCAATCCAACCCACTAGCAATTGGCATTTGGAACCTTTCCCATTGATAAAAAAATTAAAAAGCCGTGTCTTTTTTTTTTTTTTTTTCACTCGTCTAACCCCCCCACCCCACCTCAGCAGTGCGTAAGGTTACGTGACGTCCCCACACTAAGATGCACTTCGAAAAGTGCGACCGAATTCATTCAGTTCAAGGAAGTAAACAATGCAGAGCAACATGGAAGCCTCCTTTCCGTTTGTGTTCTCTGTTTTCATGCTTTTTACTGCCCTCACAATGGTCGAAATGCAGCAAAGGATCAACACTCTGCTTGTGCTGAGGCAACGTAGGCGACGTGAATTTTGGTTTGATCGACGTATAGAGGAAGTCGGACATCCGGGCATTTAATGACGTCACCAGCCACAACAAAGCGTCGCCATATTGACAATGGGGCAAAAGACGAGTCACAAGCAGTTGCTCTGTCGTGCATTGTAATACAAACATGTTTAACTTTCATTTTATTTGCGGTCTTTTTACCGTCGGAATGACTAAAAGTTGCTGTGTTGCGGGTTGTCACACAAGGAAGAGTTCGGCACCGCATTTGAAGTTCTTCATTCTTCCACGTGAGAAGAAAAGGAGAAACAAATGGCTGAGAGCAGTTAATCGAGGAACAGTAAAAGAAGACGGTTCCGTGGACTATTTTCGCCTGTGGGAACCTAAATCCAAGCACATTTACGCATGCAGCCGACATTTTATTACTGGTGAGTAAACTTTAATTTTTGCCCCAATTAGCTGCTAGGATTCAATAGACTAGGCACTGGTTATTATTACCGTAATCGGCAACTCGCAAAGCGTTATCTTTCTTTTGCCATCAACTGCTCTGATTAGTCAATCGGTATATTATTGGCCTGGTGGGAATTGGTTATTTTGCCATGACGTGCTCACGGCTAAATAACGCTTGGAGGCGAATTACCGGCTACGGCAGAAATAATCACTTCGTATATACTACCTATTATCTCAGTTCCACACAGTACATATTCCACGTAAATGATAAAGGTCAACTTACTGGGTGACTTTATGAGGTAGTTGTAGATGTTTCCCAACTCCACTGCAGGCCATTCCTTTGTTTATCCAGCTATCAGCTGCGACTTTGTATCGGAAGCCAATAAACGCTAATTTTAAATTGCATCGCCTCTTCGCGTCTGTGGGAAGTGGCTCGTGATAATAAGCCACGTTTAAGACGTTTTTAGGAAAAAAGACGCAAAACACACCTGAAATATATTCATTTCAGACGTTTGTTTATGGAATGTTTAGCTGTGCGTTCTCCCTTCACAAAATGGCGACACGTTGCTAAGCGAGGTGACGTCATCGTGACATCACGCCGACTTCCTCCATACGCATCGACGTAACTACGGTTGTGGGGTGTGTTAAATGGGAGGCGACTTGCACGTTGTTATGAAGCATCACGTAAGAGCCTACGTCACCACGTAGATTAGGGTGTGGACTGTTGACCCGGGATTTCACTTCCACTCTGCATGACGATCAGAGCCGAGGTCATTTTAACGCAGGTCGCTTGGCGGGTTGATTGACATGGGTCGAGGCGGGTCGCTGCACCTTTCCCACTGCCACCAAAAGCCGATTGATCGTGGGTGAACATGTTTTTTTTGGCCAGTGGGGGAGGGGTAATAGAGACAAAGTTTGTCGAAGTCAGTGACGTTTCCACAGTTATATCTTCAGTGTCCACATGGTAGCGCCAGAAACGCAGAATTCGCACATCTTCTCTTTGGACGGCATTTTTACGAACCGTCGTTTAAATAGGCGTGTGGTTGATAGGCCGAACTGTAGAAAAAGTTCTTTTTGCCAAATACCCTGCAACGTGTAGACTTGGCCTATGTTCCCTATGTGTTGTCTGTTCTTGTTGCCTCAATTTTGTACGTCCAAGCCTGAGTGTTCAAATTCCTCTAAAAAGTAAGTATTGATACCTTTTGGTTTGATCCCCTGGTCTTTTGTTTGAACTTTGTATTGTGTATTTTTGTTAACTGTTATTAAAGCATTTAGAGTTCCCACACATCCTGCCATGCCTTTTGTTTTCCCTGCGATTGAGTCCACCTCGTCCTTGGAACCTGACACATAGACATCATCACTATTGACGTGTCACTTCGTCATTCTTTGCACAACGCCTTATCAGAGGGGGCCAAGCTTCATTTAGTAATAGCCGAAGACAGCACACGCTGATGTCGGATTTAAGCTTGGATTCACTTACAATTGGATTTAACTACGAAAGCTGTACCGCATACAAACAGGAAGGATTGTCTCAGGAGTGATTTGTTCGAGGATTCAAGGTAAATATTATATTTTTCATACCATGCATGCGTGATTGAAGCCTTTATTCGCAGGAATTTTCTTCTTTACACATGGAGGCGGCTAATTTTCGTAACTGACTATCCTCCTAGTTTACTTTTAACCAAGACTCGAGACTGTTTTACATGCATATCTATGAGGAATCCAGGGATTTAAGCATTTATTCACAAGAATTTTCGTTACAAAAGCTCTGTTTATGCCAGGCAGCCACTAGCCTCATTCGCTATCATTGTAGCATTGTACTTGGTCAATATACTGTACGTAAAATAAATGCTAACTGCACGGTTTCTTTGCTTTTAACCAAGAATCGAGACTGTTTTACGTCCATATCTATGAAGAATTTGGGGATTTAAGCATTTATTCACAAGAATTTTCGCCAGAAAAGCTCCTTTTACGCCAGGTGGCCACTAGCCTCATTCGCTAACAGTATATAGTGTATAATGATAATAAAGGGCTCTTCTATTCTATAATAAGTTGTGATTGTATACAGAATTTATTAATAATCAATTTATATATTATTTATAATAGATTCTGCATGTTTTCCTCAAGTATTAAGTTTCTAATGTTAAATTGAGTGATTTATTAGCTGTTGAAAGCTTGCAGTAAAAAAAAATTAATAAGTTGCTATTTTGGTCCAAAACTTATATATGTTAAATATTGCTATTGATCCTGAAAATATAGGTGATTATCTCTGCATTTGGTGATTTTTGTGCATCTAGTGTAAAATCTGAGACTTTTATAGCCATTTTAAGTTTTGTTATTCTTATATAAAAAATAATCGGGATTTTATAAGAGAGCAACTTTTGAATTTTTTGATGCCGCTGCTCATGGAGACTCATATATGGCAATGGTAGGTGCCTGTTTTGGTGTTGGGTTGGTTGCAGCTTTCGTTTTGTAAATATTTGAATTTGAAGTTTTTGAAAATAGGCCCCCTACGAATCAGCCCCGTTTCCCGTGTCATGTCAATAGGTTTTGAAGTCTATGCCTGACACAATGGAAGCAAATATATATATATATATACATATATATATATATATATATATATATATATATATATGTATATGGGTTTTCCCATTGGCAGTGTATCAAATACTTGTTCTCCCCACTGTGTGCATATATATACATATATATATATATATATATATATATATACATACATATACATATATATATATATACATATACATATATATACATATATATATATATATATATATATACATATATATATATTAGGGCTGTCAAAATTATCGCGTTAACGGGCGTTAATTATTTTTTTAAATTAATCACGTTAAAATATTTGACGCAATTAACGCATGCAATGAATGACCCGCTGGCATATTGCCTCAAACATTACAATGAGGCCGTTTATGGACATTAAGAGTGAAGAGAATGCCACCGGCCGCTTAGGGGCAGCGCCGTTCCATACTCATGTTATGTCTTCTAAACGTGGGAAATTTAGTAGTTGTGAGACGTTTATGCTGTATTCACAATGCAATGCAAATTGCTATTTGTGCTCCACACATATTTCGGTAAGTTTTGTTTCTTTTAGTGGCAATTATGTGTCTCTTGTTTTATTTTGGGTAAGATATGTACAGATACATACCCATTGGCAGTGTATCAAATACTTGTTCTCCCCACTGTATATGTTATACAGTAAAGGCGAGTGGACACAGGCGTTCTTTGGACCGCGCCGTTTATTGGCATAAGCTTCTCCTTCACAACAAACATAAGTATCGTTTAGTGAAAGCACAACAAAAATAATATGCCTATCTCTCAAAAAAAAAAAAAAAAAAAATGTTCACAAAAAGAAAAGCACTTCAGTCTACAGTAATGAGGTCCTATTCTGACACACAGTTAAACAACAATGCAAAATGAACTGGCATTCCATATGAAAATAGCTATGCAAAATACATGTAAAACTTTTCACTCTATTTTTATTATTGTTATTTTTATTGTTATTATTATTATATTAACTCTACTTTTGATTGAAAATTTTACAAATGTTATTAAAACGAAAACATGAAGTGAGGTTTTAATATAAAATTATTATAACTTGTAACTATAACATTTATCGTTTAAGAACTACAAGTCTTTCTATCCGTGGATCACTTTAACAGAAAGAATGTTAATAATGCCATTTGTGGATTTATTGTTACATTAAACAAATACAGTACTGATGTACAGTATGTTGTATGTATACTGTATATCCGTCGTGTGTCTTTCCATTCCAACAATTGTTTACGTAAAATTATTGCATCTTTTAGAGATGGTTTGAATTGTGATTAATTGTGATTAATTACGATTAAATAATTTTAAAGCTCTAATTAACTCGATTAAAAATTTTAATCGTTTGACAGCCCTAATATATTTTATATATATATATATATATATATATATATATATATGCGCTGTAGCCATTCAGTGACATGAAAACTAACCACACCAATTTACATACCATTTTACAAAATCACAAACAAAAAATCTACAATTCAAAGAGCTGAGTTGGTAGCCCAAGACACAGCTCACTTTCTATTCCACTTGGCTATGAATGGAGGACCTTCTCCGGCTTTCCGGGAATTATTTAAATAGCAGTATTCATGATTACAAATGCCCCCCCCAAAAAAGATGCCTTAATGTCTTCGTCATTAGTCTGCCCCCTCATCCGCAAACCACTTCAGGGAGCTATCATTTCTAAAGGGCAGTGGCCAAACAAGATGCTCTGTGAATCTCTATTGGTGTTACCATGGCAACTCGTCCACTGCAGAATGTGCACTGGTGTACCAGTGTTTATGTTTGCGTGCATATGCCAGGCATTAATGATGGCTTAAATCTTTATCACATTGGGCCATACAAGACTGAGAGATCACTCTAGTCAAGTATGAGCGCTTTCGCAATGCAGTCAGTTAGGGTTAGGTCGATATGGCTGATATTTTTTTCCAAATGTCAATAATTTAACTCGATTTATATCTAATTGAAGTTAAATCACTGGCTGCCGTTGATGGCGATATACAGTGATTTAGCCCTCTGATGCGTGAATTATGAAATCCTTGGTCAAGATTTTTTTCTGAAGTGTTTTTATTCTTCTTAAAACATGATAAAAATGTCGTGACTGCTATGCACTAGAGTTAAACTGGAAGTACTCACAGTTTATAATCATGTTTCAGTGTCATTGACAGTGATAGAGGTACAATGCAGGGAGGGGCTGGAAGTCAATGATGTTATGTAAATAGAACCTTCTAATTTCCACAGAATTTTAAACCCCTTAAATTTACAGGAATTCAACTACAAATTTCGAGCAACTGGGAGCAAAGTATTATGATCACTAGAGTTGTCCAATAATGACATTTTAACCAATATCCCAATATTGTCCAACTCCAAAAAGCCGAAACCAAAATCAAACCAATACCGATATATGAAGTGGTGGACTTAACATATTATGGCTAATTGTATTGCGATGCCCCACTGGATGCTTTAAAAATGCTAATGCTCACATAACAAATCCCAACCATCTTAGTTTGGAGAAATCTAACGGTCATTAAGCATAACAGCTGTGACCAGCCCTTGTACAAAGGTAAAAGGCAGGAGGCTTCAACATTCACTTTGAAAACAACATGCAAATTGGCCCAGTACCAATAATGATGGCTATGACTATGGCTCGCGAGCCAGATATGGCTCTTTTGACGGATGCATCTAGGTCGCAGACAAATCTTCAATTATTAAAAAAAAAAAATAAGTTCGTTATGTAATTGGAAGGGCGCCAGGACCTCGGGGAAAACCTGGCGGGCGTAAGGTTGCCTGGCACGGCCAGACTGTTCTCCCTGTGTTTTTCCAAACACTGAGAGTATAGTCTGGGACCCAGCCCATTAACGACCTCTCGAGCAGGTACAAAATCAATCGACAAATCAGATTAATTTATTTGTGTGACGTGTTCTTAACGAGCAACGTCACTCTTCCGCGTCGGAAGTCGTATCCACAACAACACAGATGGCGAACAAGAGAGCCGAGAATATGTTCCAGTCCACGGTAAAATCAGTTTTAAATGACCAAAAACACATCGACACAAGTCATTGACAACAGTCTGTCTCGCGCTAGCCATGTTGAATAAACTCCGCTCTCCTCGTATGTTTACTTCCGTGTGCAAGGCCCCCGTCCCGCCCATCGCTGATTGGTCCACTCTGCTGTCTGTTTGCTGTGGCTTGCTCCGCCCTGGAAATTTTATCCGCTTAATGGTGGCCAGACTCAATAGCTAAACAGCGGTGAGTCTGGAGTACCAGGCTAGACGTAAGGGCCACAGGTGGAGCGTTAAAAAGAGCAACCAGTAAGGGGCGCTCATATTTTTTCCTTTGGCAAGCCAGCGATGAGGCGACATTCAAATTTCAGGACAAGTGCAGTGGAGAACAGAGATTAAATGCTTCAGTCTGTTGCTACACATTTAATTTTGTTTTATTTTCATTTTTCTTGTACAACTGATACAAGGAAAAAATATCAAGGTCCGTCTCGCATTGCTGCACACAGACGTCTCATTTTTTCAAATTCAAAATCGACATATCTAAGCTAGCAAGCTAAAACCTACTGGTAAGTGAATTTCCATTCAAATTACACATCATTGAGACAGCATGTCTTTAAAGAAGCCAAAATGTATGCTTTTATCTTCATGCCTGCAGCATCATCAGATCAATAAACCAAGACAGCCCAGTGAGCATATCTTAGTATTTTTCATACATATTTGGAGGAATATATCGTAAATTGGTCAACAGTAAACCTGCTTGGTCGCATTATGCATTAACCTTGAACCTTAACCTTTCTCTCATGTTTACATCTCAAACGATATCAAATTTAATGAAAAACCCTGCACAAAATGATCGACAAATTTGTACACAGTCATTACGTTAAAAGAATTTAAACATGAATCTTCTCACAAATCCAATAAACACTGTGAATTTACAACAAATGATTTTGCCTTTTGATTTGCTTTTCACATTAAAAAATTGAACTCGATTCATTTCAGTTTCTATTTTTGTTTTCATGTCATCATTCTTGTTCTATCACATCCTTGCCTCACATACTTTTTCATGGGGTAAAATGTGACGCGAATGTTGTTTTTTTATGTACACGCGGTGCATGTTACCCGTAGGTCTGTTGTACTTCTTTATACCATGTAAGAGTCGACCTTCCACTGAGCAAACCCGTTTTTCCTCCCATCAGATAGAGGATTAGTTTAGCAGATTAGCAGTTTAAAGAATTGGAATAAAGCCTATAAATTGGGGACTAACCAGCCCAAAACCTGGTCTAAAACGACACTTTGCCTATATTAACCCTTAGATGTATACGTGGGTCAAAAATGACCCGGTGAGGTTGTTTTCTTGAAATATCTTTAGAATGAAAAATTGTTATCAATTCATATTTCAAGTATTCCTCAAAAACATGTTCTTGATATGATGACATTCAAATTTTTGATGAACTTTTTATACATTTGAAGAAATTGTCATTTTTGTATTACTACCCTAAGCTTCCACAAGTGGGTCAAAAATAACCCACGTGCATTTTCTATGGAATCCAATGGGAATCTTTCATTCTTATCAACTTTGGCTGTCAGGAGTAAATTTACCATGGACCACACAGACTTGGTATGTAAAAAGTGACATCCCTTAAGATTATTATTTTACACAGCAAGAGCTGATACATGTACTGCAAGTATTACTGTATGTCCATACAGAATTTTGTGTGCGTGTCTTTCATGACTCTTTATTATTATTTATCAACAAATTAACCTACTTCATAACTAGCTAGCTAACTAAGGCTAGGTTCATACCGCAAATCCTAAAGCACAATTCCGATTTTTTGTCATATGTTTTTTTGGCGTACCCGTTCAGACTGCCTTTGTCCATTGAGCCTATTCAAGTATCACACACGCGCTCTAATTTGCAGTCCGAGATGTGCTGAGCAAACTGGTCCACATGCGCAGGAGCATTGGAGCAGAGAGAAAACCGAGCATTGTCAGGCTTATTCTGAAGCCTTTTTTTTTTTTTTTTTTTTTAATGACTGTTGTCAAGCCCGGTCCTTCCCCAAAAGCCGCGTTCAAGCTAGGCGCTAAAGCTAATGCACAGCTGCACCGCTACCGTAGCACCCTGTCTCTCTCGCTCTTTGCTGATGTTAATTGCAGCATGAATTCCAATTTGGGGGACTTGACAGTTCGGACAGCAGCCACATTCTGGAAAAATGTGGCCCGGATGGGATTTTAACCACATTCGAAAGTGACCTGGATCGAATTTGAAAATGGTCCTGTTAGGGTGCGCTGGGAAGATGACCCCAAAGCAGACAAGGGTGGCTGTGGTGATTTTCAAAAGTTTATTTGAGCACACGCCGCAGCACCGCACGTGCACTTGGCGTGTAGCTGGGAGGTGTTGACAGGAGGTCAATCAGGCGTCGGTACAATTCTGGGAGCAGGCACGGGGAATCCTGGGACGGAACAAGAGGTCTGATTAGCCGGGTAAGAATTGATGTGGTAAATACCTGAATGCTGGACTTCACTGACGGGATAACTGAAAGTTTGGTCTGGCAATGAGCGGCAACGACGAGCTGGCTTATAAAGACGGCTGATTTCGATGGCTTGCAGCTGTCGGCCTCTTCGCCCGTCTGGTCTCCAGCCTGCAATCAAGGAGCCCTAACAGGTCCACTTTTATGCAACTTTTCCCGTTCAATCGAGTCGGAAAACCACAAAAAAATCGGATTTGTGCTAGATTTACAGCTGAAGTGGTCCTACAGATGTTGGATGATGGACAGGCAGTGACGGGGTTGGACTCAGGTGTCCATAATTTCTGATGATGAGGACCCAGACTATTGTCCAGGTGGCGGTGGCAGTTGTCCACCTGGAAATCCAACAAAAAATGTTAATTGAATCATAAAGATATTTCAAAGATATTTCAAGCATGAAAGCATTCTTGTGTGGCCCTAAATATCATACTAATTAATATACAAGTGATTATTTTTCATTATTATTATTTTTCAAAACACATTGGTTCTAATATGGGTCATTCTTGACCCACTTATGGAAGAGTGTAGGGTCCAGAAACGAAGGGTTATGACAGAGTCCAAAAAATAAGGCCCTGCTTGTCTTAAACTTCACCGAACGAACCCTTTAGATTGACTCACCAAACCCCTGGGCCACGGGACACGGGGTGCAGGGCCGATTGATAGGGGGCCTATCTCCGTCAAAGCTGACTGAGAGTAAACACAGACAAAGTGCTTTTTATGTTGAAAATTCTTGTGAATAAATGCTTAAATCCCTGAATTCTTCGTAAATAATATAACGTCGAATGTGCTGCTAGTCTTTTAGCCACTGTGGCGCCGCCTTATCACCAAAAAAAGCTTTTTACATTGAAAATTCTTGTGAATAAATGCGTAAATCCCTGAAATCTTTATAAACATGGACGTAAAATGGTCTCGATTCTTGGTTAAAACTTAAAAGCAAAAAAAAAAAAAAAAAAAAAACGCGCAGGTAGCATATTTTTTACGTAAATATTCCGAACTATGAGGCTAGTCAGTAAGGAAATTAGCGACCGCCACATGTAAACAAAGAGCTTTTTCCGTTGAAAATTCTTGCGAATAAATGCTTAAATCCCTGAATTCTTTATAGATATGGACGGAAAACAGTCTCAATCCTTGGTTAAAAGCAAAAAAAAAAAAAAAAAACATGCAGGTAGCATTTATTTCATGTAAATATGTCGAATGTGCTGCTAGTCTTTTAGCCACTGTGGCGCTGCCTCATCACCAAAAAAGCTTTTTACATTATAAATTCTTGTAAATAAATGCTTAAAACCCTGAATTCTTTATAGATATGGACGTAAAACAGTCTCGATCCTTGGTTAAAAGCAAAAAAAAAAACATGCAGGTCACATTTATTTCACATAAATACTATGTCGAATGTGCTGCTAGTCTTTTAGCCACTGTGGCGCCGCCTTATCACCACAAAAAGCTTTTTACGTTGAAAATTCTTGTGAATAAATGCTTAAAGCCCTGAATTATATGTATGTATGTATATATATATATATATATATATATATATACAGTATATATGTTAGGGCTGCAGCTATCGAATATTTTAGTAATCGAGTAATAGACTGAAAATTTTATCGATTAATCGAATAATCAGATAAAACAAATATATTTTTAGGTGAAGAGCAATTATAAATATACATGAGAAAACAAGACATTTCATCTAATCTTGAACCATTTTCACTCAATCAATGTCTTTATTTTCGATGTATATTGTTGAAAACAGCCAACAATTGCATCTCAGATGTAACTAGAATTTAAAAAAAAAAAAGACTAATTCACTGCTTTCACTCAAAAAACTTTTAGATCTTATAAAAAATATATATATATATGTTAGTAAGCGAAATGTTATAATTTTTGTATGAGACGCTTTTTGTTTATGTTTTGTGAACCTGTATAGCGTGCTAAGCTAACGTTGTTGCTAATGCAATGCTTGTGTACTTTTTTTTGGTAGTTTTACGACAGTCTAAAGAGGACAATGGTTTGAGGCCATTTTATAAATAAATCAGATGAAAAAGAAAGAAGTCTGATTATTATGGCGTCGTTCACTAGCTGTCTAGCTTTGGAAAAAGTAGACGCTTCGGAGTGAGGACAGCATAGACAGATTTAAATGACAGTAGAGTGAAATGCCCACTACAGTCCTTATATACCGTATGTTGAATGTATATATCCATCTTGTGTCTTATCTTTCCATTCCAACAATTTATCTTACAGAATATATATATAGTATACAGAAAAATATGGCATATTTTATAAATGGTTTGAATTGCGATTAATTGCGATTAATTACGATTAATTAATTTTTAAGCTGTAATTAACTCGATTAAAAATTTTAATCGTTTGACAGCCCTAGTACTAACACTTCACAAGGGACGAGGCAAGATAACTGCTTGTGCTTCACATAAATATATGAATGTAGTAAGCCAGAGGGAGTCTGGACAGATGTGCTGTTTTTAAAAGATGGGGCTTGGCACTGTGTTATCAGACAAATTGCAAAAGGCTCCCCCATTGTTAACATAAGGTCTTTGGCAGTGAGAGAAAAGTAGATAAGTGTACAAGCAGTAAGGATGCAGTTCTTCTTGAAACAAAAACAAGAGCCGTAAGTATTTCTATTTTCTACTTGTTCTACAACTTGACAAAATGCCTCAGCCTGTCAGTTTGTTTGGCCGTGTATGCCCCCCAAAAGAAGAGACAAATAAAATGATTAAAACGAATCCTATTTCCACGTACAATCCTACTGCGTTTTAGTCAGGCAGCCATACAGTCCCTGACCAAAGTCTTGTCGCTTATCCATTTTGTAGAAACAATTGCTAGTAATCTGACTTTTATTCTTCTTCTTTGGGTGGGCAGAGCGTCTCCGTGGGTGGCCCACCCCTGCCCCCCTTGGTAACGCCCCTGATATACCGTAATTTTCGCACTATAAGGCGCACCTGACTATAAGCCGCCACACACCAAATTTGACACGAAAACGACATTTGTTCATAGATAAGCCGCACTGTACTATAAGCCGCAGCTTTCCTCACTGTATTATGGGATAGTCACAAAAGATATTAACCGGTAACACTTTATTTGACAGCGGCATCATAAGGCTGTCTAAGACAAAATGTACCACCATGAACCTTTTGAACCAATTGGCTGCAAAGCATAATTAATTAATAATTATTAAAAGAAGCTTCATTTGGCCATCACTGTTCCCTTGGAGGAGACAGTCAACTTCTGCTACCACCTGCTGTCAACACTGTTGTCGTCCAACATGCCTCTTAGCATGCATCGCAGCGCTACAAATATAAATAACAGTCAAAATTCATGTATCGTTCCAATTATTTCTTCAGTTACTGTTCCAGTTGTTTCATTAATTGCTAGTTATGGCATTTGGTTACACGTTATTTGACAGTGGCGCCATAAGACTGTCATTAGACAATCATAATTATGACATCAGACTGTCATGAGCATTAATGAATGTTTATAGCAGATGTCGTTTAGTGTTATCTGGCAAATTCTCACATTTTGAATGGATGTAAAACATCCAAGATGGACACAAATGGAGTTCGTGACATAATTTGCCAGATGACACTTAATGACATCTGTCATAAGCGTTCAGTAATGCCCATGAGAGTGTCATGTCATAATTATGACGGTCTTATGACGCTGCTGTCAAAAAAAGTGTTAACTATTAACCCAAATAAATCAACAAATACGCCGCACTGGACTATAAGCTGCAGGATTCAAAATGAATTTAAAAAGTGGCGGCTTATAGTCCGAAAATTACGGTACTCTCTACTGATTTCATGTTCTCTGTTATGAAGAAATGATCAAATTAAAAAGCAAAAAACAAATGAAGGAAGTGGTGATAAAAGTTTTCATCATACAGAAACAATGGGTATAAGCCTTTGTGGAATAATTAGTGTTAATCTGATTTATTCTCATTTGGGAGAATACCGCACACTGTATTGTTCCCCTTAAATCCCATTGTCTTATATTCAGTGGCTTTATTTGTCCTAAGTTATTTTTCCTGTGTGCCTTTAGAAAAGCTGTCTATTGTATTGGAATCATATCAACTTTAATTCCTGTTGGTACTGTAGGTTTACGTAGAAAATTGCACAATTTTTTTTCTTCTCATTTTCCTTGTTGCTTATGGTAACAAAATGCATGTAGCGTAAAATTAAAGCTAATCAGTCCCCAATGACGATGAAGTTGGAAGCTTTTTTTTTTTTTTTTTTTAATAAAAATAAAAATAACACACAAAAAAAAAACAAGTTAACCAATCTGAAATAAATACTTGCAATGTGCTGGGACTTCAAGTCTACTGAGTGAACTTTCTCCCAGAATGGTTGTATATTTCTGCATGTCCAAAATATATGTGTATGATGTGGATTCATAGCTTTGCACAATGTCCAGCAAAATTGTTGTTCATTTGTTTACTTGTAATTTTTGGTGTAAGGAAATTGAATTCCTTTCATTTAGGAGATTGTGACGTTGATAAATGTGATTGCCACATATTGTTCCATTTCTCCTCCGGTATCAGTTCACCCAACTCTCTTTCCCATTTCATTTTCACGTACAGTGTTGAATCAGTTGCGGACTCTCTCAAAATACTGTATATCGTTGACACAGTTTTTGGGATAACATTGTCATAGGATTGCATTAGCAGGCGTATTATAGGGTTAGGGTTATTACTTTATCCCCGCTTATTTTAATTAAGGCTGTCAAAATTATCGCGTTAACGCGCGTTAATTATTTTTTTTAAAATTAATCACATTAAAATATTTGACGCAATTAACGCATGCACTGAATGACCGGCTCGCGCATTGCCTCAAACAGATTGCAATGACGCCGTTTATGGATATTAAGAGTGAATAGAATGCCACCGACCACTTGGGGGCAGCGCCGTTCCATACTAATGTTATTCCTTCTACTAGTGGGAGAATTAGTAGTTGTGAGACGTTTATGCTGTTACATTGTGCTATTTGTGCTCCACACATATTTCTGTAAGTTTTCTTTCTTTTAGTGGCAATTATGTGTCTCTTGTTGTATTTTGGGTAAGATATGTACAGAGATATACAGTATATGTTATAAAGGTGAGTGGACACAGGCATTCTTTGGACCGCGCCGTTTATTGGCATAAGCTTCGGCAGCTCCTTCACAACAAACATAAGTATCATTTAGTGAAAGCACAACAAAAATAATATTCCTATCTCTCAAAAAAAAAAAAAAAAGTTCACAAAAAGAAAAGCACTTCAGTCTGTAGTAATGAGGCCTTATTCTCACACAGTTAAACAACAATGCAAAGTGAACTGGCATGAACTGGCAACTTACTCAGACTTTGGTCACTCTATTCTTATTATTGTTAATTTTATTCTTATTATTATTATTAACTCTACTTTTGATTGAAAATTTTACAAATTTTATTAAAGCGAAAACATTAAGAGGGGTTTTAATTAGGGTTGCTCTGATCATGTTTTCTTGCTCCCGAGCCGATTGCTTTTTTTCCCCTCCCGATTCAATTCCAATCATTCCCGATAATTTTTCCCGATCATATACATTTTGGCAATGCATTAAGAAAAAAATGAATAAAACTCGGACGAATATATACATTCAACATACAGTACATAAGTACTGTATTAGTTTATTATGACAATAAATCCTCAAGATGGCATTTACATTATTAACATTCTCTCTGTGAGAGGGATCCACGGATAGAAAGACTTGTGACTTTGTATATTGTGACTAAATATTGCCATCTCGTGTATTTGTTGAGCTTTCAGTAAATGATACTGTAGCCATGCCCAAATGCATGATGGGAAGTGGAACCATGACTGTGCGTATTGCTACCAATTGATATATCTTCTTTGCGTTGGGAAATAACATAAGGTGTTAAGACAAAGATCAATTGCTACCTTGCTTCCCCACATTGCTTCCCAAGATATTTCTAATCGTAGGGAGAGGGATTGTAAGGCTTTAGCCAATTAAAAAAAAAAAAAAGGCTCCAAAGGCTGCCAAAATTCACTCAACTCATTTTACGCTGCCTTTTATCTCTCTATATAGGTAAAACGGCGCCATTACAGATTGAGCGCGACAATGCATGAGTGGGTCGTGCAGCGCATGCATTAATTGCGTTAAATATTTTAACGTGATACATTTTTTTAAAAATTAATTACCGCCGTTGTCGGGATAAATTTGATAACCCTACCTTAAGCCTTAACTAAAGACTCTGGAAGAGTGTAACATATTATGTCTGTAACGTTAAATACAATTAGAAAACGATTTAATTAAAAAATATATATATTTAAAAAAGGCATGGCTGATATTTTTTTTGCCGATTCCGATACTTTGAAAATGACGTGATCGGACCCGATCGATCGGGACATCTCTAGTTAACAGTAGAAACCACATACAAGAGGACACTTCTCTATAAGCAGCTTCCTACTCGGGTTTTCCAGGTTAGTAAGTTCACACAGTTTAATGTTAAGCTAACTCTGATGCAGGTCACCCTTTCAGTAGCCAAATTAGTGGCGTGTTCCCCACATCTACAACATTTAATCTCGATTATGAATAATGTATGATTATCCAGAAAAAAATGTCTGCATGGGCTGCAAATAAAAACATTTTAAATAAATGATGTAAAAAAATAAAATAAAAAATACATACATTTGATTTAATGAATAATGCATTAAAATGTATTTGGTTTCAAAAGTGAAAAGTCTCAACACACTCTTGCCTTCTTTCCTTCTAAACCAGGCCGTTTACAAGAAGAACAGCAGCAGTATCATGTTCTTTTCTTTTTTTTTTTTACTGTCAACATTTTCCTGTGAAACACAGAATGGGACCTCTCTCTCTCTAAGCCGCTTCCTACTCGAGTTTTTCAGGTTAGTAAATTCACACAGTTTAGTGTTATGCTAACTCTGACGCAGGTCAGATTTTCATTTGCAAAATTTGTGGCGTGTTCCCCACCTCCACGACATTAATGTCTTTTTACATTACATACAGTGGCTGCTGCTGCTAGGACATTTTAATATTTAATAGGGCTGTCAAAATTATCGCGTTAACGGGCGGTAATTAATTTTTTTAATTAATCACGTTAAAATATTTGATGCAATAAACGCACATGTCCCGCTCAGACAAATTTAAATGACAGTAGAGTGAAATGCCCACTTGTTAATTGTGTGTTATGGAGTTTTGCCGCCCTCTGCTGGCGCTTGGGCGCTTCAGCACCCATGAGCATTGTGTAAGTAATTATTGACAACAACAATGGCGGGCTACTAGTTTATTTTTTGATTGAAAATTTTACAAATTTTATTAAAACGAAAACATTAAGAGGGGTTTTAATATAAAATTTCTATAACTTGTACTAACATTTATCTTTTAAGAACTACAAGTCTTTCTATCCATGGATCGCTTTAACAGAATGTTAATAATGTTAATGCCATCTTGTTGATTTATTGTTATAATAAACAAATACAGTCCTTATGTACCGTATGTTGAATGTATATATCCATCTTGTGTCTTATCTTTCCATTCCAAAATTGATTTTACAGAACATATATATAATTTACAGAAAAATATGGCATATTTTATAGATGGTTTGAATTGCGATTAATTACGATTAATTCATTTTTAAGCTGTAATTAACTCGATTAAAAATTTTAATCGTTTGACAGCCCTAATATTTAATCTTCAGTACCTTTCTTATATGAAGTTTTCAAACGGTGACTATAAAATTTTAAGTGGAGTGAATTTCTCGCTCTTATGACTTACTGCTGGTTAAAAACAGTGCTGTTTCTTTTCTTCTTCTAAAGGGCACAGTGCTCTGTTAAGGGCAGTTCTAGCGTTCCAGCCTTAACCACTGACATCTTCAAATCATTGACTTTAATGCTTCTTCAATCTTTGATGATGAGAATTCTCAGCTCAGTAACTCCACTGGAGATTAGTCATTCATCGCCCCGTTTGCCCCTTTGGCTGAGGTGCCTTACCAGACCGCTCATATTCATCCAGCGCCGCTCTAATTGCCTGATTAAGTCGCACCCTCACAAGCCAGCATGGCTGATGGAATCATTAAACTGTGACACAGTCATGTCACAAAATGGCCGAATGCAATTTGATGTGCTCTGAAATAGTTTTGTGCAGCAGCTCATTTGTTGAGATGTCTATCTATCTATTTGACCTCAAAGTTCATTCATACTAGAGTGATGAATAGAAACAATGATCATGCCATGAGGATGAGATGAAAAGAAGTAAAGGAAAATGGAAGGACAGAGAGGTGAATGAATAATAAATGGTTGATGGGAAATTATAAAAAAAAAAAAAAAAAAGTGGCTAGAGCAGGTGTGTCCACACTTTTTGCCTCAAAAGAAATGGTAATTTGCCAAGAAATGATATAGATAAGTGTGACGGAGCGGTTCCGTCACTGATGGCGTGCGCCCGCACGCACGCAGGCGTACACGCACGCACGCACGCACATACACAATAGGCAGCAGCTGCGCTCACGCACATGGCACTCGTTTGGTATTACTCACGCCGTTATTTGGACAATCGGGACACTTTTCTCTTTCTAATATTCTCTCACAATCGGTAGCGCGATCGGGGGTGCACACTCGTCGCTCTACACATTGTTAAATAAATCCATTCCACCTACAATCAAACAATCCATTCACTCTGATCAGTTATAACTCACCGGCAAGGAGGAAGTGAGGAGAGCCAAACAGGCGTGAAGGTTTTGGGACCCTTAAGTGGGAAAACTTCCTGCGTAATTTGGGAGCAGGTGCGCTTGAGGGGAGGAGCTATTGGTATAAAAAGAGGCATTTTCTACAGGTAGAGGGAAGTGCGAGGTGGGTTTCTCCATGCCAGAGCAGAAAGGTAGTTTTGTCTGAGCTTAAGCCCACTTTTGCTTCTTGAGTTTATATGTTTGGATATTGCTGTGGAAATCCACTCCTATTTTTTTTTGTAAATAGTATTTTCTTCCTTTTTTTTTTTTTTGTGATTTTGACTTTTTGCTGTAAATAGTTATATTTTTCTTTTTTGTATATAATCTAATGGTGCACTTTGTTTTTGCTGGGGTTCGAACCAATTAAAAACTCACAACACCTGTATTCTCCTGACTACGCCATCAGTTTTTTTTTTTTTTAGTAGCCGGAAGAACCCCGTGACAATAAGCAATATTGTTTTCCTGAAATACAGGAAATTGAGGGGGGAGGGGATTGGGCGGCTATAACAAATGAAAGTGGAAGGATTTCAAGTTGGCCCTTTGCATTTTCTGAAAGCGGCCCTCAGAGAAAATAGTTTGGACACCCCTGATCTAGGCCATGGCCCTATGTCTGTAACAGTGACAGATGCTGGTCTTTCAATGAGTGGAAGCTCAAAGTATGTCCGCCTGTGAGTGCTTTGTGAAGGTGGAGCGGCACCCATTGCTCGGTAAGGAAAGAAACTAAAGTGCCAAAAGTCAAATCTCCAAACACTAGTAGCCAGGAGCACTGCCAGGGATTTTGGGCCCCATGAAAAGATATCACTTTGGGCCCCACCACCAGTGCCGGGACACACACACACATTTAGAGTATCAACTAGGCCTGAACGATATTGGAAAAAACTATTGCTGCGATTTTTGGGGAGTTTGCGATATATTGCGATTAGAGCTGTCAAAATTAACGTGTTAACGAGGGGTAATTAATTTTTTAAATTAATCCCGTTAAAATATTTGACGCAATGAACGCACAAATGCCCCACTCAAACATATTAAAAGGACAGCAAAGTGAAAGGTGTACTTGTTGTGTTTTGCCGCCCTCTGCTGGCGCTTGGGTGCGACTGATTTTATAGGCTTCGGCAGCCATGAGCATTGTGTAAGTAATTATTGACATCAACAATGGCGGGCAACTAGTTTATTTTTTGATTGAAAATTTTACAAATTTTATTAAAACGAAAACGTGAAGAGGGGGTTTAATATAAAATTTCTATAACTTGTACTAGTTATTATCTTTTATTTATTTTCTATACATTTTTATAAATATTTATATATTTTAATTATTTATATATTTATATATTTTATTTATTATTTTGATTTATCTTTTAAGAACTACAAGTCTTTCTATCCATGGATAGCTTTAACAGAATGTTAATAATGGTAATGCCATCTTGCTGATTTATTGTTATAATAAGGAAATACAGTACTTATGTACCGTATGTTGAATGTATACATCCATCTCGGTCTTACCTTTCCATTCCAACAATAATTTACAGAAAAATATGGCATATTTTATAGATGGTTTGAATTGCCATTAATTGCGATTAATTACGATTAATTAATTTTTGAGCTGTAATTAACTCGATTAAAAATTTTAATTGTTTGACACCCCTAATTGCGATATTATATTGCGATATTAAAAAAACAATATATATATTTAAAAAAAAAAAAAAAATCACGAGATGACTTGAATAGCTGTTTTGAAAGACTTTGGATGACTCACTATGACCACAGTGTACAGTATTCCATCGTTTTTTGTGGTTAATAGGGACCCTCCGCAGATTTTCTATGGGGTTGAGATCTGGAGACTGGCTAAGCCACTCCAGGACCTTAAAATGCTTCTTACGAGCCACTCCTTTGTTGCCCTGGCTGTGTGTTTGGGATCATTGTCATGCTGAAAGACCCAGCCACGTGTCATCTTCAATGCCCTTGCTGATGGAAGAAGATTTTCACTCAAAATCTCTCGATACATGGCCCCATTCATTCTTTCCTTTACACAGATCAGTCATCCAGGTCCCTTTGCAGAAAAACAGCCCCAAAGCATAATGTTTCCACCCCCATGCTTCCCAGTGGGTATGGTGCAATTCAGTATTCTTTTTCCTCCAAACACGAGAACGTGTGTTTCTACCAAAACTTTCTATTTTGGTTTCATCTACCATAACACATTCTCCCAGTTTCCCGAAACCAAAAACTCGGAGGAAAAAATGAGAAGAATGGTTCAACTTACGCGGACGTCCAAAAGACCAGTTTAACGCCAGCAAGGTGAAGCCATATTTCATATACAGTAAACATTTTGTTGGGGGACATGGTCCTCCAGAGGACGAAGAGGTAAGCCATTTTGATATTTTTTCTTATTTTTTAGTGTGGCGTTTCGCCGTGCTGCTTCTGTGTGACAATGAATGACCTGAAAAAAATTAAAATAGTATCTGACTGCCACTGTTGTTACCTTTTCTGTTGTAAAAAAAAAAAAAAAAACACTTTAGTAAGGGGGTAGTGTAAATAAATTTTTGGATTAAGATTTGTTGTTAATGAAAAAATTAAAAGTGTTTGTTGGCTGTCACCGAGTAACATTTGCGATTGCTACACAAAAATAGTAGGGCTGTCAAAATTATCGCGTTAACGGGCGTTAATTAATGTTTTTAATCAATAACGTTAAAATATTTGACGCAATTAACGCACATGTCCCGCTCAGACAGATTTAAATGTCAGTAGAGTGAAATGCCCACTTGTTAATTGTGTTTTATGGAGTTTTGCTGCCCTCTGCTGGCACTTGGGTGCGACTGATTTTATAGGCTTCAGCACCCGTGAGCATTGTGTAAGTAATTATTGACATCAACAATGGCAGGCTACTAGTTTATTTTTTGATTGAAAATTTTACAAATTTTATTAAAACGAAAACATTAAGAGGGGTTTTAATATAAAATATCTATAACTTGTACTAACATTTTTCTTTTAAGAACTACAAGTCTTTCTATGGATCGCTTTAACAGAATGTTAATAATGTTAATCTTGTTGATTTATTGTTATAATAACCAAATACAGTCCTTATGTACCGTATGTTGAATGTATATATCCATCTTGTGTCTTATCTTTCCATTCCAACAATAATTTACAGAAAAAATATGGCATATTTTATAGATGGTTTGAATTGCGATTAATTGCGATTAATTACAATTAATTAAATTTTAAGCTGTAATTAACTCGATTAAAATTTTTAATTGTTTGACAGCCCTAAAAAAATAGCAATGTAAATTGCCCCCAAGATCGGTCAGAGACGTAAGACAACCAGAGGACATAATATATAAGAAAGACAGGGCATATGGTGGTGAAGGATTCTTTCAGAAGCTAATTCTGAACAAAAGTTGAATGCGTTGTAGCACATATTTAGTCAATGACATGTACACACAACAGTATACATTTGATCACTTTTTTGACATTTTGAGGCAAGCTTAGCTTCCCTTGCAGTCGCAGAGCAATTGCCACTGGTCTATAAAGATTCGTGACGATTCCACATTAATGTTGCAGTATTTATACCTGAAAGCGTCTCAAGATAGAGTGGAAGAGGGGCATAGTGAGGCAGGAAAGAAAGGGTGAAAAATGAGGGGCTAAAAGGAGACAATGTTTCAAACGAGACAAACAGGTCAGAAGGGTTGAAAGAAGGTGAAGTCAACAAGGAAAAACAAGTATAAGATAATCTGCTGATGACAGAGAGGCCAGAAAAATGGGGGGTGATTGACACGGAGGAGGATAGAAAAAGAAAGATTTATAGATATTTTCTAAAATGGAGCGAGAGTGGGTTGAAGCGAAAGAAGTGTAATTAACATTTGTTCGCCAGAAAAGATGGCCAGTGTGTGCGTGTTGGGGCGGAGGAGTGGTCTATTAATAATTTATGATGGGCTTAGCTTTTCAAAGCGCTCTCAGTGGTCGCGCTGGCTGCTTTTCCCTGACGTTTAATTTGTCTGAAAATCAGCAAGCGTGCAGTCTGATTATCGCCTGCGTCTGCCTGACACTCAGGTGACATCACAAGCTGTTCACATCGACATTCCTGCCTCCAAATCATCCACCCACTAAAACGTCGTATGAGTAGAATACAATGAGGTGTGCACACATTCTTTTAAATATTTCTTTCACCCCTTAACAGCCGAAAGGTTAATTACACCCTGGACTGGTCACCACTCCCATTAACGCATAGGCTGGCCAAAAGTATTGGCATCCTTACAATTCTGTCAGATAATGCTCAATTTCTTACAGAAAATGATTGCAATTACAAATGCTTTGGTAGTAATATCTTCATTTATTTTGCTTGCAATGAAAAAACACAAAAGAGAATGAAAAAAAAAAATTCAATCATTATCATTTTACTAGGGCTGTCAAAATTATCGCGTTAACAGGCGTTAATTAATTTTTTAAAATTAATCACGTTAAAATATTTGACGCAATTAACGCATGCACTGAATGACCCGCTCACACATTGCCTCAAACAGATTACAATGACGCCGTTTATGGACATTAAGAGTGAAAAGAATGCCACTGGCCGCTTGGGGGCAGCGCCGTTCCATACCAATGTTATTCTTTCTAATAATGGGAGAATTAGTAGTTGTGAGACGTTTATGCTGTTGCATTGCGCTATTTGTGCTTCACACATATTTCTGTAAGTTTTCCTTCTTTTGGTGGCAATTATGTGTCTCTTGTTGTATTTTGGGTAAGATATGTACAGAGATATATATGTTATATGTTAAAGGCGAGTGGACACAGGCGTTCTTTGGACCGCGCCGTTTATTGGCATAAGCTTCGGCAACTCCTTCACAACAAACAAGTATTATTTAGTGAAAGCACAACAAAAATAATATTCCTATCTCTCAACAAAAATATGTTCACAATAAGAAAAGCACTTCAGTCTGAAGTAATGAGGCCCTTTTCTCACACAGTTAAACAACAATGCAAAGTGAACTGGCATTCCCAATCAAAATAGCTATGCAAAATACACATACAACCTACTCAGACTTTGGTCACTCCATTCTTATTATTGTTTTTTTTTTTAATTATTATCATTATATTGACTCTACTTTTTAATGAAAATGTTACAAATTTTATTATAACGAAAAAATGAAGAGGGGTTTTAATATAAAATTACTATAACTTGTAACTATAACATTTATCTTTTAAGAACTACAAGTCTTTCTATCCGTGGATCACTTTAACAGAAAGAATGTTAATAATGCCATTTGTGGATTTATTGGTATAATAAACAAATACAGTACTTATGTACAGTATGTTGTATGTATATATCCGTCTTGTGTCTCTCCATTCCAACAATAATTTACAGAAAAATATGGCATATTTTAGAGATGGTTTGAATTGCGATTAATTGCGATTAGTTATGATTAATTCATTTTTAAGCTGTGATTAACTCGATTAAAATTTTTAATCGTTTGACAGCCCTACATTTTACACAAAATTCCCAAAAACGGGCCGGACAAAAGTATTGGCACCCTCAGCCTAATACTTGGTAACACGACCTTTAGAAAAAATAACTGCGAACAACCGCTTCCGGTATCCATCAATGAGTTTCTTACAATGCTCTGCTGGAATGTTAGCCCTTTCTTCTATAGCCAACTGCTCCTGGTCTCTGAAATTTGATGGGTGCCTTCTCCAAATTGCCATTTTCAGATCTCTCCACAGGTGTTCTATGGGATTCAGGGTCTGGACTCATTGCTGGCCACTTTAGAAGTCTCCAGTGCTTTCTCTCAAACCATTTTCAAGTACTTTTTGAAGTGTGTTTTGGGTCATTGTCCTGCTGGAATACCCATGACCTCTGAGGGAGACCCAGCTTTCTCACACTGGGCCCTACATTACGCGGCAAAATTTGTTGTTGTTTGTCAAGCAGTCCAGTGCCAGAGGTAGCAAAGCAACCCCAAAACATCAGGGAACCTCCACCATGTTTGATTGTTGGGACAGTGTTCTTTTCTTTGAAGGCCTCATTTTTTCCCCTGTAAACTCTGTCAGGGAATTGATGTATGCGGGGTGTCCAGGGAAGTTGTATGCATCCTTCTGCAGCTGGAAACCGTACATGTTTAAATCCAAACTGTTTTATACACTCCCAACAGCATGTAATAAATAATTTTTCTTCCTTCACAGTTTAGTCGGTCAATGGGCTTATTTTACAAGGATACTCATAGACAATTTGGTTTCCAGCTACTGGGGAAAATATGCAACTTTTTTTGGAACACCATATATATTACTTATCAGACTTGGAACAATTAAGGAACTATGCGTAAATAATATACTTCACCGGTCCTTGGCATACATCTAATGGTGTTTGATAAACCTCTTCTTCTGTCAGGTTTACAGGTGGAATTTGTTGGCGTCCTGCCCTGGGCCGTCCCGCCGCCGGTCTTGGCCCCCGGGATTTTCGGCCGGGGCTTGTCTGGTTGCGTCTGGCTGTGCGGGGGTCCCGTCGGGCGCGCGCTGGTGTCGTGGGCGGGTGGGGGGGCCACGCGGGTGCCGGTCCGGGGCCGCGGCCCTTCCCCGGCCGGCCGGGGTGGGGTGGAGTTGGGGTGGGGGCCGGGGGGTGTATGCGGCAGCCATGGTTCCCTCCCAGGTCCGCCCGGCCGGAGCCGCGTCTCCCTGTACCGGGTGCTGGGGAGGTGCCCTCTGGTGTCATACCGCGCGCCCCTCCTGGCCCGGGGGTGGGTTGTGGGGGGTGCGCTTCCCTCCCCTTGGTCTGTTTCCGGCCCTGTCTGCCTCCCCGGCTGGCGTGGTCATTGACGGGGCCCGCGGGGCCTAGGGTGAGGCTTGCTGTTCCTTGCCGGGTGGGGTGGACGTCCCCTGGTCGCCGGCGCTTGGTGTGGCGCCTGTTCGGAGTGCGGGGTGGGTGCTCGGTGGGTGGGAGGGGGGTGGGCGGTCGTGGAGGCGCCGTGGGTGGTCTGGGGCGGGGATTGATCGGGGCCCTGACGCTTCTTCCGCCCTGCGGCCAGTGGTCCTGGTGGACGGGGCCACGCCCGCGGGAGCCTGCCTCTTAACTCACGCACTTCTCACTTCGGCACTGTAAATATTTTTCACCCTGGCACTTACATGCTCATACATTTCTCCAGGGAGAGTTGGGACGGGGCTTTACAGTCCCAGCCCGACTCCCCCCTGTTTTTAATGCACCACACACCAAGGTTGTGGGATGGTTGGGACCTGTTGGGGGGGGGGGGGTACCTCACGGCTGCCTCCTCACCACAGGCCCCGCCATCCCTGCAACTTTTTTAAATGCACCACACACATCATACTCCAAAGGAGAGCTCCGGCAAAGGGCGGTGGAACGGGCGGCTGGGCAGAAACTCCATGCTGCGGTCCCACTGCCCCAAGCCAAGCTCTCCTATTTTAATGCATACATTGCACTACATACCCTCATCACGGTGCTGGGTGATGGCTGCCAGTCGGGAACCTGGCAGCCACAGTAATAGGGTGGTAGGTGGGTCCCACACTTTTTGTATATGGCGTGGCTCCTGGGGTGTGGCCTCCCCTCTGCCTCGGCTGCCGGCCGCGGGAGTGGGTTGGGGGGTCGGGTCTCCGATCTTGCATCGCCCCGTAGCAGTTCCTGGGCGTTCTCCTGCCTCCGCCTTCCCCTCTCTTCTCTGGCTGGGCATCCGCTCTGCGCTCCGTCACGGGTCGCTGGCTGGGCGCCGGTGTATCAGCGGGGTGTCGCCTGCACCGGCGGGGGACACTGCCTTGCCTGGGGCTTCGTGGACCGCTGGGGGTCCCGTGGCGTGCCGTACCGGTTGGGGGGCTGTGGCTGTGGTTCGTGGCCCGGGTGGGCGGGCGGGGGTGGGTGTAGGTGTGGGGTTGGTGATGCGTCCCCTCCTGCCATCCCTGAAGGCCGGTTGATGGGTGCGCGGGTGGCCCAGGGGACCACCCTGGGTCCGGGGGGGGGGGGGACGATGGCTCCTTTGCTGGGCTGCGGGAGGAGGGATGGGCTGCGCATGGACCCAACCCCCCCCCCGCCCGCCCTCCCTCCCCGGGCTGGCTGGGTGGGGGCCGTGGCCCTGGGTTGGCGCCCGCGCGATTTCTCCGCCCGTCTGCGTGGCTGTCGCGCGCCCGGTGAGGCTTGCGTGCTGCTGGATGTGGTAGGGCATGCTCGGGTTGGGGGTCCCGGTGCCGGGATTGGCGATGCGGCGGCGTAGGGTTGGTCGCCAACGGGCTTACACTCATAAGAGATTCACACGATTACTGGGTTCTAGATCACAGAACTGATTTATGTACACTCTACCCCTTTCAATCACTTAGTTTATAGGATTATAGACACCCTCACCCCCATTCTCCTCTTTCACTGGCCAATAGGCCCCCACATGGTGTAAACCGGAAATACATCTCGCTGACGATAGCACCAGCATATTAGTAACTAGTTTAGATGTTCAATGTATTTCTTGCTGTTGTTTGTGTATGTGTTTCTTTTCTTTCTTCTCTTGTATTTCTTTTCTTCTGTCCCCCCATAATCCCTTCCTGTTCGCTGCATTGTCATAATAAAAAGGTATTTTGAATGATCACAATGGGAGTATGTCAGACTCTCAATGTGAAACATTAAAACTGTTCAGAATCCGGGCACTTAGACTTCCATTCTCTGTGTCAAACAGCTCAACAGGACAGGTTTAAAAAAAAAGGAAAAAAAAAAAAAATCAAACAATGTGATTTTCCGTTTTTTTTCACATTCTGTCTTTCATGGTTGAGGTTTACCCATGTTGACAATTACAGGCCTCTCTAATATTTTCAAGTGGGAGAACTTGCACAATTAGTGGTTGACTAAATACTTATTTGCCCCACTGTATGTTTTTGTTAATTTAAATTGAATTAATTTTATCTTTATTAACATTGTATGTACTGCATGAGAGGAGGATTTTCCCCCCGAGTTTTATTGGTTTGAGACAGGCCTCGTTATCCAGCGTGGAGGGATGAAACTTTTAGTTCCTGCGAGGATGGCGACCTCAAGTGGACAACAATAATAATACACGCATTCCCACATAAACGGAAATCATTTGGTGCAGACTTGGGACTTGAGAGCAATAAGTCTAATTTTAATTTTGGCAAAATTCGCCATTCACTGGCCTGAGGTCAAAAAAAGGAATGGATTCTACCTGACAGTTGTCTGAATAAATACCGCTATCTACTGGCACAAACAGGTATAACACTCTTAAGCAAAGCAATGATCAATGTTACAGGGCCAAGCATCCGAATCATAATATTTCTATCGAGTCGTCACTTGGAATAATAGAATCTTGTCAGTTATGATTTCTCCTTATTGTTATTATATTTTATTTTTGGAACACATTTTTAAGCAAAAATGTCTTGGCAGTGGCATGGTCTCACAATGCTGACTGGATGAAATATTGTCTTGGTAATAACAATAACATGGATCATGTAAAAAACTAAAACAACTAATAATGTCGTGTTTCACTTGAGTCATAGTCTGCATGCGGGCATGGGTGCAAGTGTGAATGGTTGTTTGTCCATACCAGGGGTCTCCCTGGTCAAAATCTATACTTTCAACTGTTCAGGAAGTGTTCATTATCATTGTGCGGTGACAAACACTTTGTGGAAAGATCTCGAAATGACGCTGGAGCTGTCGCGATGTGAGAACGAGGCACTCAACAGCTTAGTACCCAGAGAAGAAGCCATGATGGCAACCTTCTTCTCTATCGTCTCATCTGGACGCAGGACAGTTAGCCTGGAAGACAGAGTGATAGCAAGTGAGCAATATTACATTATGAACATAGATGACATCAGCAAAGTCTTCTGTATTTGGACTGGGGGTATGTTCATACATTGCCTATACACAAGATGCTGTGCAGTATTGCCATCTTTTGGATAACTGAGGTAATTAGTCCGCAATAAATGAACGGGATTTAAAGTAGGGCTGTCAAACGATTAAAATTTTTAATCGAGCTAATCACAGCTTAAAAATTAGTTAATCGTAATTAATCGCAATTCAAACCATTTCTAAAATATGCCACATTTTTCTGTAAATTATTGTTGGAATGGAAAGATAAGACACAAGATGGATATATACATACAACATACTGTACATAAGTACTGTATTTGTTTATTATAACAATCCACAAATGGCATTATTAACATTCTTTCTGTTAAAGTGATCCACGGATAGAAAGACTTGTAGTTCTTAAAAGATAAATGTTATTGTTACAAGTTATAGTAATTTTATATTAAAACTCATCTTCATGTTTTCGTTTTAATAAAATTTGTAAAGATTTCAATCAAAAGTAGAGTTAAATAATAACAAGAATAAAAATAACAATAATAGGAATAGAGTGACCAAAGAAGCACATGTGAGTGAAACAAGACTTTGTTTTTACCCTGTTTTCTTCATGCTCCTCCATCTTTAACAACAAAATTATCCAACACTAGGTTTTCCAGCATTTATTTAAATACATATTCATAGCATTCATAACAATCCCGCCTTTTAAGTGGGATAACCATTAATTTTTTGCCATTACACAAGGCATATCATCAAAAGCAGCTAGCCAGTTTAAAATTTAAATTTTTCGAATTGGCCTGAATTCTTGAATATAACAGAACTTCTCCGTCTAAGTAAATTTACAATTATTCACTCCCTTTGGTTTAATCACTGTTTTAGACGATTCAAACTAACACTGGTGGTTTGACTGACTGGGTAGATGCTACGTGTTAAAGTAGGCAAGCATAGAGAGGGTGATGCTCCGCTCTGATTTGTTGTGCATGTCAGCATTTACAGTGAGGCAAATAAGTATTTAGTCAACCACCAATTGTGCAAGTTCTCCTACTTGAAAACATTAGAGAGGCCTGTAATTGTCAACATGGGTAAACTTCAACCATGAGAGACAGAATGTGGAAAAAAAACTGAAAATCACATTGTTTGATTTTTAAAGAATTTATTTCTAAATTAGAGTGGAAAATAAGTATTTGGTCCCCTACAAACAAGCAAGATTTCTGGCTGTCAAAGAGGTCTAACTTCTTCTAACGAGGCTCCACTTGTTACCTATATTAATGGCACCTGTTTTAACTCAAGAAACCTGTCCACAACCTCAGTCAGTCACACTATAAACTCCACTATGGCCAAGACCAAAGAGCTGTCGAGCTGTATTAATGGCACCTGTTTTAACTCATTATTGGTATAAAAGACACCTGTCCACAATCTCAGTCAGTCACATTCCAAACTCCACTATGGCCAAGACCAAAGAGCTGTCGAAGGACACCAGAGACAAAATTGTATACCTGCACCAGGCTGGGAAGACTGAATCTGCAATAGGTAAAACGCTTGGTGTAAAGAAATCAACTGTGGGAGCAATTATTAGAAAATGGAAGACATAAAAGACCACTGAAAATCTCCCTCAATCTGGGGCTCCATGCAAGATCTCACCCTGTGGCGTCAAAATGATAACAAGAACGGTGAGCAAAAATCCCAGAACCACACGGGGATACCCAGTGAATGACCTACAGAGAGCTGGGACCACAGTAACAAAGGCTACTATCAGTAACACAATGCGCCGCCAGAGACTCAAATCCTGCACTGCCAGACGTGTCCCCCTGCTGAAGAAAGTACACGTCCAGACCCGTCTGCGGTTCGCTAGAGAGCTTTTGGATGATCCAGAAGAGGACTGGGAGAATGCGTTAAGGCCAGATGAAACCAAAATAGAACTTTTCGGTAGAAGCGCAGGTTCTCGTGTTTGGAGGAGAAAGAATACTGAATTGCTTTCGAAGAACACCATACCCACTGTGAAGCATGGGGTTGGAAACATCATGCTTGGGGGCTGTTTTTCTGCAAAAGGCGACTGATCTGTGTAAAGGAAAGAATGAATGGGGCCATGTATCGAGAGATTTTAAGTGAAAATCTCCTCCATCAGCAAGGGCATTGAAGGCATGGCTGGGTCTTTCGGCATGACAATAATCCCAAACACACAGCCAGGTCAACAAAGGAGTGGCTTCGTAAGAAGCATTTCAAGGTCCTGGAGTGGCCTAGCCAGTCTCCAGAGCTCAACCCCATAGAAAATCTGTGGAGAGGGTTGAAAGTCAGTGATGCCCAACGACAGCCCCAAAACATCACTGCTCTAGAGGAGATCTGCATGGAGGAATGGGCCAAAATACCAGCAACAGTGTGTGAAAAGCTTGTGAAGAGTTACAGAAAACGTTTGGCCTCTGTTATTGCCAACAAAGGGTACATAACAAAGTATTGAGATGAACTTTTGGCATTGACCAAGTACTTATTTTCCACCATTATTTGCAAAAAAATTCTTTAAAAATCAAACAATGTGATTAATTGATGTAATGGTTGAGGCCTCTCTAATATTTTCAAATGGGAGAACTTGCACAATTAGTGGTTGACTAAATACTTATTTGCCCCACTGTATGTAATGTCATCCCCAAGACAATGAGGAAGAACAAAACGAGTGACTTTTTTGCGCCCTACCTCGGGGCGGTTCAAAAATCTTACGATTTGAGATATCTATATTATTATTTCTTAAGGGTGTTTATAAAAAATAAAACAACTTTGAAAATCCACAGACCGGCATTATATGACCATATGGCAAGTGATTAGCACTTCTGCCTCAGTGTGTTTGTGGCTTTTCTTCAGATACCTAGACTTCCTCCAACATTCCAAAGCCATTCTATGATCAGGTTCAGCATTCCTATAACCACATTCCTGAAATACTCCGAGCACAAATCTGTGCAGCTACTACAGAAATTAGATCATGTAAGTGACTGCATCATTCAGTGTAAGTCTTGCTGACAACACTTTGAAGAAAAAGTGTCGACAGACCCACCTGGCTTCTTGTTTGCCTTGCAACAATCCGTGGCCCTCCACAATGAGAATAGCGCCACTCAGAGTTTTGTTGAGCTCGTTGGTGAAGGAGACAATGGCCGTGTGCTCTTTCTTCACCTGGATGCTGTCCCCGCCTTCAACCTGCAGTAGAATCAGGGTGAGGCTTTTACTTAAATACTTGTGTTAGGTTGACAACAAGGTGTGTTTGATTCCATGTCACCGTAAATCTAAGAACAGATGCCAGTCAGTTTGAAGGAGACGGTGTTACTTTGTGAGGCAACTTGTATGATTTCCATTGTTTGTTAACTGTCAATCAGCGTGATTGCACAAAACCCACACAAAGGATTTGCATTGACTTTGTAAAATGAGTGGAACTTGCTCAATGTAGGTGTGGGTTTGCACTTTTCCCCTTTATTCTCTTCTTGCAGGCCAGGTACAGTGGTATGAAAAAGTATCTGAACCTTTTGGAATTTCTCACATTTCTGCATAAAAGCACCATCAAATGTGATCTGATCTTTGTCAAAATCACACATATGAAAAAACAGTGTCTGCTTTAACTAAAACCACCCAAACATTTATTGGTTTTCATATTTTAATGAGGATAGCATGCAAGCAATGACAGAAGGTGGGGAAATAAGTAAGTGAACAATCACATTTAATATTTTGTGGGACCCCCTTTGGCAGCAATAACTTCAACCAGACGCTTCCTGTAGCTGCAGATCAGTCTGGCACATCAATCAGGACTAATCTTGGCCCATTCTTCTCGACAAAACTGCTGTAGTTCAGTGGGATTACTGGAATGTCTGATATGAATCGCTGTCTTTAGGTCATGCCACATCATCTCAATAGGGTTCAAGTCTGGACTTTGACTTGCCCACTCCAGAATGTGCATTTTATTCTTCTGAAACCATTCTGAAGTTGATTTACTTCTTTATTTTGGATCATTGTCTTGTTGCAGCATCCATCCACTTTTTCGCTTCAACTGTCTGACAGACAGCCTCAGGTTTTCCTGCAAAACATCCTGATAAACATTTGAATTCATTCTTCCATTAATGACTGAAAGTTGTCCAGGCCCTGAGACAACAACCAGCCCCAAATTATGATGCTCCCTCCACCATGCTTCACTGTGGGGATGAGGTGTTGATGTTAGTGAGCTGTTCCATTTTTCCTCCACACATGACATTGTGTATTACTCCCAAACATTTCAACTTTGGTTTCATCAGTCCACAAAATTTGTCAAAACTTCTGTGCCGTGTCCGAGTGCCTTTTTGCGAACATTAAACGAGCAACAATGTTTTTTTAGACAGCAGTGGCTTCCTCTGTGGAGTCCTCCCATGAACACCATTCTTGGCCATAGTTTTACATATAGTTGATGTGTGCACAGAGATATTGGACTGTGCCAGTGATTTCTGAAGTCTTTAGCAGACACTTGAGGGTTCTTTTTTCACCTCTCTGAGTATTCTGCGCTGAACTCTTGTCATCATCTTTGGTGGACGGCCACTCCTTGGGAGAGAAGTAATGGTGCCAAACTCTCTCCATTTGTAGAAGACTTCTCTGACTGACTTTTAGAGATGGTTTTGTATTCTTTCCCAGCTTTATACAAATCAACAATCCTTGATCGCAGGTCTTCAGACAGCTCTTTTGACCGAGCCATGATGCACATCAGACAATGCTTCTCATCAAGACATTTCTTACCAGGTGTGTGTTTTATAGTGGGCAGGGTAGCTTTAACCCACTCATCAGTGACTGGGCACACACCTGATTTACAGCTATTTGAAATGCTGTATAAACATAAATTACAGTATTTTTCATACTATAATTCACACCTGCCTGAGTAAAAGTCGCAGCATCCAAAAACTGTGCCATGAATAGGGGAAAAAAAACAGTCTTACCCAGGGGGGAAAGTGGCTAGAATTCATTGCCAGAACTCCCTGACAAACTTCGCCAGGGAGCCAGATTTTTTTTTCATGGGTTCCAAACCTTTTATAAGACCCAATAAAAAACAAAAGGTTTTACACATGCATTAGGCTACTGCATTACACTTACTGTAGCAAGGCATACATGAGAAACTGATTTTCATTTAAAATGGTATTTTTTCAACGATGTGCAAAATAACAGTTAACAAAAACATCATACAGTAACCCCAAACTCCATCTGCTAATTTTAATTTTGCCTCATTTCCTCGCATCTAAATGCAAAACCTCAATTTTAACCGCTTAAGAACATAGGATGGACGGTATATTAACACTGAATATATATATATATATTAGGGCTGTCAAAATTATTGCGTTAACACGCGGTAATTCATTTGTTAAATTAATCACGTTAAAATATTTGACGCAATTAACGCACATGTCCTGCTCAGACAGTATTCTGCCTTTTGGTAAGTTTTACAGCAAGGCTTTTTGTGCTGTCTAACAGCGAACTCTTGTGGTCGCTTTGCGACATGGTTTGTTTTCTTGCCAGTTCAACATGGCTGCACAACATCTCGGGCTGACGCCTACGTTGTAATGGTGTGCTTATATGATCCTTGGACAAGATTTGTCCGTAAGTATGGTTGTTGTAAAGAATGTACATTTTATGTTAGTAAGCGAAATGTTATATTTTTTGTATGAGACGATTTTTGTTTATGTTTAGTGAACCTGTTTAGCGTGCTAAGCTAACGTTGTTGCTAATGCAATGCTTGTGTACTTTTTTTTTGTAATTTTACGACGGTCTAAAGAGGACAATGGTTTGAGACAATTTATTAATAAATCAGATGAAAAAGGAAGTCTGATTATTAAGGAGTCATTCACTAGCTGTCTAGCTTTGGAAAAAGTAGACGCTTCGGAGTGAGGACAGCATAGACAGATTTAAATGACAGTAGAGTGAAATGCCCACTACAGTCCTTTTGTACCGTATGTTGAATGTATATATCCATTGTGTCTTATCTTTCCATTCCAACATTTTACAGAATATATATATAATTTACAGAAAAATATGGCATATTTTATAGATGGTTTGAATTGCGATTAATTACGATTAATTAATTTTTAAGCTGTGATTAACTCGATTAAAAATTTTAATCGTTTTGACAGCCCTAATATATATATATATATATATATATATATATATATATATATATATATATATATATATATATATATATACACACACAGTTTAAAAATTAATCGTAATTAATCGCAATTCAAACCATCTCTAAAATATGCCATATTTTAGATAAGACGGATATATACATTCAACATACTGTTCAAAAGTACAGATTTTGCCACCACCAAACTTCACTGATTTGTGGCAAAAGGTGGATTCTTCAGATGAATCTCCCATTGAATTACTCCACAGTTGCCGCAAATATTGCAGGAGACCTACTGGAGTCCGCATGGATCCGAGATTCACTCAGAAAACAGTCAAGTTTGATGGTTACATCATTACCAAAATCATGGTCTGGGGTTGCATCCAGTATGGGGGGGTGCGAGAGATCTGCAGGGTGGAAGACAACATAAATAGTCTGAAATACCAACAAATCTTAGCTGCCTCTTACATTCCTAACCATAAAAAGGGACAAATTCTACAGCAGGATGGTGCTCCATCACATACTTCAATCTCTACCTCAAAGTTCCTCGAGGCAAAGAAGATCAAGATCCTCCAGGACTGGCCAGCCCAGTCACCAGACATGAACATCATTGAGCATGTCTGGGGTAGGATGAAAGAGGAAGCATGGAAGACGAAACCCAAGGATGTTGATGAACTCTGGAAGGCACGCAAGACTGCTTTCTTTGATGTTCCTGATGACTTCATCAATAAATTGTATGAATGCTTGCCGAAGCCCATGGAAGTCATACAAAATATTAGATTTGGATCTAATTGGATCTCAATTTTCACACGACTTTGTGTAGGTGACAAAATTTTTGTCTTGCCAAAATTTGACCTTTATGTCTTCATTAAATGATGAACCTTTTTCAGTGAAACAAATATATTTTTGTACATTCAACATCATTTGGGAGGGTCTTAGCTTTCATAGAGCCATTTCTGAAACCAATTGAATAATTAAGAGTCAGGTTATTAGCAATTGTTTCCACAATATGGATCAGCGACAAGACTTTTGTCAGGGACTGTAGAGCATGACTCCTTTTTGTGATGGTTTCAAGTAAACCTGGTTGCGCTCGGTTGGTAAATTGGCATTCAAATTTTTTACTGTAAGCAATCAGTTTTGTGCCTGTTTTGGCATGAAAAGAAGACTGACCTAATTAGGCCCTGTACCTCTATATTTATTTTTGGTGAACGTAGATTGAAGTCCTGTGTAGCCAGCACTCTCTCTTTGGTTTTCAAGTCCTTGATGACCACCGATATCTTCACGATGTCATCATCCGCCAGAAACGACTCGTACTTAGAGGGTGAGATGGAATGCTGGCGTGTCAAATCTGCACAGAGTAGCCATACAGATTATAATGTGCAATCACATGTGCTCATTTTTGGTTTTAATCAGCCGATGCGGAAGCATGCCTTCCAATGGTTGAATGGAGAGTTCTTGATGGCTTTTCCAGAAGCTTTTCGCTGGGCTACCATTGAATTCCTTAAGCTGAGCGTTGAGGTGCTCCATAAGGAGGCGTGTGCTGTTTGACAGGTTTGTGATTTTCACCGTCAGCTCTATGCTTTTGCCCACAGTCGGTTCTCCATCTACGGTCAAGGTTACGTCCAAACCGGACACATCTGACAGGAAGTCATAAACCTATTACAACAAACTTACAAATATTCATATTAGATATACAAAACAAATACTTGTTCATTATAATGTAAATCTATTTACAGTGGGGCAAATAAGTATTTAGTCAACCACTAATTGTGCAAGTTCTCCCACTTCAAAATATTAGAGAGGCCTGTAATTGTCAACATGGGTAAACCTCAACCATGAGAGACAGAATGTGGAAAAAAAACCCAGAAAATCCCATTGTCTGATTTTTAAAGAATTTATTTGCAAATC
Organism: Corythoichthys intestinalis; assembly: GCF_030265065.1. NCBI lineage: Eukaryota > Metazoa > Chordata > Actinopteri > Syngnathiformes > Syngnathidae > Corythoichthys > Corythoichthys intestinalis. The sequence goes on along the minus strand of NC_080396.1, from coordinate 13,389,999 downwards.
AAAATAAGTATTTGATCAATCCAAAAGTTCATCTCAATACTTTGTTATGTACCCTTTGTTGGCAATAACGGAGGCCAAACGTTTTCTATAACTCTTCACAAGCTTTTCACACATTGTTGCTGGTATTTTGGTCCATTCCTCCGTGCAGTCTCCTCTAGAGCAGTGATGTTTTGGGGCTGTCGTTGGCCAACACGGACTTTCAACTCCCTCCGCAGATTTTCTATGGGGTTGAGATCTAGCGACTGGCTAGGCCACTCCAGGACCTTGAAATGCTTCTTACGCAGCCACTCCTTTGTTGCCCTGGCTGTCTGTGTGTTTGGGATCATTGTCATGCTGAAAGGACCAGCCACGTCTCATCTTCAATGCCCTTGCTGATGGAAGGAGATTTTCACTCAAAATCTCTCGATACATGGCCCCATTCATTCTTTCCTTTACACAGATCAGTCGTCTTGGTCCGTTTGCAGAAAAACAGCCCCAAAGCATGATGTTTCCACCCCCATGCTTCACAGTGGGTATGGTGCAATTCAGTATTCTTTTTCCTCCAAACACGCGAACCTGTGTTTATACCAAAAAGTTTTATTTTGGTTTCATCTGACCATAACACATTCTCTCAGTCCTCTTCTGGATCATCCAAATGCTCTCTTGCGAACCGCAGACGGGCCTGGACGTTTACTTTCTTCAGCAGGGGGACACGTCTGGCAGTGCAGGATTTGAGTCTCTGTCGGCGAATTGTGTTACTGATAGTAGCCTTTGTTACTGTGGTCCCAGCTCTCTGTAAGTCATTCACTGGGTCCCCTCGTGTGGTTCTGGGATTTTTGCTCACCGTTCTTGTTGTCATTTTGACGCCACGGGGTGAGGAGGGAGTTGAAAGTCCGTGTTGCCCAACGACAGCCTCAAAACATCACTGCTCTAGAGGAGATCTGCATGGAGGAATGGGCCAAAATACCAGCAACAGTGTGTGAAAAGCTTGTGAAGAGTTACAGAAAACGTTTGGCCTCCGTTATTGCCAACAAAGGGTACAAAACAAAGTATTGAGATGAACTTTTGGTATTGACCAAATACTTATTTTCCACCATGATTTGCAAATACATTTTTTAAAAATCAAACAATGTGATTTTCTGTTTTTTTTCCCCACATTCTGTCTCTCATGGTTGAGGTTTACCCATGTTGACAATTACAGGCCTCTCTAATATTTTCAAGTGGTAGAGCTTGCACAATTAGTGGTTGACTAAATACTTATTTGCCCCACTGTATGAATCAAAAAAGCTACTATAGAACTGGAAACGCAACGTACTGCAACATAGGAAACGGTATGGCTACATACTGATGGTATTACATTAGAAGCAGATAGCCAGATACTAATGATGTAGCTATTACATAGCATGGAGCGCAATGCATCAAGGCAAATGATGAGCAAGAAAACAGAGAACCCAATCAGCCCAAGCACTTTTTTTTTTTTTTTTGACAAAACCGAATATCTGTACTTTATATTATGTTTTAAAAGCTGAGCAGTTAGAGTCTATTCAAGAAGTAATACAGTGATCCCTCGTTACTTTGCGCTTCAAACTTCGCACCCTCAGTCTGTCACGAATTTTTTTTTTCAATAAAAAAAAAAAAATACAGGTGCGCTGTCCAAGTCTCACTCTCCCTCTCCCGCCCTGCCTCCCTCTTCTTGCTCTTTGTTCGTCAGGCAATGAGTGCACTGGAGTTGTTTATTAAGGTTAACAATGAATGACAGACGTTGATGTTTGATCTTGCCAGAGAAGCGAACATCAAAGTGCCGCATGCGTCAATCATCGTTTAATTTGTTAAACCGTTGCTGTGGCAACTCATTGTGTGTAAGTGAGAAGCTTGAGTGGATTTGAGTGGACTCACTCAATGAAGCATCGAATAAAGCCAAGAATTTTACTGCTTTATTCTTGTTTTAAAATAATTCGTGCCTGGATGACCTCCCTGCAACACCTGGGCATATTCCTAATGGGACGACAGAGGGTGTCCGAGGGAATCTCATCCCAGATCTGGACCAGAGCATCACTGAGCTCATGGACAGTCTGAGGACTAACCTGGCTTTGCCAGATGGACCTAAACACAATGTCCCAGAGGTATTCTATTGGATTTAGTTCAGGCGAATGTGAGGACCAGCCAATTGCCACGTTTACATGGAGCCAAATATTCCAATTACAATCGGAATATTTGTTCAAACCGAATAAATGTGTTCCATATAAACACATTCGGAATGAATAGGCCCAAACCGAATGGAATTTCATTCCGATTCACAGGGGTGGAATATTCCTTTTCCCAAACCGATTAGAAGTAAAATTATATCATGTAAACAGGGAAGCGGAATGGTGTCTGGTTGCGTTCTTTCTGCACATGCTCCGTACTGACGTGGTGACGTCACTTTGTGACGTAAGTAACGTCACTTGCAACATGGCTTCCAAGCACAGCGCACCTAATTGGAGTCCGGCGGAAAGATTGTATTTAATTCAAACTTTAAAAGAATTGAATATAATTGCTCGCGTAAAACGAGGAACAGTGAACTATTTAAAAAAGTTCACGAGAGGTTACACGAAGCCGGAATAGACCGGAGCGTTGACCAGATTAGAAACCGGTGGAAAACCGGCTACTACAAGGCAAAAGAGCAAAACAGCAGAAGCGGATACGACCCCACAAACACAACAAGTGGGTTAAAGTTAAAACAGCAGCACTCCGACGATCGATCTCCATGTTTTGCAACGTGACGCTTTGTTTTGATTAATCTGCGCATGTCAGACGGCAGTTGTCAAACGTCCTTTCGGAATAAAGGCAGTCACATGTAAACGCTGGATCAGAATAGATGAAGTGACATGTAAACAGCTGATCTGAAATTTCCATTCGGAATTATTTGAATCGGTATGAATAAAAGTCAGCATGTAAACGTGGCTATTGTTATCAATTCTTTCTTCCTTCAGGAACTGTTGCAGACACATTCCTGGGGAAAATTATCGAAAGGGTTGTGTTCGAACAGATCCAGACTTTTATGATGCAAAACAATCTTTTTAACTCATTTCAGTCTGGATTTCGGCCACAACACAGCACCGAGACCGTGCTTATCAAAGTCCTAAATGATATTCGTCGGAATACCGATGCAGGCAAATCATCTGTTCTGCTACTATTGGATCTCAGCGCCGCATTTGACACGGTTGATCACAACATACTACTCAGCAGATTGGAACAGTGGGTAGGGCTTACTGACACTATTCTTCGGTGGTTCACATCCTATTTACATGATAGGGATTTCTTTGTGTCAATCGGAAACTTTCAGTCAGAACGAACCAAATTTACGTGTGGAGTCCCTCAAGGGTCAATTCTTGGACCACTCTTATTTAACATCTATATGCTTCCGTTAGCTCAGATAGTGGAACAGTATGACATCTCCTATCACACCTATGCAGATGACACACAACTGTACATTTCTGTGTCCCCACATGATTATAGTCCCTTAGTCTCCCTGAGCAAATGCATTCATTAAATCAATGAATGAATGTGCCAGAATTTTCGCCAGTTAAATGTGGAGAAGACAGAGGTGATCATTTTTGGGCCAAAAAAGGAAAGGTCAAAGATAAGCAGCCAACTTAGCACAATGTCACTTACAGCTACAAATCAAGTCAGAAACCTTGGCGTAATTATTGACTCAGACCTAAAATTTGATAGCCATCTAAAGTCTGTCACTAAATCCGCTTATTACCACCTAAAAAATATAACCAGAATTAAGGGGCTTCTGACTCAACAAGACATGGAAAAACTTATGCATGCATTCATTTTCAGCAGATTGGACTATTGCAACGGTATATTTACAGGTCTCGATAAAAAATCAGTCAGGAAGCTGCAGCTAGTACAGAATGCTGCAGCCAGAGTCCTCACAAATACAAGGAAGCTGGACCACATTACACCTGTTTTGAAATCGCTACACTGGCTTCCAATGAGTCAAAGGATAGACTATAAAATACTACTGCTCGTCTACAAAACACTTAATGGCCTTGGACCAAAATACATGCTTGACTTGTTAGATTCCTATGAGACATCTAGACCCCTAAGGTCGTCTGGAACCGGTCTTCTGCATGTTCCAAGAACAAGAACCAAGCAAGGTGAGGCAGCATTTAGTTATTATGCTCCTCACCTCTGGAACAAGTTACCTGAACGTCTGAAGTATGCTCAAACTGTTACCTCTTTTAAATCAGGGCTAAAAACGCTTTTGTTTAGCACTGCATATCCATAACTGTCTATTTATTTCAATCTACCTGCTATCTATTCCTCTTGTGCTTATCTCCATTGCTGATTTAAATTATTATTAGTAGTAGTAGTTTTTGTTTTATTTTTATTTTTGTTTTATTTTTATTTATTTTTTATTCTGTGATTAAATGCGATCTTTTGTCTTGGTTTTTACGTTGTGTTGATTTAAATGTGGTTTCTATGATCTTCATGTGATGTAAAGCACTTTGAATTGCCTTGTGTTGAATTGTGCTATATAAATAAATTTGCCTTGCCTTGCCTTGCCTTGCCTTGCGTACAGCCACATAAAGTTGGGCATTGTCGTGGACCAGGAAAAACCCAAGTCCCACTGCACAAGCGTAGCTTATGACAATGAGTTCAAGGATTTCATCCTGATACCTAGTAGCAGTCAGGGTGCCATCATCTAACCAGTAGAGGTCTGTGTGTCCTTCCAGGGATACACCACCACACCGGTCATGCTGAATGATGTTGCAGGCAGCATAACGTTCTCCATGGGATCTCCGGGCCCTTTCACGTCTGTCGCATGTGCTCAGGTTGAACCTCCTTTCATCGGTGAAGAGCACAGAGCCAGTGGCATAGTTGCAAATTCTGGTGGTCTATGGCAAATGCCAGTCAAGCTCTATGGCCTGCTGGAGGTCATTTTGTAAGGCTCTGGCAGTGTTCATCCTGTTCCTCCTTGAACAAAGGAGTGGATACCGATCCTGCTGAGGGTTTAAGGATCTTCTACGGCCCTGTCCAGCTCTCCTGGAGTAACTACCTGTTCCATGGAATGTCCTTCAGGACAACTGGTTGGTCCTCAGACTGTCCAGGAACTCAGTGATGAGCTGGTCCAGATCTGGGTGGAAATCCCTCAGGAGAACATCCGCCACCTCATCAGGAGCATGCCCAGGCGTTGCAGGGCGGTCAAACAAACAAGCAGAGGCCAAACACAATACTAAGCTTCATTTTGACTTGTTTAAAGGACATTACATCAAAGTTGGATCAGCCTGTAGTGTGTTATTCCACTTTCATTTTGAGTATAAATCCAAATCCGGACCTCCAAGGGTTGGTACATTTCAGGGTTGATACATTTAATTTTCATGGTTAATTTTTGTCTGACTTTGTTGTCAGCACGTTCAACAAAGGAAAGAACAAATCATTTGATTAAATATTTGATTCATTCAGATCTACAACATGTTATGTTAGTGTTCCCTTTATTTTATTTTTGCAGTAATATATTCGTATCTTTCCAAGGCTAAATTTGAATGAATAAATTCACGTGTGGAGTCCCTCAAGGTTCAATTCTTGGACCACTCATATTTAACATCTATATGCTTCCCTTAGCTCAGATTATGGAACAGTATGAGTAAATGCATTCATCAAATCAATGAATGGATGTGCCAGAATTTTCTCCAGTTAAATGTGGAGAAGACAGAAGTGATCATTTTTGGGCCAAAAAAGGAAAGGTCAAAGATAAGCAGCCAACTTAGCACAATGTCACTTACAGCTACAAATCAAGTCAGAAACCTTGGCGTAATTATTAACTCAGACCTAAAATTTGATAGCCATCGAAAGTCCATCACTAAATCTGCTTATTACCACCTAAATAATATAGCCAGCATTCAGGGGCTTCTGACTCAACATGACATGGAAAAACTTATGCATGCATTCATTTTCAGCAGAGTGGACTATTGCAACGGTATATTTACGGGTCTTGATAAAAAATCAGTCAGGAAGCTGCAGCTAGTACAGAATGCTGCAGCCAGAGTCCTCACAAATACAAGGAAGCTGGACCACATTACACCGGTTTTGAAATCGCTACACTGGCTTCCAGTGAGTCAAAGGATAGACTATAAAATACTACTGCTCGTCAACAAAACACTTAATGGCCTTGGACCAAAATACATGCTTGATTTGTTAGATTCCTATGAGACATCTTAGACCCCCTAAGGTCGTCTGGAACCGGTCTCCTGCATGTTCCAAGAACAAGAACCAAGCAGGGTGAGGCAGCGTTTAGTTATTATGCTCCTCACTTCTGGAACAAGTCACCTGAACGTCTGAAGTATGCTCAAACTGTTAGCTCCTTTAAATCAGGGCTAAAAACGCTTTTGTTTAGCACTGCATATCCATAACTGTCTATAAGTTTCAATCTACTTGCTTTCTATTCCTGTTGTGCTTATCTCCATTGCTGAGTTCAATTATTAGTATTAGTAGTAGTTTTTGTTTTATTTTTATTTATTTATTTTTATTCTATTTGTGATTAAATGCGATTTTTATGTATGATTTTATTTCCTATTTTGATTGTCTTGGTTTCTACGTTGAATTGATTTAAATGTGATTTTTATGATCTTCATGTGATGTAAAGCACTTTGAATTGCCTTGTGTTGAATTGTGCTATATAAATACATTTGCCTTGCCTAAATACATTGAACACACACAAAAAAACAAACAAAAAAAATTGATGTGCCTGGGGTGCCACTTCGCGGTTTTTCCACTTATCATGGCGGGTTCTGGTCCCCATTATCCGCGAAAAACGAGGAATCACTGTATATCGTGCTTAATTCAGTCATTAGACCCAAACTAAGGATTGTTCACTTTGAGTTTCATGCAATTTAGATTTCAATTGGTGAGTTTTTGTAAAATACACAAACACATACACATACTTTATGATTATTTTTTTAAATCTTTGTATTTGTATCCAGTGTTTTAAATAACGGCATTAGAATAAAATGGCGTTTCTAACGGCGTTATTCTTTTTCAGTAGTAAGTAATATAATTAATTACTCTTCCCATCTTTGCAACGCCGTTACAGTTAATGAAGATTTGAAGGGGCATGTTACTACAATTTGGTCGAATGAAGCGCGAGTTGTCAACAGTTGATTTTGTCTTCTGCCTGGATAAAGCAGAGCGGGAGGTGGGAAGGAGGTGGTGACGCCATTGCAAACGCGATGATAATTGGCTCAGTGGCTCGGAGCGTTAGCATAACATTTGCGTTCTTGTTAGCACTAGCATTTAGCGTGGCGAGCGTCATCTTAAACTCTCGGAAACCTTTTTTTAATTTTTTTTTTTTTTTTTAACATGCGTTCATGGCTTCCAGGTGGGTACAATTAATTGAAAAACGTACTGTTTTCCTGCTGAGTGTGCATTATCATCACCAAGTTGGCGTTGTCCTTGTAGGCGCCACAATATAATATATTTATTTTTATTGCCAAAACTGGTCACTTGCCATAAACGTTTCTTGAAATACAGTGGGGCAAATAAGTATTTAGTCAACCACTAATTGTGCAAGTTCTCCCATTTGAAAATATTTAAAGAGGCCTGTAATTGTCAACATGGGTAAACCTCAACCATGAGAGACAGAATGTGGAGCCTGATTTAGAATTCCCCTCAAGAATGATGGAAAACAAAATAACGCTCATTTTCAACTTATTATTATAAGTATTCTTGTAAGTTAATTGTAAGTTTAAGTCTTTTAAGTTTATTGCTGACACTGTGTTTTGGGGACATCAACATGTTGTGCCCCCCTGCCCCAAAAGTCAAACTATATTTATTTTTCGAGACCTTGTTTCGAACCGCTAGCGGTCCTACCTAAGACACCCTTGTAAATTGTCGGAATTTAACCCCTTCAGACCTGAGCATGCTGCTGAAGGACATGACGCGTTCGTGTCTCTAAATCAATAAATACATTGAATTTAGTTGCTATTGCTACTTCTGGAAGATGATTGGACGGCACTTTACCCATGAAAATCAAAACATGAGGTTTAGCACGCCCTCTTTGCTATTTTTGGCTCTTTGAAAACGGCTGAGACAAAACGCAACTTCAAAAAGGGAAACCTAAGTGTGCATTTCTCATTAAAAACAATGTAACATTAACATAAAAAAATAATAAAAGCCTGACAACCAGTTAAGGGTGTACCCCGCCTACTGCCCGTAGTTAGCTGGGATAGGCTCCAGCACCTCCGCGACCCTCGTGAGAAAAAGCAGCACGGAAAATGAATAAATGATTGAATAAAAGCATGAAATATCCCCGACCTAAAAATTGCACTTTGTTCTGGTATTTGAGTAGAATAAAAATCAGCAAAGCCCAGCAGAAAAAATGCGGGTCTGAAGGGGTTAAATTTGTTTAACAGTAGTAGATGTCCAATCCAATTGAAGTGGTAGGGTGGCAGCCCTCCCACTTCAAATGGATTGAACGTCTAGCACCATCAATGTCAGACAATGAGTTAAGCAGTGTCTAACCAAGCCATCATAGCATTGTCTTTAATTTATATTTAGTCTACATTAGTTGTTTTTTTTAAATCGATACTATATCGGCATCGGCCAATACCACATAGTATTGGAGTTAGTATCGGAAGCCAAAACAATGGTATCAGTCAAGGGTGTAGGTTTGGGCTCAACACTGGTAAGGACGATTTCACAACATAACATGCATGTACACTTTTTGCTGGGGACGGTACATTAATAAAACCAAACAGATTGGGTGAACGAGGGTCAGGGCTACATTTGTCGCGAATATTAACCTAATTAATTGATAGGCTAACTGATCATTGCAAAATAAATCTGTATTGAGTTATACCAGTGCTTCTCAATTATTTTCTGTTACGCCCCTCATAGGAAGACACTATGCGCTCATGCGCTGGTCCTCATGGGAAACGCAGTCTTCAAAAAAACTACCAGTTTTGTCCACTAGCATTGCTAAAATCAACCAAGTGTTGCTTTAAGACCACATAAACAAAGTAAAAATGAAAATTGGGTAGAAGGGGGTAAACCTAGGTTCACTACATTTCTCACAGTTCAATGTTAAGTAAACTCTGATGCAGGTTGTAGCAAAATTTCAGTAGCAACATTAGTGGTGTGTTCCCCACCTCCATAACATTGACGTCTTTTTACATTACTTACAGTGGCTGCTGGTAGCTAAAAAAAAAAAAACCCGTCAAATATCCCTCCTCTTTGAAGGGGGCGGAGGAAGCGGCATGTTGGCGACTTGTTGTATTTTCATCGGGTCATCAAGTCATCACCCAATCAAACGTGAGTTTGAGGGGGAAAATGGAATAGCACATTCAGCAAGTGAAAAAGGGGTAAATACAGTGGGGCAAATAAGTATTTAGTCAACCACTAATTGTGCAAGTTCTCCCACTTGAAAATATTAGAGATGTGTAATTGTCAACATGGGTAAACCTCAACCATGAGAGACAGAATGTGGGGGGAAAAAAACCAGAAAATCACATTGTTTGATTTTTAAAGAATTTATTTGCAAATCATGGTGGAAAATAAGTATTTGGTCAATACCAAAAGTTCATCTCAATACTTTGTTATGTACCCTTTGTTGGCAATAACGGAGGCCAAACATTTTCTGTCACTCTTCACAAGCTTTTCACACACTGTTGCTGGTATTTTGGCCCATTCCTCCATGCAGATCTCCTCTAGAGCAGTGATGTTTTGGGGCTGTCGTTCAGCAACACGGACTTTCAACTCCCTCCTCACCCCGTGGCGTCAAAATGATAACAAGAACGGTGAGCAAAAATCCCAGAACCATACAGGGGGACATAGTGAATGACCTACAGAGAGCTGGGACCACAACAACAAAGGCTACTATCACTAACACAATGCGCCGCCAGGGACTCAAATCCTGCACTGCCAGACATGTCCCCCTGCTGAAGAAAGCACACGTCCGTCTGCGGTTAGCTAGAGAGCATTTGAATGATCCAGAAGAGGACTGGGACAATGTGTTATGGTCAGATGAAACCGAAATAGAACTTTTTGGTAGAAACACAGGTTCTTGTGTTTGGAGGAAAAAGAATACTGAATTGCTATACCCACTGTGAAGCATGGGGGTGGAAACATCATGCTTTGGGGCTGTTTTTCTGCAGAGGGACCAGGACGACTGATCTGTGTAAAGGAAAGAACGAATGGGGCCATGTATCAAGAGATTTTGAGTGAAAATCTCCTTCCATCAGCAAGGGCATTGAAGATGAGACGAGGCTGGGTCTTTCAGCATGACAATGATCCCAAACACACAACCAGGGCAACAAAGGAGTGGCTTCGGAAGAAGCATTTCAAGGTCCTGGAGTGGCCTAGCCAGTCTCCAGATCTCAACCCCATAGAAAATCTGTGGAGGGAGTTGAAAGTCCGTGTTGCCCGACCCAGCCCCAAAACATCACTGCTCTAGAGGAGATCTGCGTGGAGGAATGGGTCAAAATACCAACAACAGTGTGTGAAAAGCTTTTGAAGAGTTAAAGAAAACGTTTGGCCTCCGTTATTGCCAACAAAGGGTACATAACAAAGTATTGAGATGAACTTTTGGTATTGACCAAATATTTATTTTCCACCATGATTTGCAAATAAAATCTTTAAAAATCAAACAATGTGATTTTCTTTTTTTCCCCCACATTCTGTCTCTCATGGTTGAGGTTTACCCATGTTGAAAGTTACAGGCCTCTCTAATATTTTCAAGTGGGAGAACTTGCACAATTAGTGGTTGACTAAATACTTATTTGCCCCACTGTATAAGTCTGAACATAATAAAAATAATTCACTGAATAATGGTAGGGTCAATTGTATCCTTACAACATATGGAAAGGCAATCTAAATTACCTATATAACTGAACTTGTTATAAAATGCAAATAAGATTGCTTAAAAGTTGGTGGGGACAATTTGTGCATCCTGAAAAGTTGCTAGTGATATGTCCCTACCGTCCCGATGCAAACCTTCGCCCTTGGTATCAGTGCAACATTAATAATTATTGTAAAGGTAGCAGAGGTGCACACTTGTTTGTGTTAGTGCTACAGGGATAATGCTCCCATTTATGATACTTTAGCTTGAAGAATAGTTTAACATGAAAATACAGGACATTACCTGCCATGGATGCATGAGGCATGACAGCTTGTGAGGCATAGCATCCTGCACACAACAATAAGAGTGCTACGTTACACAGTGAAATGGCAATAAAACAGATGAGAAATGCTAAATTAGAACAAAAAAAAATGTTAACGTGTAGTCGGTTCGTGGAGCAGCTAGTAGCAGTGTTAATGCTAGAGTTAATATTATATTTTTACTCATGGATATGTGCAGTTAAATATGGTAAATTCATGAATGCCATCATGCTTTCACAAATTTCCCTTAGGCATCACATTTTTATGATTTAAAAAAATATATTAACACTGTTTTTACCATGAACTACAGTATCTTACCTTCTACAAATGGACCAGGCATGTCCGGACCAGCGCGTGAGGAATGACATACTGTACAAACAACAAGAGCTCTGAATTACTCAATGAACTAGGAATAACAATAGGAACAAAACATTCAATGAAAAATGTTATTTTTCTTTTGAATTCGAACAGAAAAATTTAACATCTAAATGTGAAAACTGTATGTGTAGCAGCTAGCGACTGTGTTATGTTACTACACTGGGGTGTGCGCAGTGAACTACAGTGGGGCAAATAAGTATTTAGTCAACCACTAATTGTGCAAGTTCTCCCACTTGAAAATATTAGAGATGTGTAATTGTCAACATGAGTAAACCTGAACCATGAGAGACAGAATGTTGAAAAAAAAAAAAGAAAATCACATTGTTTGATTTTTAAAGAATTTATTTCCAAATTAGAGTGGAAAATAAGTATTTGGTCACCTTCAAACAAGCAAGATTTCTGGCTGTCAAAGAGGTCTAACTTCTTCTAACGAAGTCTAACGAAGTCGCACTCCAAACTCCACTATGGCCAAGACCAAAGCGCTGTCGAAGGACACCAGAGACAAAATTGTAGACCTTTACCAGGCTGGGAAGACTGAATCTGCAATAGGTAAAACGCTTGGTGTAAAGAAATCTACTGTGGGAGCAATTATTAGAAAATGGAAGGCATACAAGACCGCTGATAATCTCCCTCAATCTGGGGCTCCATGCAAGAAAAATCCCAGAACCACACGGGGGGACCTAGTGAATCACCTACAGAGAGCTGGGACCACAGCAACAAAGGCTACTATCAGTAACACAATGTGCCGCCAGGGACTCAAATCCTGCACTGCCAGACGTGTCCCCCTGCTGAAGAAAGTACACGTCCAGGCCCGTCTGCGGTTCGCTAGAGAGCATTTGGATGATCCAAAAGAGGACTGGGAGAATGTGTTATTGTCAGATAAAACCAAAATAGAACTTTTTGGTAGAAACACAGGTTCTCGTGTTTGGAGGAGAAAGAATACTGAATTGCAGCCGAAGAACACCATACCCACTGTGAAGCATGGGGTTGGAAACATCATGCTTTGGGGCTGTTTTTCTGCAAAGGGACCAGTACGACTGATCTGTGTAAAGGAAAGAATGAATGGGGCCGTGTAACGAGAGATTTTGAGTGAAACTCTCCTTCCATCAGCAAGGGCATTGAAGATGAGACGTGGCTGGATCTTTCAGCATGACAATGATCCCAAACACACAATCAGGGCAACAAAGGAGTGGTTTCGGAAGAAGCATTTCAAGATCCTGGAGTGGCCTAGCCAGTCTCCAGATCTCAACCCCATAGAAAATCTGTGAAGGCAGTTGAAAGTCTTTGTTGCCCAACGACAGCCCCAAAACATCACTGCTCTAGAGGAGATCTGCAAGGAGGAATGGGCCAAAATACCAGCAACAGTGTGTGAAAAGCTTGTGAAGAGTTACAGAAAACGTTTGGCCTCTGTTATTGCCAACAAAACGGACATAACAAAGTATTGAAATGAACGTTTGGTATTGACCAAATACTTATTTTACACCATGATTTGCAAATAAATTCTTTAAAAATCAAACAATGTGATTTTCTGTTTTTTTTTTCCACATTCTGTCTCTCAAGGTTGAGATTTCCCCATGTTGACAATTACAGGCCTCTCTTATATTTTCAAGTGGGAGAACTTGCACAATTAGTGGTTGACTAAATACTTATTCGCCCCACTGTACATGTGATATCTACCGTAGCATCATGTGGGCGTAGTTTGTAGGCTATCGGTTACAGTCAGGTATTATTGGAGCCACCTAGCATAGTAGCATCGCGTTTGCGTTCGCCTTGCATCGTCCCCACTCCAGCTCTGCTCTCTCGTCTTCCGTGAGTCCGTCTCCCCCAGGCTTTTCTCGCGTCTCAGTCAACCAACATAGTAACGCATAGTAATGCAGACCTTTCCCGCCTCAGTAACGGTAACGGCGTTGCCAAGATGAGAAAAATAATTCATTAGTTTACTCACTAATGAAGAAAATAACGCCGTTAGTAAAGCCGTTATATTCTAACGCCGTTATTAACTACACTGGTGGGAAGTGCAAGAAACATTTTAATTCCCTGCCAGCTTTTATGGCACACAAGCGGGTTGTCGTCCAACACGCCTCCAAGCATGCATTGCAGCGCAACAGATGTAAATAAGCAAAATTCATGTTCTGCGCTCATTATTTTTTTCCAGTTACTGTTCCAGTTGTTTCATTAGTTGCCAGTTAAGGTATTTGGTAACACTTTATTTGATGGCGGTGCCATAAGACTGTCATAATACCATCATAATTATGACATGACGCAGCCATGAGCATTAATGTATGATTATGACAGCTGATATTTTGTGTCATCCGGCAAACGATCTCCATTTTGAATGGATGTAAAAGAACCGAGCTGGACATAAATCAAATTAGTGGCATAATTTGCCGGATGACATTGAATGAGATCTGTCATAAGCATTCATTGATGCCCATAATAATGTCAAGTCACAATTATGACGGTCTTATGGCAGTCTGATGACGCCACTGTCAACTAAAGTGTTACCTGTTAACCCAAATAAATCAACAGATAAGCCGCACTGGACTTTTAGCCACAGGATTCAAAATGAGGGGGAAAAAGTAGCGGCTTATAGTCTGAAAATTACTTTAGTACCAAACAATAATTGTACTCAGTTAAACAATACAACAGCAGTAAAATAGATGGGAAATGTTCACTTGAGGAAAGATTTTGACAATGGATTGTGCTATTAATACAATGAACTGTAACTTCCCTGTCCTGTTCTCTGTGAATTGTGGATGAAGACAACAAATAAGTACAATCCCTGACAAAAGTCTTGTCGCTTATTCATTTTGTAGAAACAGTTGCTAATAACCTGACTTTTAATTATTCAATTGGTTTCAGAAATGGCTCATATGAAAGCTAAGACCCTCCCAAATGATGTTGAATGTACAAAAATATATATTCGTTTTACTGAAAAAAGATTTATCATTTAATGAAGACATAAAAGTCAAATTTTGGCAAGACAAAAGTTTTGTCGCCTACAGAAAGTAGTGTGATAATTGAACAAAAAAATGTACTTCAAAAACAAAAATATGTTACATAACATAAGCGAATTAAGTAGTGGTGCTGTGAGATCCAAATTTAATATTTTGTATGACTTCCATGGGCTTGAAGGACTGCATCCATGCAAGGATGCTTACAATTTATTGATGAAGTCATCAGGAACATCAAAGAAAGCAGTCTTGCATGCCTCCCAGAGTTCATCAACATTCTTGGGTTTCGTCTTCCATGCTTCCTGTTCATTTCTGGTGATTGGGCTGGCCAGTCCTGGAGGATCTTAATCTTCTTTGCCTTGAGGAACTTTGAGGTACTTCACTGTTTTCTGAGTGAATCTCGGATCCATGCGGACTCCAGTAGGTTTCCTGCAATATTTGCGGCGACTGTGGTGTAATTCAATGTAAGATGTAATCTGAAAAATCCACCTTTTACCACAAAACAGTGAAGTTTGGTGGTGGCAAAATCATGGTCTGGGGTTACATCCATTATGGGGGTGTGCGAGAGATCCGCAGGGTGGAAGGCAACACAAATATGCTGAAATAACAACAAATCTCAGCTGTCTCTTACATTCATAACCATAAAAAGGGACAAATTCTGCAGCAAGATGGTGCTCCATCGCATACGACAGTCAAGATCCTCCAGGACTGGCCAGCCCAGTCACCAGACATGAACATCATTGTCATGTCTAGGGTAGGATGAAAGAGGAAGCATGGAAGACGAAACCCAAGAATGTTGATGAACTCTGGGAGGCATGCAAGACTGCTTTCTTTGATGTTCCTGACGACTTCATCAATAAATTGTGTGAATCCTTGCCGAACCGCATGGATGCAGTCCTTCATGCCCATGGAAGTCATACAAAATATTAAATTTGGATCTCACAGCACCACTACTTACAGTTGTGGTCAAAAGTTTACATACACTCGTGAAGAACATAATGTAATGGCTAGTTTCTAGTTATTTCTACAACTCTGATTTTTCATCGATAGAGTGATTGGAACAGATACTTTGTCACAAAAAACATTCATGAAGTTTGGTTCTTTTATGACTTTATTATGGGTTAACAGAAAAAGTGATCAAATCTGCTGGGTCAAAAATATACATACATGGATCTGAAAAAGCGAATCATTGACTTGAACAAGTCAGGAAAGTCACTTGGAGCCATTTCAAAGCAGCTGCAGGTCCCAAGAGCAACAGTGCAAACAATTGTTTGTAAGTATAAAGTGCATGGCACTGTTTTGTCACTGCCACGATCAGGAAGAAAACGCAAGCTATCACCTGCTGCTGAGAGAAAATTGGTCAGGAGGATGAAGATTCAACCGAGAATCACCAAAAAGCAGATCTGCCAAGAATTAGAAGCTGCTGGAACACAGGTGTCAGTGTCCACAGTCAAGCGTGTTTTGCATCTCCATTAGTGTTGTATCGGTCGCGAACGATTCGTTCTTTTTGAACGAATTGTTTTGGTGAACGAGACCGAACTAATCATCATCTGCACTGATTCGTTCTATGAAGGTGGTGCTTGTTCGCTGCGTGGGAGGGCGTTGAGCAAGCGGCAGCGTCTTCTGACATCGCACACGACCAATCAGACGCCAGCCTCATCGCGGGCAGGGGAGGGACCGGAAACAGAATCTGGGCGTTTGTCACTCACGTCCACGTGTGGCCAATAAGCAGCCAGCGTGCAGGCAGGGGGGCAAGACTGAGTTTTGTCACTTCCCGTTCAGTGACTCGGTCCTCCGGTTCCTGACCTAGCTTGCTGCTAACTTGATTTTCCAGTAATGACTATGCGGTGAATGAATCAGAAAATGAAAGGAAATGACTTTGTCACATATTTGTTAACGTGGAGCCTATCAAATGCTGCTCAAACAGACAAAAACACCACACAAATCTAGCGAGCATTGTTTAGAGTAGTACTTTTCTCAACAAACTCGTGACTGCCTATGACGACATACTATCAAATTTACAGTAATTTAAAACACGGGTAGCTACGAGGCAAGCAAAAGCTGAGCTGCGGTCGCGTGACGGCAGTGAAGCGGGCAGAGAACTGTCACTATATGGAGGCTTCATGGCAGCGATATTTACCTCATATGTGCACAGAAAAAAATATTTAGTATGATCACCATAATACTGATTTGCAATGAAACTGTATATACATGTCAATTTTTTCCCGAGTATTTTTTTTTTTTTTTCGTGTCAGCGTGTCGGGTGTTGGTTGGTTTGACAAATTATGTCAATCCGTCCATCATGTGCTACTCAAGCGCCCAAAACAACGCACGCAGACACGGGAGATGTCGCAATATGTCTACATTTTTCTTAACAGACTAATGAGAGTAGAAAGGCGACATCGTAAAGAGCTGACAATTATTTCTCGTCAGCATTTGACGATCTGAGATGCGGGGACGACAGGGG